>NW_021703768.1:71740135-71874478 GCF_005190385.1 Monodon monoceros
ACACACACACACACACACACACACACACACACACACACACACACACATACATATTCTTTTTCATATTCCGTTCCATTATGGTTTATCACAGGATACTGAATATAGTTCCCTGTGCTGTACAGTAGGACTTCGTTGTTTATCCATTCTATATGTAAGAGTTTGCATCTGCTAACCCCAAACTCCCAATCCATCCCTCCCCCTTGGCAACAACAAGTCTGTTCTCTATGTCTGTGAGTTGAGTCTATTTCTGTTTTGTATATGGATTCATTTGTATTATTTTTTGGATTCCACATATAAGTGATATCATATGGTATTTGTATTTCTCATTCTGACTTCACTTAATCTCCAGGTCTATCCATCTACTGTGGTCTTAGAGGGTTTTTTTTATGTGGGAGCATCCCTGTATAGATTCTGTGAGTCCAGTATTTTTGGTGCGAGGGCTGTTTTCAGTATGGTTGCTAGTCATGTCTTTCCTCAGAGTGTGGTGGCCATTATCCCCTTATAGGGGGTATGATTGGTGTTGGTGATATTCAAGGCCTGGACTGGATGTTGGGCAGGGCCTCCTCTTTGGTCTGTGGCTGTCACAACCCTATCGGGGACAGGGTCTGCTCCCCAGTTGTTGGAGTAGAAGCCCTGATGGTTGGGGCCAATAAGGCTACATTGCCCTTGAGTGCATGCCCTGTCTCAAAGGAGGTAACTGTTGAAGCAAGTTAGGCCCATGTGGTCAAAGTGAACCTATGCATCACCCATGCAGGAGTCCACTGTTCTGCACAGAAACAGCCCAAGGTCATGTCCCTTTCTCTGGTGTGTTTGTCCCGGACATAGTGCTAGGATGTGGTGTGGAGTGGGCTAGTGCTGAGGGCAGGGTTGCTGTGGGTGCAGGAATCGAGGTGGCTGTGCTGTAGCCTGGGACTTGGGCTGCCACTGTCGGAGGCCTCTCCCAGATCTTGTCCACCACAGATCCAGCTCCAACCTGTGGTTTGGGGTGGGTGGAGCTGGAATGCTTCAGCAGGGAAATGAACCACTATGTACTCCTTCCCAGGGGCTGTCTGCCCGAATTGTGTATTTCTGTGGTGCCACCTGGATTGTGCACTGATAAAGTCCACTGTGGCCTGACCCACCCCTGCTGTGTGCATACTAACAATGAGCTCTGAGTTTTGGCCAGGACCACACCCCAGGCCCTCACGACTGCTTCTGCACAGCTAAACTGAGTCCTCTGTCAGGGTCCATCCTCTGAGATTTAGTGCCTAGCTGCTGCAGCCCTTCCTGGTGAGCATTTTGGACTGGAAAGTGCAGGGAGGTGGCAGCCATCAGCACCAGTCTCACTCCGCCCTGATTGCTAGTAAACCAGCAGGAACACACTCTTGTGAGCAGAGTCCAGGCCCCTCCAGCCCCTCTGCTGTCCCAGTGGACCTCCCAGCATGCAAGGGGGGCTTCCAGGGCAAGAGCCTGTCTGTGTGGCCCTTCCCTCCTTCACAGATCACTCCCAGGGGCACCAGTGCCATCCTACCTTGTAACATTGGTTGTATAAGAGACCTTCTTCCAGTTTCCATCTGGTTTTCTGAGAGAACTGTCCACATGTAGTTGTATTTTTGATGTGTTTGTTAGGGGAGGTGAATTCCAGGTCCTCCTACTACTCCACCATCTTGATCCTCCCTCCTAGTCCTAATCTTTAAACACACTGATAAGAAGGAAAATCTTTGTTGCTTTCAATAAGAAGTCTTCTTAAGTCTTTTTTTTTCACGTGCAGTCTGATTTTGCAGGCTTGGTTAATAAATCTTGCTCACCTGTTGAATTTGCTAATGTTTTTCACAAAAATAGTAAATCAACCAATTAATAATACAATAGTTCAGGAAACTATCTTTAGTGATATGGCAAAATATGACTAAGCTATCCAGTCCTCATGAAGAAGGCAGGTGAAGTGAATAATTGAATACCAAAATAGAATAAAAAATCAGAGAGGTAAAATATGGATACCTTTCAACAATTTGATGAATAAATAGGCCTAACACAGAGTTCTGAAGAAATAGCTTATCAATCTGTCAAAATAATAATTTTTCTAAATACTATAAACACAAATACCTGCTGAGTTAAGAACACTAGGCTAAAATTAGATAAAATAACGAATATGTTTGGATGTTCCCAAGTAAAACAATTGTCGTACTGACAATGGGGAATCTACCTTGGCTTCTACATTGCCTCATGACTGGTTTGCCTCTGCCACCACATGAAATAAGTTTTATACCTTGTAGTGCCTAGTAGATTGCTTTGCTTGAAGTATCTGTTCTATAAATATTTCTTGTATCAAATGACTGAGTTGGAACTGGTTATAATTTATATTTTTATAAATGTCTTATATTAAAAGATCTTACATTAAAATGAAGACCAAACTACCACAGCTTAAAAAGAATTCCAATATGGCACAACTTTTAAAAAAAATTATGGTTGTTAGTATTTTATTATTTATAACATGGTTATAAAGTTTATTTTTAAACTTAACCATGGTTTTGATTCTGGATAAGACACAGTAAGCACAGTTTTTATACTCTATCACTGAATGCAGCTAGAAATTTTGGGCAGAATGCATCAAGCAGCTGTCTGAGGACTATAAAGAGTAAGTAGAAGACCAACTGAAGAAAAACAGAATATGATGTACAACCAAACTAGCAGTGAGTTTACCATTTTTTCCCTCCAATGACCCCGAAATTTGGAAGTGGGCATAAGCATGAACAGAGAAGGCTCTAAAAAAACCTCTTGAGTTCAGGCTTGAGGGGTAGGAAAGGTGTATCCTATTAGCAGTAGTGTCACAGTGGGGAGCCTACAGCTCTATAACTCTGAGGGAGGATAACCTTCCTCTCCTGTCATGAAATATGTGGTCCCATGGGGGTTGGACAAATCTGTTTCTTTTCCATCTCTTTGTTCTCCTGCTTCCTGGCCCTGGATGAGAATTCAGTAATGTAAAGTGTATATCAGAAAAAAATAGCTAAATCCCCAGCTTTTTGGACGGAAAGTACTGGGGATATCAATGGAGAGGGAGAAATTTGGAGGGATGACCCATCAAGTTGTTTATAAACTCTTGGGCTCACTCCTGAGCCTTGTATACGTGGACCTGACCCCAAACATTAAAACAAAACCTCTGAGAACTGAAATAAGACATAGACTACCACCAATCTCAGACTGGCCACTGGGTGTAGCAAACACAGGGCAGATATAAATAGCATTTCAAAGGCTTTGAAAATGGAACTGACACTAAAACCACAACCCTCAAAAGGCTAGTCAGAACTTGTGGCCTGAATCCAGCTGAGTTGATTGTCTGCTAAACAAAATATCAACATTCTCCTAAGGATTTAACCAAGACCCAGATTATCATAACATAATATTTAAAATGTTCAGAACACAATGCAAAATTTCTCAGCATAGGAGGAACCAGGAAAATCTCATATGTAACGGAGAAGAAAATCAGCAGACACCAACAAACACCCAATTGGCATAGAAGTCACAATTATCTGACAAGGACTTTAAAGCACCTATCATGAAAATGATGCAAGAAGTAAGAGCAAACACTCTTGAAATGAATATAAAGATAGAAATTAACAGCAAAGCAATAGAAAAATCAAAATAAAAACCAAATAGAAATTTTAGAACTAAAAATTAAAATATTGAGAATAACAAAACTCACTGGATGGATTCAATAGCAGAATAGGGATGACAAAAGAAAGGATCACTAAATATGAAGATGGGTCATTAGACATTATCCATTCCCAATATAAAGAGAAGATAGATTGCAAAATAAATGGACATAACCCCAGAGACTTGTGGAACAAATACCAAAGTTTTACAATTCATGTCATTGGAGTCACAGAAGGAGAAGAAAAAGTGTGATGAGGAAAAACATTTGAAAAAATAATGGCTGAAACTTCTCAAATTTAGTTAAAGATAGAAACCTGGGCTTTAGTAAACTCAATAAACCCCAAACAGGATAAATGCAGAGAAATTCAGGTCTGGAGACATCATAATCAAACCACTGAAAACTAAAGACAAAGATAAATTACTAGAAATCAGCTAGAGAAAAAAATGATGTTCTATAAATAGATAAACCATAACAGAACAATGATTTGAATGATTGTTGATATCTCATCTAAAAGAATGGTGGCCAGAACAAAGTGCAACAAACTTTTTAAAGTGCTAAAAAGTCAATCTAGGGCTCTTATCCAGTAAAAATACCCTTCAAGCATAAACATGAAATAAATATACTCTAAGGTGGAGAAAACTAAGAGAATTCATTGTCTGATGACCTGATCTATAATAATTGTGAAACAGTTCTTCACAAAGAAGGAAAATTTTTTATTAAAAGTACACATAAAACATTTGGAATTAAGGAAAAGAAATAGAACTGTTAAATATCTGGGTAAATATAATAGAATTTTTTTTCAGTTATTTTTCACTGTAGAAAAAGTTATTATGTTTTCTGAAGGGGTTTTCAATGTATGTAGATATAACATATAAGCCAACATAAAGAGGGGAGGGTAAAGGAATATTTAAATTGGTAAATACCACTTGAAGTGGTTAAAAAATTAATTGTAGTTAGACTGTCAAAAAGTAAGTATATATAGTATAATCCTAGAGCAATCACTAAAAACTTGTAAAATATTTATAGTCCAAAAATATTAAATTCATTAAAATGGAATACGAGAGAGAGGGAGAAGGTAGACCTAAATCCATACAAATACTTAATTGCACCATGAAGTGCTCAGATATTTGATCAAAAATGTTATTCCAGATGTATATAGGAGGGTGCCTCTGCTTGAGACTAACATTTGAATGAGCAGACTGAATAAAGCAGATTGCTCTTTCTAATATGGTGTGCCTCTTCCATGCTGTTGAAGGCCTGAATAGAACCTACCTGAAAAAGATTGACTCTCCACGAGGAGAAGGAACTCCTTCTACCTGACTGCCTTAGAGCTGGAACATTGGTTTTTCCCTTGCCTTCAGACCTGAAATGAAAGATCAACTTTTCTTGAGTTCTGAGCCTGCTGCCCTTGGGACTAGAACTACACCACTGGCTTTCATGGTTCTCAGGCCTTCAGACTCATCCTTGAACTGCATTATCAGTGTATTAGTCAGCTTGGGCTGCCATAGCAAAAAACCATAGACTGGGTGGCTTAAACAATATATATCTCACAGTTCTGGAAGCTAGGGAGTCCAAACAAGATCAAGGTGCTGACCAATTTGATTCCCTCCTGAGAGCTTTCTTCCTGGCTTGTAGATGACTGCCTTCTTATTGAGTCCTCACCTGGTAGAGAGAGGGAAGGAGCAAGCTCTGGTGTCTCTTCTTATAAAAGCATTAATCCTCTCACAAGGGCCCCACCCTCATAACCTCATCTAAACCTGATTAACTCCCAAAGGCCCATCTTCACATATCATCACATTGGGGATTAAGGCTTTAACATATAAACTAGGGGCAATTCAGTTCATAGCAATTGGCTTACCTGGTTCTCAGACCTTTGTACTCAGACTGGAACTACACCATCAGCTCTCTTGGGTCTTCAACTTTCAGATCTTGGGATTTTTCATCCTTCATAATTACATGAGCCAATTCCTTATAATAAATCTCTTTCTATAGATATATTCATCCTATTTCCCTGGAGAACCCTGACTAATACATAAACTATGTTTTCTACAAGAAATTTACTTCAAATGTAATGATACAGTTAGGCTGAAAGTAAAAGAATGGAAAAGCCATACCATGCAAATGTCAAAGGGAAACTAGAGTAGATTTATTAATATCAGACATATTAAAATTCATACCAAATAAAATTACTAAGGAGCACTACTAAGTGAAAAAAGGGTCAGTTCACCAAAATAATGTAATGATTTTAAATGTATAAGCACAAACAACAGAACTTTAAAATACATGATGTAAAAGTGATAAAACTGAAAGGAAAAATAAATTCACACTTATAATTGGATCCTTCAACATTCCTCTCTGTAACTGATAGAACTATTAGACAAAATATCAGCAAGGATTTAGAAGAACTATACAGAGCTATCGATCGCTTGGGTCTAATAGACATTATACAGCACTCCATTCAACAACAGGAAAATACACATTCTTACCAAGTGCGGATGGAGCTTTCACCAAGATAAACCATTTATTATGTCACAAAATAAACCTTAGAAAACTTAAAAGGAATTAAATCATACAAAGTATGCTCTCTGACCATAATGAAATTAAATAAGGAATAAATGGAAGAAAGAAAAAAGAAATATCCTCAAACACCTGGATATTAAATAACAATTCTAAATAATCCATGGGTCAAAGATGAGGTCTTAAGAAAGTATTTCTACCCAAATAAAAATTAAAATACCACATATTGAAACTAGTACTGTTTGGCTAAATAGAGGCATATTTATAACATTAAGTGCTTATATTAGAATAAAAGAAATGCCTCAAATTATTAATTTAAGTTTCCACCTAAAGAAATTAGAAAAAAAAGAACAAAGTTAACCTAAAGCAAGAAGAAGGAAGGGTTAATAATAAAAATAATAAATATAAAAGCATATATTAATAAAATTGAAAACATAAAAATAATTGAGAAAATTAATGACACTATTATAAATAGTTCTTTAAAAGGTTCAGTAAAATTGACGAGCCTCAAATAAGACTGAGGAAGAAAAATCAATATGACAATGTTATAATTAGAAATAAAAATGGACTATCACTATAAACCCTATATTACTCTTTTATTATCATCATTATTCTATTATTCTATTTTTAAAAAATAAGTAAATACTACAAACTGCTCTATGTACTTAAACTGGCTAAGCTGTTTTAAATGGAACGATTACTTGAAGAGAATTTCTCCTATGATTGAAAAATATCCATAGGCTCAAAACTCACCCAAGGTGAAATAGATAACTGAATAATCATATAACCACTTAAAAAACTGAATTCATGGTTAAACTCCTCTGAAGAAGTGCTCTTCAGGCCCAGATAGTTTTACTAGCAAATTCTAGCAAGCATTTAAGAAGAAATACCACCAATTTTACAAAATAAAAAATAAAAGGTAGGAAACAATTCCCAGCTTATTTTATGAGTGCAGCATACTCTAATGACAAAACCAGATATAGAAAGTACAAGGGGGTAAAGATTAAAAATATCTTACATGAACAAGGAGACAGACATCCTTAACAAATATTAGCAAATTGAATACACCATGATCAAATGGGGGTTTACTGTGAGAAAGCAACTTTGATGCAACACTCAAAAATCAATCAATGTAGTCCACCATTTAACAGTTTAAAGAAGACAAACATGATTATATCAATTGATGAAGAAAACACATTTGAGAAAATTCAACCCATTCGTAATAAAAAATTCTTAGCAAACTAGGAATAGAAGGCAACTTTGTCAATCTGATGAGAGAGATTGACAAAAATCTTGCAGCTAACATCGTACTTAGTGGTGAGAGATTGAATGCTTTCTCCCTAAGTTTGGGAACAAGATAAGGATGTCCATCTTTACTACTCCTGTTCCTCATTAAATCGAAATTCTACCCAACGTAATAAGGCCAGAATTAGAAATAAAAAATATGGAAGAGAGAGGAAGAAATGAAACTGTCCCTATTCACAGGTGATATGATTGTTGACAGATAATTTCAAGATATCTATAAAGGACCCTTTAGATATAATAAGTGAGTTTCAAGGTTGCATAATACAAGGTCAGCACACAAAAATCAATTGTATTTCTGTATACTACTGAACAATTGGAAACCTAAATTGTTTTTAAAAAGTAACATTTGCAATAGTGCCTTCCCAGATTATACTTAGGCATATAAATCTTATAAAATATGTATAAGATTTATATACTGAAAACTACAAAATGTTGATGAAAGTGATCAGAGAAGACCTGAAAGAGTAGAGAAAAACCATGTACCTGGATTGGAAGTCTCAAAAGAGTAAAGATGTCAGTTTTTTCCCCCAAATAATTTATATATTTAACATAATCACTATCAAAGCCCCAGCAGGAGTTTTACAGATATAGACAAAAATACATGAACTTTATATGAAAAGTCATGGGAACTAGAATAGTCAGAGCAATTAAAAGAAAAAAAAAGAATAACATTGGAGAAATAACTGTACTTGATTTTAAGACTTTGAAAAGCTACAGCACTAAAGACCAGTGTGGTAATTGTGAAGGGATGGACACATTAAGCAAAACAATATAATGGCCCAGAAATAGAAATACACTAATATGCCCAACTGATTTTTTTTTCACTTATAACAACCTTATAGAGATGTAATTCAGGTAGCATAATATTCACCCATTTAAAGTACATACAGTTTAGTGATGTTTAGTGTATTCAAAAACTTGTATAACAATCACTAAAATCTAATTTTAGAATGTTTTCACCACCTTAGAAAGATCCCTATGCCCATTAGCAGTCACTCCCCATTTCCTTCTTTCCCAGCTCTGGTAACCACTACTCTACTTTCTGTCTCTATAGCTGTGAATATTCTAGACATTTCATATAAATGGAATCAAACAGTATGTGGCCTTGAGTTTGAAGGGAAGTAGGTGTGGCTGCAAAGGGCCCATGAAGGATCTTGGTTGTGATAAGAATGTTTTGTCTCTTGACTGTGTCAATGTCACTATCCTGGTTGTGACTTTGTACTATAGTTTTGCAAGGTGTTATCCTTACAGGCAACCAGGTAAAGGGTACATGGTATATTATTATATATTATCTCTATGTTATTTCTTACAACTGAATGTGAATCTACACTTATCTCAAGATAAAACATTTGTTTAAAAAAAAAAAGAAAGAAAGAAACAACTGTATGGCCTAAAAGGCTGAACTGGATTTCTCAACCTTGGCATTGACCTTTTAGACTGGACAGTTCTTTCTTGTGGGGGTTGTCCTGTGCCTTATAGGATGTTTAGCAGTATCTTTGGCCTCTACCCACTAGATGCCAGTAACACTCCCTTGGTAATGACAACCAAAAAGGTGCCCAGACATTGCCAAATGTCCCCTGAGGGGTAAAATTGCCTCAGTTGAAAACCGTTGTGTTGATACTGTTATTGATCTTTACCTTAGTGCTAATATTATGAGGTACTTTCCTTAATACATTTTCCTTGTGACAAAATTTTGAAAAACATTAAAACTCACATATAGCAAAGAATGATAGACACTTTCGTCCTTGTGAGCGTATCTTTGCATTAACTCTCCATACCTTAGCATATTAGCTAATTTGTTTCCATGTTCTCTCAGACATTTTATTCTATAATGAAGGCTGAATACCATAAATTGTTCACAGTACCTGTTTTTAGATTCCCAATGTTTATTTACCATATAGGAAAATGTTCTAATTCTCCAAGAATAATGATGATATAGTTTCAAATCTATTTATAGAGAAGGCTGTGGCAACAACAATAGAAAAATTCTGTGCCCAATATATTGCTCATTATATGTCATCAAGGTAGTTCAACATAGCTTCATAATCTAGCAGAGGGACTCTTCACTAATTACACTGAATAAGTAATAAATATTATAAAATATCAAGAAAGGAGAATTACATTAGAAAAGTATTGTGTCTAAAGTAAGAACAGCAAAGGTTGTTGATTAAGCAATAAAGGTTATTGATTAAGATGAATTGTTGGAAATGAGGGGTGTCTTGGTTCCTATATCCCTTTCTTTATATTTCTCTTATCACACTTCTCATATTATTTAAACGTATTGTATACATTTAAATTAGAGTTTGGCAAACTATGTCTTATTGGTCAAATCTGGCCTACCACTTGTTTTTCTAAATAATGTTATCTGGGACACAGCCATGCCCATTCATTTACATATTGTCTATTTTTGCTTTTGTGTTACAATGGCAGAGTTTAGTTGTTGCAACAGAGACTGGCCCAGAAAGCCTAAAACATTTGCTATCTAGCTTTCTACAAAAAAAGTTGGCAATGCCCATGTAAACTATAAACAAATTCTGACTAGAATATTAGACTACAAATTCTTTGGGAAAGAAGGAGCCGAGCCATATCATTCATTTCTTTCTTCTTCATATTTGACTCATATACAGAAATGCAAATGATGTTTATTAAATGAAAGAAGAAAAAACAATTTGAAGAAAGGGGAAGAGGAAGAGAAAGAAAAGTTGGAAGGTATAAAGGACTCAGGAAGAAAGAACAGACTCATGTAAGAAAAAACTAATTAACTGACTGGCTAGAGCAAGGAGTGACATCTAGAATGTAGTAGGAGATGAAGAAAATTAAACAAAGGGGGGAAAGCTATCATGATTAGTCTTAAACCTTCTAATAGAAATTTTAGTTACCGTAAGTAGCAGTACAGTTTCCCTGCCAGGACGTGCCTTAAAAGGCAGCTGGCTGAGGCAAAGATGACTATGACTCAGAAGGAAAATCACGATGTGTGTGTGCATTGAGCTAAGAGCAAAAGGGACCTGTTTTCCTGTCTCTACTCACGTACCTGCCAGGAATAAAGGCATACCACTTGTTCTCTAACGCCTTGTTTATAATACAGATAAAAAAAGCAGTATCAATCTGAAGGCAGGGCACTAAATCAAAAAATATTAAAGATCTCTTGCATCTTTAATGTTAACGGTTCTAGTCAGTAAGGCTCTGGATTCACTTTAGTATGCTGGTGGTTTCTCTAGTGTACTTTTGAAACTTTGTGTTCTACCTCATTTAACTTCCCTTCTTTTCATTATCCTAACTGGAGCCTGTTTTTTGTTTTTTTAGAATGGCTAAAATATATTTATTTAACTTTTTTTTTTGAATTTTATTGTATTTATTTTTTCATATAGCAGGTTCTTATTAGTCATCCATTTTATACACATCGGTGTATACATGTCAATCCCAATCTCCCAATTCATCACACCCCCAACCCCACCCCCCGCCACTTTTCCCCCTTGGTGTCCATACGTTTGTTCTCTACATCTGTGTCTCAATTTCTGCCCTGCAAACTGGTGCCTCTGTACCACTTTTCTACATTCCACAAATATGCATTAATGTATGATATTTGTTTTTCTCTTTCTGACTTACTTAACTCTGTTTGACAGTCTCTAGATTCATCCACGTCTCTATAGATGACCCAATTTCGTTCCTTTTAATGGCTGAGTAATATTCCATTGTATATATGTACCACTTCTTCTTTATACATTCATCTGTCGCTGGGCATTTAGGTTGCTTCCATGACCTGGCTATTGTAAATAGTGCTGCAGTGAACATTGGGGTGCATGTTTCTTTTTGAATTGTGGTTTTCTCTGGGTATATGCCCAGTAGTGGGATTGCTGGGTCATATGTTAATTCTAATTTTAGTTTTTTAAGGAACCTGCATACTGTTCTCCATAGTGGCTGTATCAATTTACACTCCCACCAACAGTGCAAGAGGGTTCCCTTTTCTCCACACCCTCTCCAGCATTTGTTGTTTGTAGATTTTCTGATGATGCCCATTCTAACTGGTGTGAGGTGATACCTCATTGTAGTTCTGATTTGCATTTCTCTAATAATTAGTGATGTCGAGCAGCTTTTCATGTGCTTCTTGGCCATCTGTATGCCTTCTTTGGCAAAATGTCTATTTAGGTCTTCTGCCCATTTTTGGATTGGGTTGTTGGTTTTTTTAATATTGAGCTGTTTATATATTTTGGAGAGTAACCCTTTGTCTATTGATTCGTTTGCAAATATTTTCTCCCATTCTGAGGGTTGTCTTTTCGTCTTGTTTGTAGTTTCCTTTGCTTTGCAAAAGCTTTTAAGTTTCATTAGGTCCCATTTGTTTATTTTTGTCTTTATTTCCATTACTCTAGGAGGTGGATCAAAAAAGATCTTGCTGTGATTTATGTCAAAGAGTATCCTTCCTATGTTTTCCTCTAAGAGTTTTATAGTGTCCACTCTTACATTTAGGTCTCTAATCCATTTTGAGTTTATTTTTGTGTATGGTGTTAGGGAGTGTTCTAATTTCATTCTTTTACATGTAGCTGTCCAGTTTTCCCAGCACCACTTATTGAAGAGACTTTCTTTTCTCCATTGTATATCCTTGCCTCCTTTGTCATAGATTAGTTGGCCGTAGGTGTGTAGGTTTATCTCTGGGCTGTCTATCCGTTCCATTGATCTATATTTCTGTTTTTGTGCCAGTACCATATTGTCTTCATTAATGTAGCTTTGTAGTATAGTGTGAAGTCAGGGAGTCTGATTCCTCCACATCCGTTTTTTTCCCTCAAGACTGCTTTAGATATTTGGGGTCTTCTGTGTCTCCATACAAATTTTAAGATTTTTTGTTCTAGTTCTGTAAAAAATGCTATTGGTAATTTGATAGAGATTGCATTGAATCTGTAGATTGCTTTGGGTAGTATAGTCATTTTCACAATGTTGATTCTTCCAATCCAAGAACATGGTATATCTCTCCATCTGTTTGTATCATCTTTAATTTCTTTCACCAGTGTCTTATAGTTTTCTGCAGACAGGTCTTTTGTCTCCCTAGGTAGGTTTATTCTTAGGTATTTTATTCTTTTTGTTGCAGTGGTAAATGGGAGTGTTTCCTTAATTTCTCTTTCAGATTTTTCATCATTAGTGTATAGGAATGCAAGAGATTTCTGTGCATTAATTTTGTATCCTGCAACTTTACTATATTCATTGATTAGCTCTAGTAGTTTTCTGGTGGCATCTTTAGGATTCTCTATGTATAGTATCATGTCATCTGCAAACAGTGACAGTTTTACTTCTTTTCCAATTTGTATTTCTTTTATTTCTTTTTCTTCTCTGATTGCCATGGCTAGGACTTGCAAAACTATGTTGAATAATATTGGTGAGAGTGGACATCCTTGTCTTGTTCCTGATCTTAGTAGAAATGGTTTCAGTTTTTTTCACCATTGAGACTAATGTTTGCTGTGGGTTTGTCATATATGGCCTTTATTATGTTGAAGTAAGTTCCCCCTGTGCCCACTTTCTGGAGAGTTTTTATCATAAATGGGTGTTGAATTTTGTGAAAAGCTTTTTCGGCATCTATTGAGATGATCATATAGTTTTTATTCTTCATTTGTTAATATGGTGTATCACATTGATTGATTTGCATATATTGAAGAATCCTTGCATCCCTGGGATAAATCCCACTTGATCATGGTGTATGATCCTTTTAATGTGCTGTTGGATTCTGTTTGCTAGTATTTTGTTGAGGATTTTCGCATGTATATTCATCAGTGATATTGGTCTGTAATTTTCTTTCTTTGTAGTATCTTTGTCTGTTTTGGTATCAGGGTGATGGTGGCTTTGTAGAATGAATTTGGGAGTGTTCCTTCCTCTGCAGTTTTTTGGAAGAGTTTGAGAAGGATGGGTGTTAGCTCTTCTCTAAATGTTTGATAGAATTCACCTGTGAAGCCATCTGGTCCTGGACTTTAGTTTGTTGGAAGATTTAAATCACAGTTTCAATTTCATTATTTGTGATTGGTCTGTTCACGTTTTCTGTT
This sequence comes from Monodon monoceros, assembly GCF_005190385.1. Taxonomy (NCBI): domain Eukaryota; kingdom Metazoa; phylum Chordata; class Mammalia; order Artiodactyla; family Monodontidae; genus Monodon; species Monodon monoceros. Next base: position 71,753,612 of record NW_021703768.1, read on the forward strand.
TCTTCCTGGTTCAGTCTTGGAAAATTATACCTTTCTAAGAATTCGTCCATTTCTTCCAGGTTGTCCATTTTATTGGCATAGAGTTGCTTGTAGTAGTCTCTTAGGATGCTTTGTATTTCTGCAGTGTCTATTGTAACTTCTCCTTTTTCATTTCTAATTTTATTGACTTGAGTCCTCTCCCTCTTTTTCTTGATGAGTCTGGCTAATGGTTTATCAATTTTGTTTATCTTCTCAAAGAACCGGCTTTTAGTTTTATTGATCTTTGCAATTGTTTTCTTTGTTTCTATTTCATTTATTTCTGCCCTGATCTTTATGATTTCTTTCTTTCTGCTAACTTTGGGTTTTGTTTGTTCTTCTTTCTCTAGTTCCTTTAGGTGTAGAGTTAGATTGTTTGAGATTTTTTCATGTTTCTTGAGGTAGGCTTGTATTGCTGTAAACTTGCCTCTTTGAGCTGCTTTTGCTGCATCCCATAGGTTTTGGATCGTTGTATTTTCATTGTCTGTTTTGGATCGTTGTGTTTTCATTGTCATTTGTCTCTAGGTATTTTTTGACTTCCTCTTTCATTTCTTCAGTGATCTCTTGGTTATTTAGTAATGTATTGTTTAGCCTCCATGTGTTTGTGATTTTTACAGTGTTTTTTCCTGTAACTGATTTCTAATCTCATAGCATTGTGGTCAGAAAAGATGCTTGATATGATTCCAATTTTCTTAAATTTACTGAGGCTTGATTTGTGACCCAAGATGTGATCTCTCCTGGAGAATGTTTCATGCACACTTGAGAAGAAAGTGTAATATGCTGTTTCTGGATGAAATGTCCTATAAATATCAATTAAATGTATCTGATGTATTGTGTCATTTAAAGAATGTGTTTCCTTATTAATTTTCTGTTTGGATGACCTGTCCATTGGTGTAAGTGAGGTGTTCAAGTCCCCCACTATAACTGTGTTACTGTCGATTTCCTCTTGTAGAGCTGTTAGCAGTTGCCTTATGTATTGGGGTGCTACTACGTTGGGTGCAAATATATTTATAATTGTTGTATCTTCTTCTTGGATTGATCCCTTGATCAGTATGTAGTGTCCTTCCTTGTCTCTTGTAACAGTCTTTATTTTAAAGTCTATTTTATCTGATACGAGTATTGTTACTGCAGCTTTCTTTTGATTTCCATTTGCATGGAATATCTGTCTCCATCCCCTCACTTTCAGTCTGAATGTGTCCCTAGGTCTGAAGTGGGTCTCTTGTAGATAGCATATATATGGGTCTTGTTTTTGTATCCATTCAGCGAGCCTGTGTCTTTTGGTTGCAGCATTTAATCCATTCACATTTAAGGTAATTATCAATATGTATGTTCCTATGACCATTTTCTTAATTGTTTTGTTTTTGTTTTTGGAGGTCCTTTTCTTCTCTTGTTTTCCCCACTTAGAGAAGTTCCTTTTGGATTTTTTGTAGAGCTGGTTTGGTGGTGCTGAATTCTCTTAGCTTTTGCTTGTCTGTAAAGCTTTTGATTTCTCCATTGAATCTGAATGGGATCCTTGCCGGGTAGAGTAATCTTGGTTGTAGGTTCTTCCCTTTCATCACTTTAAATATGTCATGCCACTCCCTTCTGCCTTGTAGAGTTTCTGCTGAGACATCAACTGTTAACCTTACGGGAGTTCCCTTGTATGTTATTTGTTGTTTTTCCCTTGCTGCTCAATAATTTTTCTTTGTCTTTCATTTTTGCCAATTTGATTACTATGTGCCTCGGCATCTTTCTCCTTCAGTTTATCCTGTATGGGACTCTCTGCACTTTCTGGACTTGGGTGGCTATTTCCTTTCCCATGTTAGGGAAGTTTTTGACTATAATCTCTTCAAACATTTTCTTCGGTCCCTTCTCTCTTTCTTCTCCTTCTGCGACCCCTATAATGCGAATGTTGTTGTGTTTAATGTTGTCTCAGAGGTCTCTTAGGCTGTCTTCATTTCTCTTCATTGTTTTATCTTTATTCTGTTCTGCAGCATTGAATTCCACCATTCTGTTTTCCAGGTCACTTATCCGTTCTTCTGCCTCAGTTATTCTGATATTGATTCCTTCTAGTGTATTTTTCATTTCAATTATTGTATTGTTATCTGTTTATTTGTTCTTTAATTCTTCTAGGTCTTTGTTGAACATTTCTTGCATCTTCTCTGTCTTTGCCTCCATTGTTTTTCCGAGGTTCTGGATCATCTTCACTCTCATTATTCTGAATTCTTTTTCTGGAAGGTTGCCTATCTCCACTTCATTTAGGTTTTTTTCTGGGGTTTTATCTTGTTCCTTCATCTGGTACATAGCCCTCTGCCTTTTCATTCTGTCTATATTTCTGTGAATGTGGTTTTTGTTCCACAGGCTGCAGGACTGTAGTTCTTCTTGCTTCCGCTCTGGAGCCTGTTAAATTGATTCCATTCCATGGATTCCTAGTTCCATTTGGAGCTCTGTTTCCCTCAGCATGATGACTAACCTGGGCCTAAAGCCCAATGCTCTCTATCCTGACTGAGCCTACTTCAGTCTTCTCCCTGGGAGCTGCACTCAACAGCATATATTTTAATAATATAATTAAGCTGAGTTTTGTTCCTGGTATCCCTTCTGACCCTAGCTCTTCAATGTCAGAGACGCTGATTTTTGAAAGGAATAGCTGCTACCTGAAAGAAATCACCTTTACTTGGCCTTCTGGTTTCCGAAAACTAAGTTTAAATTTGTAGGATTTGGGACTTATTGAATTTCAGAAGCCCAACCCTTATAGATATGCAACAGAAAGGCATATAACTAACTAATGAAGTCATCGAGTAACTAAATGAATAAATAACCTAAGAGGTGTGGAAATAAAATATCACTAAGGTTTAAGATCTGACAAACATGACTGTCTAGGTAATTTAAGCTCATACGCTCCAGTGCAATGTGCTTCCTAAAACATGGAAGTCCGAATATATATAGAATCAAGATACCTTAAGATAGCTAATATGCTAGTATAATTTGAATATGAAGAAATTGAAAGAAAATTATTAAAAATAACTTGGTGGCTGATGGACAAGTGAGTAGCCTAGGAAGGTATAGATCATGCTATTGATTCCTAGTCCAAAAATCATTCCATTAACAGACACTATCAGGTGGATTAACGGAACTGAGTTGGTTACAAAGAATGGCCTTAGAAACTTCAGACCACTTTCCTTGTGCTCAAGAATTGCCAAATGATGATGGGTCCTAGTCACACTAGCTCTAGGTATCTGGAATTTTAAAAAGAGAGTGATGGAGCCTATGATTACTTTAGTTCCACTCCCTAATCTCCCTAATTTAATGTCAACTGATAAGTAACTTTAATTAAAACCAAGTTGTAAACTTCAAACTCTGAGATTTTTTTTTTACCTGACAATGGCTAGTGTCCAAATGATGACATAGTATAGAAAATGTGAATCTTATAATGATAAATACTTAGAAGGTTTTGGCAGAAGTTATTCAACACTTTAATAATTAAGCTATAGTTCTGGCATTTTTGTTATGATTAACTTCAGTAGTTTCCAAAAAAGCTTTTTCTCTTTATCATTGTTTTGCAGTTCCATGTGTTTTACTAATTTCATCAAAAATTAGTAAGTAACGAACTGTAGAACAGCCCATTTCAGGACCTCTGCAAGGTTTCTGGGAAATGAAGTAATGCCAGTACTTTCATGTCATGTCGTCCCCCCACCCAAGGAGAAGTTCCCATTAGGAGTTTGGCATAACAACCTAGCAGTGAACTCTACACTGGAGCATTCATAAACTGACACTAGGGCTTGGTATTTTCAGATATGTACTAAATAGAGTTAGCTTTTCTTTTTCCTGTCCAGTTTGAATTCTCAGTCCCTTTTCTTTACTCTTTTGTGCTTAATTGGCTTCCCTGCACCCCTCAAGGGGATGGAGTTTTGTGAAAATAACTCTTGGAAATGTGGTTGGGTGTATAGCTCATCCATTCATTAACTTGGCAAGTATACAATAATAACCTACTCTAGGCAAGACAACAATTAATTAGATAAAATATTGCTACTCAGGTAATGAATTTATTCCATGGAGCTGAACAGCTCACAAAGAATGGCCTTAGAATTCACTGGGGAATTGTACCAAGCATACAAAGAAGAACTCATACCTATCCTTCTCAAACTCTTCCAAAAGACGGAAGGGGGGGAATAATCCCAAAGTCATTCTATGAAGCCACCATCACCCTGATACCAAAACCAGACAAAGACACTACAAAAAAAGTAAATTACAGCCCAATATCTCTGATGAATATAGAAGCAAAAATCTTCAACAAAATAGCAAACAAACAATCCAACAACACATAAGAAGGATCATATACCATCATCAAGTTGGATTCATTCCAGGGTCACAAGTATGGTTCAACATAAGCAAATTAATCAATGTAATACACCACATCAACAAAAAAGAAAAGACAAAAAACCCGAAAAAACACATGATCCTCTCAATTGATGCAGTAAAAGCACTTGATTGATAAAATTCAACATCTATTCATGATAAAATCTCTCACCAAAATGGGTTTAGAGGAAATATATCTCAACATAATAAAAGCCATTTAAGGCAAACCCATTATATATTACTTAAGGATGAAAAGCTGAAAGCCTTCCTGCTGAATTCTGGAACAAGAAAAGAATGCTCACTCTCACCACTTCTATTCAACATAGTATTGGAAGTCCTAGCCACAGCAGTCAAACAAGAAATAAAAGGTATCCAGATTGGAAGGGAAGAGGTAAAATTGTCATCGTATGCACATGACATGATACACTATATAGAAAATCCTAAAGACTCCACACAAAAACTATTAGAACTGATAAATGAATTCATCAATGTAGCAGTATACAAGATCAATATACAGAAATCTGTTGTATTTCTTTACACTAATAATGAAATATCAGAAAGAGAAAGTAAAAAAAAAAAAAATTCCATTTAAAATAGCATCAAAAAAATACCTAGGAATAAACCTTACCAAGGATGTGAAAGACTTATTTATATGCTGAAAACTATAAAACATTTATAAAGGAAATTGAAGGATGATACAAAGAAATGGAAATATATCCCATGCTCTTGGATTGGAAGAATTAATATTGTTAAAGTGGCCATACTACCCAAAGTAATTTACAGATTTAATGTGATCCCTATCAAATTACTCATGATATTTTTCACAGAGCTCGAACAAATAATCAAAATTTATATGGAACCAGAAAAGATCCAGAATTGCCAAAGCAATCATGAGGAAAAAGAACAAAGGTGGAGGTACAACCCTTCCGGACTCTAGACAATATTACAAAACTACAGTAACCAAAACAGTGTGGTATTGGCACAAAAACAGACATAGATCAATGGAACAGAAGAGAGAGCCAAGAAATAAACCCACACACCTACAGTCAATTAATCTATGACAAAGGAGGCAAGAATATAAAATGGAGAAAAGACAATTTCTTTAGCAAGCAGTGCTGGGAAAGCTGGATAGCCTCGTGTAAATCAATGAAGTTAGAACACTCCCTCACAGCATACACAAAAATAAATTTAAAATGGCTTAAAGACTTAAGTGTAAGACCCGGCACCATAAAACTCCTAGAAGAGAACATAGGCAAAACATTCTGGGACATAAATCATAGCAATATCTTAGATCAGTCTCCCAAGGCAAAAGAAATAAAAGCAAATGTAAACAAATGGGACCTAATCAAACTTATAAGCTTTTGCAAAGCCAAGGAAACCATCAGCAAAAAGAAAAGACCACCTATGGACTGGGAGAAGATATTTGCAAACAATGTGACCAACAAGGGGTTAATTTCCAAAATATATGAACGGCTCATATAATTCAATATAAAAATACAATCAAAAAATGGGCAGAAACCTAAATATACATTTCTCCAAAGAAGACATGCAGATGACCAACAGGAACATTAAAAGATGCTCAATGTTGCTAATTATTAGAGAAATGCCAATCAAAACTACAATGAAGTATCATCTCACACAAGTCAGAATGGCCGTCATCAAAAGTCTACAGATAATAAATGCTGGAGAGGGTGCGAAGAAAAAGGAACCCTCATACACTGTTGGAGGGAATGTAAATTGGTGTAGCCACTATGGAAAACAGTCTGGAAGTTCTTTCGAAAGCTAAAATTAGAGCTACCATATCATCCAGCGGTCCCAGTCCTGAGCATATATCCGCAAAAGACAAAAACTAATTCAAAAAGGTACATGCACCCCAATGTTCATAGCAGCACTGTTCAGAATAGTCAAGACATGGAAGCAACCTAAATGTCCATCAACTGATAAATGGATAAAGAAGATGTGGTATATATATACACAGTGGAATATAGTACTCAGCCATAAAAAGGAATGAAATAATGCCATTTGCAACAACATGGATGGACCTAGAGATTATCATACTAAGTGAAGTCAGGCAGAGAAAGACAAATATTATATAATATCATCACTATATGTGGCATCTGAAAAAAATACAAATAACTTATTTACAAAACAGAAACAGACTCACAAACATGTAAAACAAACTTACGGTGACCAAAAGGGAAAGGGGAGGAGGAAGGATAAATTAGGAGTATGAGATTAAGAGATACACACCACTATATATAAAATAGATGGGCTCAAGGACTTGCTGTATGTACATGGAACTGTATTCAATGTCTTGTAATAACCTATATTCGAAAATAATCTGAAGCTATATATCTGAAACTAACACAATATTGTAAATTGACTATAGTTACGTAAGTAAAAATAAAACCGAATAAAATAAACCAAAAAGAAAAAAATAAGAATGGCCTCAGAAGCTTCAGAATAATTTCCTTGTCCTCAAGAACTGCCGTATGACAATGGGTCCCAGTCAACTAGGCTCTAGATATCTGGAACTTTTTAAAAGGGATCTTACCATCAGGTTAGTTCCACTAGGGTAATCTCCTTAATTTCAGATCAACTGATTAGTAACCTTAATTACATCTGCAAAATCCCCTTTTCTGGGACTTCCCTGGTGATCCAGTGATTACGACTTCACCTTCCAATGCAGGGGGTGCAGGTTCGATCCCTGGTCAGGGAGCTAAGAACCCACAGGCCTTATGGGCAAAAAACCAAAACATAAAACAGAAGCAATATTGTAATAAATTCAATAAAGACTTTAAAAATGGTCCGCATTAAAAAAAATCCCCTTTTCCATGTAAAAGGGTTTTGCTTTGTTTTTGCTTTTAATTTAAGAGACATTAGGGTACCGTGGTGGAAATCTTAGAAACTTCACCAAATATAGCTGGTAAGCCCTGCCCATCCCTGGGCAACTGCAAGTTCTTGATAGTTTCTAGGGAGCAACCCTGACACAGTATTTCGCATCCTGCTCTCTTTTTGAATTCTGATTCTGCTTATAGCATCATGCATGTGCACCTGAATAATGCAGTTAGGAGTGCTCAGTGGATCCATCTGCAGATCATCATTTTATATTCTGCACTCACATTCACCAATCAACTACAGATTTGAAATAACAAGGATAATGTTTAAAACCCTCTTTGCAAATTCATTCAGCCTTGAATTTATATACTCACCATTGTACTTTCTGTAGGCACTTAAAATTAATCATTCACTACATGTATACCCACTGGAAAATAACAAGACTGAGCCAGAAGAAAGCTATAAGCACAGTTTTAGGCAATGAGTTTGAAATAGTGGGCAATCAAGGACAAAGGTTTTTTTCCAGAGGTGCAAGAGTCTTTGCGTTCTCACTTTTAGGAGAGGCATCTAGTTGACGGCAGAGAACCTGGCTGACAGGTAATGACCAGGCTATATTCCCTACCAGCACAAAACAATGTGGACAAAATCCATTCCTGCTAGGTAAAGATTTTTAGAGTGGCTAGCCCTTAATGCTCCTGGCTCCAGGAAAATGCCCAAAGTGTATCCATGTGTTAGGTCAAGTCATCCACAAAGAAAACCTGAGCCAAGGATTCAAATGCAAGTGATTTATTAAGGCAGCACCCCCAGGAGAAAATGTTAATGGAGTTCAGAATGGGGAGGGAGGAGAACCACGGAAAGGAGCACTGTCAGGTGAAATTCCAGGCTCAGCCTGTGGAACATAAATTGCAAGTCAGTTTGTCATGTCTCAAGGCAAAGGAACTAGGGTTTGTATCTTTTCACCAAACAAACAGTCTGTAACTCCACGGAGATGTAATCTCCCAGGCATTTTCAGCTAGCTCCCCACAAAAGTAAAGTTGCTCCAATAACCCTAGGGCAATCCTTTGAGAGATGTTTGGAGGAAAACATATAGAAGGTGGAGCACACATCTTGGGTAAAGGGGATTGTAGGATCCGGCCAAGGTACCAACTGGGGGCCATTACGTATCTTATTTCTGTAGGTCTCTGGGAAGATGCTCATCTATGTCCTGCAGTCCTATCTCTTGCATCCATGACTCTTCCTGGCTGTTCCTCCGAGAGTCACCCTATTGCTTGTGTGGACTTTTAGGCGGGGAAGTGAGAAAGACATGGACTGAGACAGGAACCAGCGTTGCAAGTTACCACAACTAGTATGAATAGAAAGAGGTACAAAGGGATTCTGGCTCTGTGGACAAGCTCCTCCACAAACATTATGTTTATTAATGAGCTGTTGTGTATGTTTTCTAAAGACTAGTGGTGACAAAGTGCTTTGGAAGGCAGTGTGTTAATGGCAGATAAGAGAGCATGGGCTTCGGATATGGTAGCACCCATGTCCTCTGCCCCTGGCATTACTCCCTGATGGTTCTCTTACATGGCACAAAGGATTTTGCAGATGTGAGTAAGGTTACTAATTTGGTGACCTTAATTTGGGGAGATTATCCAGGTGGGTCAAACTGATCCGGGTGATTCCTCTCAGAGCCTCCTGGTAAGACCCCAGCATACCTAACCCATTGATTTCAGCCCAAGCAAAGAACTACAGTTGAGGCCACCCTGAACATCTGACCTACAGAACTGTAAGATAATAAATGGGTGCTTTCTTAAGATGCTAAAGTTGTGGTAATTTGTAAAGCAGAATGCTAACATGCTCAATTCAAATTCTAACATTGTTACTGCCAAAGTACTGTAACTGTATATTAGTTTCCTGAGGCGGCACTGAAACAAAGTACCACAAACCTGGTGAGTTAAAGCAACAGAAATTTAAGTTCTCATAGGTTTAGAGGCCTATAGTCTGAAATCATATCACTGGGCCAAAATCAAAATGTCAGTCGGACTGTGCTCCCTCTGGGGACTCTAAGGGAGTCTTTACCTCTTCTCTTCTGGTAGCTGTTGGAATTTCTTGCTTGTGGCTGCATCACTCCAGTCTCTGCCTCCCTTTTATAAGGATACACGTCATTGTATTTAGGGCCCATCTGGATATTCCAGAATAATTTCCCCATCTCAAGATCCTTAACTTAATCACATCATATCTACAAAGATCTTCCCCCTTCCCTTCCCTCCTTTTTTTGCTAAATAAAGTAACATTAATAGATTCTGGAGATTAGGCCATGGTATCTTTGGGGGGAGCCATTTCTTAGTTTTATCACACACTGTGAGAAGTCATTCGTTATCTCTGGATTTCATTTTCCTCCTTGAAGAAATGGGGCTGAACATGACTACTTCAAGGGGTTAGTGTAGCAAGAACTAAAACAAGGTGTATAAAACATCTACCATAGTGCCTAGAACAGGGTTGACATCCAATGAAGGATAATTATTTTTTCCAGAAAAGCTACGATCCGTGGGGACACAGGGATTTGAAAATCCAAGGTGAAAAAAATTAGGATCTTCTAACATAAAGATAGGAGCTCATCTTTCTTTAATCTTTTTGATGCTAGAAATTGTCCATTTATCAGCTGTGTCTGTTTTAGAGAATTGTCAAATGACTGCTGTCTTACTACCATTATAATTCAATTGGATTCCACTTTAACTCTGCAAATGTTCACTCATTCTGCTATGTGCAAGGAACTCTGCTGTTCACCAGGACATGCATATCTAAGCAGGACACAATCTGTGATTTAGTCAGCCTCACAATCCAGCAGGGGAACAAGAGTTTTCCATAAATACTTGCTTCATAGAGCACATACTATATCCTAAGTCAGTTGAATATTAATTTAGGTATTCCCCATTTTATGAGGTTTGCATCCAAACTTGAAAGCAAATACCATCAACAACAAAAAACAAGTACAAGTGTTAGATAGAATTTTTAGATTTATGGTCAATGAAACGACGATATGACATAGTAATCATGCATTTTTTTTGCATGCGAATTTTCTATAACTTTACAAATACACATGGTTCTAAGGAAAATCCACATAATAAAGATTTGAAAATAATCACAGTCACTTGTTTAATTTACCAGCTATCTAAGCCAAGCCTGCCTGCCCCTGCGTCTCACTGTAGGGATGCCTTGGGGTGACTAGAAATCATAAAGAAACAACCGGCTCCTGGACTCTCACTGAGTCCTTGGAAATATTTTGTGAAAACTTAGGCATCTTCAATAACATGAATACTTCTGAAATAATTTTTTTTTGCTATAAATATTTTTGTCCTAAAACTGTACTTGTGGTATTGCTGTCTATGTTGGCAGTAGTGTTTTAAGTCAACGGAATTTCCTATAAAACAAAACAAAAAGACAGTGACTCACTAATCTGTTTAAAGCAGACAAAACATTAGATAAAATAGCAGAAATTGTTCCAAGGTTTCGTTTTCCCTTTCTTCTCTCTCTGTTTCTTTTCTTTCCTCTACCTCTTCTTTTGTTTTTTGTCCATTTAGACTTCTGAAATTAAATTTGCCTTAGTTTGGTGATACATTAAGGTTAACTGTCTCTGTTAACCCTCAAAATATTCCAATGTGGTCTTCCCTCTCCCACCATCATCTGGTGCTCCATAGACATAAATATAATATAGCATATAGGGACTGGGAAGAAAATGCAATAAAATTAAAATCTGTGCAGAGATTTTGTTGTTGTAGAAATCTTTATCTTTTACAAGGGAGGCCAACTGCCAGCTAAAGCAACTGGCAAAATAGCATACAAGCTGGTAAGGTGTTGGATATTAATATCTGAACTATGATTCTTTGAATCTGGTGAGATGGAAATACTTTAACTTATCTTCCCCATGCTAGGGTAACACCTCACGAAACAGACCTGAATAACAGTATATTTCAATGCTCAGAAAGATTCTTTATATATTTGTGGGATGATGCAACTTCCAAGTACAATATTTTTGAAACCATATTGTTAAGCAGATTATTAGATTGATATCATAGAATTTCAAAGCCACGTATATTATTCTGCTTGATTTGTAACTTCCACAATACAAGCAATTCAGAGGATATAGAAAGAGAAGTTTAAGAAAGACCAGCTTCTTTCTAAGTTCAATGTGGGTAAGAGTAAATTATGCTTTCCCTTTGGAAAAATGAAAGAAAAAATCAGACACACTTTGTTATTGTTACTATTCCCTGTCTAGGCATAAATTCAGGATACCAGATGAGCATCTATGATCTGACAAGGAAGTAGCAATTTGGCGGCCTTAAGCATGTCTGTATGTCCTGTCATTTTAAAAGTGCCCCGCACATTTTGCTCACTACTACAACCAGTTTATGGGTTCATGATGATAAAAGAAGGGCTTGTTCTGGGCTAGGAACAAACATAGAATCATAAAAGACCTGATTCTCATTTAAGACCCACCTCACAGATTTCAGGCTCCCCTCCTTTGCCCTGCCTTTTGTACCTAGCCCCACCTATAAGGATGTCAGGTAAGTGCAGGGTTGAAAGAGTATGATTAGAGATGTCAAAATTCATTTTGCCAGATGTTTTTCTTTTGTTAACAGGTGTCATTTTCCCTTGCAACTCATTCACTTCGTTTCTCATTTATTTGAATAAAGTTGCTTGACGTAATGGTTAAATAATGCAGATACTCTAGTCAATATCATTATAAAATATGATTCTACTTTAAATAAACCATAATTTTTCTACCTCCTCAGAAGTGACCAACAATAAAAGTGCATATTATACATCTGAAAAATGTGAAGTATTAGCTCTCATTGACTCCAACCAGACATTAAAATCTGTTTTTATAGGCTAGAGCCCATGAGCTTCACTGGCCTACATCTAGCAGGGGCAAACTTCTAAAACTTTCGGGATGGGAGAAAATCACCCACATACATTTCAGAAAGTGTTATTACTTCCATTCTAATTTAAGGAGTAAGCAGACCCCTGGATTTTGACAAATTCACCTCTGCAACGTGTTACAAAAGGAGAAGAGAAAAAGGCATGGGATCCACATCTGACTCACATCTCACTGTGCAGTCCTGCCAACAGGAGAACAGATTCAGTGCCACAGGCGTGGCACATTACTACTCTTTGTCCTCTCTCAAACACTGGCATCTAAAAGCATACTCAATAGTCATCAGATTTCCCAGGTCAGTTTACAAAGAAAAAGAGAAAATATTGCCACCAAAGCTTGGGATCTGGGCACTTGCTACAACAGTGAATTTCTGAAGGTGACAGGTTACATAATGAGTTTGCAGTTAGGATTGCACCTGGCCCTGGAAGGTTGCCACGCCATGAACAGAGAATATCAGCTCACTTGCACCGGTGAACAACAGACCAGCGCTGCCTTTGCACACTTGATAAGCTGTTCTTGTTATTAGGGACACCGATTCAGCTGTTCCAGCTGTATATGCTATTGTTTGTTCTCTCTTATTTGCTCACCATATATAATGATTTCCTCAGATATGCAAGAGTACTTGGGCTTTGCTTTTATTTAGAAACTGTTTTTCTTTCGTACGTGAGTGATTGCCGAGCATTCAATTATAGCTGAATTTGAAATGGTTAGGATCCAATTCTAATTGATTTCATTGTAAATCAATAGAGTTTCTAATCAAGCACAAGAGCTGTCTGAAGTTCAATGCTGAATGACTAGTTAAGTCCCTACCATTTTTACTTATGCCTAAATCAGTAAGTAGTATTTTATTTCATTTTTGACGGGATCTTTTTGTGTCTGGCATTGAGGCATTTACAGCTATTTGTTGACATTAGAATGTGTATTATTTTGTAAACCTGTACATTCCAGGCCAGACAGAAGCACTTGAAATGCAAAAATGATAAACAAAAGAAGTACTCAGGAATATTTTTAAATCTAAGGAACATTTTTGTAGAGGAGGTGAACAAACCCAGCAGCTATTTGACATTAGAGGTTCAGACTGCCAGTTTATGGTGGGTAAGGGAAGTTAAGTGTTATTTTTTTTTAATACATAATGTCAAGATTACAGAGCATCACTGCACAGAGGGTGAGGCTTCAGAAGATAGCCAGACAAACCAGTTGTTAAGAGGGTGGCTGACTGGCTGCTTTGCTAAAGATAAATCTTTCCTCTTCCAAATATTCTGAAAAAAAGAGTAGACTAATAGCGAGAAGTGTAGTGATTTGCACATGATCCAAGCCATTGAGTTATTCCTGCCTGTCCTCATTCTGGTTCTTGATTTGCAGGCCAGCTATGCTCTGCAGCTGGAGCAAATTATATCAGCAGAAGTGCTGATGTGACCACAAGTTGACAAAAGGACATGATTTCTAGTAGTGAAAAAGCAACTAGATTTTATGAAATTGTATCTAATAATGTTGTTTAACTCATGGATCCTGCATCTGACGCCTGCTTTTTATCCAGTCCTTTCAGCGGCCCTTTGTTAACAGTCACTCAGAAGAGGAAATAAAATGTAGCCATTGAAATAAAAATTGCTCTACTCTTTTTAATAGCTCAGCTGCAGGCTCTATTGTTTTATTTAATGGATTGTATAACTGAAGTCTCTCCTCCTGATGATTCCCATTTGGCTTCTGAGTCCCCAAACTCTGTCAGAATCTTGGGGGTTCCAGAAAGGAGGGGACCCTGGTGCTTTGCTTGTTCAGAGTACAAGTGGGTAGTAAAAGTGATAAGATTCTTTAAAATATAATTCCTGCTCTGGACTCTACAGTACTATGTGCAAGAAGCAGCGATTTCTCATCAAAAGAAAGCAAGATTAGATAGACTGTCCCATGATTCAACAATTTTAGTTCAGGACACAGGAGAAGTTTGCTTGGCTTAAATATACAAGAGGCAAATACGGTTGCTGGCAGTAGAAAGGGGATAAAAAGGAAATAGAAGGACCAGAATAAACAACTGTCTTCTTTCTTGTCAAAATCCCTGTGTTGTCCTCTAATTGAGAGATGTGTTCTCTGCCCTGGGAACCCTCCAGTGCATCTCTTTATCCTCTTGCCTGACTATCCATGGACAGTATATGGGAGTGTACCTGTGAATCATTTGCCTGACTCTCATCCTGAAGGGTGTCATGTGAACATATTATATTTTGAATTATTTAATTTTTGTTTTTGTTTTTAAGAGCAGTTAAAATGTGTCTGGATTTTGCTGGAAGAACTACAGGTGATTTTAAAAAAATATATGTTGCTTCTCCTTTTCTAAGATAAAATTGTACTCTGTGTATATTCAAAAGATCAAAGTTAAAAAAAGTGCTTCCTACCTAAGAAAAGTGGTATAAAATACCAAAAAAAAAAAAAAAAAAAAAGGATTGACCTCCTCCCTCCCTGCTTCATATTTATAAATATTTTAAACATGAGTGAATTGTAGACTACCTGCAATTTACCTGACTAAAATAAACTGTTATGCTATGGTTCTTGGAGAATCCTGCAAAAAGCTTTTATAATTTATTTTTGTCCTGCTTTGATATGTTTCGTCAAAGCAGGTTCATTGTTTTAGGGAGAGGAGGAGAAAGATTTGTTAAATCATGAACTGCTAAGAAGCCTTTCAGCTGACGAAGATATACAATGTACAAAGCAGTTAAAACAAATCACATGGTATAACCTGTTAAGGGTGTAATTGAGATACATGTAATCATTAACCTTGGAACAGACTGGGAATCCGTTAATGAATCAAATCTATACCCTTTCCACTGATCCATAATAATTTGAAAGAAATGAAAAATTTAACAGTTACTGTATGTGAGGTTATCGTGGGCTGCAATTAGCTAGCCTCCAGGAGATTATGTTACCTAGTTACCAAAAGGTAAGTATAACTTCCGTAGATCTTCTGGAGAGATTGTCGTAGAGACAGGTGCCAGACGTGGAAATGGGTCAGGAAAAGATATTTGGTAGGGCCAAAACCTGGGTCATCTTTCTGTCATTTCATTCTGTACATCCTTCTTATGACATTTCATATAAAGCAATGTGGATGTATTGCTTTGAAAAGGCGTTACAATTGGATTTTGTCAGTTTAAAAAAAGTGATTATCTCTTTTTATCTTAGTACATGTCTAGATCTCACAAGAGATGGCAAAGAGGTCAAGGCAAAAATTCTGCATTTGGGAACAGAATAACACATGAGCTTTCTGCTGCAGGCAAGATACTTGTGTATGAAAATATTTCATGTTTGTACAACTCCCTCATCTTAACATTCCCAACGTGGTCATTATTGCCACTGGAATTTTATAGAAGGATAGTGAAAAGGAATGAATGTCTTGCCTCATTGAATATAAACTGAACCCCCCAATTTTTACATCCCCATTTGGCAAGTAGCAGATAGCACCCTGCAAAAGTGTAGAAAGAGCAAAATGATCTCAGGGCCTATGGCTTTTATATATATTGCTTTTATGTAAATCTTAGTTAGAAAAAAACAATCTTGGTATGTGAAGTTCCATAGGAAGATCTCAATTTGGGGGAGATATAAAAAGAGATATTGCCATTCTCTAGGGAATCAGTAAATAAAACAGAATTTTAAAAAACGCATGTAAAATGTATGCGTATGGAAATGTTAAGAGCCTTATTTTATAATGCCAAGGAGGGCACAAGATAAAAACTGTTGTCATTTGTTTCCAGGGAAAGCAGTCGGTGAGACCCAGGCACAGGAGGAGAGTTCGTTAGCTACCACATGTAAAGCTGAGAGCAGATGGCGCCGTTGATAGAGAACGCAGGAATGTGCGTGTTTATGCGGGTGCGTTTCTGTGCGTGTGCGTGTGGAAACCAGCAAGGAGTTTGACACTGATGTACTCCATCAAGTCCAGTTATAAAGAACAAGTAGATAGAACAACATTCTGTGCATCTGGCAGCCTAACTAGCTCTGTCAATCTGTGGATACTGCTGACATTGTACTATAAGCTTCTATTCCATCTGTGTTGTTTATTTTGAGCTGGATTTACTGCACACTATGTGAATTGATGATGGCTAGAAGGTCCAAAAGATTCTGAGTCTGTTTAAAGTTCCAAGGTGTCAAGTTACACAGGATTGTGTCACGAACATTATGAAAGGGTAAGTGGAGAGGCAAACTGGTTTCAGTACTTGTTAGGCGTCCAAGAAAAATTGCCGAAAATATAGATGAAGAAGGTTTATGAAAACATCTAAAGAGTACATATGAACTCCTGCAATCAAATGTTTCTTTTTCAAGTTGTATTGTGTCATTTTAAAAAATTCAAAATATGTACAAACAAATAGACAAGTCAAATCAGCTCTCCACTCTGAGGTTGTGACATGCATAGTATTCAGAACTTCCTGATCGGTACCATACTAAATTGCCAGAATAAAGGAATGGACTTGATGGGTGAGGGCTACACCTGTCTTCTTTCTGACTAGCTAGAACTGAGAAACAAGTATGTTTCTATACATTCACTATTAAGTTATTCTGTGAAATTCTTTTCTTGCTTCAGCTTCTTTCTAATATGTAGAGACATTTATAAATCTTTCTACTATACAGTTATGAAACAGGCTTTGCTATCTTCACCAAGAAATCCCTGAATAGTTAAGAATACAGTTTTTAATGAAAATTGTATACATGTATATGAGAAAAACAACACTCTTTGATGTAGATCATCTATATCAAGGCTTTTGTCTGTTTTAATTTTCAACGTAATGTGCAGCTTATGCTAGCCTTCATAATCCAGAACATTCCTATGAACACAGAGAAAAGGGATTTAATGATTCAGGTGCTATATAAGCATCTCTATATCTGATGTCATTCATTTCATGTGGTGAAATGTCTGCTTGTGTGGTGAGTAGCCCAGATTAGACTTTTCCTGCACCACAAACGATACAGACTAGACTATATGCAGTTTGGCTTATGATCATTGAGGGGAAAAAACCATTCTGCTTATGGTATACAAATTTCAATTTATGCTTTTAACCCCCATTCAGTTAGTGGTTAGTTAGGTTGAATTGTGTCATTGATTACATATGTATTTATATGTAGCTCTGTCCTTCTTTAAGGAACATTTTTAGTTATCCTGCCTCATTTGTCTCAGAGCTAGGGCATCAAACAGAATCTGCGAAATTAGTTCATTTGCTTGGTAATACTTAATATTCATTGTTCATAAGTATTTATTCATATTCACACTATATGCTAGGTAATGTGAAATACACAAACTAATATACTATATGATTCCTATCCTCAAGAAATTTAATATCTAGTTGATGAGTTAAGATATTCTTATAAAAATATGAATAGCAATACATGTATTAAATATCATCAATTTAAAAAGACAAGAATGGCACAAAGTAGACCAAAATTAAGTTGGAAGCATTCCTATAGTCTTCTGTCTGCCAAACTAGACTGGAGGCTTCCTCTCCATTAGATATCTCACCTAACTCCTCAACAACTCTGTGAGATGTCTCTTTCTTCCCCTAGATGACAGAGGCTGGGAAAATGAATGTAACATGCCTAGATCACATAGCCACCAAGTGACTGAACAATGCTTTACTGCAATTCACCTCTACAAACATATATTGAACATCTGTTCTACACCAGGCATAGTTCTTGGCACTGGAATAAGTAAAATGAAAAAGCTGTTTCAAGAAGTATACAGGCTTGTAAGGAATAAAATGTAAAGTGTTTCATGTGAGCACAGTGCAGCAGTGCTGAAATATATATATGCATAGGGAATGAATGATAAGAACAGAGGAGAGGGCAACTAGCTCAGAAAGCTGATGGAGCTTGACAGAGAAGGAAAAGGTACTGCCTTCCCAGACAGGCACAGGCATGAGCAAAGGTATACCGGTATGAACAAAAGCGGTAGCAAGAAATATAATGTTTGTAGCAAACCCTGGTAATTCATGTAGGCCACTGAGGGAAGCACATTGAATATTATGCATTCATAACAGGACATAATAGGAAGTAATCCCAGTGGGCTGAGGTAGTGAGGAAAGGCTTGAGTGAGATTGGTCTTCAGTTGACTCATAAAATTTGGGTAGATTTTGAATAGAAAGATAAAGAAATAATTGGATATTGTAGATAAAAGGGACCAACAAATATGTGGAGATAAAAATGTATTAAACTGATATGGCAGATGATTGAGGGATAAACGGGCCAATATGGCAGATCTCACTTTCCATTTCGGCCATTTTGCCACGTACAAACTTGGAACTTATTATTATCTAGAACTAGTCCATCTCTAAAATCTTAAATTCCTTTCTCTGACAACAGCTTCTTAGCCTTTCAGTTCTCATTCAGTCATCCCCATTCTCCACACTGATCATGACCTTTAATTCCTTAACCCTCAAAATCGTGTGTCTCTATGATTCCCAATCTAATTCCCGACTAACTTAGATTCCCTGGCCTACCACTTTAAGCTCTCTTTTTACCTCAAATTCCTTGCCAAATTTTCTGTTTATATTGCACCTTCCTGGGGGAAAAAAAACAAACAAACCCTGAAGATTGGATCAATTTTTCCTTAGTTCCCTACCTCTCTTTCCCATTATTCCAAGAAATGGTTATTAGCTCTATTCTCCTTTATGTTAGCTAACTTTTTACCCTCAGTTTATTATCTCTTCACAAAGAAAACAGAAGCTATCATCCAAGCATGCAAGCAAACGGACATCCGTACCCACTGCTTCTAACTCTTCCATCACACATGTGGGTGTGTTATTCCTTCTGCATGAGGCCAATCCTTTCATCTGTTCTCTGGATTCTCCTTCTCCCTCTTCTATCTCAGGCTTTCAAGGACCATACTTCCTTGAAAATCCTGTGTTTCTTCCTTCTCGTCCCCCATCCCCCGATTTCCATGTTTTTACTGGTTCTTCTCAAAAATATTGTCTCAATATACCTGTCTCTCGCCATTTTTAAAAAACAACCCAACACCCTTGTCTTCAAGTCACTCTTCACCTACTGTCCTATTTTTCCCTTTCATAGGGAAACTTCTTAAAAAAAAGTATTTTTTAAGAAGAAAAAACACTAGAACCACCTTGCCTCACTTTCTGTGCATTCCCCAACCCATTACAATCTGGAAACCACCCCCAAGAATTTCCTGAAACTGTTGTTACTTGCCTTGTTTCTAAATCCCTAATGGGTACTCTTACCTTATTTTACTTGTAGAACTTGGTATTGCTGACTAATTTCTCCTCTTTGAACATGATTTCCTTAGTTTAATGATACCACGCTCTGTCATTTTCTTTGTCTTTCTTTCTCTTTCACTGCCATTTCCCTAAACATCAGTGTCTTCAGGGTTGTCTCTTAGGCCCTTGACTCTTACTCTATACATTCTTCTGAGGAGCATCATTTATAGCTTTAATTACCATCTATATGCATATAGCTTTGTTTACCACCTCCAGGTGAAAGAATCCAATCCAAGGAATAAATCCTTTAGTATATAGTACTGAGCTCAGTCAGTCCTATATATTAAACTAATTACTCAACTCCTCTCCTTGGATGTTCCACAGCCATCTGAAAGGCTACATGTCCAAAACTGAATGCACCATCTCCTTCCTTCATTCTTCTAGCCACACTTCCTAAATATTTCTCAAATACATGAACTTCTGTTTTTCTTTTCTAAAAACATTAGTCTCATCCTGATTAAGGTAAACCAAGAGACTCAATAATTTAAGACATCTATAATTCAGTAAGGAAGTTATACTTCAGATGGCTGGAGGAAAGAAAATTAAATGGAGCTCACAGTATAGCTCTCTTAATTAAATTGAAACAGTTGAAAGAACCACAGCTAAAATACTAAATTTCAAAGGCCTAACCCATTAAAAACAAGTATTTTAAGTAAGTTAAGGACAAAAAGCATATCATCTTTATATTTATATTCCTAGCTCAAGCACTGTGATTTACAGCAGAGTTGCTGGTCAATTAATACTTATTTAATGAATTAATAGGTCTGTTCTTAAACACTACAGAAAAGCAAGAAACGTTACAAAGTTCTCACCAATTCATTCATTCATTCTCTTATAACTTATTCTATACACCGAATGGCTGATGAAATAAGGATGTCAAAACTGTTTCTACTTGTGTCTGATGGAATTACCAATTGCCTTAGAACATAATAATAAAAAGAATATCAGGCATTAAAATGACTAGCCATGTTAGCTTTGTATAAAAACGAAGTTCTATTCTACAGCCTTACTTTGCAAAACCAACCACTATTCAAAATGTTTTTGACTGGCTCAACCTAGCTTATTGCTGTAAGTGGAAAACTAGTGTTTTACACATCCTGCTAATGAAGAAATCTGACGCTTCTTTAGCCACAACAAACTTTATCTTCTTTTTCCTCAGTAAAGTCATTTCCTCCCTGAGCAGTGATACAGACTAACATGCCGTAGAAATTGGTAAGTCTAGTTCGTCTTTCAGTAATACTCTGGACTTGAAGCAAACAGAAATGAAATTTTACTGTGGTCCTGTCCTCCTTTTATTATGAAATATGCAAATACAAGAAAAAGTATAAAAAAGATAAGTGCACAATTTAATGAATTATAATAAAGCAAACATCTGTGTAACGATCAACAGGTTACAAAATAGAACTTTGCCGACAGCCTGCCAATTATAACTCCCACTCAAAGAAATCATTGTCCAGACATTTACGATAATAATTTTCTTGCTTATCTTTATAGCTTTACCACCTAAAAGTATATCACTAAATAATATAATTCAGCTTTGCCTGCTGTGAACTTTATATAAAGGGACTCACAGAGTATATATTTCTTTGGTGTGACTTCCTTCACTTAATGTTAGACTTTTAATTAAGATTTCTCCATAATGCTAAATATCTGTAGTTCATTTGTTTTACGTGCTGTCAAATAATCCATTGTATGAATACACCTTAATTTACTTTTCCATTCTATTGGTGATGAACATTTTGATTAGTTACAGTTTTTGGTTATTATGAATAAGGATGCTATGGCATTTGTGCACATCTATCCTCGTACATCTAAGCATGCCTTTTTGTAGGGTATATAATTAGAAGCGAATCTGGGTCTGAAAAAAAAATATATATCCTTAAATTTACTACAATGAAAAACAATGGAAATGAAAATGAATATTTCATTAGTTGTACTAGTTTAACTGGTTTTAAAAAATAATTTCTTAAATTCTGAGGGTAAATTCCATCTATTATTACATATTTCACATGGAAACAAGTAAATAGTCTGACAAAAATTTTCAAAATAAAATGTAAAATAAAGTATTAAATGCCTAAAAGAGATGAACAGATACTGGTACCTTTTCCTGATGAAAATACATATTTATTTCTTATAAAATGGTGAGACTGCATCAACCACACTTATCTGAATTCTTAAGCAACAGTGCAGACAGAAATAGATAGATCCTGTGGATATTCAAAAGTAGACTACAATGCTTAGATTTTCATTTTATGGAATTCACATTTCTCTCATAATATTAACGGAGTTTGAAAATCTTGCTTAACATCAATTAAACAACCATTGTATGGGTTTATTAAAGAACTTGCTCTTAAAATATAACTTCTACTTTTATATTTATAAAATTTCAACCATGAGAAGCAGCTTTATACTGAAAGCAGTAAATCAAATCAGTACTCTCTTTGACCTGGGAACTACCGACTGGTTCTCCAGAAATGAAAGAAAAAAAAAAAAATTCCCATGCTTTGATTTACCATGAAACAAAATCCCTTTTCTTAAGTTATGTCAGAATTTTTGGAACCAGTATATTTTTTAAAGAATTTTTAGAAAGTATGTGTCATGATACTAAAGATGCCACTGAGAACAAGGTAGATTTCGTCTCTGCTGTCACACACAGCTTAGCATCTAAAGGTAAATGCAGAAGAGTAAAGAAGCTGAGAAATTATGGCAGAGTAAAAAGGCACATTAAAAAGGGCACTTGAGCAAGTAAGCCCTCAAGGATGAAAAAGGCATGATGGAGGGGAAAGGATGAGATGAATTCTAGGATGAGGAACAAAAGCCCAGAAATGAGAAAGGAACTATAGGAGGATCAGAAAAATAACATAGGTTCTTTGAAGTCAAGCAGACATAGGATGAAATCTCAAGTTCACCAATTAATAACTAACTAACTGTGTGACTTTAGTTAAGTCACTTACCCTTTCTACTTCTCACTATAAAATGGGGATAATAATAAATAAGATTTTTGCAAGGATCAGCTAAGATAATGTTTATAAAGCAAACATTAAAAATTCCTCCACAAAGGTAAGTAGCAACTTTTATAGCAGAATCAAATGTTGTGGAGTTGGGTAGGGGTTCATATAAGGCAGGACTATGGAGAGAGAAGCAGTCATCAAAAGCATTTGGGCCATATTAAATAACCCAGTCCAGATGCTGAGAACAATGGGGAATGACCCCGAAAGATCTGCATTTCAGAAAGGATGCTCAGGTTGTAGTAGAAACGGTTGGAAGGGCAAAAGAGGCAGGAAATCAAGTGAGGACCTGACTGAGGTTAGTGGCAGTAGAAATGACGGGAATTGGGTGTTTTTGAAAGATATTTAAATACAGGATGTCCATTTCTTGCAGTAGGGAAGACGAAAACTAAAACTCTTCCTCTGTATTCCTAAATAATAATGGTGTGTGTTTCTGTCTATCTGTATTTTTTCTTTAATAAATGAGTTATTTTTCAAGTAAGAAAAGGAAAGGCAAATGCTATGGGGCCAGAAATGGAGCATGAGTGTGAATTCAGGGAAGTTAATAAGCACTGAGGGTAACTGCTGCCCTGGGTGTATCTACTGATCTTGAGTAGCCTAGAGCTAGGTTTTATGCCTGGAACATATGGGGGACAAGAGACAAAGCCTTGCTCTATACCCACTCCTCACCAACCTCTGCATGGAGCCTGGATTCATAAAGACCTAGTTTAAGGAAAGGATGATCTAGAAAACAATGCTATGCAATGTTAATATCAGACAAGTAGTTTTTAAGGCAAAAATCCTATTGCTAGAAATGAAGAAGGTAACAATGTATAATGATAAATGTTTCAATTCATCAGAAATATACAATAATTTTTAGCTTGTAAAACACCTAATATTATAGCTTCAAAATATACAAAGTGAAAATTTGACATCAAAATGAGACACTTCATCACAGTCCTCTTAAAAATTATTAGGTCAAGATAAAATAATCAATAATGGTCTAAAAGATTTTAGCAATATGATTAACCTAGATTTTGTTTGACAAATAAAATATATGTGTAAAGCACATGTAAAGAACTGTGTACCCAACTTTTGTGGTATACTTAAGTTTTTTCAAGCACATATTGAACATGTTGTTTCATTAAAAAGTCTTAAAAAATTCCAAAGATTCAATACACACAGACCAAAATTGCTTAATACTAAATTACTTACCATCTAAATTGCTAAAATTTAGATACATTTAGAAATCAACAAAACCAAAAATATGCTAAAAAATCTAAAGTCATATATGTCATAAACAACTCATAGGTCAAAGCAGATTTCATAACAGACATTAGAAAATATCTAGACCTGACCAATAGTAAGAAATATTTCAAATCTTGTGGGATGCAAAAAACTTCTCAAAAGTAAATTATAGTATTAATATCTATCTCAGAATAAAGGTTGAAAATTAATTAGTAATCAAACTTAAAAAGTTAGCAAAAAGGATAAAAAATGGTAAAGTGGGAATTCCCTGGCAGGCCAGTGGTTAGGACTTCATGCTTTCACTGCCAAGGGCGTGAATTCAATCCCTGGTCGGGGAACTAAGATTTCACAAGCCGTGTGGCACCCCCCGCACCCTTCCCTCCAAAAAGGTAAAGTATATAAAAGACATAGAAGTAAGGATATAATAAAGATCAGAAATTAATAAAATAGAAAATAAAGCTACAGTGTTAGCAAAGCTAAAAGTTGAATTGTGGGGGAAACAATGACAAAATATTGGCAAGTTATCACTACTTCCAAGATATCACTTTACACTAGATGTTCTGAGTTCTCCATAAAACATAAATAAATAAATAAAGTCTCACGTATTGGAAAGGAAGAAATAGCAAATGACATTATTTGTAAGATAAACTCAAAAGATGATCATTAAAATTAATTAGAGTTTAGCAAGTTAATATATATAAAGTATACCATATTCAAGAACATGGAGATTCAGTACAGTAAAGTTGTCAATTCTTTGCAAATACCTTCAACACAAATCTAATCAAAACCTCAAAGAGAAGTGAACTTACTTACTCTACTGGATATCCAGACTTATGATAAAGCTATAGCATTTAAGAGTGTGATTTTTGCCTCAAGGATAGAAAATATACCAACAAAAGAGAGCCAAGAAATAGACCCACCAATGTATAGCAACACGATCTAAAGCAGGGAAACTGACACATTGCACAATCAATGGTAACTGACTTGAGTTTCCACTGTTTAAAAAAAAAAGAATTTGTCTTTTAAATCACACCATATACAAAAATCAATCCTATATCAGTTAAAACTTAAAAGCTGAATATTTTAAAATTTTATGAGAAATTGTAGGATATTTTTATGACTTTGGGGAAGTGAATGGATTTCTTATATAAGACAAAAAAATCAGTATAAAAAGTAATCATAGGGGCTTCCCTGGTGGCGCAGTGGTTGAGAGTCCGCCCGCCGATGCAGGGGACACGGGTTCGTGCCCCGGTCCGGGAAGATCCCACATGCCGCGGAGCGGCTGGGCCCGTGAGCCATGGCCGCTGAGCCTACGCGTCCGGAGCCTGTGCTCCGCAACGGGAGAGGCCACAACAGTGAGAGGCCCACGTACCACACACACACACACACAAAAGTAATCATTATTTTATTTACATTAAAATTAAGAACTTTTTTCTGTTCTTAAGGAAAGAAAAGTTTTCTGTTGATTACAAATAAATACAAAAAAGCCACAGACTGGGAGAATAACATTTGCACACCTATAACTGAAAAATGTCATCCACATACAGTATAAAGAACTTCACTACAAAATTCACTAAGAAATAGCAAACAACATAATAGAAAAATGCACAAAAATACATACACATAAATTTTACAGAAGGGAAGACAAATGGTCAAAAATAAACTGAAATATATCCACCTACATTAAATTTCAGAAAAATGAAAATTGAACCGCAGTGAAATACCATTTTATACCCACCATATTGACAAAAATAAATATCTTTAAAAATCAAGTGTTGGTCAGGATACAGAGCAACTGGAACTCTTAAACACTCCAAGAGGGAGTTTAAATTTTTTTCTATACACCGGAAAATAATTTGGCCTTAACTATTTATCTTGGAAATTTGCTCGTATTACAATCCAGAAATTCTACTTCTTTTAATAAGAAGTAGACTGGACTTTTAAAGAATGGACTTTTAAGATTCCTGTTCATGACATGTGAATTGAAGATAATAGTAAAAGAAAAATTAAGACACAAATGACTATTGTTAGGTAAATGTATAAATAAACTGTTATATATTTATAAAATGTATACTATACAAGTTCCAAGTTAACTATCCCTACATGCAACAATATGGATAAATCTCAAGCAATAGTGTCGAGTGAAAAAAGCAGGTTGTTGAAGAAAGCCTGTGTTAGAATACCGTTTTTATAGCCTTCAAAACCAGACAAATATAACCATTATTTTGTTGGAGGATACATATGAAGAAGAACGTGGCAATGATGAATACAAAATTTGGAATAGTGATGAGATGTGGGGGAATGAGGAGGAAGTGAGATGTTCTACAAAGCAAGCACCAAGTGGAATTCAACAGAAAGTAACACTAACTTATATTTCTTAATTTGAGTGATGGGTTCATGGATCTTAATTGTAAATATTGGGAAGCTGAATCGCTAGTATATGTTAAGTTGTAAATGGTGAGGAAGAAGAAAGAGCAAAGGAGTCCCACATTAGTGAATTGAGCCATTGAGTGGGTCATGCTGCTATTTTAATGAGAGGAAGAAGAGGATCAGGCAAGAAAGGGTGGGAGCAAGTGAGTGGGGAGAATGGTGATGAATAAGGTTTGAACTGTCCAGATTCAAGTATTTGCAATAATCTTAGTAAAATATTGGGGAGTCAATTGTGATATAGGATTGAATACGGAAAGAGACTCTGGGCTTTAGTTAGATAGTTCTAGGAATCTTTGGCATGTAGATTGTCTTTAAGGCCTTGGAATGGATGAAATAACGTGGGGGGTGGGTGGAGGCTGAGTAATATTGGAGAAGTGAGGGGCTGGTATACCCCTTTACAGATGTTGTAAGTTGGAAGTCCTAGGGAGTCTCATCTCATGAGGTAAAGGATTAATAAATGAACTGAAACTCTTGAACTGAAACTTATGTGTAGCAATTTATACAAGTCCTTCTTTGAGTCCCAGAATATATAGCCAAATGATGCAGAGAGATGACCACAGTGCAAGAGTCTCTACAATTCCTAGTTTCAGAGTGGCTGCAAGAAAACCCCGAATAAATTTCTCTCTCCTTGATGTGGCCTTCTGACAAGTAGTAATCTCTCCATACGTTTATTAAGACCAGAGCCCAGAGAATTTCAAAATGCTCCACTCTCAATTCTTCTGGTTGCCTTAAAGAAGCAGTCAACGTTGTGAGCTACCTATGGAGAGGCCCAGGTGGCACGAAGTACAGACAGCCTGTAGGACCTGCAGGCCTCAGTCATACAGCCTCAAGGAAATGAATTCTGCCTAAACCTGAATGAGTTTGGAAGTGGATTCCTCCCCAGTCAACCTTCCAGATGAGTACCCAGCCCTGCTGACATCTTGATAGAAGCCATATGAGACTCAGAGCAGAAGAGCAAGCTTAGGCGAGCCCAAACTCCTGTCCCACGGAAACTGTGTGATGATAAATATGTGTTTAAAGTGCTAAGTTTGTGGTAGTTTGTTATGCATCAGTAGAAAACAAATACAATATTGTGTGTGTGTGTTTGTGTGTTATATTCATCAAGATCTATGTGGAAGGTAGGGAAAAGATAAAATATGTCAGATATATTTTTATAGGTACATTTTTCCTTAAAGTTTAGTGGTTAGGAGGAACCATCTCTCTCCCTCTAAAATTGTATATATCAAAGTAAGAAGCCCTCATTTAGGTAAGGTGATTGAGTCAGAAACATCAGTTTCTGGATGGGCAAAGGAAGAGTGCTAGAACTTTGCTTCCACATTGTACCACTTATTCTCTGAGATTTTTATTTGTTCATTTTGGATTTTTGCCCCTAACGTCTGTCTCTCTTCTAAGATACATACTTGTAGTAGTTTGTAAGAGCCAACAGCCAATGGCAGTGCGCTCCTGGTTGAAACCTAACTTACAGTGAGTAACATTTCTCTCAGTTTAAAATGCTGTAAAGTCCAAATACGGCTGGTTACATAAGCAGAATTAACTCACTTTTTCTGTACCCGTGACATTGATTGATCACTTTTATAAACTGATTCAAATTAACAACCAAATAAGAAAACCTTGGGAGTAATGGCGAAGTACATTGACAAACAAAAGTATTTGATAATATTATGAATTCTTTAATATTAAATTGTATTTAATATTAATAATAAGGAACTATAAGAAAAAACCTATAACCTGAATCTCACTAAACCTTAGTAAAAAGAAATTCTCTGAATGAAATATTGGACCTCTTAAATGCCTTTCTTTTTTATGTGTCTTTCACTGATGCTATAAAGAACTCACTGAAGGTCAGCAATTCTTTCTGAGGTCTCCATAGTAACTGTGATCTTAGCCATATCTTTGATCTAGAACATCAAAATGTCATAACTGATATCAAACTCATGAACACTAGATCAGGGCACTGGTGCCATATTTGGTGCAACCTGAAAGCTGCTTACTTGTTTGTTCCTGTGTGTTCTTATTGTTCCTGGCTCTGTTTTTCTATTTTACTTCTTCCCCATCATAGGGGATGAAACTTGGAAATCTTAAAATAATGACAATGGAAAACTTTATCTAGAGTCTGAAATACACCAGAACAGCTGGAGAAGGAGCTGATGTTACTTTACTCGAGAGGAAGCCTCCAGGGCTGATCTTACAAGGCAGGAGCAGCTTTTTGTTTGAACCATTAGGTGAGATTCATATAAAAATTAAGAGTGTGTGATGTGATCCTGGAAAGAAATTTTAGTCAGAGAGGTTAAGTTAGATGAATAGAAAGAAAAGAGAATGACAATATTCATTGGAAAAATAGAAGAAAGAACAACCACAGAAATGAATGTAAAAGGTTTATATTAACAAATGAAGTTGAGAACTGCCCTAACAGTATAACAGGTGGGGGAAACATCAGACCTTGAAGGGAGCAGAATCCCTTTGAACTACTTATACTTGTGACCTCAAAGGCTGGTAAAACTGGGAGACGGCCTCAGCTTTAACACAGCTGCTTTTTGGCATTATTAATGGCACAAGAATGGATCTGGGAATTGGTAAAATAGTAACAGCTAACCAACAGTTAAAAAGTAGAATGACGTCTCCAAGTCATGAAGCCTATCCATCAACTGTACAAGAAAGGTACATTCTTGCTGGAAGTGAAGACAAGGCAAGAATCTTCAGCCTACATCAATTTCAACAACTCTGTCTTTATTTCATTTTGATTTTAACCCAGCCTAGTTTGTGTCTGTAGCTTATGGTTTGAATCCACTTTGGGAATCAGCTGAGTTCTCCCTGAACTCTCCCCCAACAGCTACCCAAGGGGACCACCCTGGCAAGATAAGCAAAAAGGTAGGATGGGCCTCTTAATGGTTCAAGCACTGAAAACAATCTTTCTCCCCATTTGTTTGTTATTTATAATTATATCGTATGAATATTGGACCCTAAGGAAAAAAAGTGAGAAGAGTGTGCGGCTTTTCCAATGGTAACAGCTCACTGAGTAGTTTCTCTATCCTTCAAAAAAAATAATGGGCTACTTCAGGACTCAGGAAAATTATCCTGGAGACCAGTGCATCTCAAGCCTTAATGTTTATAATAATCAGCTGGGGAGCTTGTTAGACCAAAGACTTGGCCCCTGTGCCCAGAGTCTCTTGACAGAGATCTTCAGTGATGACTTTTTTCCTTATCCACCCACACCAGTCAAACCCTTAGTGTGAGGCTTGGCTAGAGAAAATTAGGTCTGTGGGAAATTCTGTATCTCTCACTTTTTCCAAACACAATTCAGTAGACGCTAAAAAGGCAATGTTGTTATGGATCAGTGCATTGGCCTTATTAACATTTCTATTTAAATCAAAACCTTTCATAGGATTGCTTTAGCATCTTTCTGATAGAGGCTAAAGATTAGAAAACTCTGATAGAATTGCTTAGCTTCATGTTCCTTTAAGTGCTTTCCTAGCCAGGAAAGTAAGCTGGTTTTCTTCAAAATTTCCCCACGTTTCTGAGGAAACAAAAAGGGGTGCTGATACTTATTGGGCACCTACCATTTGCCAGGCATAGTACTAGTCCCTTATTTAAATAGTCTTATTTAATCCTTACAATAGCCCTTATGAAATAGCACTCTTCTCATCCTCATTTTATAAATGATGTTACTAAGTACAGAGAAATTGAGTCACTTAATAAAATTACATGGCTCAAAAGCAAATAAACTAAGATTTGAATCTTATTTCTTACTATTTTGCTACATAATTTGTCCCATTTTCTGAATTGCTTTAAATTACAAATTACCCCAGGGTCATTATAGTTATACTTCTAACACCTTTTCTATCTTAAAAGGTAGGAAATCTCCCAATTTATATTAAATAATAATTCTATCTGTTCCTAATCTCAGAGCCTGGAGAAATCAGTATTGCACTTCTTGTGTGTTTTTTTTGTTCTCTTATTATTCATTGCTAATCTAGACAAATTAAAGTACAAATGAAAATTTCTCTGTTTGCCATAACAGCAGGTCAACACTTCATTATTCCATGCTTAATAAGGGTTATCACTACACTCCTCGATCTATTTAAAATATCTTTTACGAATAAAGAATAAGAGAACTTTCTAAGACACCATTTCATATGTTAAAGCCAAATTTGTTCTATTTAAAGAAAAAAATGCTTTCAAATGCTCCATAAAAATCTGGCATCTTTAGACATAAGACAATTATGAAGGAGACCTGTATGTTTCTCTTTCTCTTGAAAAGGTCAGGAATTTTCAGCCACATTATAAACTAACAAAGCCTTCCAAGAAGACTGATACTGACATTTTTTATATTCTCAGCTGTCTCCAGTTTGTTAATCTAGTCATGCATTCAGCAAAACTTTAAAGAATACTTTGGTGAACAAACTGATTAAATGTTATCCCCATTTTCATGACATCCAAAGGCATGAGTGATCATCACTCATTTCCTCTAAGTTTCTAAATTAAATGTAGTAATTAAAAGCTACAGCAATCTTATGAACAATTTTAACTTAAATATAAATGTTAATATGGCCAATGCAGTGATCCATAGTAATATTACCTTTTTTTTTTTTTTTTTTTTTTTTGCGGTACGTGGGCCTCCCACTGTTGTGGCCTCTCCCGTTGTGGAGCACAAGCTTCGGACGCGCAGGCTCAGCGGCCATGGCTCACGGGCCCAGCTGCTCCGTGGCATGTGGGATCTTCCCGGACCGGGGCACAAACCCGTGTCCCCTGCATGGGCAGGCGGGCTCTCAACCACTGCGCCACCAGGGAAGCCCAGTATTACCTTTTTAGCATCATAAATTTATATGTTAACTGTGTGATTAAATCACAAAACTAAATTTTTCCTGGTTTTTTCTTTTCTTTGGTGGTAGAGTTTCAGGTTTCACATAATAGTAATAATATTAAATCCAATAACATTCACAGGAGGAACAACCTGTTAGACATTTTGTATAGTGCAATTTCTACCCTTAACTTACTAATTAGAATAAATCTTTAGAAACTGAGGTAAATATAATTATATTGCTTATTTTTAGGTATCTTTAAGTATATACATTGTTTTTAACCATCTACTTCAAAGCTAACTATCTTCTATCCAAACTCTTTTGATTTGTCTCTTTGTCTCAAATAGTCCCTCCTTAACACACCGCTATCTTTCATTCGTGCAAAGAAGAAATCATCATTCTAGTGACCATTAATCAGAGTGCCAACTCTCTTGGATAAAGACCTTATAAAGAATGCATTTGACAAAAGAGCCAAGAATATACGATGGGGAAAGAATAGTCTCTTCAGTAAATGGTCTTGGGAAAACTGGTCAGCAGATGCCAAAGAATGAAACTGGACCACTGTCTTACACCACACATAAAAATCAATTCAAAATGGTTTAAAGACTTGAACACAAGATCTGAAACCATACAACTCCTAGAAGAAAACATAAATCCTTAACATCAGTCTTGGCAATGATCTTTTGGATTTGACACCAAAGCAAAGGCAACAAATGCAAATATAAACAAGTGGGACTGTATCATACTAAAAAGCTTCTACACAGCAAGGGAAACCATTGACAAAATGAAAAGGTAATCTACCAAATGGGAGAAAATATTTGCAAGTCATATATCTGATAAGGGATTACTATCCAAAATATATAAAAACTCATACAACTTAACAGAAAAAGAAAACAAATGAACAATCTGATTAAAAAATGGGCAGCGTATCTTAAAAGGAATTTTCCCAGAGAAGACATACAAATGGCTAACAAGTACATGAAAAAGTGCTCAACACCACAATCATCAGAGAAATTTACATCAAAACCACAGTGAGGTATCACCTTACACCTGTCAGAATGGCTATAATCAAAAAGACAAGAAATAACAAGTACTGGTAAGAATGTAGAGAAAAAAGGAACTCTTGTGCATCATTGGTGGAAATGTAAATTGGTGAAGCCACTATGGAAATAGCATGGAGTTTCCTCAAAAATTTGAGAATAGAGCTACCATATGATCCAGCAATTCCACTTCTGAGTATTTATCCAAAGAAAATAAAATCACGAACTTGAAAAGATATCCCCGTGTTCATCGCAGTATCGTTTGTAATAGTCAAGACATGGTAACAGCCTAAGTGTCCTTCAGTGGTTGAATGGATGAAGAAAATGTGGTGTCTATGTACAGTCCTACCTCCAAGATATTGCAGGTTCTGTTCCAGACCACTGCAGTAAAGCAAATATCACAGTAAAGTCATATGCATTTTTTTGTGTCCTAGTGCATATAAAAGTTATGTTTATATGGATCAATGGAACAGAATAGAAAGCCCAGAAATAAACCCACACACCTATGGTCAATTAATCCTTGACAAAGGAGACAAGAATATATAATGGGAAAAAAGTCTCTTTAGCAAGTGGTGTTGGGAAAGTTGGACAGCTGCATATAAATCAATGAAGTTAGAACACACCCTCACGCCATACACAAAAATAAACTCAAAATGGCTTAAAGACTTAAATATAAGACATGACACCATAAACCTCCTAGAAGAGAACATAGGCAAAACATTCTCTGACATAAATCGTACCAATGTTTTCTTAGGTCAGTCTCCCAAGGGAAAGGAAATAAAAGCGAAAATAAATAAATGGGGCCTAATCAAACTTACAAGTTTTTGCACAGCAAAGGAAACCATAAACAAAATGAAAAGACAACCTACGGAATGGGAGAAAATATTTGCAAATGATGAGACCGACAATGGCTTAATTTCCAAAATATACAGATAGCTCATACAACTCGACAACAAAAAAATAACCCATTTGAAACAAGGTAGAAGACCTAAGTATACATTTCTCCAAAGAAGACATACAGATGGCCAAGAGACACATGAAAAGATGCTCCATATTGCTAATTACTAGAGAAATGCCAATCAAAACTACAATGAGGGGGCTTCCCTGGTGGCGCAGTGGTTGAGAGTCCGCCTGCCAATGCAGGGGATATGGGTTTGTGCCCCAGTCCGGGAGGATACCACATGCCACGGAGCGGCTGGGCCGGTGAGCCATGGCCGCTGAGCTTGCACATCCGGAGCCTGTGCTCCACAACGGGAGAGGCCACAACAGTGAGAGGCCTTTGTACCGCAAAAAAAACAAAAAAAAAACAACAAAAAAAACTACAATGTGGTACCACCTCACACCGGTCAAAATGGCCATCATGAAAAAGCCTACAAATAGCAAATGCTGGAGAGGGTGTGGAGAAAAGGGAACCCTCCTACACCATTGGTGGGAATGTAAATTGGCGCAGCCACTACAGAAAGCAGTATGGAGGCTCCTTATAAAGCTAAAAATAGAGTTGCCATATGATTCAGCAATCCCAGTCATATATCCAGACAAAACTGTAATTCAAAAAGATACATGCACCCCTATGTTCATAGCCGCAGCACTATTTACAATAGCCAAGACATGGAAGCAACCCAGGTGACCATCAACTGGATGATTAGTTTAAGAAGATGTGGTATATATATACCTACAATGGAATATTACTCAGCCATAAAAAAGAATGAAATAATGCCATTTGCAGCAACACAGATGGACTTAGAGATTATCATACTAAGTAAGTCAGAAAGCGAAAGACAAATACCATATGATATCACTTATATGTGGAATCTAAAATATGACAGAAATGAACTTATCTATGAAACAAGAAACAGACTCACAGGCATAGAGAACAGACGTGTGGTTGCCAAGGGGGACAGGGGTTTAGGAGAGATGGAGTGGGAATTTGGGGTTAGCAGATGCAAACTGGTGTATATAGAATGGATAAATAACAAGGTCCTAATTTATAGCACAGGAAACTATATTCAATATCCTGTGATAAACCATAATGGAAAAGAATATAAAAAAGAATGTATGTATGTATAACTGAATCACTTTGAGGTACAGCAGAAATTAACACAACACTGTAAATCAACTACACGTTAAACAAAATTTTTTTAAATCATTATGCTGTATACCTTAAACTTACACAGTGCTATATGTCAATTATATATCAATAAAACTGGAAGAAGAAACAATCAAAAGAAGTTATGTTTACACTATACTGTAGTCTGTTAAGTGTGCAATAGCATTATGTCTAAAAAAGAATTACATACTTTAATTAAAAAATACTTTATTGTTAAAAAAGGCTAACCATCATCTCAGCGAGTTGTAACTTTTTTTCCTGGTGGAGGGTTTAAAATATTTTGAGAATTACCAAAATGTGACACAGAGACACGAAGTGAGCAAATGCTATTGGAGAAATAGATTGGCTCAACACTCAAGCTGACAGGTATGCCTTGCAATGGAATACTATTTGGTCATAAAAAGAAGGAAATCCTGCCACCTGTGATGTGGATGGGCCTCAAGGGCATATGCTAAATGAAATAAATCACACAGAGAAAGACAAATACTATATGATCTCACTTATGTGTGGAATCTGAAAAAGGAATCGAACTCAGATACAGATATCAGATTGGTGATTGCCAGAGACAAGGGTTGAAGGTAGTCAAAAGTTTCAAACTTCTAGTTATAAGATAAATAAGTCCTGATGATGTAATATACAGCATTGTGACTCTAGTTAAAAATGCAGTATTGTATGTTTGAAAATTGGTAAAAGAGTAAATCTTAAATGTTCTCACCACAAGAAGAAAAAATTGTAACTGTGGTGATGGATTTTAAGTAAACTTATTGTGGTAATCAGTTCATAATATACACGTATATCAAATCATTATGCTGTACACGTAAAACGAATACAATGTTATATGTCAATTATAACTCCAAAAAAATGCATTTAAGTTTGTTTGTAATGACTCTCCTAAACAGAATATACAGAATAAAGTAGGGGCAGGTAGATGAATAGTAGAACATTTCTATAAGTGCATTAAATATTATAGATATGTGAAAAATGAAATTCGATAAACTAAATATGTCCATTAAAATACTTATTAGCATTATAGGGTTTAAATGAGAACAAATAAAGATACTCTGGTTCTCTCAGACAAGAGGAGAATCATTCATTTCCTTAAACCAGCTAGAGCAATGAAAAGAAAAAGAAACTGAAACTGAACATTTTTATAACTATGGAATTGACCCCATTCTCCATAACATTACACTAATTTCTATCATCTGGCTTAATACAAGGGGCTTTGTATACACTGAAAGTGATGGAGCATCCTTGTTACTTATTACCTGTGAAGTAGGGATGCGTTTTACTCTGCCTGTGTTTTCAAAGAGGAAAGCAAATTTCTGCTCTACTTCCCTAGAAACGAAAAGTCTGAGAAGGATACTTTCAATTTCTCTCCTTCCTCTTTTTCTCCCTTCTTCTCTGAAAGTGGAAAGACTTACCTGAGAGATAAGTTTGGGATAAAAAGCTAAATGTACTTGACTTAGGCCCCGGTGGCCTTTTTCAGAGCCAGACTGTCTGCCTGGTGCATGAATTCTTTTCTGCTCTCTACACTATGGTTAAGCTCGTGAGAGCAGCTGTATCCCTGTTGGGGCATCTGTTCTTATCCAATCAAATCTGATTCATTTAGCTAACTCATTTGGTCACAGATCAAAAGTCATTCTCTCTGATGATAAACTTTATTAGTAGTAAAGTTAATATTTTGAGCTCCATTTGCCAGTTTTTGATTATATACAAACAGAATAAAGAGACAAATATGGGTGTCATTTATTGGACCCCTAAAACTCTTCAACTATTTAAATAAACAACTTGTTTGCATTAGAAAAGTCTATTTCTTTCTAGAGGAATTCTGAATAGTTTTTAGGCAACCTCAAGCATAAAATTCAGTAAGTGGCCTGGGCTTAAGAAAAGGATGATAGAACTGTCCTTCCATATAAATGTGAATTTAGCATAAATGTCAAGAATATGTAATGACCATAGATAAAATACAGAGAACAAGAAATTAGAGTTTTTAATATTATTTTCAGTAAGTTATCCAATTTATCAAAATTGACACATGAAGCTTATGCACAATTAATCAAATTTTTGAAACATATCATTATAGGAGAAACACATGCAAGTTTTCAGTTGATTATTTACTCATAATTCATTTATTTTAGTTTTTGATTATAATTCTCCAAGTGTTTGTTTTATTATAATCATCATTCTCTTAAAAATTGCTTTTCCTCCCACTAGGTAAAAAATTATGCATGTGTGTGTGTGTAATGTGTGTAGTTTGTGTACACACACACACACTACATACATATGAACTAGAACTTACAATTGAATTATTTAAGGATTATTTGCTGTTGAGAAGATCTTTCCCTGGGGAAGCATGTTTTCTAGCATTTATATGACTGAATAGGGATTCTTTGGGTGACCTTAACTTTACACCCCACTAGAAGCAGAACTATAAGCAAAGCAACATACCTACACAACAAACATTTCCTTCCTCATCCTCCGAAAACTACTGTTCCCCTTAGTCCTTAAGGACAATTTTTTTTTGTATTTCCTCGTACGTGTTTATCCACAAGAATTTTATGTACACACAAACATACATACACCGTGTTTTTGGTTGCACACTCTCACATGTGCACAAGGACACACACATACAAACAAGGATACATTGCTCCTCTTTCTCTGGTAAGTAAACATTTAAATGCACAAATGACTGAGGAAACGAATCCATTAAATGCCAATTGTTGGCATACAGTAATTTCGTTTTCAAATGAAGTTTTACGTAAAGATAGTTCTTAGTCTGCTGTTCCTTGTTCAACTGTAGTTTAAAGTTTCAAACATATTAAAATGAAATCATGTTGTCTGAGCCTCAGAGGTCTTTTTTCTGGGTGATCTTCTCACCAACTATGTACATTCTGCATACATATATCTTCAGAACTGTTCATCTTTATGCCTGCCGGATGTCTCCGATATGTCTTAAAGTGAATATCCAAAATCAATGTGCCTAAAAGTAAATTTGGCATCTTTCCCCTCACACATGCTCACCTTCTTATGTTCCCTCTCTAAGAAAGGGCATCTCCACCCAAACCAAAGATCCTGCTTTCATCCTAGTTACCTTCCTCTCTCTACTTCATTCTTTCCCTCATATCCAATTTGTCATCAAACTTTAGTCCTGCTAAACATATTCTCTCTCCTTTTAGACCGTGAATTCTCACTAGATTTTGATGATAGTTTCTTGATTTAGTTCCACTGTGTTCTTCCTATAAGCTCTTACCAATCCACCCTCCATCCTAGTGTCGAAATCATCTTTCTAATGCAGATATGATCACGTTCACCCCCCAAAAGTTATATGGATCATCCCATTACTGATGTCACTGTAACACGGAAAGGTCAGATAATTTAGTAACTTAAGGGCATGGAGACTCTTACCCTGTTATCTATTACTCTTTAAATTATACCATAACGTGATGTTCTAAAACAAAAGACGAGTCGAATGATCAGCATGAAAGGCATTCCTACAACGCATGTTTTAGTTTAAGGAAGAAAACTAGATGCTGCTTTTTCTATTTGGTAGAAGGAAATAGTTGAGGCCCTCCTGAGTCAGCAATTGTGCAATACTGTCCTGACTATTTCAGGCTCTGATTTCTGCAACTAGATATAGTGCTATAGTTTGCAAATCTTCACTTCACCAATTAACTGCCAATTTATTTGACTTCCCATGGCTTAGTCATTCCAACAGAATTCCTGGAACAAGGAGGCCTAGGCTCTCCTGCACCTAAGGTCTCTGTTTTCCTTGAGAGTTGAGCATGTAGAAGGCTGTGTGCTGAGGGGCAGTCCCACAACAACCGCTCTTCCATCACGAAGCTGTCATCAGCAACAGAGCCAAGCAGAGGAAGCAAGTTTACAAGATCACACCAACACCCCAGTCCCCAGTCAGGCCTCTGGGGTTTCGAAAAGCTTCAAATTCTGCCAACAGCAAAGCCTACATATCCTGTTTCCTGTTCTACTATGGCCTTCTAGTTTATTCCCCAACTCCAACATCTGTCATTCCTTACTCTAGTCATCGCCGAAGGTGACAGTCAAATATTCTCCGCTTTACCCTCTGATATGCTGGTTCCTATCGAACTCACACCTTATTCCTTAGGCACACTTCAACTCTGACTGCCCCTTTATTCTCATCTCTTCCTCTTATGAATTCATTTTTCTACACTATCAAAGACTTTTGCATTACTCTGCTTTACAGGAACTTGGCTCTATCTGTGATTTTATTATTTTCTTCATGACACTTCACTAAACAACTTTTAGGGAAAGAGGAGAAGGCAGTGCACACCGTTTTTTTCTCATTGAAACTTTTATACCATTGTTTCAAACCATTTCTGAGAGACTCTGTGTTCACCATTTGCCTTATGGTTTAAATTGCCACCTTAAGCATCCAAGGCCCCATAGCCAATCTTGTACAGTGCCGTGAATAACTTGCTAGATTACCATAGGTTCACGACATATTTACTATTTTCATATGTAAATATTTTAATGTCTATATGTATTCCCTTTTTCTAAAATAAATTGAATTTACAGTATGAAAAGGACTGTTTTTATAAAAATTAATGTATGCAGTAGGTAACCCACAACTTTTTTGTTATCCAGCCTAATGGATTACTTCATCACCATCATCACATTCTTGACATTCATCTCTAACCTCTAACCCTGGAGTTTACTCTGTCCCTAACATTTACCTTCACCTTAGTGTGAGACCCAGATTTAGGTACTGGTTATTTAAGACTAGGACCCGTCATGTGTCAGGAATGGGATAGAGGCCTAAGAACTGAACTCAGTGATGGGGTGGAGATCAAAGATGGAGTAGCTGTCAAGTACGTTTGACTCTTAGGGATTTGCTGGAGGTCAACAATGGAGTTAACCTCAGGGAGAACCTGAGGCTCAGTGATGGGATAAACACCCTCCAAAATGTTGAACTCGTTACTTGCTAATGCAAAAACTATGAAAGCTCATTGTTTTTTTCAGATCACGAAATGCCCATAATCTTAAAATGGTCTCCTTAATCACTTCTCCCTTACATATTTACTCATTATCTTGTACCACGCCAGCTCTTCTATCTCCCTGGACCTGAATGACATTCTACTGACCATTTCCTCCAACTTGATTTTCAAGCTCCTAAGCACCGCTGCAGAAGGTTGTGAATCTAAAATCATCTATGTCTACTATATACCTATATATCCTAACACTTCAGAGGAGCCTGTAGCTCACAGAACCTCTGATTTGACTTTGTATGAATCCTCCTTGTCACATTGCCATTCAGTTTTTTCTCCAAAGTTTTCTAACATGCTCATGCCCCAAAGCCATGCTGTACCTTCCCTTTGTTCTACAACTAGAATGACTTCTTTATCGCCATCGAGTTATATTCTGTGAGCTCCTTCAATGTTCATTCTGTCCTTGTCAGAATTTCTTTTTAAATCATCCAGTTCTCCTTCCTTCTGGCCTCAGATAAAGGATACTCTTACCCTTTACAATATTACACCTTGTACATTAACCACCATCTCTTCCCATCAATTTCAGCACTGATTGCTCAACTTGCCTTCACCTTCAGTCACAAAAAGCATTTAGTGTGTGTGTGTGTGTGTGTGTGTGTGTGTGTGTGTGTGTATGAATGAATGAATGAATGAATGAATGAATGAATAGCTTTTCTGTCCCCTCACTACCATTTGTTTGTGGGCCAGAGATATTTTATGAACACTACAAAAGCATGTTCTATTCCCAGCTGGCTGATGTCCTTGCATTGGCACTTCCAGCTCCAGTATTGCAGCTGTAGAGTGTGGGCATCAGTCAGCACATGGTGATGGTTTACCGGTTCCACCTTTTACTCCTTGGTCACATATCTGAGCTGGACACCAGGGTCAAACACTAGGCAATGAGGGCTGACTTGGCTGAGACATTTTATCCACTTTAGAAGTTTGAGGGTGGGGCTATGGATTTCTCTGAGGACTAAGCAGTGGCCAGATTAAGCCATGTTCAATTTCTGGGCTGGTTTTATCACAAGCCTTTTGTAATTTTCAAGGAAGTTGGAGCTGGGGTTGGTGAATTTTTTAAAAACCAATCTATGGTTTAAAAAAATTTGGTTGTATTGATTCTATTAATTGAGATTTTCCTCTAAAATGTGTTGAACAAATCATAATTCTTAATAGTTTTGTTTAACTAGAAGGTATAAACAGATTGTATGAAAAAAGGATTTTAAAAAATCACGAAAACCAAGAATTTGAGGAATGTTTTATACCTATGCAGAATCCATTTTACAGTTTAAATCTTATCAAGAATAGGTATTGTGTTTTATATGCATTTAATTTAAACACTCATAAAATACTGAACTTACCTATGATACTGATTTATATTCTAACACTGGAAATAAAACAAGATTATTTTTCTTTCTTTTGCAAAGAGCAAAGGGTTTCAGAATCGAGTTTGTCTTCAAGCAGCAGCAAAGGCTTGCTGACAAGATATTTTGGAACAACTTGCTATTAGGAAGGAAGTATGAGTGGGAGGTTGAGAAATAGCTCATGCCCATATGACACATACAAGTTGTGAATGTGTTAGAAGTCCATGATGTAGAACATAAAAGAGTGTAACAATTTATCTCAGTGACATAAAGGACCTTATTCTAATCTTTTGTTTTTACAACTCTATTCTGAATTAGATTTTCTTTCTCTCTCTCTCTCTCTTCTGTTCTCATTTACCTCAATCAGGTCATATGCTGATGGTTATAAACATTACAATTTATAACTTCATGAGAAAATGTAGAACCTGTCAAAATATCTTGAACAAATGGCATGGACTTTCATGGCAAAGCTATTTGCCCTTGTTATTCTAGGTATATGGCAAAATTGTTGCTGCATGAGAAATATCAGTGAATTTCGTCTTCTTTTTCATTTAATAATAATTTATAGTTTTAGCATTTCTTTATCTGAAACTGTCACGAGGGCTTTATATGCAAGTGTCTCTGCATCCCACAGACATTGGTAGTAAAAATATACTGTCAAATTACTATCCCAGAACAAAAGATGATCAAGTGATTCTTTTCCACAATGTAGTACACATGAATTGGAAATCCATCCCATAATTTGTTCAACAAACAGTTATTGAGCTTCTATAATTTTCAAAACTCTTTGACAGATGCTTGAGGAATTTGTGAGAATCATGGTATTCCTGCTCTTGAGGACTTTCGAGTCTACTCTGGGCCAAAAGC
Organism: Monodon monoceros; assembly: GCF_005190385.1. Classification (NCBI taxonomy): domain Eukaryota; kingdom Metazoa; phylum Chordata; class Mammalia; order Artiodactyla; family Monodontidae; genus Monodon; species Monodon monoceros. The sequence continues at coordinate 71,794,792 of NW_021703768.1, forward strand.
CTCTGTAATCCCAGTTTCATCTCAACTATATCTCCTACATATATATTTTTTATATCCTCTAGCAAAGAGGCTCTTTCCTTAGTCCCTTTTAATACTCTGAATTTCCATATGGAACAAGTTTTGTCAATCTTCTGTAACAGTAATATATTTACTTATACAAGTAGACCGAATAGCTTGTAAGACTTTGGGTTCTCTGAGGACAGGAACAATACCTTATATGTCTATCTTCTGAAATACATTAGTACCTAGTACCTTAACCTTTGTAATGTAATATGAAATATTTTATACCCATATCACAAGGCAGTTTACAGGGAATGCCAGATGGATGGTGCAGATAATTAAGAGTTATGGGTTATAAAGAAGATGTGATATCTATCTATCTATATCTATACACATACATACAATGGAATACTACTCATCCATAAGAAAGAATGAAATAATGCCATTTGCAGGAACATGGATAGACCTAGAGATTATCATACTAAGTGAAGTAAGTCAGACAGAGAAAAGCAAATATTATATGATATCACTTATATGTGGAATCTAAAATATGATACAAGTGAACTTATTTACAAAACAGAAACAGACTCAAAGACATAGAAAACAAACTTATGGTTACCAAAGGGGAAAGCAGGGGGAAGGATAAATTAAGAACTTGGGATTAGCAGATACACACTACTATACATAAAACAGATAACCAACAAGGTCATACTGTATAGTACACGGAAATATATTCAATATCTTGTAATAACCTATAATGAAAAAGAATATATGTATACATATAACTGAATCATTTTGCTGTACACCAGAAACTAATACAACATTGTAAATAAACTATACCTCAATAAAAAAGAATTAAAAAAAAAAAAGAGTTGTGGGGAAAAAGAGGAGAGGAAGGCAATTTCCAACCTGAGGCCACATAGAAATGCTAATGGGGAGACAGTATTTGAATTACAGATGGATTGATACCCTTTGATTCATAACATTAATATGTTTATCCCTCCAAGTTTTTTTTTTTTTTAAATAAATTTATTTATTTTATTTATTTTTATTTTTGGCTGTGTTGGGTCTTCGTTGCTGCATGCAGGCTTTCTCTAGTTGCGGCGAGCGGGGGCTACTCTTCTTTGTGGTGCACGGGCTTCTCATTGCAGTGTCTTCTCTTGTTGCGGAGCATGGGCTCTAGGAACGTGGGCTTCAATAGATGTGGCATGCAGGCTCAGTAGTTGTGGCTTGTGGGCTCTAGGGTGCAGGCTCAGTAGTTGTGGCACACGGGCTTAGCTGCTCCGCGGCATGTGGGATCTTCCCAGACCAGGCCTCAAACCCGTGTCCCCTGCATTGGCAGGCAGATTCTTAACCACTGTGCCACCGGGGAAGCCCTGCCCCTCCAAGTTTTAAAATTTAAATTACCAAGTTAGCCAATGGGAAAAGAAGACATTCACAATCTATTTTTTGTTTGGACAGGTTACAAAAGTAATACATATTTTTTTCAATTATATCTTGTATATTATTTCAGTTATGGATTTATTCCATCCCAAAATTTAGTGAAAAAAGCAACAACATTTTATTTTGTTTATACTTTGAATTCATGAATTCAGTCAGGGCATAGCAAAGATGGCTTATCTTCTCTACATGATGTCTGGGTCTCAGCCGAGGTGGCTCAAACAGCTAGACATGGCTGAGATGATTTGCCTGGGGCCTCCGTTCTTTCTGCCTGTCACTAGAATTGCTTGGTTCTTCTCCACATTGCTCTTGCAGGCACTGGCCCCTGGGCTGGGGTACCTGACACAGTTAGGGGCTCGCTGGCAACTCCATTTTCACTTCAGCCTCTCTATGTAGTTAGCTTGGAGATCCTCATAGCAAGATGGTCTTAAGGTGTACATGGTATCAGGAAAACTTCAGTGCACATTCCCATTCAAAAGGAGGGAATGAGAAGTCAGTAGTAGTCACCAGTCCATAGCAGTTCTGAAATCCAGCTAGGACAACGATGCCAGTTCCTTAATTAGAAATTAGAGCCCAGTCGTGCTCCTTGGGAATTGTTTCCTATGTTTTTATTAAAAAAACAAACAAACTATATATATATATATATATATATATATATATATATATATATATATATTTGCCCTTGCCATTAGGTTTATTTATTTATTAGTTTTTAATTTTAAAAAATTTTATTGGAGTATAGGTGTTTTATAATGTTGTGTCAGTTTCTACTATACAGCAAAGTGAATCAGCTATACATATACATATGTTTCCTACGGTTTTAAACTCCACTCTTCAACCTACTGGATCTACACTTGGACTCATCCTTCCTTTCCACAGGAAATGGCCCAGGATTGCAGCTGTTTAACTTTCTTAGGTTGCTCTTCACCCATAGAAAGTTTGGAAAGCCTATGATATTTTTATTCTGAACTCCCTTCCATTTAATTCAATTTGTCAGTCCTTCCACCAACATAATTGGCTTTCTCAGGAATGTTACTGATGTTTATACTTCCCACAAATCTCTTTGAAACAGGTCACTCTCTATCTTGGGCTGAGAGTCAGTAGAAAGGGTGAAAGGGTCTAAGAGACAAATTTACTAGCATTTTTTTTTTTTTAGGTCTAGTGGAGAGGGTCTGTGAGGCATATCATTAAATCAACCTTCAGTCTCAACAAAGGGTTAGAGCTGCATTCTCAATCCCATCTTTAAACTGAGATGATATTCTACTAGTAGGTCCCTGGATTTGGTCAGTACCCTGAGTCCATTTCTTAGTCTACGTGGTTAACTGTCCTTGACCCTCTATAATCCCTCTAAGTTGTGCTAAAATACTAAATACTTCCTTCTTAAGTTTATCTTTCTTTTCTCACATCTACCATATGTAGTTAGAAGAAGCCAGTTAGCACTTTCAACATTCTCCTTAGCCAGATCAATGAGTTCCTTAGGTACTCTTTCTATTTACCACATTTCCACAGGTAAGATAATATTTCTGCCAATACATAACTTAAGCCCCCTTCCTCCGACTTCCAATAATAGTTTCTATATTGTCCTTCTTGTCTTCACTAACAGACTCTTTAGGTCCTTGCAGTGTCTTTCTATCACCAGTGTCAAAGTGATTGCCACATGTTTTAGTTTTTATGACAGAGAAACCCAGTTCTGGTGCCAATAGCTGTATCAGTCAGAATTCAATCAGGTATGCAGAAGTACTGTGCATATTAGGAAAAAGAAATGGGTAAGAGGAATCAGAATTTCAACACCTGTGAGAGAAGCTAAGAATGTAAAAGTCCAAAAAAAAGTAGTCATTATACCAGAGGACACCAGCCAGCCCTGACCCAGGTTAACGAGTTGGTCCTGTGTGGAAATCTGGAAGCTGTGCACATTCAGCTGAGAATCTGGGTCACGAAGGGAGGGGGAGGCAGGTGTAGAAATCCGTGGAAGGTTATTGGCTCTCCATGGCTGTTGTCTCTGTGAGTTCACAGCAAAGCCCTGGTGGTAAGCCCAGGGCTGCTGTTGGCCAATAGATGTGTCAGTCAGGCAGGAGAGCTAGACATAGGGGAGAGGGGAAAAGCTGGAAAGCACCTACAGCTCTGTATCTGCCTCTCATTTCCTCTAACTAATGAAGACCACTAGAGTGTATTGACTCTGTTTTGCTTCCACCTTCCAGAATGCACACAGCATTACATTGGTCAGCTAGAACCCAGAACCACACACGGAAGGAGCGGACAACAGAACAGTATGTAACTGTGGTGACTGAAGAAAATGGGAAATTTATAAAAACATGTAAAGAAGCAGAATAAAAGTAACCCATATACTCAGTACTGAGAGATAAATGCTATTAACATGGAACAGAGTCTCATCTTTTTCTTGAAACATTTCTATTTTATTATAGGAGATTTAGCATCAGCAATTTGCTTATGAAGTATGACGTAGTGATTAAGGGCCCAGGTTTTGGGTTGCTTTGCTAGGTTTGAATATTAGATCCCTCACTAATAACTGTATCACCTTTGGGTAAAATAATGAACACCTGTTCCCTCTGTTTATTTTATCTAAAATGAGGATAAAAATAGTACCTACGTGTGTTAGGTAGAATATGGCCTTCTAAAGATGTCCATGCCCTAATCCCCAGAACCTATGAATATGCTAGGTTTCATGGTAAAGGGGAATTAATATTAAAGATGGAATTAAGTTTGCTAATCAGCTGACTATGAGATGCGTAGTTTATACTGAATTATCCAGGTGGAACCCCAACGTGACCACAAAAGTTGTCATAAGTAGGAGAGGCAGGAGAGAAAGAACCGGAGATATGGTAGTCTGAGAAGACTCAGCCTGACCTTCCTGCCTTTGAAGATGGAGAAATGGTGCCACAGATGAGGAAGGAAGGCTAGAAAGTATCTAGAAAAGGGAAGAACATGGATTATTCCTTAAAGCCTCCAGAAGGAACATAGCCTTGCCAACACCTTGAGTTTAGTCCAGTGAGACCCAGTGAACTGTAAGAGAAGAAGGTTGTGTTGTTTTAAATCACTAAGGTTTTGATAATTTGTTACAGCAAGAATAGGAAATTAATATGTGAATTCATGGGATTGTTGTGAGAATTAAATGAGATGATACGTGTAATCATGATTAAAATAGATCCTCGTACATGGTAACTGTTCAATAAATGTGATTATTTTCTAGAAAAAATTATAATTATATATGTCATACATATAATTATAATTCAATGTTATATGTATATATAATCTCCTGTTGTTGCATAGTTCAGTTGTATTCAATTTCCTGTTATTAGAAAAATACTTCAATGGAAAAACTCTATGGAGACCTGTCTGTCTTGATGCCTATTACAGACTAACTGGCTAATACAATGTTGGACACATAACAGGGGTCTATAAATATTCATTAATAGATAAATAAATAAATGATTTGTGCCTATGTATTTTTTTCACATTTGTCTTTTGTCTTTAGGCTAGATTCCCAGACACGGAATTACTGGATCAAAATGAGCTGAACATTTTCATGCTCTTTATACCTACTGCCAAATGGATTTTCAGAAAGGTTACACTAATTTACACTCCCACAGCATTGTATGAATGTGACTTTGTCATCTTACCTATACTAACATTCAGTATGCTACATTTTAAAATCTCTGATAACCTTTTGCCTGTTTTTATCATTCCTTTAATTGTCTCTTATTTATAATGTTGAAAAACTCATTTATGGTTATTTTTTTTTACTGGTCATTTTTATAATTTCTTTTGTAAATTCTTTGATGGTTATTTTCAAATTACAAGTTATATTAAACATAAGAAACATAAGAAAGGTACAGAAAATAATAAGCCCTTCTGAACCCACGGGCAAAATTTGACAAATGTTAGCAATTTTACAGTATTAGCTTCATTTATTGATTTATTTATTTTTGAAACAGAATGTTTTAACTATATTTGAAATGTCTTCTATTCTCCTTTCTTCCCCCACCCTCTTCCTAGGGAGTACTTACTTCTGCAGATTCTTGTTTATGTTTTTGTTTCTTTTATGTGTTCACATACAACACACATGCACTCACTGTTAGTATGTGTGATTCTTTTCCTCATATTATCTATTTGCTTTTCCAGATAGTATTTTCAGTCAGTATTTTTCATATGAATCAATTAGTTCTTTGTGTCATTGGATTTTAACTCTTTGCTTGTCATATTTGCTGTACACATTTTTCCAGTTAGTCATTTTAATCATATTTGTTTCTAAATTGATTTCCATCTGATCACATTTCTTTGAAAGTCAGTTACTTCAACTGATTTTTATTGTGTAGAATTAGAACTAAAATTGTATGATTTTCATTCATATATTTGGTTTAATGGCAAAGCATCACTGTAGTAATTATTAATGTTTTCTGATTTATAATTTCTAATCTTAGAATGAACTGCCGTAAGTGGAGACTTGAAGGCAGCTATTAAAATCTGTTATCATCTGATTATTTTAATATGGAATTTGCAAAACTTAAGATCTCTAAAGGTCTTATATCTTAATTCTCCCTTTTTACAATCTTATAGTGGAGGATGAAATGATAGTGATTTCATTAATTAAAATTTATCAAAAGAAAAAAAATTCCAGAGACAATTTAATATTCATCCAATTTCAAGTAATACTGGTAGAACACAATTTTCCGAGCTATTAAAAGTAAAGGAGTGAAACGTGAGCTTTTCAGTGGTAAGCTCCCCTCATCTTAATGGAAAGGTGCTAGAATGCAATGAACATTGTTTAAGGGTGTGACATTTTCCTGAAAAATAAAAATGAATTTAATCAAATAGATGTAGGTATAATAAAATGGCTTCCTAGTACACACAGGCAAGAGGTTAAAAAAGAAAATGTATTCAGGACTTGTGACTTAAAAATAAAAAAACTTTATGTTAAAAAATCAGATGAAATTATCACATAATTTGTCAGTACTTCCACTAAACCTGTAACATATCGTCAGTGGGTAAAAATCTAGGAGCCACTTTCTAATAAGTTTTTTTTAGATGCAAACTACCACAAAAGAGAGGCAAAAATGAACCAATACTTTGTTGTGGGCATTTGTGGAGAAAGAGATGATTTCCCCTTGCCCCCAGGAAACATATAAAAATATAACCACTTGTCGGACTAAAAGAATAAGTGTAATTTTAAAATCTCTCATTGGAAAGTGTGTTCAGTGTACAGTAGCTCTGTTTATGAATGTTCAGAAATCTGCAGGCAGAGCTACAGGGATATATTTCCACCTTTGAAAATAGCAATTACCTAATATAAAAGTGTTCAAAATTTTGAACTTATGCCCATAAAACAAAACAATAAAAAGCGGCTGCATCTAATGTTGTATCTTTGAACAGAGATATAATAAAAGCAAAACAAAAACTGAAGAATTAACAGCTAGAAATTAGATTTAGCTGATATTACCATGTGGAAATATTTCATTTAAATATATGTGAACTTTTAATACATTTCAATAAAACAAACATACAGGCACAATTAAGCCTACACTTATTAAGTAATAATAAGTACAAGAAATTAAAATGTGTTTTGGTGAACTCTCTGTTAAGAATGTACAACCACTTAACCTATCCACTCTGATTTTAAATCAGCACCCTTCAGCTTTCCCTCAGCCAGCTCTGCTGGAAACTGGCAAAGAGCACAAATGGAGACTAAACTTAGATTCTACTGCTTTCCTCCAAAACGGCTCATCAATTTAAAATACTCGGGCAAATAAAACTGACAAGTGGCTTTCTACACTGAAAATACCTAAGCGCTACGGAAATGTTAATAATTTGTCTTTTACTTCTCTATTCATGTAAATAAGAAAGGTCACAAATTTCGAAAGAGATAAGGCACTATTTTGGGAAACAGTTTCAGGAGTGAAAACATTAGAAGGTAGGCTATTTATAAGCTGTAACTTTCTATAATCTGATGTAAATATGTATTGGCAGTGGAATAGCCAGACTTGAATTTGAAAACTTGCTACTGATATTCAGAAAGCTTGCTACTGTTTCATTATGATTTATTTATTGATTTATTTTTCTGTCAGGATTAACGTATATGGCAGGCTATCTTTAGTAACCTGACCTAATGGTCTATTTCATCTACTCCTTCCCAAACCCACCCTGCTGGAGGGAACCTTTCCCAAGTGCCCTGGGAAGAAATCTCCTTGGGAAATTCTTCAGAAGGCTATTTAGAGAACACATGGTGACTGAAATAGTTTCTGAGGAGATGCATTGGCTTTTCTTGAGGGAGGGACTGTCTGGGCCTCCCTTGCCAGATTCTTCTGTGGATACTTCTTTGCTCTCTCTGGTCTTTAGCCTGGTGGAAATTTATTCCATTAGATTTAAATAATTTTTTTTTTTTACAGAAAGAAATTTCACATTAAATACTCATTTATAGTAAGAAGTATGGAAAAGAAGTAAAAAGGGAAAACTGAAGAGAAGGAATGGGAGGATGTGACTGGAATTCTAAAAGTTTAGAAAGCATTAGAAATGTAGAGTTCTGGGTGCCACCAACTGGACACTGGGATGGAAACTAGAGAATGCCTCTATGACACTTTTTGCTAGCAGCTCTTGAACAGTAGAAAGATGAAGACATATTTTAATAAATGCGTATTCTGGGTGAGATCTAGCCTGTCTGGCAGAGATTGTAAAATAAGGGAGTCTGAGTTTTTAATTACACTTGTAACCTACATCTTATTAATTTCTAAATAGTTTTGTCTCTGACCCATTAGCAAATAGATTCCCCTATGAACAATATAGTTCTAAAGATATTGACTTAATTTCCAAGGATGTTGTATTTTTATCTTGTTGTGTCTTTCTTCCAGGTCCACAGGTAGCATCCCTACTGCGGACAGCCATGATCTTTTAAAAATAAGCTTACATTTTTTAAAAGAAACTTTTAAATTAGGTCTCTCCTAAAGCTTTCCACAGACATCCAGTTGTCCAGGTCTAGCAATTAATCATGAAAATAACATGTAGAAAATGAATAAAGTACATAGACTAATGTGGAAACTTCTACTATCTATCCAATACTAGCCTCAATTTCAGAACTGATGATGGGAAATATCTTGTTGATTGAGACTGATAATATCCAATTCAGGTCTTTCCATCAGGAAGACAAAGATCCTCCAAGTCAAATATTATCTTCATAAAGAAAAGAAGGAGAGGCTCAAACGACAGGCTCAGCTCCTGACTAATTGCCACAAGAATACAATGTGTGGCTTTGCTGCTAGAGAGCTAAATTGGCACACTGTACCTTCTTGTTGGAATTAAAAGATGGCTGGGGGGGAATACAAGAATACTCTTATAAAAAAAAGTTAGGAGGTAATCTCGTTATAAGTTTTCCAAACTTCCCTACTGAATGTTTGTTCCAAACTTTATTTAAATAGCATGTTACAGCGATACCTCATTTACATGGTATGTCAAAGTGTTATAATTTCCACATTTCTAGAATCCCAGGTCCAAGACAGCATTGCATAATGAAGGGAAAGGATACAAGATTTCTAGGAATGAATTTCAGTGTAAATAATAATCAGTGATTCTATCAACCTTCCAAGGACAATGAGGAATCTATGATGTAGTGTTTGTTATATGCTCACTCTTTTTACCTTCTATGGATTTCGGCACTTCCCGTAAACATGGAATAGGGCTTTATTACACGATGGAGTATTTTTTAATTCTGTTATTTTTTTTTTTTTACATTTGTGTTCTATCACAAAATTCATCTAAGCATAGAAATGGTTGTTTCTCATTGGGGAGTTTATCTGCCAAAATGTTATTGCTATAGGAAATGTATGTCACATTGGATTATCACTTGGCACTACCAAGCCAGAACAGTGTGAGCTTTAAACTTGGTTTAAAGAAATCTAATTAGTATCAACTGAAAAAGAAGATCCCTAAAGATATTTCGTTTTTACTTTTCCTAATATAAAAGGTGATTTGTGATAAAATTGTTAATCTATTATCATTTTTACTACACAAGATCAAATTTGACATTTTTAGAGCATATTATTCTTAATAATAGTCAAATTTCCTTAAAACAAAATTAAAAATATAGAAGTGGGGGGGAAATGAAATGAAAAGAAAATATTATTCTTAGTGAAAAGCAGCTGTGAGGGAATTAGTGAATGAAAATATTATAAGACTGTAAAGCACTTGTAACTCTATTAAGTACAGTTCTCCAGACAAATTTATTGTTTTATTTATTCAATCAATAATAATTTATTGAGTAACTACTATGAGCCGGGTACCGTGTTAATGAAGGAAAGGCAAAGACACTATGAAGACTGCAAAGACTATAAATAAGACTTTATCATTGCCCTTACCCACTTTATGATCCAATCTTGGGGCAGACATATATATATATATATATATACACACACACATATATACACACACACACACACACACACACACACACACACATATATGTATAAAACTAGCTTCAATCTTGAACAAAATTCAGTAGGAGTATGTGTGTGTATATGTTTTATATATAGACATACCTACATATTTGCACATATATACACACATTCATACATATATTAGAATATATTTGTACACACATATTTGCACATATGCACAAGTAAAAGGATGAGATAAAAAACACAAACAGCATGCTGCTCTTTGGAATCTGACACACCTGAATGTTACTTGATCCATGCAGAGCCTCAATTTCCTTATCTGCAAATGCCTCCCTCAGAGGATTTCTGAAAGTATTAAAAGGGATAAGAGATGCAAAGCATTTAGCTCAGGGTCTGTCATATAAAAGCAGTAAGAGAGCTATAGCTGTTATTAATTATTATTATTATTTTGTTTTATTTTGGGCAACTTCTTGGAGGAGGCAGTGTATAAGCAGATGTAGACGTGAATGTAAAGGAGTACTATCAGGAAAATGAAGTAATATGAGAAAAGTATATCCTAAGTGGAGAAGGAGAAAGTCATTCAAGAACAGGTATGAACTTCTATTACCACCAAATAGTATATGCCAATTTACTATTCCACCTGAAATAGTAGAAAATTGTAAGGGCAAAAAGAGGGTGTTTTTTTAAAAAAAATTCGTGTTTACTTTGAAATAAAGATTTCAGCTTAGATGTACTTAAAATACACTAGAGACATTAAAATATAATTAGTGAGGAAGATACATTATTTATTCAGAAATGTATACTGAAGATGAGGAAACAATAGGAACTTAAGGCATTATCCATAATTTCAAATTTAAAAAATACATTTTTTTGTGGTTAAAAATACACAAGATATTTTGGTTATAAGCAGAATATGGAACCAACCTGTCCAGTTACAAACACACACACACACACACACACACACACACTTTCTCTCTGTCAATCTCCCTCTCTCTCTCTTTCTCTTTTACTAATATCTCACATTTCTGCTCATTTATTTTTTCTTTTGATCTAGCTTGTCCATAATTCAAATCTTGTCCTTTGGGGTGACTTCTTTCAGATAGTGAGAGAGATGAGAATTTATATTTAAATTGAGAGTCTTTGTGGTACAGAATTTCACTTATACATTAACTTAAAGGTGTGAGTTTTCGGCACAGTCCTTTTGGAAAATTTCTATGAAAGTATTTTACAGAGTGAGCTTTGAAGCATTATAATTACTTTGGGCATGACATCTGGGAGTGGTATTTTGAGAACAGCAGGCTTCTGTAAAATATACAGACACATATATGTAACTATAACTACAATGTTATAGACAAAGTTAGGTAGGTGCTACTTTATACATATATAATACTTGAAAAATAGGAATTGATATATAGAAAAATAGATGATATTAGAGATAGAGATAAGAAATCAAAGTCCATTTTACACAAGCTGCTCATTCATGAGCCCTGGCTACTGAGGGTCTCCTGAGTGTTTGGATAACTGAGTATCACTTCCTCTCTCTTATAGATCGTTTGCCTTCTACTTATTGAGTCAAAGTGAGTTAATGACTTTATAGTGTTTTATCATAGGCAGTTTTACAAGAGTAGACTTATACTGGCTTTCATCCTTAAATTACGCCCACCCCACCCCGTAACTCTCCTTGTTGAATTCTTACCCTTTTTAACAGTACAATCTCAAATGCCAGCCCTGCCACAAGGTCTTCCTGACACTTCAGACCTTTTAGATCCCCATAAATTGCCACAGCATTTTGTTTGTTCTTTTGGAATAATGTGGCTTTGTCACGTCTTTTTGTGTTTGTGTTTCTAGGAAGGGAAGTATTTCTTCCCTTCCTAGAAATTGTTGGAGGGAAAACCTAGCACGTACCATGCCCTTTTTTAAAAATTTATTTTTAAATCTATTATTTATTGATTGATTGATTTGGGGCTGTGTTGGGTCTCTGTTGCTGCGCACAGGCTTTCTCTAGTTGCGGACAGCGGGGGCTACTCTTCACTGTAGTGCGCGGGCTTCTCACTGCGGTGGCTTCTCTTGTTGTGGAGCACAGGCTCTAGGCCCACGGGCTCCAGTAGTTGCAGCACATGGGCTCAGTAGTTGGGGCACGTGGGCCCTAGAGTGCGTGGGCTTCGGTAGTTGCGGCACGTGAGCTCTAGGGCATGTGGGCTTCAGTAGTTGTGGCGCATGGGCTTGTTGCTCCATGGCATGTGGGATCTTCCCAGACCAGGGATCAAACCTGGGTCCCCTGCATTGGCAGGCGGATTCTTAACCACTGCACCACCAGGGAAGTCCCCGTACTATGTTCTTGATAAACATTTGTCTAGTTGCACTGAACTGAATTGAATTGAATTTGTAGGCAACTTGTAAGCTGATTGGTTTAACAGAACCTTTCTAAAAGCCCATCTGTCTGCTTTATTATTTATGTTTTATCCTCCTAATTCTAGTTATTTGTATACAGTATAAGTAAATTCATTTCTTTATGTATTCAAATTCCTAGTCTTTTATTAGTTTTTCTGAGTATAGTTATGTCATTTATCAAAAAACATTATGGTAAAAATTTCATACTAACAAGCACCTAGCACTATTCTATTGTACTCTATGCAGCTGTCATATTTTAAATGGTTTAATGATAGGAAGGCACACATCTTTCGAGTACTTTTTATCAGCCTATTTATCAGTATTCGTATTTTTTTGAGGTATAAACAATAAATAATACATGAATCGATGTATAGGCATGTAAATGTTAACATCATTGTGAACCAACGAAGTGTGTAATACTTTAAAACGTTATAGCAACATAGTGAAGAGTTAAAACAATTCCATTGATTTTTATTTCTAGCTCTTAATGCATCACTGGTCTTCTTCCTTTCATGAGTCAATTTCCTTTACTACTGTTGCTCATTCAGGAGAAATGTTTTCTAGCATAGTTCTATTACCCTCACTAATAATTAAAATATATGTGAGTATCCTGGTGCTTAGCTGTAATGATATCTCCAGAATCAATGTCAATGGAACTACCATTTGTGGGAAACTGCCTTATACTTTTGCTTTCCAAAAGTCATTTTTGGTACCCTCCTTTGATTAAGAGTCCATGTTTCACTCAAACAGAAGTCTATCCTGAAATTCTGGTCCATTACATAATTTTCAGAAGCTGGAAGAAAAGCATTTGCATCATTTCTGTTCCCAGATCTGTTCAATATATACTCCCAGTCTGTCATGCCTGAAATTAATTTTTTACAATCTGGATCTTTACTATATGCTAAAAATTCAGTACAAAAAAGGACCTCCTTCTGCAGAGAATATGTAAGCCAGAACACTATGTTCCATCTTTATAATGAAACACATAGTTCCTATCAAAAGGCAAATTTTTTTGTTTCAAAATGTTTGAAGAGAATAATGCTTTAAAAGATTTCAAATGCTTATGCTTACTTTTGTGAAAGTGAAAAGATTCCTATCTCAGATATATTTTAGCCTGAATCATACAATTTGTGTGTAACCTGAACTACTTTTTATTTATTTCAAGCTATTTCCCTCTCTGTATTTCATGCTTCTGAAGTTGGAAAACAAAAGCAAATAACTATAGAAATAGTTTCTCTCAAAATATTCAGATTCAAGTGTATGACTATTAAAAATGCATACTGATTGCTAATATCAATCTAGTTTTAAACAAATAAAAATATACCATTTTGACTCATTAATCATGAAGCTTATCACACTCACACCTAAAACTCTTGTTTTCCCGAAAGTATAAAATCAATTCTATTGATTTTTTTAAACAAGTAGAGTAGTCCTAAAAAGTAAATTTCAAATATCAGAAAGAGAAAATACGATAACATTAAATACAAGGCAAACAAACAAAAATTCTTTGTATGATCTTGGGAAAATTATTTACCTCTGAGAGTGTGCTCATTCTTCTGTTAAATGGGGATAGGCAAATATGAAGATATAATAAAATAAGGCATATAATGGCCATAACACAGGACCCGGATTAAAGTCTTCCTTCTCTTATTTTTCCTCCTTCTCCTCCTCTGCAACTCCTCTTCCCCTCCTCCTCCTTCTACTCCTCTTCCTCTCATTTCCTTTTCTCCTATTCCTTATTCTCTAATTTTAAAAATAGAAATTTTGGAGGCGTCAGAAATGTATAGCATTTGACTTGGATCCAGGATTCAAACTGAGACCTATATCACACCAAAGCCATTCTTCTCCCTAACAATTAATTTCCTCTAGAGCTTCTATTGATTTTTACATAGTGAATTTGTTACAGACTGATTATAAGAACAATAAAACTTTATGTTGTTTTTGACAAATACTATATTTCTGAAAATGTTTGCCTCATACTTTTGGGTATTATATTTTTTGGTGCATGGGTGTCTGTTAATGCTTGGCCTTTGTAATTTTTCAAACCTAAAAAATAATAGACCTCTTTAGTTGATATAGTGTTTTCTGCATTAACTTCTAATTTGTTTAATAATAATATTAACACTCATATCATGGCTTTCTACAAAGTTTATTAATAAATATTTGTCATTATTTTATTTTTAACTTCCTGGATTCGTTTTGTCCTGAATCCATATCTTAAATGTAGCTAGCGTTTTCCCCCTAATTCAATCTGATATTTTTTATTATTTGTACTTTATTTCCATTCATCTTTATATACGTACAGCTCTTCATCATCTATTGCATATTTTTACTAGTTAGACTTAAGTTATAATTCCTTTTGATGTTTACATTATGTTGACTAATTTAAGGCACTGCACAAATATCCTTATTCCACAATTATGTATATTGGTCTAAATTTTTATGGCATATAAAGAATACTATGCTAGCTGGATAGCTATATGTAAATCAATGAAATTAGAACACTCTCTCATACCATATAAAAAAGTAAACTCAGAGACCTAAATATAAAACATAACACCATAAAACTCCTAGGAGAGAACATAGGCAAAACATTCTCGGACATAAATCATAGGAATATTTTCTTAGATCTTTCTCTGAAGGCAAAGGAAATAAAAGCAAATATAAACAAATGGGACCTAATCAAACTTAAAAGCTTTCACACAGCAAAGGAAACCATCAACAAAATGAACAGACAACCTATGGAATGGGCGAAAATATTCGCAAAAGATGCACCCGACAAGGTAATTTAATAACCAAAATATACGAACAGCTCATACAACTCAATATCAAAAAAACAAACAACCCAATCAAAAAACGGGCAGAAGACCTAAATAGACATTTCTTCAAAGAAGACATACAGATGGCCAAGGGGCAGATGAAAAGATGCTCCCTCCACATTGCTAATTATTAGAGAATGCAAATCAAAACCACAAGGAGGTATCACCTCACACTGATCAGAATGGCTATCATCAAAAGTCAGAGAATGACAAATGTTATATGATATTAATTATATGTGCAATCTAAAAAAATAATACAAGTGAATCTATATACAAAACAGAAACAGACTCACACACATAGAAAACAAACTTATGGTTCCCAAAGGGGAAAGGGAGGAGGAGAGGGATAAATTAGGAGTATGGGATTAACAGATACAAACTACTACTTATAAAATAGATAAGCAACAAAGATTTACTGTATAGCACAGGGAACTATATTAAATATCTTGTAATAACCTATAATGGAAAATAATCTGAAAAACATATGTATAACTGAATCACTTTGCCATGCACTTGCAGCTAACACAATATTGTAAATCAACTATCTTCAATTTTAAAAAAATACTGTGCTTTTGCACAATGCCTCTCCCTGCTTTTTTAATTTTTCACTGATTTTATCTATATATTTGACAGCCCTGTTTCTCGTTTTTCTTGTTTTTTTTTTTTTTTTTGTGGTACGCGGGCCTCTCACTGTTGTGGCCTCTCCCGTTGCGGAGCACAGGCTCTGGACGCGCAGGCTCAGCGGCCATGGCTCACGGGCCCAGCCGCTCCGCGGCATGTGGGATCTTCCTGGACTGGGGCACGAACCCGTGTCCCCTGCATCGGCAGGCGGACTCTCAACCACTGCACCACCAGGGAACCCCCTATTTTTCTTTTTGTATTTTGATTACCGTTGCTTGTCCCACTAGTTGTTGAAAGTAAGTTTTCTTGGATTTTTTTAACCCGTGAAAATCCACTTCTCTGATATAGCTAGGCATCACAAACTGATCACAAAGGGGCACTATTTAAGTCATTTGGCTGCATGTAGCTGAAAACTCAGTTCACAGTGGCGTAAGTACACAAAATGTTTATTTTTGTCATATCACCATATTCTGGAGATAAGAACTCCAGGACTCTCATGGTAGCTTTTCCAGGACCTGAAGGACTTGGTCTCCTTCAAGTTTTTCACTCAGCTGAGTTTAGCATAATCTTTTGCCATTGCCCTGGTCATTCCCTCTGCTTGTAAGATGGCTAGACACTGCCAGCATTGTATCTGAATCCTGAGGAAAATGAATATTAAAAGGCCTTTTAAGTCTTTCCCTTTAAAAGCTTCACTGGAAAATTCTACTTATATTTCATTGTGCCAGAACTTTGTCAAATGGCATTTTTATTCATAAGAGAGGCTAAGGAATGTTGTATTTTATCTGGGAACATTGTTGCCCCATATGAAATCATTGTTTCCCTATACAAAAATCATAAAGATGCAGAGAAAAGATACCGCATAGGCAAGCAGCAAAGTCTGCCAAGCGAGCTCTCATGTTAATATCACATGATTCTGCTCTCCCCCCCACCCACCCGCTGCCACTGCTGATTGGTTGTGTGGTGATCCCCTAACTTTGGTTCAAACAAGACTTTCAGGGGTGTCAATTGGGAATCATGGTTCAAAGAGAATAGTTAATCTCTGTTGGGTGCTGGTGCTAAGAACCGGGGCTGGGATGCTCTTTGTCTACCATACATATATTGAAATAGGGACAGTCTGGGGAAGGAAATGGGAACAAAACCTGAAATTGCTCGGCAGAAAGTTTCAGAACTGAAATATCATGGAGTCTCAGTAAGACAAAGAGTAATTCCTCCCTCTGTTCCTTCAACACATTACTCTTTTTGTTCCAGCTAGTTTGATATTGTTTCTGTTTCTCAATTCAGATATATAGAGGAATATAGCATCCTCCTCTCTTGGTGTTTCTGTTTTATTTTTGTTTTGTTTTAGTACTTCTGTTTAGTTAGAATTTTAACTCTACAGGAGCAAATACCCATACGTCTGTTCAACACTGAATTTTGTTTGCCTAGCATGGCATGTTATCAATAAATATTTGTTTAATGAATGAGGCTTTATTATAAACTGAGCATCCCCTAATTCTCTTTATTTCTTATCTTTAATTTCTTGTATTGGTTTTACTAGTTATTTTCTAGCACAGCATTCCCTTTGAAGAGTACTTTGGTGAATGATTTCTGGACAAGGCTCTTAATGGTCCTGTTAGGAACGGTGTATTTTGGTGTAGTCAATTATCTGAAAGTATAATTAAATGAGGAAATTTTTCTTTTGTCTTCACATAGGTTAGTATTTGAGGAGACAGCTGCACATTTCCTGCCATGTTTTTAAACCAACTGAGAAATCATACAAGGAGAAAGAGATAGCAACCAAAATATCATCCTGACAGAAGGTCTTCACAGAAGAATCAGATTATATCTGTATTCTAGTCTGCTTCCTAATGCTAAACCTTAGAATTCGGCATACTCATCCACCCAGCACTTCTGGAACAAGAAGATCATGAGTTAATTTACATTGCCCTTATGAGCTAAACTTCAAAGATATTAAAGTAAAGGAACTCACTTGGGAGGACTCTCCCAACAAAAGGTTAATCTTGGCATATACATTTAGCACATGGCAGGGCCTATAATCCACCTATGCATAATTTCTCGTCTCTCAAAGAGTTCCATTTGAGCCATCATTTGATTCTTCTATGTATTTATAAATTTGACTTGGTGACATCCCCACTGTGAGGTCTTTTACAAAGTTCTTTCTTTTCAGCATGGTATATTCAGAGTATCTGAATTCTCATTTCAGTTAGCTGATCTGGCACTGTCTGTCCAAGGATGGAACTCACAATTTAAATTATTATCTCACTAGTCCACGAAACTCATTTGTTTGTCAATTTAAAAGCAGTGATATTGTTCTTATACTCATTGCCGTAAAGACATCCAGCTCACCTTCATTAACCCTCCCCCTGCCCGAATTAAACTCTGCCTCAGTGACTTCTACTTTTGTGTGATCTGGGAAATGGAAATAGGCCAGTAGTGTTAAGCAAATAGAATTCAGACCTACAGAAGAGAAAAAAGCTTCCCCTCCTCCTCCCTAATCCCCTATCCCTTCACTCCAGCCAATACATGAATGACAGTTTAGTTTTGCATGACATTTATGTATTACAGTTTTGCTTTAAGCATTCTGAGGCTAACCTTTCATATGTTCTAACATTGACTTTATACCAACTTTAGATTCAATTTAGATTTAGATTTGGTTGTTATGTCTCTCAAGTCTTTTCTAATCTACTCTCAACTTTTCTTTTTCTCTCCAGTTTATTTGTTGAAAATTCTGGACTACTTCTTTTGTAGAATTCCCCATGATTAGATTTTTCTTACTGCATCTTTATAAGTTCCTTTGAACCCTGCGTATTGGAAATTAGATCATGAGGCTCAATCACATTTTAGTTTGAGTTTTTAGCAAGAATTCTTCCTAGCTGGTGTTGTATACTTCCTTCATGAGATATACAATTTCTGGGTATCTCAATTTGCGATGTTAATTGTGTTGTCTATCACTGCCCAGATATAATTTCATTAGACGTTTTTAAAATGGTGATAATCTTTCATTGTCTACCATTTCTGTCATTTTATCTTTTTATCTCATGAAATTAATAATCTCCACATTTCATGTGTTTCTCAATTCTGTTTCCTATTTTATTAACTGATTGTCTAAACCATTAATTTTCACTACTTAATTATTTTCAATGATGACAAGTTGTTCTTTAACATGGTTTAATCAGTTCAGTTTCTGTTTCCCAGCTACTCTGCTTTCTTCTTTTCTTTGCAAAAAAATAGCAGCTGTTTTCAGAATCTACTTTTGTGTTGGTGTTCTATATCAGGGATGGCACAGATATTTTTTTTCCCTCACCTTTTTCGTTTTACTCGGTTCTTAAAAAATTTATTAAGTCAAGTTATTATTATTGTTCCTCACCTTTCCTAGTGATCATCTGGCTAATTCTTAGAGACCAAGTGTAAGTGTAGGCAGATTTGTGGTACTGTGGCCAGTGCTCAGCTTATGGCTCTGTTTGGCAATGGCGTAAGTCCTGCTGATGCCATTGCTAGAAGAAAAATGCCAATATACAGTTATGTACTCAAGGAATGGCTTAGTGTGGGGACAAAGGAAAGATTATATTTTGTTTCTTTCATTCTGAAACTTTTGTTCTTATGTGTGGGTTTTATATCCATAGCAGAATTATCAGCATGATGTATCATATGGATTTGGGAGTGGGGAGCACACTATCACGGAGAGACATTTTCATTCCTCTTCCCGTACCCTACACAGTAAATGGTGACTCTACTTAGTAGCAGAGTATATCTTCTGTATTTGCAAACAAGGAGTGTGTCAAGTGGAGATGAGCATTGCACTCCTGCTCTCTTTCTTATACCCACAGAATTGGGTTAAAGCCATTTTTTAGCTTTATGGTGGTATAATTGATATACAAAAACTGCACATATTTATATATACAATTTGGTGAGTTTCGACATATGCATACACCCATGATACTCTCACCACAATCAAGGTAATAAATCCATTGTCTCCAAAAGTTTCCTTGCGTCAATGTGTTTTGTTTTGTTCTGTTTTTGTGTTAAGAACACTTAATATGAGATCTACCCTCTTAGCACCCAGGCCAATTTTTGCATCTCTTCTTTTCATCTTCCAGCCATGACGTTATTGACCATATCAGGAGCTGGGATGATGAGGCCATCCTCAATGTTATATTTCTGACACTGGACACAGTAGATTGGTCCTACTGAGCCATTTTTTGAATCCAAGAGCTGCAGTAGTTGCAGTTCATTCTCCCTTGTTTGCACACCCTAACTTCTGGCAGCATGCCTCTCCAGAAAGGCTGCCTATGGATCTGACTGACCGAAAACACCATTCCTGGGTCCTAACCCATTAGGTGAGAGAATACAGAAATTCTTCTAACACTTGGGAATTTGATTTTTCTCTGCCATCCTTTTAGACAATAGTTGGGAACTGTTTTTCTCTTTAGGAAAATTTTATGGACATATTAGAGAGAAATAAAAAAAGGGGAGATTTGGTTATATTTGTATCTTCTATGAAGACCATTTTATTTATCTATAAAAATCTATTCATTTCTTAATACACATTTATTATAATTATTTTACCTTTATATAAGAATGCGATATCTAAGTAGTGCAATATTACTTTCTGTAATTCCCACCCTAGTTTGGTAAAAGTGACTCTTTCTAGACAATCATACCAGAAAATGACTTTGTCCTGCACCAAGCCAGGGAGCTGCTGTGAGAAGCCCCAAGGATGGCAGGGGTTTCCTACAGTCAAGGAGGTTCTTTCTGTGGTGAATTTTACCTCCTTCCTTCAGGGCATCATCAGAGTCATCAACAAAGAGCTAACTGGAAACAGTGTCTAGATTACAATTCTGAATATCATCCTTATTTTGTGTAAAATATAGTTCTCTTATTTCCTACCAAGTTAAACTTGAGATTTTCATTTTGATTTTGAAAAAAAGGAGAGGAAATTTCAACTATTAAGTGATCAAAGGCCATATTCAGAACAAGAATATTTAACACTGGAACTAGTATATTTACAGTGTAATTGTATAAGTAGAAATTTTCTTTCTCTTTTCCCTTTCCCCTTTTCCCTTTCCTTTCCTTTCCTCCTTCCTTCCTTTCTTTCTGTGAGGAAGGAGTTTTAACTCCACATTTTGTGTTCATTCCTCACTTTGGGAGGAGAAATGGGTTAGAATAAAGAAATGTGTGAAAACTGTATTCAGAGCTGCTCTGTATGATTAATGAGTCAGTATCTCCCTTAATCAGAGAATCAGAATGTTAAACTTTGCTGACTGTGATTATTAGTCTAAAAACCTCTACATTTTGACTCACTATTTTCTCATCCTTAAGATCTTGATCTTCACTGGTGTTCATGTCACAAATGTTTGAACCCAAAAGGATCTGACTCTAACCTAAAAGACTTTAACACCAGTCTTTTTTTCAGACCTGTGGGCCTCTAAAGAGAAATAAGAACATTCTTTTCCAAATGCTACTAACCTCTGCTGGCTGAGTTACTGGACTGACTTATTAATGTTTAACAACTCAGTCTTCAAATGTAGGTAATAATAATTTTATTTAATCCAAGTCCCACATTGAAATTTATGGGATGAACTTATTTTTCACAGTGCCAATAATGAAGTCAAATTAGGTAAATTCCTTTATGAGCAAAGGAAACATGTCATTTCCATTTTTAAAAACAAGAGTATCTCATTGAGGACTGCCTCCATCACATCAGGTGTGTGGTTCAGCAGTTTTAGTCACTTTTCAGCCACCTCTTCTCTCCTTTTTGTATTTTCTCTTTCTAAATGATTGGAGGTATCTTCTCTTTCTTTTCTCACGGTGTTTGCTTCACACGCTCTACCAAATGGTTGATTAATAATACCATGTCATCTACATAGTATCTCTTGAATCAAATCACTTTGCCATTTGTTATATTGTCAAATGTGCAATATATTTAATTAAAGCAAAAATATTACCCTGCCATGTTGAATTTATTTCATTTGTGGAGATTACATTGCAAATTTTCCAAATCTGTGTTTGCCTTTCTGCCTTCACTACTACGGTCTTACACCATTCTTCAGGACCTCCTGCTTTGCCTGAACTCCACAGCTTGCAACAACTACCTATTTTCCTGCCACTATTTTTTTTTTTCTACACCACTGTTTTGCACCATTTTGCTTCTAGAGTTATCCATTAAAAAACAAGTGTGATTATATCATTCCATGACTTAGAAACCTCTACTAACTGCCTTTTGCACACTGAGCTCCTCCGTTTGATGCACACTGCCTTTGGGATCTGCCTCAAACTCTGATGAGGTAGATGGTCTTTTCTACTGTTGAGTGACCCTCCGGTACTTTTAATAAGAGAAAAGCACCAGTCCGGGTAGAATTCTGGTTTTATGCCTGGCAGGAGCAGAGGTTTAACACACTTAAATGTCAGTTATGGTATTACTCCTCCAGAATAGTCTATAAATAAAGGCAGATTCAAATAGAAAGTCCAAAACCAAGCAGTTCAGCATAAAAGCCCCACATGTGAGGGAGGACTATCCAATGACAGTGTAAAGTCTTAAATGGCTCAATAGCCACCATAACCAAGGGCAAAGGAGTCTAAAAGATAAATCCGTGGGTGCAGATCAGAAGGCATTACCATATTAAGCCTGCAAGCAACTATGTTCATTAATTTATATTTACTGAGAGGGACAGTAAGTTGATGGAGGGGCCTGGATGATTACAAGATCAACAGTGAGTATAGAATTACCTCTTGCATTTGTATTAGTCAACATGTACTGCTTTAACAAGCAATTCCGTAATCTTAGTAACTTACAACAGAAATTAAAACTTTAACTTCTTGCTTTCGGGTTTGCAAGTTAGCTCTGCTTTCTCCACATGTCTTTTCATTCTAGCATCCAGGCTGAAGGAGCAGCCACTATCTGGGATATGCCATTCTTTTAGCAGAAGACAGAAGCAAGAAGCCAACCACACCATGAAGCACAGTTAAAGCTTCCTCCCAGAGGGTATAAGTCACATCCATTGGCCAAAGCCAAGTCACATGGCTAAGACTGACAAGGGCTAGGATAGTACTACCTAAAGCAAGGCATGGTAAGGGTGGGGGTGATATATACTCCTAAGAGAGAAGAGACTGGATAATGGGGAACAATAACAAAATATACCACAGACCTCAAATACGCTATACTTTATGATTCTTCCCTACTCCTCATTTGGAATTCATCATTCTAGGAAGATAGTATGTATGCTCAGCCTTGTCTTGGGGTAATGTGAATATCTGGTATCTTAAGGGTTAAGGTTATACATGACACCAGGTCATCAGCTATAAGAGAATGAATCACAACTTTGGAGTAATATGTAGTTATTTTTTATAATTATTTTTGTACATATCTTTACTCAGGTTACTGGAGCACAACCTAAACTTTTTAGACGTTTATATACCACATATAAGGCATTTTCTTGTACTGCATTCTGGCAACTTCTCTGGTACATGTTTCTTCATTTTTTGATACTAAAGTGTCTTCAAATACAATTTGTCATCCTTTTTCTCTGTATGCAAGGTTAGCAGTGGGTACACTGGGTGACCATAACACGCACTACCAACATATTGGACTCATATAATATTTTAGGAAAACTCCCTGTGCTTCCATGTTAAATGAATGTCATACTTTGTACATTTTTATGCAGTGGAAACATCCTTTAGAGATATTACTTTATCATTAATAATATTATGAACACAGATGTGAGACAATGATATTATACCATATACGAAGTCTCAAAATAAGTACATTACTTTGAGAATCAGGGTGGATCACCAAGTTAGACTTGTAAGAAACTCTAAAGATTCTGAAGAATTTAATAAAGTTTTATGGGCATCTATTGAATAAGTGAGTTTCACTTTCAAGTTTAGCCATTCGTATGTAAGAAATTAAAGAGAAATAGCGCTCTCTGAGTTTCTGATAGTATAGTTATGCATGAGACATACTGCCTCAGAGTGGGTTAGAATAAGGCTCTGTAAGTGAGCCCATTTGAGCAAAAAACCCAAAACAGAAAAAAAAAAATTAGGAATAACTTCTGAATAAAGAGTATGCACTGAATCATGAAAAATTAAACCTTTATTCTAATTTGCAATTTGGTTCCTATTAGTTTTTTACCTCTTTTTTGGTCCCTATCATTGCTATGCTGATCCTCTTAGGAGTCATAAAACAGTGATGACATGCTTATGAAATATGAGTAAAACTATCATAATATTTAGTTCCTGTATTGGGAAGATGAAATTTGGAGAATTATTTACTTTTCCATTTATCAAGAAGAATCTCAGGATGGAGGGATTTTTAGTTAATTTATGTAATTATCTAGTTTGTGGATTATTCCCCTGGTGCTTAATTTGCTAATTTTCTACAGACTGAATGAAATCTATCTATTGTGTTGTTAAGTGGATAGCAATACAAAAGAAGTAAATATTTCATCTATGTGTTTTGCTACAAGATAACTGTGCTAATAAAATTCCATAATAAGTCATTGACTGGAATTCTTGGTCGAAATACTAGTCCTGTAGAAAGAGAAAATTTTACTGTGCTTAATTTCTCTTTGATTTTTATGTGTGTCCCATAGTAATTTTGCTACATGTTTTTTGTTGTTTGCTTTCAGGACATATAATAATTTCAAAATCTGTTAACCTCCAAATGTTACACTAGTTAACATTTATTTATGGTGTTTTTGGAAAGAGAAGGCTATCAGTAAATATTAATTAAATATTTAGTAATCAGAATGATAATGAGTTAAATAGAGGACCTATCGATTACATGTCAAATATGGAAGAAAAGACAGTGAAAGACACACTACTTATATAGCATCTTTTTACTGGCCCCCTCACATTCCCTTCTAAGTGGCATGTTTACCTGTTTGGTCAGTTAAGAGGTCCCTGGGTGAAAAGTAGAGAGGACAAGAGAGAGATCAGGAGGAAAGTTCAGTCTTTAGCACCGAAAAATAAAAGAAGGTAATACCTGGAGGAAAAAAATATACGTGTGTGTGTGTGTTTGTGTGTGTGTATATACACACACAAACACACACAAGGGGTGATGAAGTTGGAGAAGCTTAGTAAAAGAGAGAAAAGAAAAGTGACTATTCATCCAGGAGGTGATGGAGCATGTCAAAGGAATACAAGAGCCAACCTGAAAGATCTCCCAATGACCAAACCTGGAGCAAGTTGAACAACAAAATAAATAGCATGGTTGCACTGGCTTCCTAGGGCTGCCATAACAAATTACCACTAACTGGGTGGCTTAAAACAACAGAAATTTATTCTCTACCAGTTCAGAAGTCCAGAAATCATTGGAAATAAAGGTGTTCACAAAGCCATGTTCTCTCTGAAGGCTCTGGGGGAGGGTGCTTCCTTGCCACTTCCTAGATTCTGGTGGTTGTCAGCCATCCTTGGCATTTCTACTTGTAAGACACATCAGTCTAATCTCTGCCTCTGTCAAGGTGTTCACGCCTGTGAGCATGCTAATCTCTGTTTCTAAGTTTCCCTCTTCTTGTAAGGAGATCAGTGACATTGGATTTAGGATCTATCTTAATCCAGCAAGACCTCATTTTAACTTGATTACATCGGCAAAGACCCTATTTCCAAATAAAGTCACATTCACAGAATCAAGTGGACATGAATCTCTGGGAGCTCTATTCAACTCAGTACAATTATATTACATTATAATCCAAAATATAAAACATGTATATGAATATATACTGATATAAACAAGTAATAAAATAGATAAATACATGGGGGAGAAGAAACAAATGTTACTCACAAAAAAAATTCCAAATACAAATGTAGATCGCCCCCCACCAGGAGGTGGAACTTATTTCTCCAACCTCCTCCTCTATCACGACACATGCACCTTCAGTGACTCATATCCAAAGAAAAACGGAGTATGGAAATCCTAATAACTTTACAGTGGAGAAACCAAGCAAATATTGCCTCAACCAAATGGTCAATGTTAACACCACCAAGACATGTCACGTGGTGACAAGAACACCCTGACATTTTGTGATGAGGAAGGAAATTCATCTATGTGTTATTCTTCTCTAAAACCATAATCCCAGACTAAACATGAGAAAAAGATCAGACAAGCCCATGTGGAGGGATATTCTACAAAATACCTGACCAGTACTCCTCAGTAACATTAAAAAGATGGAAAAAAATGCCACAGATCTTCAGAAAAAACTAAGGAAGGAGACACAATGACCAAATACAAGGTAGTATCCTGGAATCAATCATGGGAGACAAAAAGAACATTAGCATAAAAACTGGTGAAATTCAAATGAAGTCTGGAGTTTAGTTAATAGTAATGTATCAGTGTTGACTTCTTAGTTTTCACAGATGTACCACATGGCAGTGTAAGATGCGAACATTAAGGAAAATTGCATGACGAGCATAGGGAACTCTCTATATTACCTTTGCAATATTTCTAAAATCTAAAATCATTTAAAAGTTTATTTAAAAAGCACCTGGTATTTTTTGAAAAGAAAAAAATTACTAACAGTTGTTTGATGTGTGAGACTCTGAGGAACACGCTAGGCGAAGAGTGGTCTAATGAAGTTTTACATTATGCAATGTGCTGTGCCTTCATTGCCTTCTTAAGAGATGATGGAAATCAATTTATTTCTAAACTATTTTCCTCTGATTTGTGTTCTTTTTGGTGTGATTCTATATTGAGATTGACCTTAAAGTGGGAAGCATAAGTTCAGTTTTATTTAGGTTATATATGAAATTTGAAAACAACTTATACCTTCATTGTGTAGTTATAAAGGTTTAAGAAATAGACGTTCTCTTGTACAGAAGTTTAAAGCAAACTTGTAATACCTGAAAAATTCTTAACACCACGGAATTTACCTCTGCTCTTTCTGTGATTAACAATATTATGGAATTCTATCTTTCATTTTAAGTGCTAATCTCTTCAAATGAAGAATTATTCCTGGCTTCTCTGTATCTTTCTCCAGAACTCTAGATAATGCTTTACTTATGAGAAATATACAGATATTGACTGTTGGACTTGTGATCATGACTCCCAAAACTCTTAAAGTGTGTAGTCCTGATGAATTGCTTATTTTAATATTAATTAAAATTTCTATTTTTCAGTCATCTGATAGCTTTGAGTAATATTTAATATTTCTGATTTTTAGGCATCCTAAATTGTCAGGTTGTGTGAACTCTCTGAGACCAAATTATTGTATAGAGAAATCCAGTCAGTATTAATAGCCAACTTCTCATGAAAATGTTTGAGGTAGAGCTAGGTTTTTTAAAAGTAAAATGTGCCCTTAGTTCTTGAATTAAATTCCATTTGAAAAATCTTCAGAATGATTGAAAACTAAAACCTTCCTTTTCAATCTATTTTGCCTAGCCTTGTTTAAATTTACCTATTGTTGAATTTTAAACCTCTCTGGGTAAACATATTTGCATGTATGTTAGAGATACTCATTTTACCTAAAATACTTAACTATTGAAATGATTTTCCAAAATACACTAAATGGCAAACTGGGAAGCAAGTTTGGTTTTAGGAACAGAAGAGAAAAATATGTGAGAGCTGTTATTATTAATACTAGTAGAGAGAAAAGTTGATTATCAATATATTCCCGGCTGAAATTTCAAAGTGTGTTTTAATTACAACTCTAATGAAAAGGCATTATTAGGTGCATGCTTAATTTAAACTAGATATTTGCACAGATAGGTTGGATAGAAAATGTTTAAATAGTTGTATTTATGCACCACTTTTTATACTGTTTTGAGACAGAACTATTTCTCTTCAAGATAGAAGATGTAGACCCTCTATAATGAACGATATGTATAATTTGTAAGATATTTTGGACAGATAGATCAGTAATAGAAATAATAATTACCTTCAGGAAATTTTAGTCTTGAGTAATTTAAATTATCATTACACTTTTGTCATTTACCATTTACAATTTTAGTCTACAAAGCTAAGATCCATGAATGAAACATCAAACCAAATCTGTATTCGCTGCTCATAATGAATGGTGATGAGATAAAAGATAATCACAGGAGGGAGGGATGAAAGAATAAGGTGGTTTCCCATACACACAGATCTCTGAAGGCTAAGACAACCACTGATAGATCCTGGACAAAGGGGCTATGACTATGGAGAGAGTGGGAGAAGCAGAAGTGAATAGAAACGAATATATGCCCATCAAGAAATAAAGGGGTACTGAAGGTTTTTGGTTTGTTTTTTTAAAGCAGAAAAAAGCAGACAGCAAATTGAACTAAGGGCCATTAAACAGGAATCACTGTCTTGAGCAATCAGTTTAAAATAACATTGGTACAATTTTATTTAATCTTTAGTTAAAAGTAATTTCTTACCATAGAACCATTTTTTGCTGGTCCCATGGGTTAGCTCCTCAGAGAGATTTAATGGAATTTCTGTGTGAAATGTATATACAATCTGTAGACTAATTTCTAAGACTAGATTTCAGTGAGGATTAAATGTTCGGTGTCCATCAATAATATTTTGTAGCCATTTTGAAAAGAAAGACCCCACACATTTGATATTTCTGGTTTCTTCTTTTTTTAAACCATCTTGGATCCCTTAAAATAATCAATTCCTATGGGTAGATTATGATAGTTTTCAAATCTTCACTGAATCATTTATCAATAAACTCCTAGTCGTTAGTAGAGTTCAAAAATGTATAGAATTTAGCTAATTCCTATTAATGACTATAACTTCAATTGACTTTAAAAATGTGATAACTGAAAACTCATATCTGTCTGTATTTTCTTTCTCTCGAAGTCTCCTTGAATTAATAGAATTGATAAATTAAAATGAATGACACCATGACACTCTGGAAAACAAGAAATGAATCATCAATGAATCAAAATTTTATAAAAATTCTGTGAGGACAGAAAATAAATGATATGTGATTGGTAGGGAAATGAAAGATTAAATTTAATAAAAGTCATCAGAGATCTTCAAGGTGAATCAACAAATACGGATAAGCCAGGGGGCAATCCTCGGTCATTATTTAGGAGTCTACTTTCCAAACAACTGGGAAAGTTGAGCTCTTCCCCCAACACAGATGTAAATAGAGCTATGGTTTGGCAGCAAATGCTTATTCTCTGTGGCTGAAGCCAAGAGTTATTCTCAAAATCAGGTGAACATATGGATGATGTTCCTAAGAAAGTTATCTTCTGAAGATGCTGGGGTCTAAGACAGAAGTAGAACAGACCTCAGCCTAACTCTAGGTTGCACACAGACACAGGAAATATAGGTGTAAGATGACAGGCAGAAGAGCACTTCCTTTTGGTAGTGTAATGTACCAGGCCTGAAGGAGGTTCCTGTTCTGAAACCTGCTTTTTTCCCAGGGGTACTTCAAAGAGACTGGTTGTCAAAATATCCCCCTGACTTCTCAACTTATATAGAAGCTTCAGTCAGCCTTATCACTCAGCTTAGAGGCCTCATGGGGAAAGAGTCCTAAACAAGAGCAAACAGTATACATGCGAGCTACCTTGACTATTCAATATAGTCCATCATTCATAAGTGTGACTACACATCCAAGAATCTTGAGGTAGTTGAAGAAAACTAGCCACACGAAAGACAAGGTAGAATATGAACAAATAAAACAAACTGATCCATTTGTCCTTAGGGTTCAGGGAAGCAGTATGTGAGACTTTTCGGTAGGGGAGAGATTTGATCTTATTTGAATTTTTGGATGATTATATTTACTGCAATGTGGAAAATTAATTTCAGGGGAGCTAGATGATAAGAAACTGTTTAAGAAACTGTTTCAGTGATTCAGGGGAGAAATAATGGTGACTGGAGGGGGTGTGCTAAAGAAAACTCATGAATATAAAAGGAGTTTAAGAGATAGACTTGGTGTTGTTGATTAGAAGTGTGGGTGATGGAGAGTCAGGAGTCAGGAGGACACCCAGATTTCCGACTTACTCTTTCACCTCCATTATTTTCATTTTGGAAGTCAGTGGATTCTTCTGTGACTCCCTGGGCTGAATTACTTAGCAAGGGACATAATGGAACCCACCTTGTCCAGTTTGCTTTCTGCTGAAGCTATGAACAATGCACTGATTCAAAGGTGGCCTTAGGTCTGCTACATTCCCAAGTATTGGGTTTTGGCACTCAAGTCACTTTAATGTCCAATAAGTCAGTGTGTATTAAATTTCTGGATGTTTTATAGAGTTACCAGAACTCTTCATAGATAAAGAGAATAAGAATAATTTAAAAATACAAAATTAACATAAATCCAGGAGAAAACTGACTTTGTGATAGAATAAAATTGAGGTTTGAGATTATTAATTATATATGAATATGCTTATGTGTATTTCCATATGTGTATATCAATATATTACATATATTGAACATACATTATAAATACATATTTAAAAATCTGCTTCTAATTGGTGGAAACATATCATGCTTTACATTTTAGAAATAATATTATCCATTGTGAGATATTTTGGAGCATGAGTATTGAAAACTGTAATTAATTCAGATTTTTATCAAATGGAGCTATCCATTAGGCATATAATATGACACATGTCATAGACCCAAGTCTGTGCAATTGCAATCTATAGAAACTAGTCATACAGTGTTTGGTTTTGCACCATGCCATCTCTTTGGGTAAAGGAGAAATGTCTAGTTGAGTTAATGGCACTGTGGCTTGTATTTCCTAATGCTTCAATGGACGGCGGGTATAAACGGACCTCGGTGACAATGATACAGAAATCTTTACTCTTTCCTGTCTCCATTTCAATCTGTTTTACACAGGACCCAATCCTCGAGATATTTCCTTACCTACATCTTGAAGTTACCAAAGGCTGTTTCTTGGGTTCCAAAATAAAACCAAGCACTCTAATAAGTGCTTTGTCTGATATAAAATTAAAACCGTATTTTTAATTTTAGTTCAGTTTTAGTTTAATTTTAGTTTAGTTTATCGTGTATGCTCAAATATCTTTGAATCTTTACCTAGAATAAGACTGGTACCCCAAGTATAAAAGAAAAAGACACAGACCATAAAAGGGAGAAAAAACTTTTGTCTTGAGTGTTGAAGGATCCTGAGAAGTACATTGATTCTCTGGCATTCTGAAAGGTGGAAAGCAAGCAGCTGCATAAAGGTTTCCCAACAATTACTTTATAAAATGTGAAACTGCATCTTATTTTCAGTTTAAGAAAGTAGTGATATATTGACTTCACTAAATCTTGACCTTGATTTCTATAAGAAATTAGTTCTAATATTGAGTTAGAGAAAAATATTTAATGCTGCGTTTTGTTCCTTTTCCTAGTTTTATTAAAACATGTTAAATTTGCATAATGTTCCTAACGCTGTCTAAGCATGTTAGCATCTAATAGTCTGTCATGTCTCCACCAGCATAGAGCACAGCTAGTATCACGAAGTGATTTTCCCCAGAACACAGGATTAATGAGTGCTAGGACTATGGCTATGAAAGCCAGGCTTATGATTTACAAACTTCATCCATTTCACTTAGAAATTAGAAAAATGAATATTTGAGTTACAAATAAAGGGTAGAAAAGGCCACCCAAATGGTATGATTTGAGGGACTTCAATATTTTCTCAACTGCCTTCCACAAAGCCTGAATGTCTCACAGTTCCAGTTAAGGCACTATCTCCAGAAAGTCCCTAGTTGAATGCAAATACCCAGGGTTTCTGATTTACCCCAAATCAATGTACACAATACCTTCTTTCCTGCCACACTTTTCCCACACACCAGTGCCTTGCAGCTGCTGAAATGGGAACTACAATGAAGACGAATGGGACTTTTTAGAGATTCTCTGGTGCAAAAAGTTAAAAATAAAAATGGTACCCAAATAGTGAGCATTATAGACAAAAAGATCCAGAAACAAGTCTACACTGATATGATCTGCCCACGTGCTGGCTGAAAAGTACATCCTTAACATACTATCTGAACGTTTTTTACTTCAGTTTATTATCTTGTATTAAGATTCTACAAATTCATTATTTATTTGGGTAACAATTACTCTACTCAACCTTTGGGAATTTAAAGGATTAACGGTCATTCACACTTTCATGAATTAGTGGAAATTGGTACTCTCAGATAATTTTCTATTAACAAAGCTGAGATCAACCTTTTTAGAAGACTGACATTTCTGACCAGGAGATGGGGCACCTAGGAGGGGAACACACATACTAAGTGTAACATACAAGTTCAAGATTTGTTTTAATCTGTTTCCTGTGAACTTAGAAACGTAACGACCATTTGTAACATTATTTCTATAGAAAATTCTATGAACAAAATCCATTGACAGGATGGATATTTGCTTGCATGATATAGAGGATGTGTAGCATATTGATATCCTTAATACACTATAGTCCATAGCACTTAGAGCTCTAGTCTAGTAAACTTGTAACAATAGATGAAAGTGAGTAAAATCTATAGATCAGCACTTTCTATAAATCCTATTATTTCTGGGGCACTATACTGTGGGCTCCTAGGAGCTTTGAAGGGGGAATAAAATCTAAAAAAATATACTAGAATAATACAAAGAGATGCAGAGAGCAATAGAGCAGAAATACACTTTTCCCCCCATTATATAGGACCAGCCTTGACAAAGAATAATTTTCATGACAAAACATACATAAGAGATCTCGGGCACTATTCCTAGCCTCCATTTTCAATTTTGATTTCACAAAGAAATATAGGACATGTGCCCTAATGAAAGTGCCATCTTTATTTCAAAGCAGCACGTGAACAAAGTGAGAAATCTCACAAACAGCATCACAATATAAAACAGCAGAACACAACTTTGCCAGTTTCAGTTTGAGATTCTCCGTGTGTGTGTGTGTGTGTGTGTGTTGAGTTTAGAACAAATCTCAATTTGTCCAAACATCATGGACTCACCTTCACTTTAAAATGAAATCATACACCTCACATTCAGTCAATGCTCAATTATCCATAGTGAATTTAAATCTAGTTTGACTTGTCCTGTCACCCAGCATGCACCTAAGTTACCTTACTCTAGTGGTTATGTATTTAATCCTAACTTTAATTATGATCCAAAAATTTTTTTTAAAGAAGCTTCATTTTATTTAAGAACATACTTATTTTAGAAATTACAAAGTATCTCTGTTGTTATAACCCTTTGTATATGTATATATGTAATAAAAGTATATATACCTATATGGATAGTTTACTGTAATTAAGCGAGCTTGATGGAAACTTCTTGAACTTTTGGGGTCATAGCTATAACATATCTAATTATCCTGTGAAGAATAGATGGATGGATGACCATTATTGTAAGAATCTTATTTTTAATCCTAAGTAAAATTCCAACTGGATATAGCAGTTGATTTCTTCCATAGGTGACTGTCTGATACAATTTGTTGGTGCACATGTACTGTCTTCAAAATCCAAAAATCCTAAGGTCAAGATTTCTCATAATATTCAATGTGCTATAAGTGCATTTCTGTAGGGGAATTTTCCTTTGCTTCTCAACTGCTTGGGTTGAGAGCCTGGGTGTCCAAAATTACAACTGATACTAGAAGCACAATGTCAGAGATGCTTTCTCCATTCTGGCTTACTGCTCCACTTAAAATTGTTGTATTACATTTCTGCTAATAAAAGCCTTTCTAAGGATTCTGTATCACTCTTCTGCAAGGCACATTCACATCCTTCAATGAAAGTTGCTATTATCAGAGCAGGGTGCTCTTACTATTTATTTATTACAACAGCCCTCATGACTGCTTACCCAGGCAAGCACTAGAAATATCTAACTCATTACCACTACGTAAAATAGCATGGGGTATTTTCAGAATGAAAGAGATCAGAGCATGACAAATTCTAAAGCTGCCCGTGTCCCTGTTTCCAAAGAAAAAGACTGCTATTCAACAAGCACTGGTAACTTTTAACTATCGAAGGGGATATATTAGACTCAGTGAAAAATACTGCCAAGACAAAAGCTTGTTGGAAATACCTATTTGCTACCCTTTTGTCATTTAAGGTCTGAACACCCTTGGACTTTCTCAGCCCAGCCAGTGAAAGAAAACTGACCCAGAGGGAGCCAGAAACTGAAAATGCTTATTGACTTATTCAGCTGGAAGTTGATCCTGGTCGCTATTTAAATCTACTGCTTTAAGTGTCAGCAGACATGCTGCATTCCTTATGATGGTTCAGAGGGCAGACATTCAGGTCAAAATTTTCTTACCAATTCTGTACCTAATGTGGGCTTTACAATGTTTACAAACAGCTGTTACAATAACCCAAAGATCCAAAGAAAAATGTGACACATCCAAGAATCTGACAGTTAAAACCAAGCATTTGTTCAGATAGCACCTTGTGGTTTGACGTAACAAGACCCATGATGATAATGGTATTTGTCACATTCAGAGCAGCTGTATTCATGAGAGTGGAAGTGACTACCCTCTTACACACCCAGTTACTACTTTGAACTCAGGTCTATATTTTGGCTGCCTTGGCAACATCACAGCAGTAACAATTGGAGCCATAATGGCGATGTCAATCCAAGGACATTTTTGGATAAAGCAGGAGCCCTGACTTTCCACACAAAGAGACAGAAAAGAGCTTACAAAATAAACTGAAAAAATGATGTCCATAGCACTGTTATACTGTGTATACTGAGACTCATGTACTGAGACTCTAGGTTACTTATTGTAATAGTTAAGTTTTTACAAGTCCAATAATTTTCCAGCGGCTGTTCTTTTGTGGAAAAACCATTTCAGGGAAATGGATACATAGGAAACTATTTTTTTGTCTGAAACAAAACTATAAAGGATAAATTACTCATTAATTGTGACCACATTAATCAATGTAGGTTTCCCATAATTATTACAATGAAAGGGATTATAAACAACAATTAAAATAGACAAAATTAATCATTCAGCCTTCTCACTGGTTGGTTTGTCTCGTGTGATTGGTCACTCGTAACTCTTCTCTTGGTCACATGGCAAAATTGCATTTCCCTGTCCTCATGACATGAAACACATTTATGTCCTTATGACTTGCTTTGGTTAATGAAATGTGAGAAGAAGTGACAGGTGTCATTTCAAGATGGATCCTTTAAAAGAAAAGTTCAATTTGCTGTTGTTCCCTTCTCCTGCCAGGGCAACCAGCAACTTTCCAGATGGTAGAAGCATCATTTGCCTGGAGTGAGAAGATGTAGAACAGAGTTCCCAGTTGTCCTGTGATGAACATGTAATAATAGCAAGAAATACACTATTGTTATGCTAATCTACTGCGTTTGGGAGCTTTTATCTCAGTATAAACTATACTGTCCTGGTCACCCTCACAGTGTGATTTGGAGAAATTCAAAGAAGACCATTCTTTATGGAAATATGTTTGACATATAACATTATGCAAATTTAAGTTTCAATTAAAAAAAATAAACACACATGTTAAAAAAAGAACACCGTTCTTTATCTTTTTGTAGAATCAGAGGTTATAATGAAGATAATGCTTCAAACCTCTTCACCAAAATGAGATAGACTGTTTCTGTCCTGGCTAGAGACAAGTGCAAAATCATGGGTTTATGGTCAAACTATGTTCTCTAGACAGAAACTCAAATGCACACTTAGACCAATCCAAATGAACTGTTTTACTACTTGAACTAGCCAGAAACAATTTCTTTAACTTATCTTGTAAAAAAGCCAAAGTTTTATGAAAAAATATTCCTTGTCAGGCAGACCCCTTTTATCTTCCCTTGAATTAGCCTTTTTCTTTGTATACTTCACACTCTATCCTTTTCCCTTACAGCAACTTTCTCTCTCCTTTACTTATGTGGTATTCTCCTGTCTGACAACAAGAGAAAGTAATTACTATTACTTTATAGAACAGATTCTGGCAAAGTATCTGTGCTTCTGTTTCCACAGTAACTTAAACTGTTTCTGCTGTTAGTGGAAAGCAAAGTTAGATGTTGGCCTTATGGAATCTTTGTGAAGTGATGTCAATTCCACTAGGTTTTTCTAGGCTCCAAAAATATTTGAACCCCTTGTAATACAGGTAAAATAGAACACAAGTAATGTTAAAGCAACTCTACTATGTTTCTCTGTTGATTTCTGAGATCAGCCTGGAAAAATAGCTTCAGTAGTGTTTCTTTGAGCAGAGTTAAATGCATAAAAAGGGAGTGTGTGTGCACGTGTGTGTGCCTATGTGTGCATACATACATGTTCATGTGTTTAAAGTAAAAGAGAAGACATTGTAATCAGCTAAAAATGGACATTTATCAATTTTTAAGTTATGACAAATAACACCATTATATTTGTTCACACTCTTTCTCCAGAATTACTACAATAAACTCCACACTTACAGACTTACTTGTTGGAAGGACAAAATGACTTCCAGAAAAATCTAAATAGTGGCAAAGTATATTCTTTATATTACTCACTAGAAGTAAATTCCTTTTCTCAAGCCACAGAAAATAAATTTTATGAAGCATTATGGTATGGTATAATTTTTTCAGAAAGGTTATTTTTCTCATTTGCAGAATATCAATTTTTCTATAGAGTAGTGGTTTTGCATAAGATTTACTAGTTGTCAGCTCCATCTACGTTTTATGTACCAATGTAGACAGTCTTTAAAAGAGATTTTTAAAGGTAACAGATACATTAATTTCACTTTTTTAAAAAAAGTTAAAAAACAGTTTAAAATAACTGTTTAGAAATAAATTCATATTTCCCCAAATTAAATATATGTATTAATTTCAAAATTGCTCATTTCGATGATTTATTAATTTATCACAATACTTAACACAAGTATCTAAATTTAAAATAATTTGAATTCATTTTTCATTGCCAAATATTGAGAGAAACCCAGTGATCATTTTGTAAAATAATAATAATCCCCCTTTTACCCAAATCTGTATATTTATAAAATTTATTCAACTGTGACAATATCAAAACTCTAAGTATTATATGAATAGCTTATATTCCATATTCATACTGTTCTCTCTGTAAATCCATGGAATAGGAAACATGAATTAAGGGGAATTTGTTACTGAAATAGTAGTTTTGATACCTTATTAGAACTCAAGATAGTCATGGCTTTCAATAGGGGATTTTTTTTAAAGAAAACTCCCCTACTAGAGTTACCCACATACATCTTTAAAAAATGAAAGTCCACTTTACATTGATCATCGTCTTTATTAAGAAGACTGTTGACGTCAATACTAAAAGTATCTGATTGTTCCAGAAAATCCTTAAGCAATCATTTTTTTTGGTGATTAAACTGATCATGTACCATTACATAGTCCAGGTTGAGGGAGGTAGAGGTTGGGGACTTTACATTTTCAGAGCACCCACTATGGCCCCAAACCTCTTTTGGACACTTTACATATATTATCATGTTTAGTATTCATGATCAGTCCATGATGAAGCTATTACTATCCCCTGATTACAGAAGAAGAGGCTGAGGCTCAAAGAAGTGGGTAATTTGATAAGGGGCATATACCTAGTAAGAGGTGGAGTAAGAATTTATGATTTACGTCTTGTGATTTAATGTCTGTATTATTCCATTATTCTATGTTGCTTCCCACAGAATGCAATTGCTCCTTCACTAACTTGGGGCTTATTTTCAATTGGACTATCTGTAAGTTCTCAGCCAATTATTTTTCTTGTATAAAACTTAAAACATACAGAAGATGTATGGTTCAAATTCTTTATCCATTGATATTCATAAGAATTTGACACAATAAACTGAAAAGAATTATGGAAGAAAAATTCATTAATGGGGCCCACAAATGTACAAGAAATGCCTTACACTTGTAGCTTGCATCTTAAGTCATATTAGGGAGGGTTGGACTGGCCCTCAGAGCCAGATGTTTCTACTCCCTGGTCTTTCTTCCCAACTTCTTTTCTTCCATTAAAAAAACACAAAGGTTTGGTATAGATGAAGCAGTTCCTTGATTTCTACCCATTTATCCAGGATTTGGAAAACTCTGAGTTAGAACTATAATTTGCTCTCCCCCTGTCAGCCAAAACGAAACTGTAAATGTATAGGCATTTTATCTACTATCTGTACAGAGTTCTGCTTGCTTGATCCTGCTTTCTTCCCAAATCAGTTCCCGAACACATCTCTAATTCTAGCTTTATATTTCTCAGAGGGTGCTGTGCTTTTTCTTTTCAAACGTATAAAATCCTTTGGTATTTTTCCACTCATGTTTATAATTCTGACTTTGATTTTGGCATTCACATTTTCTAAATTTTAAAGTAAGACCTTTCTACCATACTTTGTTCCTCATTTAAGACTTGTTGCAAAATTCTAATTAACAGACTGAACAACAAAAGAACCCACTGAACACCCACTAGATTTTTTTTGAAGGGGGAAAACATTCTATAAAAAACACTGAACATTGTAAGACACACACTGATGAACACCTACTGCTTAATGAAATTTATCACCAAATTCAGTTCCTTCTTTCCCACCTCGTTGCTTCTACCCACTACACACACATACACATACACATACACACACACACACACACACACACACACAAACACACACACAAGCTCTCATAAGACCAGTTCTAATAGCATGTCTACCAAGATTTTTCAAAGAGGGTTTGTAAAACTAAAAATCCTGGCTTGTGTTTCAAAGAGATGAGATGGTAATTTTTCTGCCTAACTTCTGTTTTGTTGCATCAAAAGGATGTCTTATTGTTTGTGCCATCGTAATTTAAGGACCATCTAAAAAATACTCTTTTCTTTCTAGAAATTATAAAAATAAATTTTGCTAAAATCTTTTTACTGTAGACTTTTTTAAAGAAACAGATTTTTTCCAGCAAATTAACTAGTAATAACTGGAAGTAAGCCAAAAACACTCTAAGAAAAGATTTATGATGGTCTATATAGATAACAGCAATGTGGAGCAAAGTTTTTTCTTTAACATAAAGTACATGACAGGTCGTGTTCAGCCATTTTGTAACTTTAGTTCTAGAAGATACCATTTTGGGCTATACTTAGGATAGGTGGAAGTATATATAGTACAGGTGTAAGAATGAAGAAACACTGGCTTATACATAATTTGTTAAGTTTCAGGGAAAAAAATGCCTAATGCATTTTACATAAGCAAGGTTTAGTCCATAAAGAGGATAGGAATGTCTTATCTTCTATTCAGTTAACAGGTTTTAGCAGTTTTCTGAATACTTATGAGTAGCTCAGAAATTCATATAAGTTCGTGTAATTCACACAGCATCTGTTGTGAAAAAATAAAGTGATAATTTACATCCAATTAAAATATTTTTCATTAGATAAAATGCTTTAATAAACTAACAAACTTATGTAAGAAGATAGCATTCATTGGGAATAAAACAAGTCAATTTTCTATAGAGCGTGCAAAAAATCAAGGACTGGTCAACTGGAAAAGAAAAGAGTCAGTCTTTTACGTAAAATTTTAATCCATTGAATATTCTTTTTAAAAACTCTGTGTCCTATTATGTCTTACAATTTATGTAAGTTATTTGAAAGCATATCTGCTCATTGAGTGCATTCTTATTAAACTGTTAAAAATATATATCTACCAATCCCCTCATATCTACTATAGAAGTGGAAATTTCAGGGGTGCTTCTTACACATAATCACCTTTCTGTCTTTTAAATGTTTGCCAGTTATACTACAGGGGAATATACGCAACCATGGTTTAAAAGGAAGTTAAAGGTTGTTTTTTTAAAAATTTTTTTTTATTAATTTCTCTTCTCTGATATAAGAATTCTTTAACTTTAAAAATAAGCTTACATCTAATTTGGCAGGCAATTATGCAAATGAATTCTGTTAGGGCAGATTCCAATGGTAAAACATAAAATAAACTTAAGAAAAAAGGGGGAGTCAAGTAAAGAGAAAGTTGGTGGGTCTTGCTATTTTTTTTTTTTTTTTGTACTTTAAATATTTTTAGGCCTCTTTACCACTGCTGTTGGGTCATCTCTCTCAGCTATGCTAAAGAGCCTTTGTCAGTCTGGAGGAGGCAGCCATGTGTCCACGAATGCTTATTTAGTATGGTGAGGACAGATGGCCTGGACTTGCTGAAGAAGACCTTAAGATATATTTAAAAGAGGAAAGGGAAAGAAATGATAAAGGAGGAAATAAATTAGAGAAGAGGCAAATGTTTGGCCAGGAAAAGGACGTGCACATAAAGAAACACACACATAGACACACACATGTACTCAAATGAAGACAGGCTATGAAGTGGTAAGTGGGGCCTGATTTCTTATAAATTTCCTTTTTCTGTAGAAACTTGAATTTCCATTATTGTTGATATATTGTATTTTCAGCAGAAACCTGACAATCACAGTCACTGCTGGTCTGAACTTCATCTGTTCTGGTTGATATATAATACACCTTTGGCTTCTTATAGTATCCAAACTTAAAATATGAAATTGGATTCATAAAAACTCAAGACAGTTACCTAAAATCAAACTGAATTAAATTGAACTCCCTGACGCCCTAAGAGTCAATGTGTTAACACAATTGTTTTAGAGTCTATCATTATTACGTTATCTTGCTTAGCATTTTATTTCGTTTTTTCCTATTCTTTCAAGAAAACGTACACACTATTACCCAATCAAAATATCATGAAGGGATGTTTCATATGTATTAAGGATAGGAGAGGAAGTGAGGGTGGAGAACGGTTGGGCATGGGGGCACCAGTGGGTAATACTCTGTTTTCAAATAGGAAAACTCTGTGAGATGTTGTAAGATGACAAAAAGTGACATTAGTGGATTTTTGTTATATATTTTTCTTTCCAAGTTATCAGATTAACATTTTCCCATTTTCTTCAGATTTATTCTACTTCAGCCATAGTCCTCTGTCGCCTGACTATGCCAGGCAACAGAGGACTGTGGCTTCAATTGCTAGGTTTTCTATTGCTCATAAAACAAATATTAGATTCCAAATTTCTTCTTATTGCCTTCTGAGTTGTCATGGTTATCAAATGACACCTTCTCTAAATTCTCTCTCATTTTAACTCTTTTCCATGCTTTGTGTAAACAGGATGCTTGAAAATCAAGAAGGAAAAAAAAAACATCGAGTTTGGGTGCTATAAGAAGCACGAAGCACAAGAAGAAAAGAAATATTTTGTTGATCACAAATTGAAATCGGAAGGATTTTATCCAGAAGCATTCAATGTCATTAAATACAAGAAGTCTAAAAAATACCTGCTTTATATAATAGTTCTCTGAGCAAGCTCTTGGTAACTTGCAGCCTGCTAAGTGTCTGACTCTAGCATTGTGGTTAGAGCCCTTCTACAACTACCATCCCACACACCCACCAAGGAAGCAGGCAGCAAGGATGCTTGATCATTCTAAAGTAAATATAAGGAATATTTCTTGGATACAAGCACCTTTAAAAATAGAAAGGCAAGAAGATTCACACACAGAGCCTTTGAAAATGTACAATACTTTTTGTCTTACAAAAACATCTGTTGCTCAGATGAGTATTTGGAACACTGAGTGCTTCAGATTATCCCTCAGAAGGTGTGCTGGGTGGTGGCTCTCTGTGGATTTGGCCCCAGAGGAGGTCAACCCGACTCCCTAACCTGTTGGCTCAGCAATTTCCCAGTGGTCAGCCCGTCTTGCCATAATCATATGCTGGCGCCCCAAGCTTGTTTCTTAACTATACTCTGTACCTTCTAATGAAAGCGTCCCAAAATATCCCCAACCACTCAAATTCTGGGGCAGCCATGACCTCAGACTGGACTGCTGGACACACTGCGTTTACTCAGACAGAATGGATGATAAAAGTCTCCCTGCCACTATGCCTGAAGTGCTCACTCTCTCTCTGCTAGATTTCATCACTTCATAGCTTATGATTACTTGCATGAACTCCAGCATCTTTGATATGAGAGCTGATTAGGAAGCGTTAACCCAATACACAACACCACAATTTCATGTGACTTGGAGTCTTTACAATAATGAAAAGAAAAAATGGGGAAAAAAGCAATTATAAAGTAACTTTTTGTGCTTAAACCAACAAATAGAGTAATAACAACAGAAAATAACATGTGATAATCAAAAGAGATAATTCGTTTGAAACTTATTTGAAAACTGTAATTTATCTCCTATACAAATGAGAAATGATATTATTATCATCCCTTTTTAGGGAGCATCTCCAATATTTATTAATTTATAGAGGAGCTACACTAAAGTGGCTATGGATGAATATGTGCCATCAGATTTTACTAGAACCTTTAAGTAAGCTTTCAGAAGCTTTGACGATGATAAAACAAAATGGGGATGTACCATTTTTCATGAAAAGTTCAACTGGAATAGCAGGCAAATAAACAAAAAGAAGCTGTATTTAAATTCAACAGGTGCTCCTCTGGGTAGTTTATCTTGTCAAGCCTTTGTGTGATCAAATAAGGTAACTCAGTGTTTTGTCCAATGTGGCTTGACGGGGTGGGGGTGGGGGGGCGGGGCAGGGGGAAGATTAACAACCTTTTAAGGAAATATGTAAAAAAAAAAAAAAGAAGTAGATAAAACCCATAGAGATCCCAATTGTTATTTTGCCATGTTTCATATGCATTTTGAAAGCTTTGAAGCCTCTACAAAATAATGCTCATAGATGCACAGCACAATTCACACAACTTGATTCTTAAAAGTGCCTTTTGTACTTTGATAATATCAGCCAGAGCGTATGTTTGAATTAGCCTCCTAGTATTAACGCTTTTATTTTCTTCAGGAACAAAAAATTTACTTATAAAAAAAGGGTAACACCAAATACACTGACATGGTTTTGTTAAA
This sequence comes from Monodon monoceros, assembly GCF_005190385.1. NCBI lineage: Eukaryota > Metazoa > Chordata > Mammalia > Artiodactyla > Monodontidae > Monodon > Monodon monoceros. The sequence goes on from NW_021703768.1 coordinate 71,837,176, forward strand.
AATACAACGCATTATCATTTATATGATAGTGACTTTCTCCCTACAAGTATGCTTTGTAAACGTGATTGAATGAGAAGAAAAAAAAATCTTTTATTATCTCAGCTCTCGAAAGCTTTATTGTTTAAGCTACACTTGCTCCTAAGTATAGCAGAATTAAAACACGTCAGGATGTTGTATAGCAAGTAACTAACAAGGCACTAATAGAGATTCCTTGCATGCATTTAAATACAGCTTGGCAAAAATAATTCCTCTATTACCTATTTTAGAATAGAATATTAAAGACCCAAATTCTAATTTAGATTTTCTATAACTAACCCAAGATTCACAGATTTCAAACCTATGTACCTCACTTTGCTGAGAGTCAATGTTTTCCAAATGAATGCAAACATATTTATATATAGTATGCAAATATATATGTATACATACAGGCTATATATTATATATATCATTGTGTATGTCTTTATACATGTGTATAATAATTATAGTCCACTTCTTACAACTAGAAGAAAAAGCACAAATTCACTTTAACTCCTTGGGCATTTGGCTCCTATCTACTTATTTTTCTTTCTCCGCTGGGGAAGAGGGGTGAGGCAAACTTGCTAGAGTCACAAGCAGGATTGAAAACAAGTGAAAGTTAATTTACCTTGCCAATTTTTCATATGCTTCTTTCTTTAACTGCAGAACTCTCTATTTTTTTCCTCTTTTTCTTTTCAGAATCACTTTAAAATATTTTTTTTCAATCTATTTTTTTCCCCTAGAAAGTAACCCCCTGTGTCCTACCTTAGGCTCCTCACTGAATGATCTTTTTTTCTTCTAATTATATTTCTTCACCTTGGGAGGGACTCACACAGCTTCAGGATAAGCAACCCAGAAGAGCCTAAGGTCAGGTGTGCCCTAGAATCTAACTCCAGAAATTGCAATCATGGAATAAGAGCAGGAGAGGGAAAGAAGCAGAATGGGGAATTTGTAACAATATTGAGGCTCATTCTAAGGAATAATTAACCGAACAGCATCCTGTGTTGCATCACTTGCTTGAAATCTCAGAGGACAGACTAAGAATTTAGGAAGATGATTTGAGTCTGCTTCCTAAAGCCATGGGGTTAACAAATCAGTTGTACCATGGTCAAGCCTCAGAGTTTCATTTCCTAAGTACTACCTGCTCCGGGGTCCAAAAAAATAGAGTTCTATTCATGAAGCAGCAGAACACAAAGAGTGCCAATGGCATATTACGTGTTAAAGATGTTCAAATTTAAAACACCGAAAAAAAAAGGAGACTTAACTTGATAGGAGACTTTTATTCCTGTTAAAATGGGGTTCAGTGAGAGAGCTAATGGGGGTCAGCAAGAGAGAAGATTTCTAAGATAACTCTTGAAGTAAAAGGGACTGATATTTTGGGAGAAGTATGGGGACATTTGTAAAATACAAACTCTTCAGGTAGAGGAATTGTAGGTAGAAAAGGGAGAAACAGTAGCTGAGCTTTTAAACCAAATCTTCAGCTGGGCTTTTGTTTAAAACATATGCAAATGTGTGCACTGCTTCATTTGAATATTTATTTACTGCATTTGTGAAGGAAATTGGGGGATTATAGCCTCTTCCCAGCTGTGTTTTAGTTAATGACTGGTCAGCCTATTAGCCTGCTTCACTAAGCGAATTCTCTGCACAAGCAACACCTTTTCTTACCCTGACTAGAAATTCTTCACATAAACAACAGGAGGGGAAAAACAGCAAACCACATCCAGAGAGTTTTGTACCAAAAATCAAAATATTCCCCCAGAATCATTAGAAATAAGCAAGAAAGTTATTTGACAATGGTGACCTTTGTATTTTTATAATAAACAAAGCAAATATTTGCTATCAAGTGTGGGAGTGGGGAGTTAGCTAATCAGAATTTCTCTTTATTGAGAACTAATTCTGGTTGCTGTTCTAAGTGGTCTTTTTCTTCCTTGCCCGGGACTTGTTCACTGATTTTCCCCTATGAGCATAAACACACACATCAATGAAAATGTCATGAATTACCTGGGCAATGATTAATATTTGAAAAACTTATTGGAATGTGAATTTTACAATTTCCGCCTATCTTCTCACTGCCAAAAAAGCACAGAGGGAGAAGAGTAAATAACATTTCTTTAGCAAGCAAACCAGTGTACTGTCATTACCTAAACCAACTTATTTAGAGCCATCAGTGCTGGTTATGAGGTTAAAGATTTGTATCATTAGAAGCTCATTTCAAGGATTAGTGGTGAACAGATCTTTAGGTCAAAAAGCCCTAATATAATAACTTAGGTGTGGCAGTCTATCATTTGTTGATTGTTATTAAGAAAAGTAGCATCTATTTTCTGAGAAGTTTATATATCTCAATAAACAGGAGAAAATTTATCTTGTTCCCAAAATGTCCCTCTTCTTTATATCCTTTCAAACTTTATTTACTATTTATTCCACACTTCCAGGTGAGAACATGCACTAATTCTAATACAGTCAGATTTAATCCATGGAAATGAATTAAATTCTTACTATCAAAATTCTGAATTTTTCTTTCTGGGTCGAAGAAAAACCTGGGCTTTGATTTTTTTTATTAGTGAGGTGATCTTTATAAAACAAATGTAAACTACTTATTTATCAAAAGTATTAATACTTTAGACGATTTATGTAAGCAACAGTTTGTGCTGGTTTATGTATGAAGTATTGCTGCAAATAAAGAGACAACAACAGAGAACCTGAGAGCAACTTGGACATGAGGAACTGTTCCTGTAGTGAAATGATCATTTCTCACGGTTGGAACAACTGTGAATCATATATTAGACTGACAACTCAAATATTTACAGAACAAAAACCCATAAGAAAGGAAGAGATGCTGTCAGACCTCAAGATAGACAGAGAAGTAGTAATTATGTTAACGAAAGAATATTACAAGAATAAATATTCTACTTAAGAAATCTATTTTAGTGACTTCATTGCTAAGATCATATTAATTCTGCTCCTAATACTTAAAAACATTCAAAACAGCAGAAAGAAGTTTCAGGTATACATTTCATGCCCTCCTTCTACATCAAAAGTGAATGGGGTGCACACCTCAATGGTATCATTTTTTTCACCTTCATACATGAGTTTCTAAACCATCTCATAAGCTCGTCAGGCATATTTCTTGTTCACTCCTTCTGTGGGGCAGAGGCAGACAGATTGCTGGATCAGATAGTGCAATACGCTGTATACTACATTTGAAATGTGCCTTTTTTTACAGCAGCAGATTTATTGATTTTCTTAAGTAGAAAATATGCACCCGGACATTAGACAAACACAGACTAAACACAGACTGAGGAAAAGCTGATAATTTGATTAAACTGACTGAGCTTTTGTTGTCTGTGTTTGGGGAATTTCCAATAATGCACAAGTGCCAAGCACCCTTCTTCTTTTGAATTTAACAAATGTAATCCCTAAGCACAATGAATTTTACATTATACTGTATGTGGAGAATTCTTTTTCTTTAGAAAAATATTTTGATGGACCCATATACTGCTTTGAAAGGAAGGTGAGATGAAAATCTTGCCTTTCTCAAGATGCAGGACTTTACTTAGAAAGGGGTAAGTATTAACTAGGCAAAAAGCATTTCGTTGTTCTAAGGTAATATTTTCTTTCTTCCTATCTATCTGTCTATCATCTATCTATCTATCATCTATCCATCTATAACTATCATCAAGATTACTGATATAAGAGATTAGATGCAATTTGCTCAATTTGGGGGCCAAATTGAGTTAAATATTTAAGGTTTATACTGCTTTACAGTGTAGGTATCATTTACATGTGTCTTAGAGAGTGGTTTGACTGTCTCAAGATGTCAAAAAGCTCTGGTTATTTAATTTACCCTCACAGATGCCTGCAAAGAAATTAGTGGTAGCAGGTGTGTGTGTGGGTGTGGAGCAGCGGGGATGAGGGAATAATAGCTGAATGTACGTGAGGATTACTGAGTTTTATGAATTAGTTGAATGAGACCTTGAGAACTTTTATTGTGAACACCTCTGAACTGTCCCCGTATCTTTTTTTCCCCTCATTTCTATTATGATATCGAGAACAAAATCTAATTCCCTAATATTCTGCAAGGACCATGCTATAAAATAACTATTCCTATTTGCTTGACCAGAAAGACTTTCATCATTATTGCTTTCTAGGCCTACAGGCACTAGTTTTTTTTTTTTTTTTAGCATCTTTATTGGAGTATAATTGCTTTACAATGGTGTGTTAGTTTCTGCTTTATAACAAAGTGAATCAGCTATACACATACATATATCCCCATATCTCCTCCCTCTTGCATCTCCCTCCCACCCTCCCTATCCCACCCCTCTAGGTGGTCACAAAGCAGCGAGCCGATCTCCCTGTGCTATGTGGCTGCTTCCCACTAGCTATTTTACATTTGGTAGTATATATAAGTCCATGCCACTCTCTCACTTCATCCCAGCTTACCCTTCCCCCTTGCTGTGTCCTCCAGTCCATTCTCTACTTCTGCATCTTTATTCCTGTCCTGACCCTAGGTTCTTCAGAAACATTTATTTTTTCAGATTCCATATATATGTGTTAGCATATGGTATTTATTTTTCTTTTTCTGACTTACTTCACTCTGTATGATAGTCTCTAGATCCATCCACCTCACTACCAATAACTCAATTTCGTTTCTTTTCATGGCTGAGTAATATTCCATTGTATATATGTGCCACATCTTCTCTATCCATTCATCTGTTGATGGGCACTTAAGTTGCTTCCATGTCCTGGCTACTGTAAATAGAGCTGCAAAGAACATTGTGGTACATGACTCTTTTTGAATTATGGTTTTCTCAGGGTATATGCCCAGTAGTGGGATTGCTGGGTCATATGGTAGTTCTATTCTTAGTTTTTTAAGGAACCTCCATACTGTTCTCCATAGTGGCTGTATCAATTTACATTCCAAAACTTAAAAGCTTTTGCACAGCAAAGGAAACCATAACCAAGATGAAAAGACAACCCTCAGAATGGGAGAAAATATTTGCAAATGAAACAACTCACAAAGGATTAATCTCCAAATTTTACAAGCAGCTCATGCAGCTCAATATCAAAAAAGCAAACAACCCAATCCAAAAATGGGCAGAAGACCTAAACAGACATTTCTCCAAAGAAGATATACAGATTGCCAACAGACACATGAAAGGATGCTCAACATCACTAATCATTAGAGAAATGCAAATCAAAACCACAATGGGGTATCACCTCACACCAGTCAGAATGGCCAACATCAAAAAATCTACAAACAATAAATGCTGGAGAGGGTGTGGAGAAAAGGGAACCCTCTTGCACTGTTGGTGGGAATGTAAACTGATACACACTAGATTTTTAATCATTCTTTTCTCTATTGTTCTGCAGCTTCTAGTAACCATTCTTGCACAACGATATTTTATTCCTTCTTTTCCACTGGCTCAATCCTCAGGCTTTTATGTCTTATGAAAAATGACATTTCCCCTCTAATTTTTGCCCACTCCAGTTCATATTGGATATCTCTTTCAGAACTCTCTACTCCAGCTAATTTGGCTAGTAAGATATTTGACTACAACTTTTCACAAATTTCTTGGGCTTATATTTGAAAGTCTGGATTCTTTCCTTTAGCCTATACCTCTCCTTTTTTTCCTTTCCTTTAGCCTATACCTCTCCTTTTTCTAAGGAGAGACTTAGACCCCTAATAGGTAACCATTATAGTGACAAGATATAGTCATAACCCAGAAGGTCATCAATTTCTTAACAACTACTGATTACTGACGAGGTAGGTATATTTCAATAACATATTCTGCACTCTTTTTCATTTCCTTTGACTAAAGGATATTTATGCACAAATTAAGGTAATACTGAAGTTGAAAATCACTTTGCCTTCCTTGTATTAAGATAGAAGTTTATTTAATGATTGATCTCACCTGGCCTGAGGATGTTTAAACAAAGCCACACAGGAGACAGATTTAAAAATAATTTAAATCTATCTTTTTTCTGATTTGCCTCTCTGCCTTTTCAAGTGTATGACAAAGATAATTTCCACTAACGCTTTTTCACCCTACATGAACTCATTAGGGAAAATAACATGTAAGGAAAAACAAGTCAATTTTTAGAGGACGTTTTATAGTTGTGTGAGGCTTATCCCAATAACTTCCAATAGCAATTTAGGTATATTTCATCTCATCCCATCATTTATAATTTTAGCATTTAGAAATTACATCTATTTTATATAAATAATATTTATCTAATCTTTTGGGGGTTCTAAGAACTAAATCATACGTAACCAAATTATGGAGCATTTTAATCTGACACGTTCTTGCTTTTTCAGTAAGGAGCCAGGGAAAAAATGTAGTTTTCACTAACTGTATTAAATGTGACATTCAAGTGCTTAATATTAAGGTGATAATTTTCTTTAGAGAAGTCAAACTCTGAGGTCAAATGACTAAAAGTCAGGAAACCTATGTTCACCTTGTGATTCTACCTTGAGGAAGTTATGTACCTTTTCTCAGTCTCCATTTCCTCATCTGCAAAATCACACAGTTAGAATAAATATCCCTTCCAACTTAAGGATCTAAAGTCATATGTTTAAGTTCTATGGATTTTTGGTTTTTCTTGATGAAAACTTTTTTTGGCCATGATGAGAATCTTTGAATTCAATAATCAGGGCTTCACTACATTCTCAGATATCTGGGTGTTGAACCACATTCCCATGACCTCCACTCTATGAAACCTAATTCAAATCAAGAAACTGCTGTGGGTGGTGGAGGTGAGTGCTCTGGTGGCACACAGGAAGCCTTACCGGAAGGTATCAACTGAAAGGAAACACACATGGAAATATCCTGTCACCCATACTGAAACCTCCCTGCAGTAGACCGAGGCCTTGCATGGGCTCTCCCAAGCATGGCCACCCACAGCTGCCCTGACATCATCCAGCTTCTCTTCTCTCTTTTAAAAAATTACTAAATATAGATTTTTATAATGTGTGTTTTGCTGATGATGTACCTCCTGAATACCATGAAATAACTGGCTTTTCTTACAAGGTTTTAATGCATGTTTAAGCCCCAAACTTTCTACATAGCTATTCCTTCATAATACTAGAAATTTCTTGGACTTTGGTGGAATTGAGGGAAGATAAAGACTTTGTAATCTCTATTAAGGAAATTGGTTTTGATAATAAAAATTTCCTATGTCTCAAAACGAAACAAAACAAACTTTGCCTTACATATGGCTTATTAAATTATTAAGTAGCAGAAAGTTTTTATTAATATTTGTTTTTAGAAATAATCTTATTTCTTGCCAAAAACAATTATTCAATATAGACTCTTTAATTTTTATTGTCTTCATTAAATGAACTGTATACTCCAGATTAATGTTATGACATTAACTGATTGATATGATTCTATTACAGATTAAATATGACTAAATTTTAGCCATATTCTCTTATTTTTTAAAAAAGTTATTTTGCTATTCAAAATTTCATTCCTTCTAATGCAGATATGTATAGCCATGCAAACAAAATTATAGTTACCCATTTTACATGCAAACATGGAGATTTTTAGAAACAGAAGGATGCAGCTGCCCATATCATGTCATTCTACCAATAAAATGCATTCAGAAAACTAAAGGCTGCTTCCTCTAACCATCATACTTATTTTAAATAGTCTATCACCTAAGAAGTAACATGTAGTAATTAAAGCCCAGAATTTTTCTTAGTAGTCATTTAATTATTTTATCTTACATTTATTCAAAAGATATTTATCAAGATTTAATCTACATTATTTGAACAGATATTTATGGAGCCAGGCAGTTTTATTTGGTGGTGGAGAAGGAGGAAGGTAAAAATAAGATCTGGTTCTGGACACAAAGATATACCTAATATATTAGAGGAGATAGGGAGGGGGCAAAAATAACTGTAGCATAAAGTCAAATACCATAAGAAATTTAAGTTTTAAAACGTGTGTGTCTTTTGTGTGTATGTGTATGTAACTATAAAAGTTTTGGCAGGTAGAAAAAGGGAAGATTTCATCTGAGGTTGACATCTGGATTGTCCTTTGAAGGAAAGAACATTTCACCAAGGGGGAAAAGTGGAGAAGCCTTTTGACCACATGAAGGCAGCAGCATCACCAAGGCATGATTAACCAAATTCATTCAAGAATGGTAAGTATAATTTTTAACAGTGTAGGGTGATGGAAGGGAACTTCTGGGTGCATAAAAATTAGGTACAACCTGATCTGTTGAAGGGCTTGAAAGCCAAGGTAAAGCCTTAGGGTTTGTTGGATAGGCAGTGAGGACCCACTGAAGAGGATAAAGATATGAGAAAAGGAGTGGCTTACAGCAATGAACTAGGAGACAGGAATGAGCAGGCAAGATAGGATGACCAGGAGAGGCATCATTTAGGGAGAGAATACAGTAAAATGGGTAAAAAGTAAAATAAAACTCTAAACAAAATAAGGACAAAATAAGGAAATGGAGGTGTTGGACACAAGAGAAATTCCAGGAGAATCAGAGAGCATGATGACCATTAAATATGTGTGAATCTAGGAGAATGCAGGGACACTGAGAAGATTTGAGCTTGGATTTCTGGCAGAGAGATTAAACTACTAACATAAAATATGGGGATGGTAAAAAAATAAGACAAATATGGTAAAATTAACCGTACACACGTACTATTTAGGAAACATCCAAGTGGCAGCTGGAAAAGTGAGTCAGCTGCAGCAGTCTGACTGTGACACAGGGAAGTAGAGGGAGTCTGAGTTTTTTTCTCCTGGAAGGAGTAGTTAAAAGTGTTAAATAACATCGGTGGCCGGATCATGAATCAGCTAAGACGGTTATCAAAGAGAATTGTCTTTATTATTTAAGTGTTCTGTCACCAATAAAAGCTTCACATCTCCTTCCTCCCTGCCCTGTCCTTCTCATGTTCCCAGTTCCTAGGCCTGATCTTCCCTCAAGCCTGGGGCTCCTGATAATGCCCTGAGTCTTAAAGTCTGGAGTTACAAAGTTAGAGCAAGGAAAAAGAGTCTGATGTCATCTTCATAAAGGTGAAAGTAAAACTTTCAAAAGTGGATGATTTCACTAAAATCACTGGGAATAGGGACAAAGGCAAGAGGCCTTAGGGGAATGCTTAGGTTTAGGTTTGTAAGGGGAGCAGGAGAATGGTGAGAAGCATTGGAGGAGAATCTGGAAAGAAAGTGTCAGGAAAGCTGAGGTTTCCTAAAAAGTTGAAAAGAGAAGTGGTCAAGAAATCCAAAATGCAGAGTTCTGAGAAAAAGCAACAAGACAAGAGATATAATAGTAAGGTGTTTAAATAAAGGCAAGATTTCCAGAGCTGCTAAAGGGAGACTCAGATTATATCGACAAAGACTGAGTAGGATAAGGTGAGCCCTAGGTGAGGAGGAAGGAGATGGGTAGATAGGATAAAGCTATAGCTGAAGAAAGATTAAGAAAACAAACAGTGGAGAGAAAAGTCCAGAATTTGTGTCAGACTGGTAATTGTGCTTAACGCTTAATGGAGGAGTCTGAAGGGACTTCTTGTGAAAAAAAGAAGAATGTGGCCAAAATAATGTATAGAACTAATCAAACTGTAAGTTGCAGTTGTAATATCAAAATGCCTTACAATGTGGAATCTTGGTGATCAAGGTTTATTGGTTCCATTGAAAACCTTGCTATCAATCCGATAAAATCAGGTCTCAGATTTTAAAACAAGAGTCTGCTATGGACTGAATTGTGTCCCTCCTAAATTCATATTTGAAGCCCTAGTTCCCAGTGTGATGGTATTTAAAGATGGGACCTTTGGGAGATAACTAGGTTTAGATGAGGTCATGAGGGTAGTGCCCTCATGATGGGATTAGTGCCCTAATAAGAAGAGACACCAGAGAGCTTTCAATCTCCTCCAGAAATGTGGGAAAATAAATTTCTGTTGTTTAAGCCACTCAGTCTATAGTATTTTGTTATGGGAGCCCAAGCTCATTAAGACGCAGTCATTGGTTCCCTCTCCCACCCCTTGTGGGGTATTTACAGAATAATATTCAATTGTAGTCTAATTTAAGATTTTGAAACTTTATAAAGCTTCAAAGCAGAATCCTACTCACTATATGGTTTGAATAGTAATAAACAAGCAGGAAGAAATGAAAGAAGAAAACGAAGGAGCAAAGAAACAGTTGTTTGGAAAAATTTTAAGCCCCTTGCAAATGTCTTAGAATAGACTAATACCAGTTGAAGTTCATTGATCTTTTGCTACGTTCCTAGCATCTTCCCAAACGAACTCACTTAATCCTCACAATAACTCTATGAGGTAGGTAAAACAGTATAGTACCCTCTTTTCATAAGAGAAAAAAAGAGCCAGGAAGGAATAATACTTGCTTAATATTACTACATAAGCCAATGAAAGAGCTAGGATCATGCTTCTATAGTATCAAATGCTTTTAAGATTTCCCTAAATAAAAAACTATTTTTCCCTAATTTTTGTAACTTCCATATAAAGCTACACTTACATAAAGTATTCCATGCTAACATTTACTTACTGCCTCTCAATCTTGAAATGGAGGTAGTAATGCAATAGGGGTAGAGGCTTATATATATATATATGTGTGTGTGTGTGTGTGTGTGTGTATATATATATATATGTGTGTGTGTGTGTATATATATACATATATATACATAATGTCTAGGATAAGGTTTAGATTTTAGACTTTCAAGGTTATGTTCATTGAAGCATTATTCACAATACCCAACATATGGAAACAACATAAATGCCAAAATGTCCTTCAATGGATGAATGGATAAAGAAAATGTGAAATATATACATATATATATACACACACAAATATACATACAATGGACTACTATTCAGTCTTCAAAAAGAAGAAAATCCTGTAATTTACAACATGGATTGAGCTGGAAGACATTATGCCAAGTAAAATAAGAAAGACATAGAAAGACAAATACTGTACGATTTATCTTATGTGTAGAATCTAAAAGAGTCAAACTTATAGAAGCAGAGTACGATGGTGATTGTCAAGATCCTAGGGGAAGGGAAAATGGGATGATGCCGGTGAAAGGGTACAGAGCTTCAGTTGTGTAAAATCAAAAAGTTCTGGAGATCTACTATACAGCATGGTGATTATAGTTAACAATACTATATTGTATACTTAAATTTGCTAAGAAGATAGATCTTAAGTCTTCTCACCACACCCACAAAAGGTGTGATGGATATGCTAATTAGCTTGATTGTTGTGATAATTTCAGAATGTATATGTATATCAAAACATCAAACCTTAAATATATACCGATATCTCAATAATGCTGTTGAAAAGCTATGTTTCTGAAATGTCCATCATTTAGTTAAACTTTAGTTACTTTTCTATCCTATACAAACCCACAGCAAAGATCTAGTATCTTGATCAATCCAAGTGAAAATGAAGAACTTTTAACCCTCCTTTCTTACTAGTTTTTAAAAAGCTGTCTATCCAAAACAAGTTGTAACTTTCAAACCTGGATTTTAAAAAAAGAAAAGGGAAGTATAATAATCTTCTAAGTGTAAGTCTGACAGTTTAGGTGCACTGTCATTTCATAGAGCAAGTTAGAAGCTCCTTCTCTATCAGCCCAGGTAGTTTTACACTTAACTGTTTTTATTAATGAGAGCTCATTCAACCCCTCCAGTCTCTTGGCTAGAGTTGTCATAGAAGTAGGCGGCCTCTGCTTTATTTAGATCAGCACACTGTGTGGCCATAGGAGAGTGACAAACTTCCTTAGGGCTCAGGGTTGCGAAGGTAAGAAAATTTTACTAGGTAGCCTTTGGGGGAATCTGTGGTTTTACACTTTTTCCAGGAACTGAAGAGCAATGGGAGTGACATGATCCTGCTGGAGACGTTGCCCAAAAGTCCATCAACAGGAGACTATGTCTAGGGCAGAGCTGGCCAACTCTGCCAGAGGCCAGCTGGCATTCATGTGGTTTATCAAGATCATCCCCATGAATGTCACTGAGGAAACAGCACTTAACTTCTTAAAATATCTCCTAAAAAACTAAAAGGAAATTGCACCAAGTATGGCATCTGGGAGTGAGGTACACAGCTGCTAAAGGCAGGAAACTTAAATTAAAGCTGCCTCTTCCCCTTACTCCCCTCCCTGCCCCCCATGACTAGATTCCTTTTTATATTTTTTTCAGGTCCCATGATAATATAAGATGAATACAGAGTATCAGAGAGATTTCTGAATTTCTCTGTTTTCTAAGCAGCTTAATCCAATGAGCCTCAAATTTTCCATTGCTGGCTGGTCTGATGATGCAAGCAGAAGGAACAGGTTCGTGGTTTGAAGAAAACAGAGGAGACAGAACAACTTCCAATTGCTTACAATTTATAGTTGGCCAAGCAGTAAACACAACTTCTAGACTTGCCAGCCCCCTCAAATCTAACCATTTTTATCTCCGTTTCTCCACTAGCTGCTCAAAGCCATACCCCAAAGTGCCCTAACAGAAAACCACTGGAGGGTGCGGTCTCTGCTTGTACTGGGCAATGAACAGGGAAGCTATTTATTTCTAGGGCATCTCTGTTCAGTGACTCATGTTTCGACTGGAAAATTGGCCACAGCTTTCTAGCAGCTCTTTCCTGCCAGCTCTCCTGGCATCATACCCAGTGCTTCTGCCACCCCTCCCCCTTTCTCCTTGCCTGGTCTGCTTTTATATTCCTAAAGCCCCCACTTAATAATAGTCATTGTTCCACGTTAACCTTGAGGATCTGGGAGGAAAGACAGTGAAGGGCGTAGCTGTGTGCTATAATGAGCATTTGGCTCTATAGCAGGTGGAAAAGGCTTTGGGGATCTGGGTAGATTAGGAGGAGAGGGGGCTCTAGCAGATGTTGAAGGAGGATGATGTATTGCTGCTCACTCTGGGATTCAGACAATACCAGTGCAAAAGTAGAACAGGGAAAAGGGGGAAAAATTGATCCCTTCTGATACAAACTGGGCTAGAAACCAGACACACTTGAAAGTGAGCATTTAAGAAAGACAAATTTGTTTTTAGGCCCTGGGTTTTTTCCTGTCCATTTTTTCTTCCTAATGGCAGATCAATTGCCAAATTGTTCTTTTAATTTGAATGTTAACTACATCCAGGGCTTGACTTATTTCCCATCAGCTAAAGGCTCTTATTAATCTGACTTCTTGGAGTAAAAAAAAAATAGAAATCGATGCGTCAAAAACTTCATTTCAGCATGTATTCAGAACCAAGAAGCCGCATAAAGCGAAGGCAAATGGCACTTAATTAATGATTGGTTTTACCATTTGAAGGAACATATATTTAAGTTATTCTTTTGCTTTGCACTAGGCAATAAAATATTAAAGAAAACGCTGATATAAACAAAAATGCCATTCACTTTACAAAGAATCTTAATAGATTTATGCTGACTATTTCTAGTTCTGTTTTTTAATATTTATTTCAATGTGTTTTATGAAATTCTAGATATAGAGATAAAGATAAATTACCTGCTCTACTATACGGTTTGCATAATTATTCACATATATTTGTACATATACGCCCACACACATATATATACACATACATGCATATAAGCATATAACATGTTTGGAATGTGGAAGAACAGATGGGATCCAAGGGCTAATCAAATGTAACAAAAAAAAAAATCACAGTCTTCAAATGTTGACAACACTGATGAAGACAGTTATGACCAAACTATTTTAGGGAATATTATATACGGACAGTTGTATTGTAAAAAAAATTATTTCCAGAAGTTATAGGCTCTTTGCTTTTCCCCAGCACTCAAAACATGTATTCTACCAAATCAATTTGGGCAAAGGGGGGAATAAAATCTATCTATATTTCACTCTAGTCAAGGATGACAATTAGAAGCTAGAGACTATAATCTCTAACCCGTGTCTACTTGGGCCACATTGTTTATGACTAAAATTGTTTAGGGACGATCTATATGATAGGGAAAAATGACACAGCAATAAAGAAATTATTATGCTAAAACTTATTATGAGAACTCTGATATGAGAACCCTGTATTAATCAGGGTTCTCCAGAGAAATAGAACAAAAAGGCTATTTATTTGTTTGTTTGTTTGTTATAGGAATTGGCTCACTGATTTTGGAGACCAAGAATTCCCATGATCTGCCTGGTGAAAGCTGTAGAGCCAGGAAAGCCAGTGGTGTAATGTAATTCAGTCCAAGTCAAAAGGCCTGAAGACAAGGGGAGCTGATGGTGTTAAGTCTCAGTCCAAAGGTCTGGGAACCAAGGGGCCAGTAGTATAAATCTTGGTCTGAATGTGAAAGCCTGAGAACCAAGGCAGGAGAGGATGGATGTCTCAGCTCAAGCAGAGAGAGCAAACTTGCCCTTCCTCCACCTTTTGGTTCCATTCACGTCCTCAGTGGATTGGATTATGTCCTCTATCCTTAAAGACAATCTTCTTTACTCTGTCTAGGGATTCAAATACTAATCTCTTCCAGAGAGTCCCTCATAGACAAACTCATAAATAATGTTTTACCAGCTATCTGGACATCTCTAAGCCCAGTCAAGATGACACATAAAATTAACCATCACATACTCTATAGTAATAGTTAATTAACTAAAAATCTCTTTGAGTTCAGAGTGAATTATTTGGGTCTGCAAATTTAAACAGCAGCAGTTAATCGAGTATTACTATTTGCATTATCATAAATCTGAAGTAAATCAAGTCCTGTAGAGTTTGTGTCTGTACTGCCACACCTATAAAGTATTAATAGACACTAGCCAGTTAGGTAGTTATTAGGAAAGACTAATAAAACTTTTCATTCTAAAGTTGTTAAATTTCCCATTTTGAGGAGTTGGAGTGGGAAATGGAGGAAGTGTTCAGTATTCAGGTACAGTAATTTGAGTGACCTAATCATTACGTCTTTTCCATTATTAATTAAAATAACTTTGAAATTTTTGTTTTCAAGAATCAGATTTGTGTGATAGTAAGTATTCATTCGGGAATAGCCTTTTATGGAATTTTGGAAATACTATTTTGATCTTTGGCAGGCAGAATCAGGTAACTCACTAAGACTTGAGTAATAGAAAATAAAATCACTAGTACTAATATGTCTGATAGCTGCTTTGTGAAAAAAAACACCCAATTTTAGTATCATAAAACAACAACCACTTTATTAGGCTCAAAAAATCTATGGGCCAAGACAGGACAGACTGGATATGCTTTATCTATTCTTGATTATGTCTGGGGCCTTAATCAGGAAACTCAAATGGCTGGAGGTGACTAGTGTTGCTAGAGGGTAGAAAAACCTGGAAGCTGCTTCATTTATGTATGTTTCCTGGGTGGGATAACTCCATGTCTGGGCTCAGCTGTGACTATCAATAGAGTGTGTCCTGTGGCCTCTCCATGCAGTTTGGGTCTCTTAAAAAACGATTTGTGGAATCCAAAAGGGAGCAACTGGAGAGTGAACAGCCAGAGGGTAAGTGGTCCAGGAGGCCACTTGGACACCTCAAGGTTCCCCTGACCCAGCCTTAGAAGTCATGCAGTGTACTTCCTATCTCATTGTATTGGTTTCAAGAGTCACTAAGGCCAGACCAGATTCCAGAGGAAGAGAAAAAGACTGTAATTTGATGGGGAGTAGCAAGGTCACACTGCAGAAGAGCATGTGGGATCAGAATCTACAGTTGTGGCCATCTTCGGAAAATGCAGTGTGTGACATGTCTTTCTTACAACATACTACAACCAGTTCTTGTATTTTTTAAGCCATGTTTTACTCCTCACAAATCCTGGAGATAAAATTATGTGCATATCCCCAAATATCTGTACATATCTGTAGATTTCTAAAGCATTGCTGGTTAGTGGTGGTATTAAAGTATACTTTTTTGAAAGTTGATAAATCAGCTTGAATCCCAGTTTTGCCACTCATTAGGTGAGAGCATGGGGTAACTTTCTAAACTCCCTGGAGCCTTAATTTTTCTTATCTAGAAAATGAGGATGAAAATAATACATGTTCTATACAATTACTAGGGTTAAGTGATATATTACAATTATACCACACAACTTTCAGGCTACTAAAACATATTTGTTGTCTACATGAGTATAGGCATTGTTTGTGACTATAGAAATAGGAATCAGACATTTCTAAATAAACATCAACAAGAGTATTATATGGTACAATTTGTGACAAATGTTCAGTAAAGTAATAAAATGCTTTATTTTATTACTTAATAATATTAAAATTTTGATGTTAATTTTTTTCTGAGATTTACTAAAACCTCCAACACTAAGTACAACAAATACCCAAATCATGTAATTCCTTGTATACAGACTACATTATTGTCACCTCCAGAGCTATTAAATCAATACTCATCCACTCAATGACTATTAAACTCTTTTAAGCCAGGCCTCTGGTGATACACTGGTGATAAAGACAAACTTTTTTTTTTTTTTTAAAAAACAGAGCTTGCAAGTTGTGGTAAGGAGAACATCTTGTATTAATTCTGCTATGTGGGAAGGATTAGCAGGGATTAAGATGCCAAAAAACACAAGAAAAATTCATTCATTCATTCATTCAATAAACATTTAATTGAATGACTATTATAATGCAGATTATGTGGTAGACAGTTAAGAAACATACTCAAGACAAAAGCCCTGCTCTAATGAAGCTCTCCTTTTTAAGGAAAGTTGATACATTAAAAGACAATTCCAAAATAAAAATTAGTAGAAGTAATACACACATGTCTGTTTGGGTGATGAAGGCTTCCTGAAAGAGGTGATGCAGAAATTTTGTCTCAAGGACAATTATGAATTTGACGAAATCAGGTGGGAGAGAGGAGTGAGAAAAAATGGTTCACAAAACTTCCCTTGAAGGTTTACTCTGAAATTACACTACTTGTCTAAATAAACATGATAGAGTATACGGTGGACATTTTGTCCAGATCATGAAGTTTTGCCCAGTTCATCCTTTAAGGAAGAGCTTGTTGTCCAGCTACTGGGCAAGCTATTGTCAGAAAACCTTTAGCTGTAAGCCCCTTTAAGAAATTGCCTAAGCTGGGCAGAGCTGCCTCGTCCAAGGCCATGACCTTATGGGGGAGACCAACATCCCACATCTGATGGAGGGTTGGCCATTTTGGGCTCAACTTGGGGGAAGAGTGAAGGGCCATTTTAGCCCCAGAGCCCCCAGTAGGGCCAACCAAAGATGACATAAGGCCTGTGATACACTTCAGCTTCTCCCTCAGCATCCTTCCCCTGCCCAGGTGATAATATCCGGAGCTCTTCTCAGTTAGCATCCCGCACCTCAGAGTCTGCTTACTGAGAAACTCAACCTGTGACAATGTGATAAGCAGAAGAAATTTAAAGGAATTTAATTGTGAATTTCTCTTTGTTCTTTGGATCCCTATAATATGAGCATTTTCCCCACTTTGTGTTTTTAATAGACTGCTCAAATATTAGTCACATCAGTCTGCATTGTACAAATAAATACTCAAATTTGGTTGAAAAATATTACTTAGAAAGCACAGCATAAAGCTGGGTTTTAGTCACGAATTTCTCATCCATTTATCATTTGATCATATTTTTGGATAACTGCTTGCCAAGCTAAAAATTTTAATCAGAGCCATTTTTGAGTAGGAAAAGCAGAAAGGATGCCTTTCAAAGCAGTAATCCATTTTTTGTTTCTTTTTACTTTTATACAATTTAAAAATAGTCAACTGGATTTTTAAATTTTAAATTGATAAATAAAATTGCACTTGATCCTCGCCAAGTTGACTCATATATTTTGTGCACAAAATTAGATTAATTAAGATACTACAAATTCCATGAAGTTATTTATTTCACTCTTCTGTTGAATAGCAAATATTAGCTTTGGTTACACAATGATCATGAGAAATAATTATCTTGAGAGGTTTCACAATACTTATTATGATAATTTGTTATATTGCATTTACATAATATTTTAAAATATTTTGTAGTCATACAGCCCACTCTTTCTATGCATACTCACAAGGAGGGTTTGTTTCTCAATGTGTGTATATGATTTTCCCCTTATACTGTGATAAAAATATAGAAGAAAAAACACAGCTCTTTTGCTTTGCTATCTTTGCTTTGGCTGATAACGACATGGTTCCATTTTTCCTACATTTTTGCCCTGTTACTTTCTATAAAACCACAGGGACCATGTGAAAGATAATAACAATAACAATGACACCAACAATAATAATAGCTAGTATTTCTTGAACTCATACTATCCACTTGTCATTGTTCTAATTCCTTCACATGTTTCAATTCATTTAATTCTTATAACAAAACTTTGGAAGTTGGTGCTATTATTTTCCTTATTTTAAAGATAACGACACTTATCTAGGATGGGGCAGAACCACTGAAAGACTGTACATTATGATCACTTCTATTTTGGGGGTTAAATAAAATTTTCACCTGCTAATCAAATGGGATGCATAGCTTGTATGTCTATTAGGAGAGGTGTGAAAAGAATCAGAGGGTTAATGTTTCAAATTCTTCCGAATATTATATAAAGAATTCAGAAAAAAAGAAATGAAGCAGAGAGACAGGTGTTTTCTTTAGGTATATTTAATATGAAAAATAGTTACAGTTGTTTGTGTTTGTGTGTGTGTTTGGGGGGGGGGGGCGTTGCTGAAAAAATGGGAAGGAATTTACCAAACTGTCCAAGTATCTGTCCATAGGTGTTGGAAATGTGATAGTTTTTCTTCTTTCTAATTTTCATATTTTCCAATTTTATATAATGAGCATGTCTTGCTTATGTATTTGAAATATTCATTTGAAAGAGTTTTAAATGCTAAGATTCTACTTTCATAAATATTTGTCTACCACTATGACAAATAACTATGTACTGTCCCCTTATTTCCAAAGAGTAACTCACTTCTTTCACTGTATATGATGGTAAGACTATGTGTGTCCTATTCAAACAGTGATGAGAACTGATTAAAGGAAGATTCCAGAATCATATTTATCAAATTCTAATGTAACAGGGAACGTCACGCCACTGAAACCTCTATATACTTTTGTAGTCATTAACATTTTAATTGGAAAGTTAATGTTACCAATACTACTAATTTATATTTTAGGGCCTCGTTATAATGCCATCTTCTCATTCTTTGTGTTAGCATTTTCTGAAGCTAAACACATTCTGTGCCAGGCACACAGGGAATAGAGTGTTGAAAGAGAGCAATGTGATCCTATCCTTATCAAAATATAGGCAGGGGTGGTGGACCAAACTTCATTTCAGAATATCATTCAGATCGTTCATTTCACTTGGCTTTTTATTATTACTTATTTATTAGTTTAAGGATGGTAAAAATTTCATGTTGTATTAAATTTCATACTATAACTGATTTCTGGGAAGATCCTGATCAATAACCAATAAGAACAAAAACAAATCAACTAATTAATTTGCTTAGCACACTCCAGCCAACTTCACAAGCAAAGCTAAGTAAAGATGGAAGTTTTTTGGATAACACAGGTAGACATGGTGATTCTTCTTATTTCATGGAAAATATTAACTACTAGTTATTTGTATATTGACAAATAGCAAAACCTCTCACTCTGCCCAGTGTATACACTTCTGTACTCCACAACTAAAACTTCATAGTAACTTGAAAGTTTGAGTTTTTCATTTTTCTGGAGAAAATGTTAGGTTCTAGTCTGTTACCACTTTTAAATGTTAAACTTTTAATGAATTTCATCTACGTATACCAATGGGCATAAAAATCTACTCTGAAATATTTACTATCATTTTGAATTTATTCAAAAGTCACCATGAACATGCATAAATTTCTTTTACCTTACTTAGCAAGTGTTATTGGTGAGATAATCTCTATGTGTCAATACCTTGAGAATAGGGACTTATTCAGGCTTGCCTCTAGCAAGTTCTAAGTGCCTGGGAACACATAATAAATATTTGATGATAGGAAGATGTTAGAATAAGAGGAAAAACCAAATTCTTAACCAAAGAAATTATACCTATTATATTCTTATTTGTATATTACTGTAACCATAACACATTTTTACTTGAGTTTGTTTTATTAATATAAATACCTGTTTTCTGGATGTAAGAGTACCATGTCCATACTACAGAAAACTTAGAAATTACAGAAATTATATATATATATACACATATACACATACATACACACACACACACACACATATACACACACAGAGAGAGAATAAAATGATAATTCTACAATATGGAAATAACGATCATTTGACGTTATTTACCTTCTAAATGTATATGGTTTTACACAGTTAAGTTTATACAATAGTTTGCTTTTGAATCCCAGTTAGAACAAAATGTTATATCCATTAGAATGTTCATGACATTATATATGTCTTTAAAATATTTGAAAAAATATATGGTAATTTATGTCTCTACAATTATTTAGGTTATCTAACTTTTGGAGCCATTATTAATAGCAATTGCAATCACTTCGTGAGAGTTTGCTTTGTGCCAGGCACTGTGTACTCCTTATAACAAATCCATGATGCTAGATATTATCTTGGTTTTCAGGTGAAATAATTCAGTTAAAAGACATTAAACATTTGTCTCAAACTAACTGCTAGTTCATGGTTGAGGCAGAATTAAAAACGGGTTTTATCTTGCCTATTAACCACTTTGTTGTTTTGGCTCCATATTATATGTGCCATCCTAATAAACATCTTTGTGCACTTTTTGGATTATATCCTTAAGCATATTCTCAGAAATAGAGTTACAGAATCAAACGGATGAACTCTTTTTGAAGCTTTTAACATATTTAACATAATAATAATTATTTTCCAAGATATTTTCCAAATGCATTAATCAATTTATACTGCTATCAAAATGAATTTAGGAGATCTTAGTATTGGTTAATTCTCACTTCATTTAGTATTTGTTAATTAGATGGGCCAAAATATAGTTTATGGATTTAACTTTTGTGTTTTAGATTTTTAAACATGGTAAACATCTTTTAATATATTAACTAGCTATTGGTATACTTCTTGTGTGATTACTCTTACATTCCTTAGTTTGTTTATTGTTCAGGTATTAAGCATTAATCTTATTATAAGGGTTAATCTTAACTGATCTCTAAACTCTTCAGATATTTAGGAAGTTACACATTGCTGACACTTTTTTTGGGGGGGGGGGGAGTATAAAGGGAGATTTATTAACACTAAGGATACAGAATTTCACTATCACTTTTGTTTCACTAACATGATCTGCAAGTGAAGAATATCAAAGTGATAGCTCATTTCTTTCAGAAAAAAAATGGAGAGATCACAATATGAGTGATTGATAGATTTGACCACACAAAATTATATACACTCATAATTCTCCTCAAATAGATCTATACATACATAAAATAACGAAAATCAAACAGCAAGTTTGTGAAAAAACTCCAATTCTTTGTTGGAAAATTTGCAGTCAAAGACAGGAGTAAAAGTTCTCTGATTCTACCATACAAAAGCAAAGGGCCCACTACTTGAAATTTGCTAAGTAGAAAGATCTTAAATCTTCTCAACATACACACACTAACACACAAATCAGTAACCTGTAGAGATAATGGATATGTTAATTAGCTTGATTTGATGATCCTTCCACAATTTATACATATATCAAAGCAGCAGGTTGTATAACTTAAATACGTAAAATATTTCTATGTCAAAGTTATCTCAATAAAGGTGTTTTTTGTTTTGTTTTTTACATCTTTATTGGAGTATAATTGCTTTACAATGGTATGTTAGTTTCTGCTATATAACAAAGTGAATCAGCTATACATAAACATATATCCCCATATCTCCTCCCTCTTGTGTCTCCCTCCCACCCTCCCTATCCCACCCCTCTAGGTGGTCACAAAGCACCGATCTGATCTCCCTGTGCAATGCGGGTGCTTCCCATTAGCTATCTATTTTACATTTGGTAGTGTATATACGTCCATGCCACTCTCTCATTTCATCTCAGCTTACCCTTCCCTCTCCCCAGGTCCTCAAGTCCATTCTCTAGGTCTGTGTCTTTATTCCTGTCCTGCCCCGAGGTTCTTCAGAACTTTTTTTTTTTTTTTAGATTCCATATATATGTGTTAGCATATGGTATATGTTTTTCTCTTTCTGACTTACTTCACTCTGTATGACAGACTCTAGGTCCATCCACCTCACTAAAAATAACTCAATTTCGTTTCTTTTTATGGCTCAGTAATATTCCATTGTATATATGTGCCACATCTTCTTTATCCATTCATCTGTCGAAGGACACTTAGGTTGCTTCCATGTCCTGGCTATCGTAAATAGAGCTGCAATGAACACTGTGGTACATGACTCTTTTTGAAATATGGTTTTCTCAGGGTATATGCGCAGTAGTGGGACTGCTGGCTCATATGGTAGTTCTATTTTTAGTTTTTTAAGGAAACTCCATACTGTTCTCCATAGTGGCTCTATTAATTTACATTCCCACCAACAGTGCAAGAGAGTTCCCTTTTCTCCACACCCTCTCCAGCATTTATTGTTTCAAGATTTTTTGACGATGGCCATTCTGAATGGTGTGAGGTGATACCTCATTGTAGTTTTGATTTGCGTTCCTCTAATGATTAGTGATGTTGAGCATCCTTTCATGTGTTTGCTGGCAATCTGTATATCTTCTTTGGAGAGATGTCTGTTTAGGTCTTCTGCCCATTTTTGGATTGGGTTGTTTGCTTTATTGATATTGAGCTGCATGAGCTGCTTGTAAATTTTGGAGATTAATCCTTTGTCAGTTGCTTCATTTGCAAATATTTTCTCCCATTCTGAGGGCTGTCTTTTTGTCTTGTTTCTGGTTTCCTTTGCTGTGCCAAAGCTTTTAAGTTTCATTAGGTCCCACTTGTTTATTTTTGTTTTTATTTCCATTTCTCTAGGAGGTGGGTGTGATTTATGTCATAGAGTGTTCTGCCTATGTTTTCCTCTAAGAGTTTGATAGTGTCTGGCCTTACATTTAGGTCTTTAATCCATTTTGAGCTTATTTTTGGGTATGGTGTTAGGGAATGTTCTAATTTCATTCTTTTACATGTAGCTGTCCAGTTTTCCCAGCACCACTTATTGAAGAGGCTGACTTTTCTCCATTGTTTATTCTTGCCTCCTTTACCAAAAATAAGGTGACCATATGTGCGTGGGTTTATCTCTGGGCTTTCTATCCTGTTCCATTGATCTATATTTCTGTTTTTGTGCCAGTACCATGCTGTCTTGATTACTGTAGCTTTGTAGTATAATCTGAAGTCAGGGAGCCTGATTCCTCCAGCTCCATTTTTCTTTCTCAATATTGCTTTGGCTATTCAGGGTCTTTTGTGTTTCCATATAAATTGTGAAACTTTTTGTTCTACTTCTGTGAAAAATGCCATTGGTAATTTGATAGGGATTGCATTGAATCTGTAGATCACTTTGGGTAGTATAGTCATTTTCACAATGTTGATTCTTCCAATCCAAGAACATGGGATATCTCTCCCTTTGTTGCTATCATCTTTAATTTCTTTCATCAGTGTCTCATAGTTTTCTGCATACAGGTCTTTTGTCTCCTTAGGTAGGTTTATTCCTAGGTACTTTATTCTATTTGTTGCAATGGTAAAAATGGGAGTAATTTTTTACTCTTTCCTTAATTTCTCTTTCAGATTTCCTTAATTTCCTTAATTTCTCTTTCAGATTTTGCATCATTAGTGTATAGGAATGCAAGAGATTTCTGTGCATTAATTTTGTATCCTGCTAGTTTACCAAATTCATTGATTAGCTCTAGGAGTTTTCTGGTAGCCTCTTCAGGATTCTGTATGTATAGTATCATGTCATCTGCAAACAGTGACAGCTTTACTTCTTTTCTGATTTGGATTCCTTTTATTTCTTCTTCTTCTCTGATTGCTGTGGCTAAAACTTCCAAACCTATGTTGAATAATAGTGGTGAGAGTGGACAACCTTGTTTTGCTCCTAACCTTAGAGGAAATGGTTTCAGTTTTTCACCATTGAGAATGATGTTGGCTGTGGGTTTGTCATATATGGCCTTTATTATGTTGAGGTAAATTCGCTCTGTGCCTACTTTCTGGAGGGTTTTTACCATAAATCGGTGTTAAATTTTGTTGAAAGCTTTTTCTGCATCTATTGAGATGATCATATGGTTTTTCTCCTTCAATTTGTGAATATGTTTTATCACATTGATTGATTTGCATATAGTGAAGAATCCTTGCATTCCTGGGATAAACCCCACCTGACCATGGTGTATGATCCTTTTAATGTGCTGTTGGATTCTGTTTGCTAGTATTTTGTTGAGAATTTTTGCATTATGTTCATTACTGATATTGGTCTGTAGTTTTCTTTCTTTGTGATGTCTTCGTCTGGTTTTGGTATCAGGGTGATGGTGGTCTCTTAGAATGAGTTTGGGAGTGTTCCTCCCTCTTCTGTATTTTGGAAGAGTTTGAGAAGGATAGGTGTTAGTTCCTCTCTAAATGTTTGATAGAATTTGCCTGTGAAGCCATCTGGTCCTGGGCTTTTGTTTGTTGGAAGATTTTTAATCATAGTCTCAATTTCAGTGCTTGTGACTGGATTGTTTATATTTTTTATTTCTTCCTGGTTCAGTCTCAGATGGTTGTGCTTTTCTAAGAATTTGTCCATTTCTTCCAGGTTGTCCATTTTATTGGCATAGAATTGCCTGTAGTAATCTCTCATGATCCTTTGTATTTCTGCAGTGTCAGTTGTTACTTCTTTTTCATTTCTAATTCTATTGATTTGAGGCTTCTTCCTCTTTTTCTTGATGAGTCTGGCTAATGGTTTATCAATTTTGTTTATCTTCTCAAAGAACCAGCTTTTAGTTTTATTGATCTTTGCTGTTGTTTCTTTCATTTCTTTTTCATTTATTTCTGATCTGATCTTTATGATTTCTTTCCTTCTGCTAACTTTGGTATTTTTTGTTCTTCTTTCTTTAATTGCTTTAGGTGTAAGGTTAGGTTGTTTATTTGAGATGTTTCTTGTTTCTTGAGGTAGGATTGTATTGCGATAAACTTCCCTCTTAGAACTGCTTTTGCTGCATCCCATAGGTTTTGGGTCGTCATATCTTCATTGTCATTTGTTTCTATGTATTTTTTGATTTCCTCTTTGATTTCTTCAGTGATCTCTTGGTTATTTAGTAGTGTATTTTTTAGCCTCCATGTGTTTGTATTTTTTACAGATTTTTCCCTGTAATTGATATGCAGTCTCATAGCATGGTCGGAAAAGATACTTGATACAATTTCAATTTTCTTAAATTTACCAAGGCTTGATTTGTGACCCAAGATATGATCTATCCTGGAGAATGTTCCATGGGCACTTGAGAAGAAAGTGTAATCTGCTGTTCTTGGATGGAATCTCCTATAAATATCAATTAAGTCCATGTTGTTTAATGTATCATTTAAACCTTGTGTTTCCTTATTTATTTTCATTTTGGATGATCTGCCCATTGGTGAAAGTGGGGTGTTAAAGTCCCCTACTATGACTGTGTTACTGTCGATTCCCGCGTTTATGGCTGTTAGCATTTGCCTTATGTATGGAGGTGCTCCTATGTTGAGTGCATAAATATTTACAATTGTTATATCTTCTTCTTGGATCAATCCTTGATCATTATGTAGTGTCCTTGTCTCTTGTAACAGTCTGTATTTTAAAGTCTATTTTGTATGACATGAGAATTGCTACTCCAGCTTTCTTTTGTTTTCCATTTGCATGGAATATCTTTTTCCATCCCCTCACTTTCAGTCTGTATGTGTCCCTAGATCTGAAGTGGGTCTCTTTTGTAGACAGCATAAATACAGGTCTTGTGTCTGTATCCATTCAGCCAGTCTGTGTCTTTTGGTTGGAGCATTCAATCCATTTACATTTAAGGTAGTTATCGATATGTATGTTCTTATTACCATTTTCTTAATTGTTTTGGGTTTGTTATTGTTGGTCTTTTCCTTCTCTTGTGTTTCCTACATAGAGAAGTTCCTTTAACGTTTGTTGTAAAGCTAGTTTGGTGGTGCTGAATTCTCTGTTTTTGCTTGTCTGTAAAGGTTTTAATTTCTCCATCGAATCTGCATGAGGTCCTTGCTGGGTAGAGCAATCTTGGTTGTATGCTTTTTCCTTTCATCACTTTAAATATGTCCTGCCATTCCCTTGTGGCCTGCAGAGTTTCTGCTGAAAATTCAGCTGTTAACCTTATGGGGATTCTCTTGTATGTTATTTGTTGTTTTTTCCATGCTGATTTTAATATTTTTTTCTTTGCGTTTAATTTTTGATAGTTTGATTAGTATGTGTCTTGGCGTGTTTCTCCTTGGATTTTCCTGTATCGGACTCTCTGCACTTCCTGGACTTGATTGACTATTTGCTTTCCCATATAAGGGAAGTTTTCAACTATAATCTCTTCAAATATTTTCTCAGTCCCTTCCTTTTTCTCTTCTTCTTCTGGGACTCCTATAATTTGAATGTTGGTGCATTTAATGTTGTCCCAGAGGTCTCTGAGACTGTCCTCAATTCTTTTCATTCTTTTTTCTTTGCTCTGCTCTGCGGTAGTTATTTCCACTATTTTATCTTCCAGGTCACTTATCCGTTCTTCTGTCTCAGTTATTCTGCTATTGTTTCCTTCTAGAGAATGTTTAATTTCATTTACTGTGTTGCTCATCATGGTCTGTTTCCTCTTTAGTTCTTCTAGGTCCTTGTTAAACATTTCTTGTATTTTCTCTATTCTGTTTCCAGGATTTTGGATCATCTTTCCTATCATTATTCTGAATTCTTTTTCAAGTAGACTGCCTATTTCCTCTTCATTTGTTTGGTCTGATGGGTTTTTACCTTTCTCCTTCATCTGCTGTGTGTTTCTCTGTTTTCTCATTTTGCTTAACTTACTGTGTTGGGGTCTCCTTTTCGCAGGCTGCAGTTTCATAGTTCCCCTTGTTTTTGGTGTCTGCCCCCAGTGGCTAAGGTTGGTTCAGTGGGTTGAGTAGGCCTCCTGGTGGAGGGGACTGGTGCCTGTGTTCTGGTGAATGAGGCTGGATCTTGTCTTTCTGGTGAGCAGGACTGCATCCAGTGGTGTGTTTTGGGGTGTCTGTGACCTTATTATTACTTTAGGCAGCCTCTCTGCTAATGGGTGGGTTTGGGTTCCTGTCTTGCTATTTGTTTGGCATAGGGTGTCCAGCACTGTAGCTTGCTGTTTGTTGAGTGGAGCTGGGTCTTAGCGTTGAGATGGAGATCTCTGGGAGAGCTTTCGCCATTTGATATTACATGGAGACGGGAGATTTCTGGTGGACCAATATCCTGAACTCACCTCTCCCACCTCAGAGGCACAGGCCTGACACCTGGCCAGAGCACAAAGACCCTGTCAGCCACATAGCTCAGAAGAAAAGAGAGAAAAAAAGAAAGAAAGAATGAAAGAAAATGAAATAACATAAAGTTATTAAAACAAAAATTTTTTAAAAAAATTAAAAGTAATAAAAAAAGGAAAGAAAGAAAAGAGCATCCAAGCCAAAAAACAAATCCACCAATGATAACAATTGCTAAAAACTATAGAAAAACAAAACAAAACAAAATGGACAGATGGAACCCTAGGACAAATGGTAAAAGCAAAGCTATACAGACAAAATCACACAAAGAAGCATACACATACACACTCACAAAAACAGAAAAAGGGGAAAAAAATCTATATATTAAAAAAAAAAAGGAAGAGAGCAACCAAATCAATAAACAAATCTACCAATGATAATAAACTCTAAATTATAAACATAAAATCAGAAACAAATTAGAGGCAGAAAGCAAACCACAAGTCTACCATTGCTCCCAAAGTCCACTGCCTCAATTCTGGGATGATTTGTTGTCTATCCAGGTATTCCAGAGATGCAGGGCACATCAAGTTGATTGTGGAGGTTTAATCTGCTGCTTCTGAGGCTGGTGAGAGAGATTTCCCTTTCTCTTCTTTGTTCACACAGTTTCTGGGGTTCAGCTTTGGATTTGGCCCTGCCTCTGCGTGTAGGTCGCCTGAGGGCATCTTTTGGGAAGTCTGAGGTCCTCTGCCAGCATTCAGTAGGTGTTCTGTAGGAGTTGTTCCACATGTAGATGTATTTCTGATGTATTTGTGGGGAGGAAGGTGATCTCCATGTCTCACTCCTCTGCCATCTCAAAGGTCTCTCTCTGACATGTTTATTAACAAACTTTTACATAACCATTCTTTGGTGTCAGACACAGTTTAGGACATTTTATATTTACTCCTCGCAATTTCCCTTAATGTTGGGTACTATTATTATCTCGTCTTTACAGATGAGGAAATCAGCGCACACAGAGGTAAGTAACTTTCCGCAGCTCACAGAACTAGCAGGTAAAGAAGCTGAACTCTGGCAGGGTGGCTCGAGCGATCATGCTTTTATACTATGTATGTCTTGCAAATATTTCCCAAGCTTCACATTTTCCATTTTATTTGGTTTATTACTACATAAGTTAAGAATTCAGTATCATATAATCAAACCCATTGATCTGTACATTCCTCTTAGGTGTAGTAATTCTTTCTTAAGGAAATCAAACAACTACAAAAGGTGTTTTGCCAGGTACATTTATTATCAATATTTTTACAATAGCAAAACAACTGCAAGCAACTTAAATGTTCAACAAGAGGACTGAACTGTTTAAAAAACATATGTGTGAATACATGTTTGTGTAAACCTCTTAATATATTAATAAAGGTTTCTCTTGGCTGCTTATTTCTCTTTTAAATGTTCTAAAATGAGAACGGATTACTGGTAAAAGATAGCTTTTTTAAAAAAAAAATCAAGGTCCTAATCTAAGTGTAACATCACCAATGCAAATGGTACACTGATTAAGAAACACTCTTATTTCCAGAAAAAGCCTTTCTTTATCAAAAGTCCAAAGAAATATTCACTTGTTTTTTGGTTGATAGTCTTTCTGAAATACATACAAACAGTATTAAACAAATATGATTTTTTGCACTGCTCTATAGATCTCTTTATGCACTATAGGTGTCAAATACAAGCAGTCTATTTGTAGGTGAGACTGGACATGCCCTCTTATACACAGACCTAAGAACCCTCCCAATACACCATTATTAACTGGATAATTATTCTTGGAAACATAATAGGCACTTAGTAAATACATACTGACTATTGAATGAAGAGCCTGTACCAGCACACTGACCAGAGTTCAAATTTGATCCCACTGCAGGTTAAATTCAGAAGCCAGTTCTTAAAATAATTATGAAACATGTATTATGTACACCAAAGTGTAAGCTTTGAGCGGAGGGATTTTTATCAACTGATCACTTTTGTGCTCTCAGCTCCGAGATAAGTGCCTGGCACACAGTATGTGCTCAAAAGTATTGTTTCAAAAAGTAAATTAATAGGTACAATTACCCATTCATCCCAACAGCTGACAAGGGAGGTCAGTTTTATTGTTACCATCTCACAGATTACAGAACTAAAACTAAGAGAATTTAAGTAACTTGCCCAAAGTTTCACAGTTGGTAAGTGCTGGATCTGGGACTTGAAGCCACATGGTCTGACTTTAAAGTTCCTGTAAGCACACTGTACATCCTCTCAGAACAGACCACTCTGGGAGTTCCCTGAGGACACAGACTTAATAAACATTTTACACTGCTCTATGGCTATGCAAATATCCTTTCGTTCATTTCTTCAGCAAATATTTATCAAATGCTTATGATATGCCTGTTTTAGACACTGGAATTACAATGGTTAGAACAAAAAAGTCAGGTGAGGCCCAGTCACACAGTTCAAACATTCTTTTGGAAGGAGACAAACAACAACTGTGCCAACTAGGGAATAAATAAGATAATTTTAGAGACATACATGCTCTGAGGAGACTTTAAATAGGTCGATCAGGGATGTCTCTTCTGAGGAGAAGGGGCTCTTTAAAGGAAGATTTAGTGCAGACTGTCACAGGCACAGGATCAAATAGCAAGTGCAAAAGCCCCGAGTAAGAAATAAGCTGGGCATGTTTGAGGATATAAAATGGCCAGCATGCTTAGAGCAAGGGAACAAGGGAGAAAGTGGGAGCTGGGTCGGAAGTCCTTCAAAGTCATTTTTCTTTGGAATTCTTAACGCTACCATAGAATAAGTGTTCAATTTAGGAATATTAAGCTAATAAGCGATACAATACTTTTAAAAAACTAAGAGGGAAAATAGAGATAGTATAAACTAGCATTATGAACTCTGTGAATTTAAAATAAATCACTAAGGATGTAAGACTGGTTACAGAAAACGTTGCTTAAAACTGGCATTGGCTTTCTAGAGAAATCATGGAATCTCCTCTCTGGAGATGGTTTAAAATAGGATTAGATATATTCACTCAGTGCAGTCTTGCCTGAATGCCTCCACTGACCTCTCAAGGTCTTGCCAGTCCTATGATTCTGTGATAAAATTAGACTCTTTCACTGGGCGAAAACAACCCTGGGTTTACCATGCCAGCTGCAACCTGGAATAATTGGAAGGGACTGATTTTGGACGAGTGTACCTCCTACAGCTGAGACAAGATGCAATTAACAGATCCCCCAACCTCTCTTATTTCATGTTGTACTGAGTACTCTGCTGGTTCTCAGCCAATAATGGCTGGTATCAGTGATACAAGCAAAGTCAAGCGGTCTGATCCATGATTAAATAGTAGATGTCTTTATTAGCTGCTGACCTTGCATGGCTTCAAGAATTGTGTACCTATTAGCTGATTCTTTGATCCTTGAAAATAGGAACCCGATAAATCCAATAATGCATTTTTATTTGGTGTCTTTTCCACCAGTCTCAAGATGAAATAACTCAAGTTTTGATGTCATGAGCCTTAACTTCACTAAGCCACTCAGCTCACTGTTCAGATACGTAATCATCAGCACTTATCCAGGGTATTTTCTCATTTAACAATTGCTGCTTTGAATAAAAATTCAAGGAAATATTTTTTTTCCCATGACATTGTCATTTAGAGGCAAATGGGCATAATGACTAGAGCACAACTCTGGAGTGAGGCAGACCTGGGCTTAGAGCTGACTCCTTCCCGCCCAAGATGGGTGAACTTTATCTGCGTATCAGAGAGAATACTAGTTCCTGTCTCATAGACTTGATGTTAGAATTAAATGCAATAGTATAAAGTAGCTCTCTTCCCTCATCTTCCACACTGTTCTCTATCCTATCTCGGATGTTCATTTAACGTAAAACACTATCAGATATAATGGTGGATTTACTTGCTTTTATTGTTCTTCCACTCTCCACTTTCCCTCACCCTCTGTCAACACACACACACACACACACACACACACACACACACACACACACCCCTCAGATATAAGCTCCATGAGGACAAGGACCCTCTCTGACTCATGCATAAATGTCCCTGGATAAATAATCATGGAGTAAATGAAAGCATGACAACATCTTGCACAATGGTTTCTGGTGTGTGATCAGCATCCCATAAAATGTTAGGTGATTAATTTTTTCTTGGAAATAAGGTAAGGTTTAGTTACATCCATCAGTTCAACATTTGGAGCAGCCTGTAGCCAAGGTCAGAGTGAGGGGAGTGGCACAATGGACAAGAATTTGCTTCTGGCTTTGCCAACAATAATATGAGTTGGGGCAAACACTTTTACCCTTCAGTTTCCTCACATGCAAATTACTTCCATATATGAGATTCTCTGAGAACTATATTCTTACTAGTGTTGTCACATTATTTTGTAAATATTGGTCATGTTTCTTAGTAAAAGTGGTGTCAAAGACCAAGAAAAGCAAGTAGTTATGCTGTTAGATGCTCTCAGAACCAGCCCCCCGATTTCCTGGCACCTCCAATTAGCCTCATTACAAAGTGAGGAGACCAGAAAACAGAAAGACGAACGAATGCATTGATACATGAAGCCTTCTCAGTGAACATCTTCACTGCTTCCCTATTGACTCAGTCCACAAAACACAAAGGGAGGGAAAACCCTTCAAGCTTGGATTAGCCAAAAGAAACTGAGCAGCTTGGTGTTTGTTTCTGGATCAGTTTTGTTTGCCCTGCATGCTGAGTTATCTATAGGTTTGTGTTACAGAGGAAATGTTCTTTTAGTTTCTTTCAGAGAGTCAGCTTTGCTTTTTTTTAACTTACTTTCTTCACTTATTCACCATGCTCATGATGTACATTTGGGCTTCATGGATAGGGCATGGTTGGGAAAGGCATGAGGCTCAAATTTCGGAAGGAGCAACAGCAAACCTGGAGATTCAGACTCTAACACAGCTCCTTTCCATGTTAAATTTTAAACACTTATGCAAACTCAATATGAAAGCCTATATGCTGGTTTGTGTTTCAATAGGTAATTATCTGAAAAGCACAAGAAGGTGAGGAAAATCATGGAAAGAGAAGGAAAAGGGGCAAGAGGGCTGAATAAAGGCAAGGAAAAAGTGTGAAAGGACAAAAATAATGCTCGAACTCAAAACAGAAAGAAAGGCTATCAACAGGTGAATTAATAACTAGAGAAAGTGGTTTAAGGGCAAAGTTTTAAATTTTTTTTAAACTCTTTTTTTTTTTTCAGAATTTAGAAATTAGATGGTGATTTGATTGGAGAGATGTTTTGAAAAGGGAAAAAATGAATAGTAGAAATGTCTAAAGATGCTGATTGAGAGGAACAACAAAGCCAGATGGCATAAATGGCATCTTTAGGGATTTTGTGGCATAAGAAGCTATGCTAAAAAGTGCCCCCTCTGTCCTAAAAATGCTGCAGTCATACTCTGAGCATGCTCTGTGTCCTTAGCTAGCCATGTTAACCCACTTAATGTGCTTGACCCTAAACCCTCTAACTTTCTCTCCATCATTCAGTCTCTTGGTTTTTTTAGCTCTCTTCAGTACTTAATCAAGCTGATTTTGCCACCCTTCTGGACATCTTCATCAGCAAAGGTTGTCTTCTTTGTGAAATATTTGTGGCATATTGATACTAAAGAACTTGAAGCAGTTATTTAAAAGAATGAGGACATCTACATGAAGCGAACCTGGCTTAGGTTAAAAAATTAAGCTGAAGAATACTTTGTATAGTATGATCTAATTCTGATCACTAACAACAACATGTATATCAATTATTTGTATAATTCTAGAGAAATGTAGGAATATACGTATAACTGCTAGCTTTGGTTTTCTGAGAGAGGGGGAGGGAGAGCAGAATGGCAAAGAGGAATGGGGTGATTGTTAACAAAATAGAAGCTTTTATCTCTATACAACTAAGAATGGTCAGGAGAATAAGATATAGCCAAAGTACCATAAGCAGAAGGTATTGTGTGGGACTTGCCGAAGAACTTATTTAAAAGGAAAACAGGCAGCCTGCACACACCCTTCTGCCCTTCCCACTGTGCTCTCTCCTGCTGCCTGAAATACTGACATGAGGACTAGACCTCTAGCAGCCACTTTGGACCATGAGGATGGAAGCTACACACTGAGGATGATGAAGCAGAAAAAGACAGAAAGGAAGGTCTTCTGATGACTTCATGGTGTCAATTACCACACCTGAACTGTCTACTTCTGATGAATTTAGTCCTAATTTACATAGACAGATACAGACAAACTAGATGCATATGGAAAATAAAATTTCTTATGGGAAAAAAGTGATAAAATCAGATTTCATATTTTTGCTTTCATAGCACAGGCATATTCCATTTATGCTCAGATCTAGAGGAGCTCACTTGTTAAATCATGATAATTCTGGTCGTGTCTGTTTTGCTTCTGTAAAACACTACAGATCCCAATGAATAATTGAGTGTTTGGAGTTGTCGTGAAAGTTCTTGGTCTCTGTGTTTCTCCTGCTAACAATAGAAGGTTCTGATGAATTGATTAAGCAAAAATAAAAGTGCACTGAGGCAAGAGTGCTACAATCACTTAAACCTGTTTTTAAGGGGTCAAAGTTCTAATGTGTGAAATTTCAGACAACAAAACATCAACTGGAAATAAGAAATCTGAGCTGAAACAAAGCACAAGCCTTGTTCAATGACATGAGAACAGACCTGGAAGTAAAGCCGTCTAATGGGTTCTAATTCCGGCTCTACCATCTAATTATCATTCGTGCCTGAGTGATATCACTTAGCTTATCCATGCCTCATTAGTGAAATGGGATAACTGACCCATAGGGAAAGGAAATATCCCAAGGTGGAGTGAAGCATGGTTGAGGGAACTTTGTGGAAGCCCTCCCTCCATGAAATAAGGTATACTTCTGAATGTATATGTGCCCAGCCAACCAGATATTATACTTACACTCAAAGCATGATTTGATCCTTGGTAAATGATGTTTTGAACAAATGATGACTGGCAAAGAATAAGGAAGGTGATGGTGTATAAGGGGTTGTGAGCAGATAGCACTCCTCCTTCCTCACTCTTCCCAGTTGTCAATGGCCGTGAGTGTGGGAAGTAACTGTAGTACAAACTCCTTTTATTACATAGAAAGGTGCTAATACTACACAATTAAAAGAACTGCCCTGAATCTCCTAGGCAATGCAATTTCCTTTTTGAAAAATTTGATTAAGCAGACAATGGGAATTATTATCCCCATTTTACAGATGAGATTATTCAAACTCAGAGATAAGAAGTAAGTTGACCAGGGTCACTTAGGTATTGAATGGTAGAGCTGGAATCCAAACTCAAGTTTCCAACTCTAATCTAGTAGCTAAATATACTGGTCTACATGGGATATAGTGGAGCAGGTTGTAACTAATATGCAAGCTTGACAGGGCATATTTAAGATGTGAGAGTTATTTTCTCATTCCATTTCCCTCCAAGTTGCATATACTTTTTCTTTTTTTTAACATCTTTATTGGAGTATATAACTGCTTTACAATGGTGTGTTAGTTTCTGCTGTATAGCAAAGTGAATCCAAGCTGCATATAGTCTTGACAAAGTAAATAATCCCAAGTACACACACACAGACACACACAGACACACACACACACAAAACCATGTTTACAGTTTTAGAAGGGAAAGAAGAGCCAGGTCCCGGGCTCCCTAGGAAGAGGTTCCATATGAGCATAAACATGCATATGAAGATTAAAACTTTGTTGTTAATAATTTAGTTGTGACCCAGACTCTTAGTCATTAAGCATGGAATTTTTCAAGCAGAATCTAAGATAGCCACGGGTCAGAAACTCTAGAGGACAAAAGGCACATCTGTCTCATTTACTCCTGATTCCTCAGGGCTTAGGACAAGACCAGTTAAATCAAATGAAGTAAAACAATATTTGTAGAAGAAACGGATGCTTGAAACTAATTTTTCTACCTGTAGTTGAAGGGTCCTTTTGAATGTCTAGTCATTTTCTAAACTTTGATTTCTCTATTTAGCCACAAAGTTCAGGTTCTTGGATGTATAAGACTTGGAATTTAAGAACACTGCATAATGACATCCACAAGATTCTAAGCCCGCAAGGGCAGAGAAAGATGACTTATCTTTTTTTTAATTATTGTATTCTCAGGAATATCATAATACCTGGCGTAGGTTTAATGCTTGCTGTATTTATAGATCAGTGATGTACTGGGTTCCTTTCCGTGTAAATAATGACTTCGCTACAGAAACTAGAGATCAAACGGCTTTGAAGAGTTAATGCAGCTTTTACAAGAGGCTAACTTTACATTTAGTATTAATTTTGGCACTACAAAGCACAGTCTCCAACGGAATCATTTATTTATGTAGAATTAAGAAAATCTTAACAGAAAAACAAAATCTACAGTTTAGGTCATCAATTACCATTGGTTTGGATTTAGACCAAAAGGAAAAAGAGAACTCATCTTTGTAGCCCCAGTTCAAACACAGATAAAAGTGAAGACCCTTACATTAATTTGGATCACAACTGCCTAAACTATATGTAACAAAAAATTAATTTTTGTTCCTGTGACCACATGATGTGTCCCAACACTCCTGAGCTATGGAATTTCCCTGAAGCAGATAGGAAGCCATTTACTTTGGTGAGGTCATAACCCTTTTTAAGATTTAGATCTGACAGGAGAGCTGTGTCAGCACTAATGAGAGAGAGAGAGAGAGAGAGAGAGAGAGAGAGAGAGAGAGAGAGAGAGAGAGAGAGAGAGATGGTGGCTCTGGAGTGAAGTCCCTCTGCCAACAGGACCAAGAAGGAATTTCTTTGGGAATCTTACAGGAAAACAATCCTTCAAAGGATAAGTAGTAACTCAGACCACCAGACCCTCTCAGCTTCTGCTAAGGAAAAGAATTAAAAATCTAAATGAATCCAAAGGAATCTGACAACTGATGAAAAAATGACCTAGAAAACAATGCTTATTTTGTCTACATGTGTCTTTCTCTCTACTGAGTAGAGTCAAGGGCCTTCCCTGGCCAGAGATGCAGACTAGGACAGAGAATAAAATATTTATTAAACCATATATGTTAGAATGTACAGCAAGTGTACAGCAACACAAGTAAACTCTTAATTAATAAGTGAGGAACCCAAGAACCAGTAAAGAAAAATGAATTGTCCAAGATCACTCTATCAGTTACTGGCAGACCTAGAATTAAAACCCAGTTCTTAACTCCCATTGAATTCAGTGTGGTAATATTTTGGTGTCATTTTGTAAATAATTCTGCCATGGGAGCTGGTAGCCTATTCTATAGTAGCACAAAATTTCAATTATGAATTTTTGAATTTAGTGTCATAAATCATGGAAATTCACATTACATGCACATAAGAATATACAACACTACACATCTACCAGAAGAGCTAAAATTAAAATACTCACAATATCTAGTGTTGGGAAGGATTTGCAGCAAGTGGAATTCTTATATGTTGGTGGGAATTTAAATTGCTTCTGTCACTTTGTAAGACTATCTGTCAATATCTAATCTACTAAAGCTATACATATAGCACTCTATGACCCAGAATTTCCATTCCGAGACATAAACCTAAGAAAAATAAAAC
This sequence comes from Monodon monoceros, assembly GCF_005190385.1. Classification (NCBI taxonomy): domain Eukaryota; kingdom Metazoa; phylum Chordata; class Mammalia; order Artiodactyla; family Monodontidae; genus Monodon; species Monodon monoceros. The sequence goes on from NW_021703768.1 coordinate 71,874,025, forward strand.
TGTGTTCACACAAAGATCTGAACATGAATGCTTAGTCCAACTTTATTCTTAATGGCCCAAAACTCAAAACAGCCCAAATGTCCATTAACAGTGCACTGAATCAATATAGTTTGTTATATTCATACAATGGAATACTACACAGTCACGAAAAAACTAATTTTCTGCTTCATACAACAATTTGGGTGGCTACCACAGATATAATGATGAGTGAATGAAGCCAGACACAAAAACAACTATTATATGATTCCATTTATGTGATGTACAGGAACAGGCAAAACTAATCAATGATGGCAGAAGTCAAAATAGCAGTTACCTCTTGGCAGAAGGAGGAGTGAGAGGTGGGTGGATGCTGGTATTGACTGTGAAGGTACACAGAGAACCTTCCAGTGTAGCCAAAATGTTTTACAGTGTGTGTGTGTGTGTGTGTGTGTGTGTGTGTGTGTGTGTGTGTGTG
>NW_021703768.1:71874488-72453255 GCF_005190385.1 Monodon monoceros
GTGTGTGTGTGTGTGTGTGTGTGTGTGTGTGTGTGTGTGTGTGTGTGTCCCTTTAACTACTACCAAGGTATACACACTTATATATACCATGGGTATCAATTGAGCTATACACGTCAGGCTTACACACTTTCCCCCCTCATTGTACATATATTTATACCGCAATTAAAATTCTAGGGGATTTATCCTGAAAAAAGCTTCTAAGTATGAATGATTTATATTCTCATTGAAAAGAAGGGTACAGTAAACTTTTCAAAGTATAGCGTTTGAACACTTAGGGCTACTTAATGGCATGTTAAATGAATAGCTATTTATTTATGTTGGAGAAGCAGAAATGCTCATGCTAACTAAACTGTGAGTTGTAATAACTCATTGAAGGGTTATAAAGTCATTCCTTAGAATATTCCATGCTCTTTCATCATTGTTCCTTATGTTCAGAAAACATAAATCTTGAGATGAGTAATAATAGTTGAGATGAATAAGAAGAGATGACTAAGGAATGGACTAAATGACACAAAGAACTGAGAGAAAAGACAGTATGGGCAGGTGATGTATTGTTAGTCAGTATATTTTTGTTGTGAGTCACAGCTTAAGCATGGAGAGAGGATAAAGAGGTGGCTTCAAGAATAAAAGGAAGGGAAAAATTGTAGGACACAGAGCAACTCTAGGAATTTTCAGGACCAAGATGGGAGACATTTCATCACTAATGCTACCAACTCATCCTGCCATGTCTCATAATTTTCTTAGGCACCTCTACATGGAGAAGAGCATGTCTACAGGTCTACGTCACTTCTGAAGAGTTCGTGAACGAAGTCTATAGTTTCAATTTTGTCAAAAAGTCAAACACCAATTTTTCTCATGCCACTTTTGTCAAAGACTTGATCTACCTGTCAGAATAATGAGGTTATATCAAAATAGGAGAATAATAAATATATGCCAGAAAGCTTTGGCAGTTTTCAAGGCCAAGAGCTGTGCCTATACTTTATTGTATCTCACGTTCTGCCCTTTAAGCCATAGAATTAATTAGCTCTAGTTTTCAGTTTCCATTGAACTCAACTTACGTAATGTTTGTCTGGATGTCTGATCCTTACTAAGTTTAATTTTTTGCTCTTCTGTAGCACTTTGAGAGCTCTTTGCTCAAATAATCTCAGTAAATAATGTTGACTGACAAACCATTTCCTCTTCATATCAAAATATCTCGAAAGACTTCCTCTTAAAGAGTTCTGATGTCCCATAGTTCATCATACAACTGGTATTACTAACCTTAAATATATTTTTATTTCAAGTGGATTCTGCTGATATTTCAAGTGGATTCTGCATTCTGGGGTCTTGAGAGGTTTTAGAGTAACCTGTTCCATGATTACCCAGTGTTTGGCAGTAATTCTTGCTATTCAGTCACCAGGTTTTTTTTCCTTTTCTTTTCTTAAGATTTATTTATTATTTATTTATTTAATTAATTTATTTTTGGCTGCATTGGGTCTTAGTTGCAGCACATGGGATCTTTCATTGCAGCACACGGGCTTTTCGTTGTGGTGCGTGGGCTTCTCTCTAGTTGTGGTGTGCGGGTTTTCTCTTCTCTAGTTGTGGCGCTCAGGCTCCAGGGTGCGTGGGCTCGTTAGTTTGCCTCACGTGGGCTCTAGTTGAGGCACGCGAGCTCAGTAGTTGTACCCGGGCTTAGTTGCCCCGTGGCACATGGGATCTTAGTTCCCTGACCAGGAATCAAACCCGCGTCCCCTGCATTGGAAGGCGGATTCTTTACCACTGGACCACCAGGGAAGTCCCTTTTTTTTCCTTAAGGTCCACAATAATTCTTACACTTGGAGTCCTCATCTTTGCTGTCTATCAGGTCACTCCAAGTGCCTTTCTCACAACCGGTCTAAATAACTCTCTTTTTTTTAAAATAAAATTTTCACAATAGTTTTACTATCTGTGCCTACATAGTTGTGAGCTATCTTAAAGAAGTTTGCAGAAAAAACTGCCATCAGAATTCTACCAGCATATATTGAAACAACTTGAATATTAAGAAGCGCTTAGAAGTTGCCTCATTTGATTCTCCCATCTTGAAGATAGCCCACTTAAGACCCAGAGAAATTACATGACCTGTCTGAAGCCACATGGTTTACTGGCAAATAACAACAATAACACAACAATAAAAACTGAATAAGAGCCACCATCTGTTGAATGCCTACCGTGTGTCAAGTGCTATGTTAAATGCTATAGGTGAATGATCTCATTTCATCCTCACAACAAACCTATGAGGTAGGTTCTAATATATCCCGTCTGATAGCCAATCTCAATATTCTTTCCACTGACCTATAAGACCCCTTGTTAATGCTGAAGAATGATGATGTCCTTAGTGTTGACATTAATCTTTTTGCAACAGTGAAATGATAGAATGCTAAGAATCATAAATGTTTGTTTTTGCCATTTTAAATGTCAACTAGGTGATAGCCATACTATATTTTAGACACAGTTATTTTCTTAACTTTATCCTGATGTTATTTTGTTATCATCCTCCGACCCTGTGATTTTTTTTATTTTATTCATAAATCTATTACCCAACCTTGGCTGTAAAAGCCAGTGGCTTTTATTAAGGAATTCTGAGATAATCACTGGTTGCATTTTTATTATATGAAATCTGGCTAGTATATGTTAATCCATAGGTCTTTGCAGAATATGCAAAATGGCCCGTTTCATGAGCTTGTGACATAAATGAGGTCATTTCTTATTTTAGTATTCAAATTAATCTCTAGAGCCTTCATATGCCTATTAGCAGGAACTCAAGTATCTCTCTTGGAACTCTTCCAACTCCCTGAATATTTCAAGAACTCTGGAGACTTTCTCATTGCAAGGGGATCAGTTCCGCTTCACACTCAGGAGAAAGAACTAGAAAATCTCATCGATTCAATGGTAAAGAGTTCCTCAGTCCGCTGCAAACACATGTGGACCCACACATTGGTATGCTAAATTCATCTGCTTCTCTGATGTCACTAGTGTCCTGGCAATACTTTTTCGGGTCTCAGGGTCTAAAGGGCAGGAAGTTTATTTCCCAAATGTTTCCTTATATCACTCTAAGCGATATCAAGTTCCAGTTCGGAAATCATTCCTACCATCTTTGATCTCAGCCCTGAAAGTAAAACCCGACTGTATCAGTGTGCTAGGGATGAGGGTGCCCCAAGCTGGGGATCCCAAAATGTTACAGTGCAAAAATAGGTAGACACAAGAGTCAAACTGGTTAAGGTAATCCCTGGCTCAACCACTTAAGAGCTGTGGGTACTTGGTCAAGTCATTTATCCTCTCAGCTTTCCCATGGGTAAGATATGTATCGTAAAGTTGTTTTGAGACAATTCATGTAAGGCACAAAGAAAAATCTCTGATACAGTAATATTATTATTATCCTATTCCTATTAACTAATGTATAGTTATTGTTTCAAAGCACACACAGCACTGGGAGAGGCTACAAGCTTTAGACACACACACTCCACTGCCTTTGTCCACCAACCCATGACCATAAATGTCTCAACACTGAACTCGGTTACCACTCCAGGCATCCCATGTGGTATAACCCCCACTGAGATGCTCCTAGGGAATCTCTTCCTCCTGTGAACCTCTGTTGGCTGACCATCTTAATCAACAAAGATGATGGGCTAGGATTGAACTTCAAAAGGAAACTGGTTTAGGTCTTGATTCGCTTGTTTCCAAAAGGTTCCTTGACCCCTATACAATTTTTTTCACCTCCTCTTCAGTGATTATCATTACCTGTTAAGTGCATATCAGAGATACAATTCTTACCAAAATGGACATCTTGTTATCCCCTTTTTTTCCAAGACAATAATACATACTTGCCTTATAACTGAAGAGTTGACCTTAGAGAGACATCGTAGAGCCAAAAAAAGAACTCCTCCAAGGCAACTTTCTCTTTACACCAAGACAAAGACATGGCTGGTGGCTTTTATGAAACAGCCATTTGCTTTTTCTAAAAATAACTGAAGTTCTATCTAAATCATGTGCAGTGGTCCCTGTATATTTCATATCTAATTACATAGGCTTTCTTTCTGCTATGAGAACTCATGGGTGTGCCTAAAGGAAATGAGACTGAGAACACAGTAGGATTTTAACGACAACAGAAATCAAATCCATAATAATACAAGCACAACACGTTGTGCTTCCTGAAACCATGTATATCTTCACTATGCTATTGCTAATTCAGAGAAGGACTGATTAAAATTTTCCAGGCTGACAAATCATCTGTTATGATGACAAATGATATCATCGCAATATCATGACAAATCATGGGTCCCAAAAAGCTGTTTGTGAAGCTGCATTCCGGTAACCTAATTGCACCCTATACAAACATAAAACTCCCTCAACATCACACCTTTTGCTCTGCCTGCAAATCTGAATAACGTAACACTGGGCCTGTGTATCCAGTAAACATTTAATCCCCTCTATTTATTACATGCCTTTAATCTGTCTTTATACTGTATCCATTTATTGCTAGTAAGTTTTCTATGTTTGTGCTGTCTCTTGTAAATAAAAGGGACCAAGGGTTATAAACATCATACACTTTAGCATGCTCATATTAAGGACTAGACAGCAATGGTTGTACTTCATTGCAATCTCATAAAAGAGGATTTATAAAAAATAATATTTTTGAAGGGTCAAGAGGAAATGACACATCACACTTTAAGAAAAAAAAAAAAAGGAAAAGAAAAAACAGTCAAGTTAATGAAAAAACCACTCGAATTTATATAGAAAGTGCATAAGGTGAGATCTCCTGCACTAAGAATCTAGGGTTCTTTCATCTGGTTATTTGAGAAGTGATTGTTCTTGTTTTATAAAGTATACTGCGGTCAGGACATTACTTTTAAAGGAAAAACCAAGATACTTAAGTGTGAAAAGTAGACGTGCATTACTTACAGTCTTTGCTTATGATACAACAGAGCATCAATATTACTTTAACTGTCTTAGTAGCAATGCTGCTATGATGCCATCAAGAGAACCAAACTTTGGTAGTCCAAGTTCATGGATACCCTATTATAATGCCATTATGGTAGGAAAATGATTTTAGTGCAAGTTAATGGAAACCACATTACACTGGTAAGCAACTGTATTGTAAGTCTATGAAGAACACATTATGATGGTCAAACAATTTCCCTGTTAAGTCTGTGAAGACTGCATTAATAATGCCATTAGAAGAGCAAAACAATTTCAAATAAACTCTATGGGGACTCATTTCAGTGTCATGATGGTGGCAAAATGATTTCAGTATATGTTTATGGAAGACCCCTTACAATGCCATTATGACAGCATTACAATAGTAAAAAGAAATTCTGGGGAGCCCATCATAAGGCCATTATAATTCCATTACATTGGTTAAAAGATTTCAGAGTAGTTCTACAGCACCACCACTACAATGGTAACAATTAGGTCATAGAATATATCAGAGTATGTGACACTTAAAAGGAAAAACCAGGTTCAGGTTTGGAAAAATCAGATTAATATCCAGGAAAGAATCAGGTCTATAAAGATAGTCTTACCTTACTGAGTTTATCTGTCATCATGGCTGGAGATATTTGTAATTTAAATTAAAAATTCAGTCCCTCTCTATGAGGTAAGATTTTTATTGCCCCTAATATGTTGCCACCGAGAATATGGTGCCACTGGGGAATCTATCCTACCTGTGGACCTCTGTGGTCTAGCTGCCAGAATCTATCAAAGGAGATAGAACTTTTAGCCCCAGTAGGGAAGTGGTAGAGGTTTTGATCTCTTTGTTCCCGAAAGGTTCCTTGACCTCTATAAACATTTGCTCAACTCTTCTCACATTATCGATACCACCTGTTTAGTAGGCACTCATTAACCAATTCATAGTTGGCTAATGTTGAAAATTTTGCTACTGTATCAGTCATTTAGTTTCATGGAGATGAATCTATTGTATCATCCAGCTGATTGATAAGCATGGGCTATTGATAAGAATGTAAAGTATGTAAGGAAGATTACAGATGCTCAGTATGATAGGCTGAATAATCCCCCCGCCCAGGCCCCCAAGATGTCCACATCCTAATCCCTGGAACCTATGAATATGTTACCTTACAGGGCAAAAAGGACTTTGCAGACATGGTTAAATTAAGAATGTTAAGAATAAGGAGATTATCCTAGATTAACTGGGTGGGCCTAATATTATCACAAGGGTCCTTATAGGAGGGAAGCAGGAGGGTCAAAGACAGAGAACGTGATAAAAAGGCAGAAACACAGATTGGTGAGATGACACCATGAACCAAAGAATGCTGGAGGTCTCTAGAAGTTGGAAAAGGCAGCCCTGACAACATCTTAATTTAAGCCCCATAAGACTCACTTCAGACTTCTTACCTTCCTAACCGTAAGAGAATAAATTTGTGCTTTTTTAAGTCACTATATTTGCGGTAATTTGTTAAAGCAGCAACAGGAAACTAACACACCCAGTAAAATGGATTTTTCATCTGCTATGAAATAAGCAATTTTTAAAAATTTGTTCTAATGACAAGACTAAAATGATCACATTATGCTCTACTTTTATAATAGACAGAATGTAAACATTTATTTTTAGATAATCCACTTACTTGTTTGCATGTCTTTAGGTGTGGATTAATATATTTTAAAGATAACCATTTAATTTTTTCTACTCTTATTGCATGTTCCTCTTGATTCTAGTTCTTCGAATAACGTCCTTCAAATAAGACATTTGGAAAAAAGGAGAAATACCAAAAACTTTGAAAACATAAAGAATAATATTGGCATCAAGAAACACGTGATGTTTGGATGAATATTTTAAAGTAAAGGTATGTCCAGAAACATCTCATTCTTTCTACAAATATTTGTCCTTTCTTTCCTGGTAAAGGAAAGAATATATGCATGTGGACTGCTTCATATATGAAACAGTCACCCCAGGCTGGAGTGAGAATAAAGTTGGCAAGGTGTGCAAAAACAAATAGTGTTCAACAAAGGTCACTGTGCTTATTTATATTTCCCAGCATCCTTTTCAGTTGGGCTGGGGACACAGAAGTAAGTTCAGGCAGATGAGAATGTGAGTGGAAGTCACATGTCACTTCTTGTTCAGAGCATTTAAGAGCCAGTATGCTTCCTACTCTCTTCTGCTACAACCAATTTATAGTCATATGATGATAAGGGGACATGACAAAATGGAAGAAACCTGGATTGTTGAGTTACCAAATGACAAAGAACGCTCCACAAAACTATGCTGGATAACTTTTGTTAAGATACGAAGATTTTGAAGTTTGTCTGTTGTGGCAACTAGCATTAATTACCTTAACTAATAACATATGGGAAGCAAAAAGAAAGCTGAAAATTCCTTCCCAAAGTTATTATTATGTTTGGAATTAACTCCAGTTTTTCCAGAGGTCATAGTATCTTCCCCCCAAATAAAAGTTACATAGCTCTTAATTGCAATACCGACATAAGAGAAAAGGCAACAGGAGATGGGACTTAGAGATATGTTTCCTCAGAAGGATATACAGTATAAATAATTGAAACTCTGGAATAGCATTATTGTGGGGAGGATGTTACAAAGGAACATATTTTATTATTGTTATTTATTTTGTTTTCTTAAAAGAGACTTAGAGGATTCAAAATTAAAACAAAAGAAATTTTAAGAATTAGAAGAGCAATGTAAGCTTGGAAGGACTAATCTCACAGAGAAGGGGGATGAATCTAGCAACAAGTGTTCCAGTGGAAGATTCATTTTAAGACACTTTGGTGAATTTCAGGCCCCAACAAAGACTCACACTTTATCACATGAACATATGCCACTAAGCTCTCCCCAAGAGAACACGCTGTGGGTGTAGCTAGCTGACACCCTCCAGCTGTAGCACCTCTAGATCCACCGTGTTGTTAATGGTGAGTCCATGCTTCCCCCAACCCATGACTAAGCAAGTCTGTGTACTTGAGCCTGGTCATTCATGCCCAGTGTTGGGCTCTAGTGAGAAGCCTTTGTTAGGGGACTCCTCATTGGCCTGGCTGAACATATCTCAGAACTGCAGTGAATCTAAACTGTTTCCTATCCAGCTCGCCTTTCTTCCCATTCTCCTTTCACAAATGTCAGATGTGCATTGTACCCAGATGCAAGTCTTGCCCTCTTCTGCTCCCTCTCCCTTCAAACTCCACAGACTTATTCCAGCTTGTCAGCCATTGTTTCTTGAAAGACCTGAAATGATACAGTTAGGACCTAGGACTGCCTCCCTCCCCACCCAGAGAGCAGTGAAGAAACCAGCCTGGTTGAAACCAGGAGCATGGTTATATCTTAGCACAATGTGAATGCTCCTTTCTTCAACACCAATTTTTTTAGCCAAAATGTCTGTATATATCTATGTATTTGTTAGTTAGTTTATTTATATATTTGTTTCCTCATTGCCCTATTCATGGGTTTGTTGGGCTGTTGGGCAATCCAGATTTGTTTGGGGCCAGTGTAGACTGAAGCTGCATCAGTAAGGTACAGTGAAGTTTTAGCATCAACACTTCCATGCTCAACCTACTTTTCCATATTCATCTTATCCCAAAGAAGCATAGAAATCAGGCTTTCTTACACTCCCATCCCAAAGCTGTCTAGTAACTCACTTCATGCAAGTAATCACTGTATGCATGTATATATAGTGTATGTAGATCTTTCTTTAACCTTCAAGCTTTATATCGTTCAGATATTGATCTTAGGAGTTTAAGATCTTACAGTTTAAAGAACTGGTCTCGTGATCCTCTCATTTACAAGTGGAGCAGAGCAGGCTGGTATATGGATCAATAAAGATGTCCTGGTGTCTTTACCTATAACAGCTTCTGCACTTATAAGCAGGTGAAGTACAGCACTGCTTCTCATAGAAGCATCTTCCCCTGGACTCCCATATTGTTTTTAACTGCAATATGTAGTTACTCAAAATATTTGGAGGAAATTTTGTGGAGTATGGCCAGGTGGCAGCATGGGGGAGGAATGGGAAAGGGCAACAAAAGGTATAGAACATTTGCCTTTGGAAAGAAGCTACTATTGGGCTTACAATTCTGTGCGAAAAGTTCCCAAATGCAAAAGCTCAACAGATATAAAGCTTTTGCATATTTGTGCGTGGAATAAGCACTCAATTAATGTTGTTTCTCAACAAAATTATAAAAGTAACATTACATTCAATGCCAAGTGTTCGCTAAAAACATTCCTTCAAAAAATCCATACAGAAACTGCTAGAAGAAAAATGAAATGCCAAAATAAATGCCATTAAGTAAAGGTAGACAAAACTTACTAAAAGATAGATTGGAAGATTATATCAAGCCTGTCAGGTAAATCAATGTGCCTGAAATCCAAGTATGGAAATGTTCAATATCACTGATATGGGACTATTAAAAAATAATATAGTAATGGTTCAGGATTGTTTAGACTTCTAACCAAACTTGACCCAACAAAAGTTGTAGGCAATCCATGGTAAAAACCACAGACTCATCCCCAGAATTTGGTAAGACCAAAGCCATGTTTCTTACAAAGATTTATTAATGGTTCTCTTAATAATACATATGGTTAGCAGAATTAAAATATATTAGCATAAAGCAGAATAGGAAAGGAAATGAAAAGACCTCTCTAGAGGAAATTTGAGGTTTTTACTACAAACATTCAATACAAAGTTCTCCTCAATTCTATTTGTTATTAAAAAAAATAAGGAACCGTAAGAATTTATGCACACCACCCTCCAAATTTTCCAAAAGAATATTGGATATTTATGGTTTGATGAAGTCTAAAAGAAGTTGTTTCCATCTTCTTTCTTCTAGTATTAGTGGCTATGTGCAATTTCAGAGACATTTCATCCTTATGTTTTGAATTCATTTGTAATTAAAATGATTTAAAAAGTAACTTTTGAAGTTTTTAGAACTTTTCTCCATGAAGAAAGGGAGGTCATGCTTTGACAAGAAGGTATGAACTTGAATATTCACAAGTTTAAGTTAGGTTTAAAATTTCAACCACAAGAACATTCACTGAGCTCTCAACTCAGGAGTAAATTCTCAAATTTTCTGTTTCTTACCTGTTAAACTTCCCAGAGTCATGTAGGAATCTTAATCAGTAAATTCTAGTCTCTCTAAAGGTGAAAAATGATTGGATTTTGTGAGGGCTAGGGATCTATGTTCTAGATAAACCCATCTCTAATCTTGAGGGTGTGGGAAGTGGCAGGGTTGCACTTTTGAGGAATAAGGCTGGACACAGAAAAGTAGCCTCTTGGAACCCACTGGCACCACCTATACAGTCTCCTAAGTTCTAACAGAGATTAGGATCTAAGTAGAGATTGGTATTGCCAAGCCACATGGACTTCCAGTATTGCATCCTGGGAAGCCAATGCTCCCCAAAGCAGTTGATATTCCACAGAGAGTTATCAAAAGCTAGATCCAGGTATACTTTATACAGTCAGAATGAGATTTATCTTAGACTGTATACATAAAGGTGAAATTCAATTGGATCTCCAGAGAGTTTCTAACTTTTTTTTTAGCAGAAAAACCATTAGCACATTTCTGAGGAATAGTCAGATGGACTTCTGACGTTAAAATGGAGCTGGTTGGACTTCCCTGGTGGTCCAGTGGTAAAGAATCGCCTTCCAATGCAGGGAACGCGGGTTCAAACCTTGGTCAGGGAACTAAGAGCTCACATGCCACAGGGCAACTACTGAGCTCGCGCGCCACAACTACTGAGCTTGCGCACCTCAACGAGAGAGCCCTCGTGCCCTGGAGTCCACGTGCCACAACCAGACAAAGAAACCCCACATGTCACAACTAGAGAGAAGCCTGCACGCCGCAACTAGAGAGAAACCCGAAGAGACCACGATCCATAACGAAAAGATGCTGTGTGCCTCAACAAAGATCCCGTGTGCCGCAACTAAGACCCGACACAGCCAAAAAAAAAAAAAAAAATAATAAGGAAAATAAATAAATAAATATTAAAAGAAGAAAAAAGATGGGCCTGGTTCAGAGCTGAGCTACACCAGGAGAACTCTCAGGCATCTGCATCTTGCACTTCTGCATGGCCTATATTTTCCTGATTTTTCCAGGGTAGCAGAAGGCACAGAAATGGCCTGTTGCTCTGGAAACTGCTCAGTGGCATGCCACAGGACTTTCCTGGCCTGTGCGGGGAGGTAGATGAACCCTACTTGACTGCTGTCACTATTAAATGCAGGAGGAGAAAATAGTAACAGTTAAGTGCTTCACAAAATGTCCTACTGTTTATACCCACTCCTGTCCTTCCTCCTAGTTGCCTTTAAGGGCCAGGGTTGGGACAAAGTCTATCTTTATTTTAAACATAGCAACAACCATCACTGACAAACTAGAGAGGGCAAAGAGTGTGGTCGAAAGGACACTGGATTGAAAGTCATAAGATTTGTTTTTAGCCACAAACCAATTTTGTGACCTTCAGTAAGTTACATAAGTTAAGCAGTTCCCAGTATTCTCCTTAGAAAAAAAATTGACCTAGTGATCCTCTGGTTTCCTTATGTCTGTACAAAAGTACAGTCTGTGTTTCTAAGTGGTGGCATGAGGATTGGTTGGAGTTAAAGAATGTCCTTTACTAATACATAGATTATTTTCAGGGAAAGGTTAAGCTGTATTTGTGGCAGGCTGAAATGAAATTTCATCCAATTTCCTGGTGTTTTAATTCCATCAAAGGATGGAATCGGTGCTCCTGAGTTTAGAGATAGATGAGCTATGGGTAGGTAGGTCAGCCTGGAAAAATGTGCTGGTTGCATTTGACAGCGGCTACAAGTGATGGGGAAATAGAGTCCGGTGGGTTCATCTGGTGTCATACTTGAAAGATCATTTGTGCATTTGTGCATTTATTCTTAAAAGAGCTGACTCAGGACTGCTGTGACAGCTTTTAACTTAGAATTCTCTTATTTTTCTGGATTTCTGTCTCCTTCTTAATGGTATTTTAATGCAGTTTTTGTGTTCAATTATAATAGTGTTGCTAAATACAGTAGGTCTGATTCCACAGAAGAAGAATAGTTTTTTCAAAATCAGCATTTTCTTGCTGATTTGCCAGCTGTTTCAATAAATACTCATCTCCCAACTTCAAACGAGTATATTGCACTCTTACTAAATATAAATGCCATCCACAGCTACTGGCTTTTGAGTTCTCTGTAAAATCAAACACAAAATCTGCACTATGAGGGACCCCTCTCTCAACCATGTGCAGGTGATTTTGCTGACTCGGGTGTCCTAAAGAATAATAAATGATTGTTTTTCCAGTCATTTCTTCCCAATGTAAATGTCTAAGAATGAGCAAATGAATTAGCACCTCCTCTTCTAGTTCTGCCATCTATACTATTTCTATCTCTAAACCACACGGAATGATTAGTCAGGGCAACTTAAATTTGTAATGATAATGCCACATCTATTTCATACCTGTTTCACCAAAAAGACTTTTGACCTGCCTGGTAGGATAGGATCAAATATGTATTAGGTTCCAAACATAAATTTTTACTTTTGGACGCGGTTGAGCAATAAGATGTACTGATTAGGTGTAAGGAACAGACATCGTGAAAGTAAACTAAAATAGTAGTATACTGTATCCTCAGTATACATTTTGTAGTTTTATTCAGTAGCATTGTAATAATCCCGCCTGAGGGTCAGTGGGACCACAAGACTACACGTTCAGCCGTACATTGTTTTTCTCACAGTCCTCATTGAATTGTATGTGTTCATTTTTGTTTTTAATCAGCATTACAAGCAATTAAGCCTTCAATATCTCCTAACAATAGTAAAAAGGCAGCTATAGTAATCGCAGTAAGCACATTTGTTGGTGTTTGTATTTAGAAAAATACTAGTTGGTCTTTTATTTGACAGAAACTAAAGCTGGGGAATTGTTACAGAAACAAATGCAATTCAAAAGCAAAGTCGCTTCACTTTAAAAAAAATTTTATGCAAGTCTATGCTTTTGACTAAACGTTTCTATCTAATAGACCAGTCAGGTTAATTAAGGAAAAGTACAAATTGCTGGGTCCTTAGGTAGCAGCCCTTGCTGGTTGATCCTTGGATTGATAACAAGCTTCTATGGTAGCTATGTTTCCATAACCACCAGGTTGACTATTTTCCAATCAAACTATTTCTTCCCACACCTTCAGAAGATGAAAAAAAATATGAGGTCCTAAGGTACTGAGCCCAGTGTACCGCATTCTCAGACACGTGGGTGGCCAAGAGCAAATGGCCAGAAAACACTCTTATTTGGTAGCGTGTTGTTTTCACAAAATGACATTAGTGGCCCACCCTGAATTCTTGATACACAGACTATCTACACATAAGAACCAAACGGAGGGGGCAAGTAGGCTGAATGCAAACAACCAGGTATTGACTAGATTTGGCCCTTTGGGTTGTTGGTTTTGTCAAAATAACTGGCCATTTAAATGAATTCAATCATTTTTAAAATCAGTTTGTGGATGCAGACACAGCCACAGTCTAACATAGTTGACATTCTTTTCCTTGCAGCTGGAATTAGAAATTAGACACTTTTTTAGACTCTCATCCATTCATAGCCCATTTTCTTTGCATACTTTATGGTTTGAGATTTCTGAAATAAATTTTATATGCAAAGTTTGATTTTAAATGTTTTAAGCCAATGTAATTGGAATTGTTTACAGTATTTTCTATGAGTTTTATCAGATGATCATCATACTTACATTAAATCATACACATTTGGAGACATTCTGAAGTTTGATATGAGGTTTATAGATAAAACTTCCAGCTTAGTATAATTTTTACACTTAATCAGAAATTTTGGTACTACAAATAAAACCTGCAATTTGAAGAATAGCTGTCTTTCTGGTTGTTACAAAAAAGAACTAGATAGAGGTTTTTTAATGACTCTACTTTTTTAACCACTTAGAATACAAGCTTATTTATTTATTATCCCTACTGGAATGTAAGCTCTCTGAGGGCAGGGACTTTGTATTTTTCACAGTTGTATGCTCAATGCCTAGAGTAGTGCTTGTCAGGCAGTATGCCCCCACTAAATATACATTATATTCAGGCATCTCACAAATTTTTATCTCATGGCACATTCTGGGTTCACCAAGCAAAAGGAGCTAACAGTAAAGAGAGATAAAGAGATGATACGATATACGATAAACACCCTGTTAAATGTAAACATGGAAGTGTGTGGAAGCACAGAGGACAGGCCCCTAACCTAAAACAGAGGAATGAGGGAAAACTACCTGTAATAAGTGATGTCTCAGCAAAGATTTTAAGGATGCACAAGAATTGACCAAACGAAGGAGCAACAGACCAACGGCTGGAGAAGTACGTCAGCAACTAAATCTCCAAAAGTCCTGTGAACTTAGTTTTTAAAAAGTGGACTGTAATTTGAAGGGAACAAAATCTCTCAAAGTTTGTTTATAGGAACTTGGCATAAAAGAGATAAGTTTTAGAAAGACTGTTAACTGCAGTATGGAGAATGGGTTGGAAGAACCACTGAAATAATCCACTTGGGAAATAATGCAGATCTAAAATAAGGCAGTGGCTTTGGAGCTGGAGAAACTTCAGTGGATTTGAGAGATATTTAAGAAGTAGGATGGAAAGAATTAAGAGCCTTACAGGTTTAGGGATGGGATAAAAGTGTTGGTAGAGCTAAGAATGATTCTTAGCATATGGGTTGGAAGACTTGGGTGGATGGTGGTGCCATGCAACAAGATAAAAATATAGGACAAGGAGAAGTTTACAGGAGGTGGGTGCTTGGGAAGAATCATAAAATTAATTTAAGCATATTGAACTCGAGATGCCAGTGTCACACAGAAGTGGAAGTATTCAGGAGAAAGTGAGATATGTGTGATGTTGAACAGAGTGATGCATGATGACAGAAGAAACTTGGAAGTCACCAACATATAGATGGAAGTGAAGTCATAAGAGAAGATGAGAACATGAGAACAGAGTTGAGGATGGAACCCTGAAGGACACCAACAAATAAAGGATAACCAGCAAAAGAGAAGCAACCTAAATAATAATTATTAAAAGTATAAGAAAAGAGAACATTTAGTGAAGCAGTGAGAGAAATGTATTTTAAAGGGAATATAGTTACAGTCAGAAGTGACATTAAAATCAGGTAAAATGAGGACAGAAAAAAAGTACTGAAAATAAAAGTCTATCAGACTTGGCAATTAGGTGGTTATTGGTCAACCACACTAAAACAGAATAGTGTAGTCAGTGGCCTGGAAAATAGAGAGGTTAGGAAGTGAAGGACAGACAGACTCCTTTTTATAGACATGACTAGAGCATGAAAGAAATTCAGCAGCTTATAAGGCATAAAAGATTTACAGAGCAGCATTTTAGTTTTATCCATGATTATTTGTTTACTCATTTATTTGCTTCAATATTGGATAGACTTGAGTATAATTAAAAGAATATAGTCTCTGAGTAGGTGTAAGTTGACGAATCCAGGCCACAAGGGATGTTATTAACACCGGATGGAAGAGCAGTAACATTTTATGTGAGACCTTGGGGAAAGAATGAAGCATATGTGGGTACAGATAAGCGGGTAGTGGGGTGGGGGTAGGGGGCTTATGGCTTCCATTGGATCTCTGAATTTTGGCTGATGTTGTGGTAGAGGCTTTGGAAGCTAGGAAGGTTTTGAAATAACTCCTGTACAGAATATGAGAGTTATTCTGGGATGCATTTTGCAATATAGCAGCATAAGTTTAATCTTATGCAACTTTAAGTATTCTTCATTTCATACGTTTTGTGGTTGCTTGTTAACATCTGCAATCAATGCTAATTTTGTCCAGACGTATTATCTCTCTTGCGGTTCATGCCTAGTGTCCACCTGGGTAAGGCCTCTGGGTAGGAGATGGATGAAGAGGAAGTAAGTGCAGGGGAAAAGACAGTAGACTCGTATTCAGCTGCCCCTGGCTTTGAGGCCTGCTTTTCTATTGTTTACTGGGTGAATCTGCTACCACCTAAATTCCTCTTCTATAGCACAGAGGTGATAATCTCCCATACTCCAGTTTCACATGGTGATTAGGAGGATCAATAAGCATCATGCATTTAAAATTCCTATACAAATATAAATTCCTATATTCCCTTACAAAGTACAGTGTTCGTTATGGCAGAGACACTTAGATCCAAAAGGATGGGATAGGGAGGGTGGGAGGGAGGGAGACGCAAGAGGGAAGAGATATGGGAACATATGTATATGTATAACTGATTCACTTTGTTATAAAGCAGAAACTAACACACCATTGTAAAGCAATTATACTCCAATAAAGATGTAAAAAAAAAACCCCAAAAAACAAAAAAACAAAAGGAGCTGGTTCAACTAGGGCCCACGCAATTGATTTACTGGAATGTATCAGAGTCAAATAAAAAATACACACGCTGAATGGATAATCCTGTATTTCTGTGCAAGAGAAAATTTTACCAAAATGCTTTAAAGTGTAAAATGTTTTTAAAATATCTAACATTTATACCAGAACAAGCTCAGAAAAGATAGCCAATTATCTAAAAACCTTTAATTTTATCATCTCTGATTTACTACTAGACGTAAAGCATTCTTTACACTTGGGATAGCAATAATTCAAGTTATAGTCAGAGCACATTAGCCAGAGTAATATATATTAATAATTAATATATAATAATATATATATATATATATATATATATGTTAAAGACATAAGTAGAGTAAGCAGAGCAAAGGGGTCAGAGGAGTGGAAAGGGGTAAGGGAAATAGGGAAAAAATACACAGTACTAGACATTCAGCACTTACTGATACCTGGTTGGAGATGCTGGATGTTCATTCAGATGTTGGATTTAAATATATTCACAAATTTGTTAAATATAACCATAATAATATTGAGAACCATATATCTAACTACTTCCTGGACATCTGTAAGTTCCCCACCTGTATGTCCCTCGAGAACAACTAGTCAAAAACTAAACTCCTATATGCCCTCACCACCTTCCTCCTCACACCAGACTTTTCTCCTCTTAAATAACCCTTTCAGGAACTGATATAATATTCAATTTGGACACTGAGTATTTGCTAAAAAAAATCTCTGGTTTTTTCACCATTATCTAATCAGTCATAAATTCTGATATTTGTGCTCTTTAAAATCTATTATTTTGGGCTTCAATAATACTACTTTCATTCGGACTCTCATTTCCTTTTACCTGGACTGTTGAAATTTCAATTTATTCAGCAAATATTTATTGAACATCTGTCATGTGTCAGGCACTACTCAATGCTGGGGGACAAAGATGAGAATCCTTGTCTTTCTTGAGTTTACATTCTAGTGGGAGGAGACAGAGGATAAAAATAAATATAATCAATAAGTAAACTAAATTCACTGAATTTAACTTTCTAAATAAGTCTCACTGTATCAGGTACGTATGGTCTCCAAGCTCAGATTTCTTAGCACGGCTGTTAAGACTGAACAAGAAACGACTCTGCTCAAATATCAAGCTTTATCTCTCGCCATCCTTTTGTACATTAGTTTTTACAAAATTATTTACAATTTCCAAAGTTCATTACAATGCTTTATCCCTCTTGCCCGTGATGTTTCACCCACTTAGATTTCAACCTTTCTCCCAGCCAACATTTGGGTGAACACACTGCAAGGTTTAAAGACTCAGCTCATGGCAACTACTCTCTGAAGCCTTTCTGGTTACTTACACACAGGGAGATTTGAGATATCCCTATCTCCCATGCATCCCAATGGCATCCCATGCCTACTTCCACCATTCCAGTTATGATACTGTAATGGATTTCTTTGTCACAAACTGCCTCCCTAGTTTAGTTCTTAAGCTCTCTGAATGGCGCAGCCATCTTTGTGTCGCCAATATCTAATAAAGTATATAATATAGTCTAACAGTCATAATATATGTACTGGAAAAATATTTGCTAAATGAATGTATATTGAAGAGTTTAAAATGGTGACAACTGAGACTTATGTCAATGAAAAAACATTTCTAAAAATTATTCCAATTGCCTCAGAATATAATAGTCATAGCTAATATTCATGACTGCTTTTTATATGACAGGTATTGTCTTGAGCACTTTATATGTATTATTCCATTTAAGGTCCACAAGAGCCATAGGAAGTGGGTGTTACTATAATTCTTATTTATGGGTGAGGAAAATGAGACACTGAGAAATTAAGCAATGCCCTACAGTCTGACTTTAGGACTCACGCTCTGCCTCCTCACATTGTACTGTCTTCCCCTACATAATTACCCATTATAGTTATTCATGGATGTTCCCCTCAAATTAAAGATGATGATTAAAATTAAACTTAAAATTCATGATGATTAAAATTAAAGACAGGGCTTCCCTGGTGGCGCAGTGGTTGAGAATCTGCCTGCCAATGCAGGGGACACGGGTTCGAGCCCTGGTCTGGGAGGTTCCCACATGCCGCGGAGCAACTAGGCCCATGAGCCACAACTACTGAGCCTGCGCGTCTGGGGCCTGTGCTCCTCAACAAGAGAGGCGGTGACAGTGAGAGGCCCACGCACCGCGATGAGAAGTGGCCCCCGCTCACTGCAACTAGAGAAAGCCCTCGCACAGAAATGAAGACGCAACACAGCAAAAATAAATTAATTAATTAAAAAAAAATTAAAGACAAAGGAGAAATGGGTGAAGGTGGCAAAAGGTACAAACTTGTTGGTATAAAATAAATAAGTCATGGGGACACAACGTATAGCACTGTGACTGAAGTTAATAGTACTGTACTATATATCTGAAAGTTGCTAATAGAGTAGATCTTAAAAGTTCTCATCACAAGAAAAAACGCTGCAGCTATGTGTGGTGATGGATGTTAACTAGATTTAGCATGATGATCATTTCACAATACATACAGTTGTCCCTCAGTACCTGTGGGGGATTTGTTCCAGTATCTCCTGCGGACACCAAAATCCTCTTACATAAAATGTTTTACTATTTGCGTATAACCTATGTATACTCATTCCTGTATGCTTTAAATCATCTCTAGTTTACTTGTAATACCTAATACAATGTAAATGCTATGTAAATAGTTGTAAATACAATGTAAATGCTATGTAAATAGTTGCTGGCAATGCAGCAAATTCAAGATTTGCTTTTTGGAAATTTCTGGATTTTTTTGTAATATTTTCAGTCCACTGTTGGTTGACTCCATGGGCACTGAACCCACTGATAAAGAGGGCCAACTCTATAACTGAATATATACCAACCTTCAATACCTTTTATTAAAACCCTTATGTTTATTTATTAGTTACATATAGTTTCTCTAGAGCAATCCTTTTCAAATCAGGGTAGGTAAGTATTTTGACATCAGGTGATTTTATATAACATCAGATGTTTAAGTAAAATATACATTTCTTATTATACAGAGACAGTGTCTTGTAGACACAAAATCATTACTGAATAAGAAAATACACATGTGTCTGAATATGAAAGTATTGATACTTCACTGCATGATTTCAAATATATGGAACACTCTTCTTTAAACAGGAATTAAATTATTGCAGTAAATGCAAACCATTCATATTTCTAATTGCAGAAGCTGGAAACAAGCCTAACAACTTTTTAAAAAATCAAAACATTGTATTTATGAAAATATTCATTCAGCTTTTACATCTGTTAATCCCTGCACGGGCCTCAGGTAGGCGTCATGCTGGACATAAGAAGGAGATTAAAAAACTTCCTTTGCATTCTACTTTTTCTTACCATGTAAGCTCTGAACAAAACTGAAAAAATAAAAAATTACTGTTATCATGGTATTGTTCATTTCTGTTCTCTTCTTGGGGACAGTAGATACAACTGTGCAATAGGGAAATTTTAGGCACCGATCATTTGCAGGCGGACGTGATATGGAAATCAGAGAGATCTTTGGGAGGACACTTAAATCTAATCTGAAAACCAAGGCCTTTCATTTGAAAACAAAAGTGACATGAGTGCAACAGAGAGAGGCAGGAAACCCATAGCATATGAACACAGACACAGATGCAAGAGACAGGATCTGCTATGCTTGCTTTAAATATGGATCCTGGGAGAGTCCTGGTCACACTGAATTTAGGAGAATATGAATACATAAAATGCATTCTGTTCCCCTCAAACTTAAATTCACTGCTTAGCATTTTTAATTATTCTTATCATTGAAGATTTTACGTTTATTTTTAATACATGCAAGTTTTGTTCTTTTCAGTAAACCGTAAACTCTTAAAAACTACGGTTGTATCTCATTCATTTTTATATCCTAATTATATAGCATAATGTCTCTTTCATAATAAATGCTTAATTAATGTGTAAATAAATTAATGAGTAGATAAATGAATGAACTTCTTTAGCAGTGGAGTCACTGGTTTTGCTATACTCAAGTCTGTTTAGTAATTTATGACCTGAGCATGGTAGTTTTGAATGTTGACCCTAATCATATGGATATCCTGGCAGTGCCTTTTAAAATGATGGCCCTGCACAAATGTTTCCCCCTTCCCCGGGAACTGTCTCCCAAGTAGCGGGTGCGGGTAGCGGAGTTCCTCTGATTGGTTTTATTCATCCTTCCTGAACTTGTGGTTGGTCACAGAAAATTGATTTAGGAGTAGTCACCTGATTTAACTTGATCCCTTCAGACTCTCTTCCAGGATGTTTGGTAGATAAAAACCCCAAGACCAAGAGTCAGTGGAGTAAACTCTCAGTAAGAATAGCATTCTAGAAAGAAAAATGTACAAAATTCTGTTGCTGTAGTTTAGTTCCTGCTTTCAAGTCTGGGTTACTTGTTTTCCTAAATTTCATAAGCTAATTTTCTGTTCTTCCACTAAGTTTTCTCTTAAACTAGTCAAGGAGTTTTTATGCCTTATGAACGGAAAGAACGTAACCGGTAAAGATATGAGTAAGGAATGAGTCTCAACCCTTTCTTCTTCTCTCCCATGCCCTATAGAAAGCTGACTGTTATGCTTTGTATCATATATTCTATCTCTGTAAGAAGTTCAAATTTTTAGCTCTGCTTCAATTTTCAGGCCAACTTGCTAGTCCATGAATGGCGCAGGTGTATTCTTTCTAGAAATTCTAAAATATTGGGAAAGGCTATAAGGTCAGAGATCTAAAAATAGTATCGAGGATTGTCATTCACCAGGAGATATTCTCTGACAAGGAAGCCTAAGTTTTATTGTTATTTCTATGGTTACCGTTTTCATCCCAGAGATTAAAAAAAGAGACCAGTTCTTTTGCAAATTTTTTTTTACTTTTCCCTGAGGGAGAACAATCTGTTTCCTTCTGAATTTCTGTTTCCCTGTTCTTTACCCGTCTCTTATACTGTTCTTTGAAGTTACAAAATCCTATTTCACTTCCATCAGACCATTTAGATATAGGTAGTATGGTATAGACATTTAACTTCAAACACAGACACAAGTAGAACAAAAAGATGCAGGTAACAGGCAAAAAATTCAGATATTTTGCTCGAATTAGGAAAAAAAAATCCTGTGTTAGAGAATTTAAAATAAAGAAAAGCTCCTGTTTAACAAAATAGCCAAGAAGTACCAAACACTACTATTAGGATGATAGACCCAAAGTGAGTAAATAGTGTATACAAAAAATTAAATTAATTTTGCATTTTATAAAATTTACTGCAGAAATAGTGCATCTGGAAATTCAAAGAGACTTTAACTATACTGAAATATTTTAACTAGCATTTAAATTTCCTGTGAATTGCACATTTAATTTTGACAGGGTGATAATTTAAAAAAAAAAAAGAAAAAGAAAAATTTCAGTGTTAATACACATTGGTAAAACAGCTAGGACTGTTTTTTTTTTTTTTTTTTTCCTTTACAATTTGGTCTTTTCACCCTCCTCAAAGTACTACCAAGCCACAGACATTAAAAGAGCAACAGGTAACACGTGCTTTGGAATTAAAATCATATAACAACCTACTTTATAATTAGTGCCACGAAAACCTTATTGCCTAATTCAAAATTCCAAATGTCAAATGCCTTCTTCCTTTATCATCCAAAATAGTACAAAGACTGCAGCTATATTCTTTATATTTGTTAAAATAAAAAATTGACTTGAAAATGGCATATTCAAATCTCTTTTTAAATTAATTTTATTGCGAAATATTTCAGACAAATATAATGTTAGACATTAAAATATATGTTTGATTGCATTCTCACTTTTTCACAATAGAAGACACGGTTAAGCCCATTTTATATTCAGATTCTTTTATTTCTGATGATTTAACAAATTACCCTTCAAATGTACAAGAATGGTGATTTCCAAAGTATTTACAGCTTCTTAAAATTTATGAAGTACTTTACACAAGTATATAGAAGTATATAGAAGTAAAGTTGGTAAAAAATAAAACAAAACAACCTTGTTGTTTGTTTTCTTAAATGGTAGTCATTAATGAATGTGGTACTCATCTATTTAGCCCTGATCAGGACATATTCAAAATGCAACAGCGACTATAGAGGTGAATGTCTCGTGGACCCTAGACCTGATTCCCACAAAACATACAATCTGGTAAGGAACTGATCATAATATAATATATGGCAGTATATGGGAAATACCACAATACTAGTACCAATACCACATTCTTAGAGTTGGAGGAAAGGAAAACTATTTTTTGAATGATATTTTAAGTCTAAATATTTTTAGCAGCTATTAAGTGCCTGAAATTTGCTTTGCCATTTAAACCCCTAATTTTTCATTACTTCTGGTTACTTCAAAAAGTCAAGAAGGATTCTTCAATTAGCTTATGATCAAATGTGAATTCTTGCTCTTTGGTAACTTCACTAGCCTCTGTTGGAAACTACAAGAGTACTAACTAATACTTTTGCAATTATTATCCTAGCTTCTGTACCTCATTAGCACTTGCTTTGCTAAATTCAAAGAAGAGAGTTCAAAGTTAAATGTCACCTTGTGGCTCCAGGTTTCTAAGGACTGATAACCTGGAGGCACATTACAAGGAAGTCAGCTCCAGAAGAGTGTTGTGTTGATTCATGATGTGTTTCCAGAGACAGTAAGACCCAGGCTACATTTACAGTCTTTGCCCCCCTACAATCATGCTGGCCCTCCCAGGGCAAGGTTTTTAAGAACTACTGATGTAACTCTCCCACAGCTCAAACTGTCGCATGGCTGTAACTTTACCAACCCTTGGAATCTGTCTCTCTCAGGTCACTTGGGAACAGCTGTATTTAGGTCACTCATAAGCAGGATTTATAAAATACTCTGATTCATCTTCCTAATGTGCCTCATGTACTTCTAAGGTGTAGCTCGGAGACCAAGAAATTCTGATTTTATGTTATGTGCTTTTAAATTTACCAATATGTTGTGTAGCTTTTCCTCATTTTACTTTACCTTTACTTTTATTTAAAAAGTATGTATTTTTTGTTCCTCTACTATTAACCAGATGATTATAACATTATGTAATAATCTTATGGAACAGTTAACTACTGTTTATGAGAGATGAAATGTAGATAAGACATATAATATTTCAGGAACTACTGACCATCTGCAAATGTGTATCTGTCTATATGTCTGTGTGTGTGTGTTTCATTCTCTGAGCGGTAAGCAAAGTAGTTCTCAAAGCCAGTTCTTGCTGTATGTTGAAGATGTCTAGAATGCCCCAATAAAATGGTTGGGTAAATGACATTACATTCATTCAAAGAAGGAGCTTTATGAATGTCCACTAAACATATGCAAAATGTCTAATCATATTAGTACTAAAATATTTTAGATTAAGGCAACAGTACTTTTGTCTACCAAGCATTTTTTTAATACTCATTGGTGGCAAGGAGCAGTGAAACAGGCATTCTTGCATATTCCTGATGGAACTTTAAACTAGATCAGTTTTTCTCAAAGGCTACCTGCCATTTTTAATCAAAAGCCTTGATAGTCACAGGTAAAATGGGGGGGAATACAAAAAGCATTCCTTTCTCTTTTCTCTGCTTTCCACTTTGCCATATATAGTTCTTACTTGTCTTTTGTAGGATCTAACTTTGCATTTAATGGAAGAGACTTTACCAGGATATTTCAACAATACTAGAGGAAAAATGACCGCCACTGATGGTGAAATCAGAGAAGTTAACCCCATGACACGCGGATATAGGAGTAGAATATGATATGGTGGTCAGAGCAGCAAGTGCAGTGGAACTTGAAGTGTATACCCTGGCAAAAAGAATACACATGGACAACAGAATCTCACATCTGGGCAGAATGCAAAACCATGGAGATGAGAATCAACAATTCCACAACTGAGCCACAAGGTACAGTGATGAAAAGGGCTAATAATACCTCAGCTCCTTTTCTCAAAACCCAAATATTATTCTATTAAGTTCACAGTACCTGATGATGACCATACATTTAGTAAATATATCAAATCATGCAGGACAGAGGACAAATTCCAGAGTTGGTACCTTAGATAAGCATTTTCCAATATTCTTTTCAGCCAGCTGCTTCCTGGTGAGGAATATATGTTAAGGCCAGTAACATACCATATGCTAGTGTCTATTGTAACACCTCATTTATCATGAAACTAGGTTATTTGGTCTGAAGCCACACTGTGTGGGTACCATGTGAATAGATGAGGCATCTCAGTAAGCCCTGAGGTGGTGGGCGTGGAAGCAGCATTTCAGGAATGGAAGGCAAATCAGTATCCACTGCAGGGTAAGGATCGACCTAGGAAGGATTTACTGCTGATCAGGTCAGGTGTGGAGTGGACTGATGTAAAAAAAACTGCCACAGAGTGGCTGACTAGACACCTCTGAGCAATACTGACAAAGGCCCCAGACTCTATGGATCAGAAATAAGATGTCCCTGAGGTACGCTGTTTCAATTCTTGACCCACAAAATCAGGGTTAAACAAAATAATTGCCTTTTAAGCTATTATATTGGGGGATAGTTTCCTATGCAAAAATATTGGGTGTGCCAAAAGGTTCCTTTGGTTTTTAAAGTAAAAGTAAAAAACACATTTTTCATTTTCACCAAGAACTTTATTGAACAACGTATTCACCCTTTTGTTCCCCTACCTTCTGCCATTTTTCAGGCAGCTTCATAATTCCATCTTCCCAAAACTTTTTATCTTTTTGAGCAAAGAACTGCTCCAGGTGTCTTTTACAGTCTTCCAGGGAATTCAAATTTTTTCCATTAAGAGAATTTTGTAAAGACCAAAATAAATGGAATTCTGAAGGTGTAATGTCTGGTAAATATGGTGGATGAATCAGAACTTCGCAGCCAAGCTGTAACAGTTTTTTGCCTGGTCATCAAAGAAACATGTGGTCTTGGGTTATCCTGATGGAAGATGATGCGTTTTCTGTTGAATAATTCCAGACACTTTTCATAGAGGGCTGCTATCAGTTGGTCTAAATGGGAGCAGTACTTGTTGGAATTAGCTGTTTGGTTTTCTGGAAGGAGCTCATAATAGAGGACTCCCTTCCAATCCCACCACATACACAACATCACCTTCTTTGGATGAACACGGCCTTTGGTGTGGTTGGTGATGGTTCATTTCGCTTGCCCCACGATCTCTTCCATTCCACATTATTGTACAGTATCCACTTTTCATCATCCATCACAATTTGTTTTAAAAATGGAACATTTTTGTTATGTTTAAGTAGAGAATCGCATGCAGAAATATGGTCAAGAAGGCTTTTGTCCACTTAACTTATGTGGAACCCAAACACCAAAGAGATGAACATAACCAAGCTGGTGCAAATGATTTTTAACGCTTGATTTGGATATTTTGAGTATGTCGGCTATCTCCCGTGTGGTATAACGTTGATTGTTCTCAACTAATGTCTTGATTTGATCACTATCAACTTCAACTGGTCTACCCAACCATGGAGCATTGTACAGCAAGAAATCTCCAGCACGAAACTTCACTAACCACTTTTGACACGTTCAATCAGTCACAGCACCTTCTCCATACACTGCACAAATCCTTTCTGCATTTCAGTTGCATTTTTATCTTTCTTGAAATAATAAAGCATAATATGCCGAAAATGTTGCTTTTTTCTTTCATCTTCAATATTAAAATGCCTACAAAAAATTCACCAATTTTGAAGAGTTTTTTTTTTTCAATGCACGCTGATATGACAGCTGTCACAATACAGTCTAACAAAATTGTTTCGAATGAAGTTAAAGACAACTAAGCGCTACTGGAGCCATTTTACAGAAAAAAACAAATGAACCTTTTGGCCAACCCAATAGATAATGAAATGTCTAACAAGAAGAAACATAAATTATAGGACATTCACTAGATAAAGTTTTATGTATTCTGTAAAAATGATAGCTGTGCAAACAACATAGCAAATGCTTACAAAGTAATGACAGATGATAAATTGGTATGCAAAATTATGCATGAACTCATTAAAATCAAAGATGTATATAAAATAATGGAATGAAATATAGGACTTTTATATCAATGACCTAATATTTGTGTTTACAGTTGATACTAACTAAATTTACTAACTATATAATAAATAAATTTATTTTTATTTCATGAATATGGTATCTCAAACACTACGCTTATTTACTAATTTCATGCCCAGGGATTTGTAAATGCTCCGGGATTACTGGGATAATAGAAAAAGAGCTGAGCCTAGAAAATCAGCAGAAAAATGATTTACATTTTCTTTCTGAATCATGCCCGGGATGTGTAAAATCTTCTATAACAAAGTGCCTGGCCTCCTGGCCTAAGTATTTAAATAAGTATTGGTTGAAAAGAAGGGAGGAAAAAAATATGACAAATTTTAGCTCTTGATTTCAAGGAGGCACCCTAATATAAAAAATGCACCTCAGGAAAACACTATGAGACTTAATACAATAGTAGCTAATGTACAGTTATGCAGTATAAGTTAATACGGGATATTCTCCCTTTATTCCTAGTTGTTATTACCAGCATTCACTTGAAAATTATTTGGTTGAATAGTAGAACACATCTTCTCAAAGAAATGACTGAACTATGGTAGCATGCCAGAATGAGGTTTGGCCCTAGAATGGAGCCACGAGATTTGCTGCTAGTTACGAAACTTGCAGAGGGCCAAACAGTCCACAAATCAAACTAACCACAAACACTTTAGTATATTTTCTGGCTTCAAGATGAGATTAGGTTTGGAGATCTATTAGAGTTATGAAAATATGTAACTCCAGAAACATTTTGACACTGCCAGGATCTCACAAATTTATAATTATATTCCTTGACAAGTTATAATTGAATAAGACACTTTTATTTATTGATAAATACATGTAGAGGCCTTTCTCTAGAGTACTATAGTATATAACTTTTAATTTTCATTTGGTCAGTGAAAAATTTACTTACAAATAGTATTTCAGCAAAATGGCTATTTAATCAAGAACTATATATTTATCAGATATGAGTGGTCACTAAGGGTATTTAAGTTTATAGCTCTGAAAACAAATAAATATCAGTAAAAGTAAAATAAATTTGAAATATATAATTTACATAGATTAAATATATCTCCAAATATAATGAATCTACTACTGTATACAATTCACATTCATTAAAATATCCTTTCCTGGGCTTCCCTGGTGGCGCACTGGTTGAGAGTCCGCCTGCCGATGCAGGGGACACGGGTTCGTGCCCCGGTCTGGCAAGATCCCACATGCCGTGGAGCGGCTGGGCCCGTGAGCCATGGCCGCTGAGCCTGTGCATCCGGAGCCTGTGCTCCGCAACGGGAGAGGCCACAACAGTGAGAGGCCCATGTACCGCAAAAAAAAAAAACAAAAAAAAAAACCTCCTTTCCTTTTATTTATAAACATATGCTCTTCCTAACTTGCTATCCTAAAGAGTTTAGAGGTTCAAATGTGCGCTTTAACTAGGTTCCTATCCTGAATCCACTACTTGCAAGCTATGTGAACTTGGAGAATTTAACTTCTCTGTGCCTCAGTTAACCCATCTGTGATGTATGGATAATATTAACTTCCTCCTAAGCTTGTTGAAAAGATGAAAATATTCCCAAATGAAAGTGTTTAGAATAGTACCTAGAATTAGGAAGTCCTGAATAGATTCTAACTTTAAGAACATCCAGCTTGATTTAGTGTACACCTTTCCATGAAAGGACACATGAAAAGAAGATCATAGTCATTGATGATGCAGATTGAGTCATTTTCTGAAGAATGTATGTTATGAAGTATTGACTTCAACCATAATTTAACAAGAAATTAATATGAAAAGTAAGTGTGGAAAATACACATTTGGAAATTAAACAACACACATCTATATTCATCATGGGCTAAAGAGGAAGTGTCAAGGGAATTTAGAAAATATTCTAAATTAAATAGAAATAAAAGCACCATGTATCAAAATTCTTGCAATGTAGCTAACTCAGTACTTCGAGGGAAATATACAGTATTAAATGTTTACTTTAGAAAAGAACAAGAGTCTGAAATCAAAGCTTATATGTTACTGAACTAGAAAAAGAAGAGTAAATGAAAACAAAAGTAAACATAAAGAAGGAAGTAATAAAGAAAAGGACATAAAAGAGTAATACTGAAAACAAAAAATGCAATAGAGAGAATCATTAAAACCAAAAAGTTGATTCTTTAAAAAAAATAATAATATGGACAAATCTCTGGTCAGACTTGGAAAGAAAAAAGAGAGAAGACATAATTTACCAATATCAGGTATGGAAGAAATGAGATCACTAAAGAACCCACAGATATTAGAATAATAATAAGGGAATTCCAAGAACAATTTTATGCCCATAAATATTGGTGAAATGGATAAATTCCCTGAAAGACGCCAAAAACCTAAGCTCACTCAAGAAAAACAGATAACCTAAATAGTCTTAAATCTACCAAAGTAATTGAATTTGTAGTTAAAACCTTCCAACAAAGAAAACCCTAGATAGGTTCACTACATGGCTTCACTGGCAATTTTTACCAAACATTTAAGGAGGAAATAATGCCAATTCAATGCAAAATTTTCCATAAAGTAGAAGAGAAGTGAATGTTTCTCAACATATTTTATGAAGCTGGAGCTTGATACCAAAATCAAATAGTGCCTTTGCAAAAAAACAAACCTACAGTCCAATATCCCTCATGAACATAGATGCAAAAATATGTAAAAATTTGAATCCAGCAGTATATAAAAATGTTACTACATTATGATAAATCAGAGCAATTCTATCATATCAATAGAGTAAAGAAGAGAAAACAAACTTATGATCATCTCAATCAAGGCAGAAGAATTGTTTACAAAAATACAATGCCTGTTCATAATAAACCTACCGAAGGAGAAAAAAGACCTGTATGCAGAAAATTAAAAGACACTGATGAAAGAAATTAAAGATGATACAAATAGATGGAGAGATATACCATGTTCTTGGATTGGAAGAATCAACATTGTGAAAATGACTCTACTACCCAAAGCAATCTATAGATTCAATGCAATCCCTATCAAACTACCACTGGCATTTTTCACAGAGCTAGAACAAAAAATTTTGCAATTTGTATGGAAACACAAAAGACCCCGAATAGCCAAAGCAATCTTGAGAACGAAAAATGGAGCTGGAGGAATCAGGCTCCCTGACTTCAGACTATACTACAAAGCTACAGTAATCAAGACAGTATGGTACTGGCACAAAAACAGAAATATTGATCAATGGAACAGGATAGAAAGCCCAGAGATAAACCCACGCACATATGGACACCTTATCTTTGATAACGGTGGCAGGAATGCACAGTGGAGAAAGGACAGCCTCTTCAATAAGTGGTGCTGGGAAAACTGGACAGATACATGTAAAAGTATGAGATTAGATCACTCCCTAACACCATACACAAAAATAAGCTCAAAATGGATTAAAGACTTAAATGTAAGGCCAGAAACTATCAAACTCTTAGAGGAAAACATAGGCAGAACACTCTATGACATAAATCACAGCAAGATCCTTTCTGACCCACCTCCTAGAGTAATGGAAATAAAACCAAAAATAAACAAATGGGACCTAATGAAACTTCAAAGCTTTTGCACAGCAAAGGAAACCATAAAGAAGACCAAAAGACAACCCTCAGAATGGGAGAAAATATTTGCAAATGAAGCAACTGACAAAGGATTAATCTCCAAAATTTACAAGCAGCTCATGCAGCTCAATAACAAAAAGACAAACAACCCAATCCAAAAATGGGCAGAAGACCTAAATAGACATTTCTCCAAAGAAGATATACAGACTGGCAACAAACACATGAAAGAATGCTCAACATCATTAATCATTAGAGAAATGCAAATCAAAACTACAATGAGATATCATCTCACACCAGTCAGAATGGCCATCATCAAAAAATCTAGAAACAATAAATGCTGGAGAGGGTGTGGAGAAAAGGGAACACTCTTGCACTGCTGGTGGGAATGTGAATTGGTTCAGCCACTATGGAGAACAGTATGGAGGTTCCTTAAAAAACTACAAATAAAACTACCATATGACCCAGCAATCCCACTACTGGGCATATACCCTGAGAAAACCAAAATTCAAAAAGAGTCATGTACCAAAATGTTCATTGCAGCTCTGTGTACAATAGCCTGGAGATGGAAACAACCTAAGTGCCCATCATTGGATGAATGGATAAAGAAGATGTGGCACATATATACAATGGAATATTACTCAGCCATAAAAAGAAACGAAATTGAGCTATTTGTAATGAGGTGGATGGACCTAGAGTCTGTCATACAGAGTGAAGTAAGTCAGAAAGAGAAAAACATATACCATATGCTAACACATATATATGGAATTGAAGGGAAAAAAAATGTCATGAATAACCTAGGGGTAAGACAGGAATAAAGACACAGACCTACTGGAGAACGGACTTGAGGATATGGGGAGGGGGAAGGGTGAGCTGTGACAGGGCGAGAGAGAGTCACGGACATATACACACTAACAAACGTAAGGTAGATAGCTAGTGGGAAGCAGCCGCATGGCACAGGGATATGGGCTCGGTGCTTTGTGACCGCCTGGAGGGATGGGATAGGGAGGGTGGGAGGGAGGGAGACGCAAGAGGGAAGAGATATGGGAACATATGTATATGTATAACTGATTCAGTTTGTTATAAAGCAGAAACTAACACACCATTGTAAAGCAATTATACCCCAATAAAGATGTTAAAAAAAAAAAAATTCAGCAAGCTAGGAATAGAGAGGAACTTCTTCAATCTATTCAAGGGCATCTAAAAAAATAAAACTTACAGCTAACATTATACTTAACATTGAAAGACCACTAAATATGAAAAAGAAGCATAAAGTTGGGCAGCTTATATCATCTGACTTCTAGTTACTTTTAAACTACAGTATAAAAATAGTATTACATTGGAGAAAGAATAGAAACGTAAATCAACTGTGAAGAATAGAGTCCAGAAATAGACAAACACTTGTATGGTGAACTGATTTTTTGGCAAAGTTGCAAAGGCTATGGAGAATGGATGGTCTTTTCAAGTGATGCTGGGAGCTATTGGATATTCATTACCAAACTAATTAACCTCAAGTATACCTTGTACCCTAAACAAAATTAACTAAAAAGAATCATAGACCTAAATGTAAAACCTAAAACTAGAAAAATTCTAGATAAAGCGTAGGAGAAAATCTTTGTGAACTTGAATTAGGCAAGTGTTTCTTAAATATAACACTAAAAGCATGAAGCATAAAAGAAAAAATATGATAAAATAGACTTTATTAAAATCAAAAATTTTGCTCTTCAAACAATAATGTTTAGAGGATGAAAAGAAAAGGCACAGGAGGGAGAATATTTGTGTAAAACACTTATCTGATAAAGAACTTGCATCAAGAATGTGTAAGAACTCTTAAAGCTCAATTATAAAAAAAACAAACCAACCAATAATAATGGATAAAATATTTCAACAGACACTTCACTGAAGAAGATATAAAGTTGGCAAATAAGTATATTAAAACATGCTCAATATCATTAGCCATAGGGAAATGCAAATGAAAAGAAAACGAGCTACCTTGTAAGAAGGATTCTAAAATGGTCCTTCAATGACCCTGCCCTTGTACAATACATTCCCCTTTCTATTAGTGTGGGTGGGGCTTGTGACTATGATAGGCTATCACTCCCATGATTGGGTTACATTATAAGGCAAAGGGGAAGGGATTTTGCAGATATAATTAAGATCTCTCATCAGTTGATTTTGAGCTAATCAAAGGAAGATTATCTTGGTGGGCCTGATGCAAATAAGTAATCTCTTAAAAGAGGGTTTAGTGGTCAGAGACAGAGGAAATCAAAGAGACATGCTCCTATTGGCTTCAAAGAAGAATTAAACTGCCATTTTATGAGGCGGCCTGTGCCGGAGATCTCTAGGAGCTAAGTATGACCTGAGGCCAACAGCCATGGAGGAAATGGGGACCTCAGTCCCACAATGAAAAAAACTGTATTCTACCAATGACCTAAATGGGCTTGTAAGAGGACCCAGAGCCTCAGATGAAGAATTTGCAGTCCTACTGATACCTGATTTCAGTCTTTTGAGATCCTAAGTAGAGTACCTAGCCAAACTGTGCCCAGCCTTCTGACCTACAGGAACTCTGAGATAATAAATTTGTGTTGCTTTAAGGTGCTAGGTTTGTGGTAATTTGTCATGCAGCAGCAGAAACTAATACAAAATACTACTACACACTTAAAAGAATGGTCAAACAAAACAAAAAGTTGACAATAGCAAGTGCTGTTTGCAATGATGCAGAGCAACTAGAACTCATACATTACTGATAAGAATAAAAAATTGTACAAATACTTCACAGAAAAATTCAGCAGTTTCTTGTAAAGCTGTACATACAACCACCCAGTAATTCCATGCTTGGGTATTTATTCAGGAGATGTGAAAATGTATGTTCACATAAAAATTTGTAAGTGAATGTTTACAGTGGATTTATTCATAAATGCCCCAAACTGGAAATAACCCAAATGCCCTCCAACAGGTGAAAGGTTAAACAATCTGATACATCCATACAATGTAGTACTGCTCATCAAAAAAAAAGGGATAAACACTTGATACATGCAATGTCATTGATGGAAACAAAATGTTTATGGGAAAAAAAAGGTCTACATACTGTATGATACCATGAATTTTACATTTCAGATAAGGCAAAATTAGACGAGTAAAACAGGTCGGTGGCTGCCAGGGATTGCAGTGATCAGACATATTGGCTACAAAGAACATGAGTGATTTTGGGGAGGTGATGGAACAGTCGGTATCTTGATTGTGTAGTAGTGCCTACATACAGCTGCCAAAACTCAAAAACTATACACAAAAGGGTTAATTTTCCTTTATATAATTTATACTTCAACTAAATTATTGATCTGAAACTAAAATATAGCTCCTGGATTAAAATCTCAGTGACTTAACATGGTAAAGTTATCTCTTGCTCAGGAAAGTTCAAAAAATGTTTATAATCCATGGGCAGTTTTCCTGCACGTATGATTCAGGAAACCAAGCTGCTTCTGTCTTGCCCATGTGTTCTTCAGTATATGGACCCCAAGTTCTCCAGGCTGGTCTGCCTTGAGCTGGCAAAAAAGAACAAGCATGGGCTGGCTCTCATTAGAGGGCCCGGCCTGGAAGTGGAATGCATCACATTTGCTCACACCCACTGTGAGCAAACCACATTGGTTCACATCCATTGTGAGCAAATCCAGTCACAGCTACCTGAAGGGAGGTAGTCAAATTTAGATAAGCAGTTTGTATAGGAAATACTGGAAAAACTTTTTGTGAACAAATAAGCAATCTATTTATTATCCTATAATAAGTACTTTATAGTAATAAAAGCATAATATAGTTTATAAAAGCATAAACTGAAAATTTCCCACTTATAATAAAGTTTGGGCCTATCAAGTAAGAAGCAAAAAACAAAGAGAGAAAAGATAGAACAAACAATAATACCAAGGATGTTTGTTAATTTTTGTAGGATCTTAAATTCTTGTGGAATATTTCTGCTTGAATAATGTACCATTTTAAATGAACTGACAAAAATACCCTTGCAAAAAATGTTCACCTATTATGTAACCTTTCAGAATTTTCCAATTTGTGACTTATCTCCTGAGCTGCAGTTCAGATATTTTCCCGCTGTGTCACCTGGCCTCTCCAAATTCTAGTTAGAGTCGTGTGCACTGGAACAAAGATGATCTCCTGAAGGAAATCTTCACAAATAACTTTTATTTTATTTTATATGGATAACCTTTATTTTTTTTTAAAGAATTAGGCATTATTTTATTTTCCAAAGAGACCTGCTGATAATACATGAGAAGAAAAATTTGCAAAATATTCTCTGCTGTTGCAGGGCAGTATGGAATACAGAGGGACCAGACATGATCTTTTTCTTACACATAACTTGCCAAGCAGAGTGAGGTCAATCTTTTGCCCTGATTCTCTCCTAGCAGGCACAATATTTCAATTTTCTGTCCAACAATTTAGTGCTATCTCAGATTATGGATAACCTTTAAATGATACTTTAGTCTATTTGTCCAGCATTAGTATTTTAATAATATTATACCTTAAAAAATGTACTTTCCTAATACAAGATACATAGAGATAAAATAAATAAAACAATTGTGTTCCTTGCATCAACTTCGGGAAAAGCTTGAAAACTGATGGACTCTTCAAAATAGTATTTAGTGACATAGGTTGGGAAATCATTCAGAGAAGTTGAGAATAAAAAATAAGTATAATTTTGTTTCTCATAATATTATTGTTGCTATGTGATAGACCGTATAATAGCACCTATTAAGAATGCTGATTATCTATTTCTCTATATGTAAACTCTTCTTTTAGAGCTGATGAGTGAGCAGCATTACCAGATTCCATAATCTACAAAGTGATTTTGTTTTAGAGTCATATAATCTTAATATTGTTTTCTAAACATCAGGGTTTTTAACTCGGTTTGAATAATCCCACAAGTTGCCAGTGACCAGTAAGAGACATTCTGTAAACAGCCAGAATTAAACAAAATCATTTTCACATCCCACAAATATTACCCAACTATTGTTTTAATAAACTTCTAGAAGAAAAACTATATTTAAAAAGGGTATTCTGGTCCTCTTTGAAGGACTGGAAACAGTAAAAGGGCATAAATGCTTAGTGACTCATATGTGTAATGAATCATATATGGCATTAGAGATTCTGGTCATCTGCATGTAAGTGCAGATATGGTTTTTCTGTATATCTAAATTTCATTACTCAAATTATTTTCTGATCTATAAATGGATTTTAAGTTGCAGTCTTATGAACTTCTTCTGTCAGTCATCATCTATGGTTATTAATGCAAGGGATGTGGCATGTTTGTGTTAAATTGGCACAGTATGAAGCGTGAATTTTATGATATATTTTAAACTCCATGTTCATGAATTGTTTTCTTCTGAGTGGGTGGATCACAGCTATATAAAGACACGTTATGTTTCAAGGTCTGTCTCAGTTTGAAATATATATACTTATTTACAGAATATAAATAAGAAATAAAATGAGGAAAATTAAATTTGAAGAACTCAACATTTCAAAGCTTTGAGCATTATTTTAAAAATTAGTTTTAAGGAGAGGCTAATCAGTGGCACAAAGAATCAAGAAAATTATCAGCCTGATTCTAACGAAAAGTAATAGTGTCAAGGAAAAATGCGGCCAAGTAAGGAAGAAAACCACAACCAAGCAAGGTCAGGTAGATGCTTGGGAGTGGGTCTTTGCGTTCCAAGGGATTTCAGTGCTTCTTCAATTTTATGCTGCATGATAAACCTAGTTTTGAAAGGTAAAAATCAATTACCACCCAAGTAACTAATGTTTGAATGGATTAATCTAATTCTTCATCTAATTTGGTTAAAAGAACTCAGAAATTTAACATACTGTATATTAATACTAGATTCTTACTTTTACATGTATAAAATGTCATACAGTGTAAAACTAGGACTAATATATGGTACATAAGTTCAGGAAAATATAATACATATATATGGCAACCTTTTCCCTTTTGTTCTAATCTCTTTCTCTGCACTACAGTCATGTTAGATGAAACATAAAATTAATACTTTATTGAAGTTGTAGCCTAATAATAACATTGTTTACTAAGGATAAGAGTTTAGTGCTGCCTACTTAATTCATTTATTCATTAATATTTATCATACATCTATTATTGCCAGACATTATTACACTTCGATGAGAAAATATTACATGGTACCTACAGGGAGGGAGCTTATAATCTAGGACTAGAAGCTCTCATCAAAATAGCTGAATATTGTGAGTGGGCTATGGGCTATGAAGAAGAGTTTTATGGTGATATGTGAACATAGAAGAGATCATGGAAAACTTGAGAGAAGAAGTAGATCTGTGTGATGAGCTGTGATCCAAAAGATGAGCATGTCTTACTTATCTACAGTATTTATTCCTAGGAGAGGAAACAGGGTGTGGAAATACGGTATGGCAGAAAGAGAGCAGAGATGAGGAGCTGTAGTGGCCTGACAGTAAGAATGAGAAGAATATGAAGTATGACGATGGGGAGGTGTACGCTGGCTGAACCTTGCAGGGCCTGGTAGGTCCTGAAGAGGTCTTTTCTCATTTACCTGAAATCAGTGAGAAGGTCTCAAACTATTTTAAGTGTGTGTGTGTGTGTGTGTGTGTGTGTGTGTGTGTGTGTGTGTGTGAGATGGGGGGGGTGGAGCATTGTAAGGGGAAGATTTGCATTTCAAAAAGATCTTCCTGGGTTTCCCTGGTGGCGCAGTGGTTGAGAGTCTGCCTGCCGATGCAAGGGACGCGGGTTCGTGCCCCGGTCTGGGAGGATCCCATGTGCCGCGGAGCAGCTGGGCCCGTGAGCCATGGCTGCTGAGCCTGCACGTCCGGAGCCTGTGCTCCGCAACGGGAGAGGCCACAGCAGTGAGAGGCCCGCGTACCGAAAAAAAAAAAAAAAAAAAAAACATCTTCCTGATTTGCAGTGGGGAGAACAGACTCTTGGGATCAGGGAAGAATCTACTGCAGTTGTCTAGGAAGAGAGACTGGTAGCTGGCCAGCCCAGAGCCTTGCCTTGAGGACTAAGAGTAACTTATCTTCCAAGACTCTGAAACTCTACCCTACAGATAAGAAAGCTTTCATGGTCTTACTTGTAACCTACTCAATTTTATTACAGTGGTGGTCAAAATCCAAAATCTAGCTTCCTATAAGAAATTAGAAATCCTCGTCAAGGGCTTCCCTAGTGGCTCAGTGGTTAAGAATCCACCTGCCAATGCAGGGGACATGGGTTCGAGCCCTGGTCCGGGAGGATCCCACATGCCGCGGAGCAACTGGGCCCATGTGCCACAACTACTGAGCCTGCGCTCTAGAGCCCACAAGCCACAACTACTGAGCCCACGGACCTAGAGCCTGTGCTCCCATCAAGAGAAGCCACTGCAATGAGAGGCACGCACACCGTGGCGAGGAATGGCCCCCACTCGGCGCAACTAGAGAAAGGCCCGTGCGCAGCAACAAAGACCCAAAGCAGCCAAAAATAAAATTAATTAATTAAAAGAAAACGCATTAAAAAAGAAATCTTCGCCAAGAAGTGTTGGCAATTTAGAAAGTCTGAAGTGAAAGGAAACAAAACTACAGCGAAGGACATGTTAGAAGTTAGGAAGGTCTCTGGAAAAAAATGAGGGCAGAAGATTAGTTATAAAGTCCATGTATCAACATGATAAATCCAATCTGTTCCAGGCTGTATTATCTATTGCTGTTTAACAAATTATCCCAAAAGATAGTGGCTCAAAACAACAACATTTATTATCTCGTGGTTTCTCTGGGTCAAGAATCTGCTTGTTGGCAGGATTCAGTTGCTTCTGTGCTATTGGACAGGGTGCCTCAGTTTCTTGCTGACTGTTGGCTGAAAGTTGCCCTCAGTTTCTTGTCACATGGGTCACTCCACGAAGCAGCTTCCAACATAGCAGTTTACGTCACCAGGGAAAACACACTAGACAAGCCAGAGAGAAGGTGGAAGTCCATTCATTTATAAGTCAATCTCAGAAGGGACATTCCATTACTTCTGCCATATTCTATTTGTTATAAGCACACCACTAGGTCCAGTTCACATATAAGGGGAGGATTACACAAGAGCATGGATACCCTGAGGTGGGGATCATTGATAGTTATCTGAGAAGCAGCCTACACACACTTTAAAATGCTACAACAAACATGTATGGGGGATGAAATAAAGTCATTATTTAGAAGTTGCCTATTAGAAAATAGCATAAATAAAATGCATTCTTGTACATTCTAGGAAACAAGATTGAAAAATAGAATAGAGAGTGGGAAACAAAGGAAGAGTTTCAAACTCCTATGAAATAATGCTGAAAAGGAGACAAATAACAGGCTCCAGGAAAGCTGGGGACATATACCACGCTGCCATATAATCACCTGTTTACTTTTCTGCATCTCCCACTAGACTACAAGCTCCTGAAGAACAGGGCTGTCTTTTACCCTTACGATCTCAATATCTAGTACATCATAAGAACATTTTAAGTGTTCAATAAATATTACATGAAGGACAAAGAGCTTTGACCTCTTACCCTTGTTTTAGAAGGCTTTACCTAGGCAGGAGTGGGCGGTTATTCCTACAGAAGATCAGATATCAGATGCCAATGTCTTTCAGTTTCATAATATTTATTTGTAACACTGATAAGTGGTTTAGGAAAAATAGGTTACGTTTGAAAATCTGTTTGCACATTACCATGAGTAAGGTTATATTTCTGTTATTTTAAATGACACTTACTTGTTAGAAAGTGGACAAGAGACAGGAGGAAGTAGGAGTAGGATAGCTACAACTCCGAGCAGCCATCCTCTCTGTTTTTAAGAAGTTTACAAGGGGAAAGTCTTCATACATAATGGAAACTATAACCAAAATTTCAAGACAATTTATAACAAATATCAAATAAATTATTACAACTTAAAAGTCATGGACTTTTAAAGATGAGAACAGTTACCAGAATTGGGATGGTCAGGAAAACTTTGTAAATGACATGGGAATTCAAAGGATGAAATTTTGAAAAGAAGAGAGGAAGGAATAGACATGCTAAATAAGCAAGAATGTGTGAGTATATTTAGAGAATAGCTGAGCAGAAGCACAAGCCTGTGTAATGAGTGCTGGTTTTCTTCTATCCAGTGTCAGGACACGCATGTGGCTTGTTACCAATATATGGAAGTTAAAATAAGAAGCAGGAATGCTTTAAAAATGCCTTTGCCTCCTTGCTTTTAGCTTCAATTGACCCACCTGAGTCTACCTGAGTTTCTGTAAAATTGGGAACCATAGCAATTCAACCTCCTGGGATTTGTGTGAGGATGTAGTCATAGCTGTGTTTGGGGAACATTATTAGTTGGCGTGCCCAGTCAACAACCATTCCTAATAATCTTCTCCCTTGATTTCTTCTACCACTTAGGCTGGAGACACATATTCTGTTGTTTTAGCCATCTTCCAATCACGGGAGCATCTTTTCTGAACCTGCGATTTCAGAAAGCTGTCTAGGGATGGTTTTCTCTTTCTTTTAAAAGACAAAGGCTATATCCATCGACAGATGAATGGATAATGAATGTGGCACATATATACAATGGAATATTAGCCATAAAAAGAAACGAAATTGAGTTATTTGTAGTGAGGTGGATGGACCTAGGGTCTGTCATACAGAGTGAAGTAAGTCAGAAAGAGAAAAACAAATACCATTTGCTAACGCATATATGTGGAATCTAAAAAAAAAGAAAAGAAAATGGTACTGGTGAACCTAGTTGCAGGGCAGGAATAGAGAGGTAGACATAGAGAATGGACTTGAGGACTTTGGGTGGGAGGGCGAAGCTGGGGTGAAGTGAGAGTAGCATCGACATATATACACTACTGAATGTAAAATAGTTGGCTGGTGGGAATCAGCAGCCTAGCACAGGGAGGTCGGCTCGGTGCTTTGTGATGACCTAGAGGGGTGGGATAGGGAGGGTGGGAGGGAGGCTCAAGAGGGAGGGGATATGGGGACATGTGTATGCATATGGCTGATTCGCTTTGTTGTGCAACAGAAACTAACACAGTATTGTGAAGCAATTATACTCCAATAAAGATCTACTAAAAAAAAAAAAAAGAAAAAAGAAACTTTTAACATCTCTCCAAAGCTTTAGCAAAGGCAGCAATGTCCACAAAGATGGGTATGTAATAACATACATACATTTGTGGGTATGTAATAACAAAACATGAATGATATCACCACTGGAGGATAGTGAGATGATCCATAATCTAAACTGATATAGCAGAGGCTTGGAATCAGACAATGTAAGTTCCCTAGGGACAGATTCCCTGGAAACATTCCCTAGAATCCAATGTGTTTCACAGATTCCCTGGAAACACATTAGATTTTCCATGGACACGTGTAGGGACAAGCAAATTTTAACTTGAGCCTGGTGACCTGCACTGACATTGGTGTGATAGGCATAATAAAAGGTAATTCTCCTGAGTAGGGCCCAGACTGCATAGAAACAGCTATAATATGAAACTAATATTTGAATGACGTATTAAGTGAAGTTTCTCATATATTTAATATTATTCAGTAATAGAGCATGTCTATATAGTAGTATCTCTCAATTTCTGATCCAAAAAAATTAGAAGATTATCTCAATTAGGGTCATATAATTTATAAGAACCCAGAAGAAATTTGAAGAGGTTTTTGTAGACAACATTTTGGAAGGGAAGTTTTTCGGGGGAAATCTAGGATCACTAGGTGAATATTTCAGAAAGTTGAGTAATACTGTTTTCTGGGCATATTTCTTATTTTTATTGCAAATATTCCCGTTGGATGCACAAGCATCAGTGGATTCCTTAAGGGCTTCTCTGCTTGACCACTCAGCATTTGACAAAGTGGCACCTCTTTGGCACAGGTGTCCATGCTGTTAGATTTTTCTGATCCTCTTTTTCCTTTCCAGTTTTATATAAGAAGTTTTCTTTCTCTTTACACCTATTTTGACAATTAGTGATCCTCAAGTTCTTCCCTTGGCTTGCTCTTTTCTTTCTACTCACGCTGCATGTATTTCTCTGTCCATTAATGACACACACTTCTGTACCTTTGACCCATACCTCTCTTTGAGCCTTTTCTGGATCTCCAATACAGCAATTCCAATACACATTCCTCATTATCCTGTCCGCCAAATCTATACTCTTTCTTATTCTCAATCTGATGAGTGATACTTCCAATCTCAGACTTCCAACCAATCACCAAACCCCCCTACACAAATTATCTGTCATGTACACCTCTCTAGCCACACCACTACTTCTCTTCAGGCCCTTAATATAGTTTACCTGAAGTCGTGTTCTAACCATTTTCCCTGCTTCTAGTCTCGGGACACCACACATATGTCTTCCATATTTTCACAAAAATTGTCTTTCTAAAATGTGAAGCTGTTGATCGTTCCTCAGATTAAGAGCTTCTTTAACACGTTTACAATAAAGTAAATGTTACACAGCATTTAGGGCATTCAATGATTGTCTGTTTTTTCTCTTGGCCAATCTTATTGTGCCTCACACACTGGGCTCCAGTCATACTAAAGGAATTGCCCACCCCACATGCTCAGAAGTACGTTACAGTTCTGTGCCTTTGCTCAGGCTGCTAGCCCACAGAAACGCCTCTTTCTGCCTGGTGGCAATCTCTGTAAAGCCTTTCTTGATCCCTCATAATTAGGAGTTGAATATATATATACATTCCCGGCACTGGTATATTAAGTATTTAATAACCATGCGTTTAATTAATTAATGCACACATGGTGTGCATTTATTTAAATAATAA
The DNA here is from genome assembly GCF_005190385.1 of Monodon monoceros. NCBI lineage: Eukaryota > Metazoa > Chordata > Mammalia > Artiodactyla > Monodontidae > Monodon > Monodon monoceros. The sequence goes on from NW_021703768.1 coordinate 71,916,204, forward strand.
ATATTTCATAAATATTAGAATGAGTGAATATTCTTGGTCATTTTGCTAATTTCCAATTAGAAAGCTACCATGTTTTCTGCAGCTGCCACCATCAGTACTTGTGGCTATCTCCTGCACACTAACTATTACACAAGTCATATGAGCCTTTAAAATCCATGAACCAATCCTTATTGGCACTGACATTTTCATCCTTTGATACCTCATCACTCTGCTGTTTCACAGTGTCCAAGAGTCTTAAAGTGTGCACTGAATCGTGGTTAAACCTTTACACACACACAGCTAGTCTGTGTCCTACAGGTACAAATCTAGCTCCCTTTTCAGGTCATATTCCACGTTTAACTTACAAAATCCCATACTGTTGAGTGCAGTCAGTACCACATTGACTGGGCTGTAACTTGGATCCAGTAGCCTCTCTCCCTCCTAATCCCTCAGAGGAAGTGATGAAGGGCTGCTCTGAGAGCAGACCCTGGTGATGCTTGAGCAGAGTCCTTCAGGAAGCAAGCTTAGAAGGCAAGGCTGCATACTGCTCCTTCTCTTTCTATGTGTGATAAACTGATAACACAGCAGCAACTGACTGCACGTCATTAAATCAAGTCACTTTAAATCAAGAATCTCTGTTCTGTAGAGTGTGTTGATAGTTAAAGCGGATAAGTCTCTGTGGTGTTAACCGCTCAGTATCTTTATTACAATAAAAACCCATTAATTTTCTTTTGGGGAACATGCTTTATCCTCATTTTTCAATCCCTCTGCTATGATGGCCTGACCTGCATAGTTCAGGGTTGCACGTGTGACCCAGACTAGGTCTGTGAGAGTCAGGCCTGGAACTTTTAGTCTAATCGCTGGGGAAAGAGACTGCCACAGAACAAAGACAACACAATGTCTAGAAGTGGAAAGAGACAGATTTCTTATGTTGACATATGAACTCCTAGATCCATATATGCCTAAAGCCAATTAACTCCCCTGGACTTTTCTGTTAAATGTACTGATATAGCAGGAGGGCAGAGTAAAATTATTTATAGTTATGACTAATAAATAATTGATAGCACATATATGCAAGCCAGGTAATATTCACTCAAACTGATTATCAGCTTGGCTGGACAAACATTAACTAACACACTTTTTCCAGGTATCTGCCAAACATGTATCAAGCCTCAAGTACTCAATAAGTTCATTCGTCTTCGAGTCTTCAGAGAAATGTTATAAAGTTTGAAAGCTCACATTCGTTCATTACAGATATTGATGAGGCACCTGCAATGAGCCTGCCAATCTATTTGGCAAGAGGATACAATACTGAACATAATCAAACCCATTTTCTGGCTTAACTGAGGCCAAAGACTTGTAGCAAGGTAGACATTAAGTACATAATCATACAGAAAGAGTAAAAAATACCAAATGTTCAAGGATTGCCACATAATGATCTAAGGGCTTATAAAAATAATAGAGGCATTTGACCTTATAATGGAAGTTAGGAAAGACTTCCCTGGGTAAATGATACCAGGATCACTCCTTTTATGGGCCGGACATGAGTTCTGTGGAGGCTTCTGAGCAGCCACCCACCGCTTTTCTTTCCACCCCTGGACCATCATCTTCATGCTTGCTTAACACAACCTCCATCTCCTTCTCCCCTTTGGAAAAAGCACACTGGTGCCCTCAGGAGAAGGGACCTGGAGGATCCTCTAGCACAGGCCTGAGGAGCCTTCTCAGGTATATTTGTGCAGGAAATTATGGGGTCCCAAGGTCCTGAGATGTCATCTAATTGGAGGATTACATATCCCAACTGGGTTTGTCCCCTGAGCCAGCCCAATGGATTCTGTCTACCTTAGGAGGGGGCCAGTGAAGGGAGGGTCATAGTGGGGGTTTCCAAAGCATAGGGCCCAGAGCAGGAGCCACGTTGATCAAGTCCAAGGGCAGAATGCAAGGACACTTACATGAGCTCTGAAGGCAAAGCCTGTATATGAGACAGAGGAGCAGAGGAGATGCTTGGGAGCAGGGAATGAGTGGCATGGACCAATATTTTAGGAGAAAACAACGTTCTTCATCATTAGAAACCTAGCTTGTCTTTCGAGTTACTTGCTTATGTTTTTAAATGTCTTAAATATGAATATGAACAATGCCAAAAAATAGCAAATGCCATGAAATGTAGGTGGGCTAAAACTGCTGCATGGTGTAATTCTCACACTAAGCTATTGTCTCAAAATAACCAAACCACACAATTACACAGAGAAAGAGATGTACAACAAATATAATACTCCCCCACCCCCTAAAAGATTCTTGCTTTGTTTTTGAAAGAAATGATATATTCTATATAGCCTGCAGCTAGCTAATCACTCAGGGACTAGTTTAGGTGAGTGACAGTCACTGAATGTGTCCACAGACTTTATAGTGACAGGAACAATTTACCTGCACTTTTCTTCTTTAATTAAATAGTAATCAGTGAGTGGTAATTTAGATCCCCATATATATGGGTGCATGAGAAAGTATGACAGCATGATTTGCTAGACTCAGCTTGTTAATCATACTTAAGGCAATGGCTAAATTTCTAGGTTTCAAGGTGCTTAGTTAGGCCTGCTATTGAACTTGAAAGAATTTACAGCTCTAAGGCATGTATAGGTTTGTTAAAAGGACACGTTAAACCCACGAACAGGTGATCCCATATATAAAAAATACTTTTTAACCAATTCTATCAGTTACTGTTATTAAGAATAAAAATCTTTCTTTTAAAAAATGGTTGAGTTCACAGTCTGCAAAACGCTTTAAAAATAACACCTTAAAACAAGGCTTTTTTCACTATAAACTAGATACAGCTTTAACGGAATGAGATTTTATCTAATTTTCTTTAGAAAATGTGTATATTCATCAGACATTATCATAGCACCAAGTTTAGTGAATTTTGTCATTTAAATAACTTCAGTTATAATTCCAGTTTCCTCCTTTTATGTAAATAGCCTCAAAACTGCTTTGGAGCAGAAGCTCTCCAAATATGGTCTCAGCCTAGAGGTAATTTTTTTTTTTAACGGAGCGATTTTTTTTTTTTTTTTTAGCTATATTAACTCTCCAATGTAAAAATCCATGAAACCCAGTGAAAAGAGAATCCGAGAAATTCTTTCACTTTGATAAATCTGAAATGTTGGAACTTTCAAGTTTAAAATTTTCCCTGGGGCACTGTAAGAAAACTGACAGGAGATAAGTTTTAAAAGAATGTTATAACATTTAGAAGTTATAAATAAATTAAACAACATAGGTCATTGCATAAATGAGCATTAACTATTTCTATCAGGCTTGAAATTTTCATGACCTACATTTCTTCATATCCTATTATGAGGTCTATATTCATTCCCAGATTTTTTTTTTGAGAGCTACTAGAGCTGTGTGGAAAAGAGGTGAAGCAAGAGAAGTTTAATGAGGGTGAGAGTGAAGGACCATGCTCCTGCCACCTCTCATTCACCAGGCATTGCAGGGAAGGGGCTCCTCCTTCCAGGACTGACAGCCAGGCACCTTGCATCACGCAAAAATGATGCCACATTCAATTAAAGTAAGAATGAAACAGTTAATATATGGCAAAGGAGGCCAAACCCTTTGAAGTGTAAATGTATTTCTCCATCCTAAAGTAATGGTAACAGGGGTGAGGGAGTTTCCAGATACCAATACGCCAAAAACTGCACTATTTACCATCTCTTTTATATAGCCTATTTAAAGGGTGCTTTTCCTCTGCAAAATTATCCATGGTATTCTCCTTCAGATTGAACTCTGAATTGATCTTTGTAAAAATTTCAAATTAAGAGCCATGTTACATCCAGAAAAACTCAAATTGCCATGTGTCCTACACTTGACTAGAACATTCTGGGGCAACTGTGTTTTCAAGCCAGGAAAGCTATAAAAATAATGATTATATTTATTTTCGTCTCTGTGTCCTTCCTTGGAGTAAAAACGGGCGGGAACATTTTGGGTACATATTTGTTGAATGGACAATGGAATAATCATCAGCTCTTTGTAAGAAGAGTGACGAATAAACCCTACGGCAAAGAACAAAGCAGAGCCAAAGTATGCAAAGCGTAAGTGCTCAAAGTTCCAGAACGTCAATTTACTCAAACTTACCGACACTCACAGAATGTATCTCCCCCTGTGTTCCTGACAACTCCCAATTTCATATCATTTGCAAATTCAATTAGCCTGCTCTTTACTCTTGTCATGTAACCCATCTGACCTCTTCTGTCTTTCTGCTCCATTGCACCCTTTTATCCCCACAGACTCGCCTAGGAACAGAGGACTACGTATCGTAAGTCCTATTCCTCTCTGCTTCCTATTTTCTCTCCTGCACTCAAAGGAGAAGAATTATGAGAACAAATAGCTAAGTATATTTTGTAACTGAATAAAAAAATCTGTGAAATGATTTTGTCCTACTCAGTATTATTACCTAATCTATGCAGTAATTCAATAAATTTATACATGATTAATAATTTATGGAACATTTCTATGTGCATTTATTACATATCATTATTATGTACAAATGACCTAACACTTATAACTGCCATGTGGGGAATGTGATGTTACATGTCTGTGATATCAAATTCATATTGTGTATCTCAGTGTGCACAGCAAAAATAAATTTGTCTTGGATACTAAACTACCTTTGTGGTTATAGGTTAAATATTATCATTAAATAAAACAGTATTTATGTGTCAGTCTTGACCTTTTAATTAAATGGAAATGACCAGAGTCAATCATCTATTGACAGGTATTTACATAGCCAGTAATTATAGGGTAAAGAAATTATTTTGGTTATAAAATCAGAGGGCAAGTCATACAAACTTTAGAAATAGAGTCACCAAGTAATCTGTAAGAACATGTAATTGCTATGTTTTTAACTGGCATTTACCAAGGAAAACTAAATTCTTACGGTAAGTAACATTGTACAGTTGACTTGTAATTGAGGGTATTGGCATGGTTTTATTTTCTTAGTGATTAGGAGTCTGAAATCTTTAATAATATTTACAGTCTTACTAATATTTGAAAGAATTTGAGAGCATCTCAGCATAGAACCTTCTGCACAACTGCTCCGCTCTAGTGTTGGAAAGCTAGGGCGTTCATTTCAAGGCTGCCTGAGGGATCACCTCAGCTCATCCTGATTTTAGCCCCAAGGGCAGTACCACATACCTTTAACTGCCCTAGCAGTAGTACTTCTTGAGAATTCTATGTCCAGTATTGACAAAAGATAATAAAACTGATAAAACTATGGAGAATCATTGCAGCAGAATTTCTGACAATTTGAAGATTTGATATGTTTAAAAACATTATACCGTAATATAAAGGTATCGGGATCCTGGCTCCAGAGATTGAATCGAATCCCAGAAGTGAACACGACCCATCTTCCATCCCTTCCTCCCTGTCTCTAGAGTCACCTAAATAGTTACAAATCACTATTCAGCTTTCTTAGTCTCTAAATTCAGATCCTCGTATGCTGAATAAGGTACCAATTAGTTCTTATTGCTATGGATGCGATGATTTTTAAAAAACTGAGTAACACATTTGCTGAAGTTATTTACTTAAGTTACTCCTTGGTTATTTATATAATAATGAATGGCTGTTTCCAATGTCCTATTGCTAACTCAGAATTTCAGCGGACTGTGAATTCAGGCTACTGTAAGTCTGCAAAACAGAGGGTTTATGTAGCTCAGGTGATGACAAATGCTCCAGGTTAACCTCCTGCTAAGGCATCGTAGTTTGTATGTCTTTGGGCCTTAGGTATTGCTGACATTTAAGGAGGAGTGTCAACAGATCTGGGTATCAAATGAGGAAGTCCTACTCAATTCTATGAGCGGAATAAACGAGGAGACCGGGAAGATGAGAACAGTACAAATGGAAATGAAAAGCTACCTTCAAACTCAAAAGATTTTTTTTTTAAGCTATTGCTAAATGATTGTTAAAGTGGGTGTACATATAGTTGCTTAAATAGTGCCAACTTCTACCTGTCATTTGGAGAGGTAGAAGAAGAGTCTTTGATTAGCATAAGTAAAACAAATTCAAATAATTTTAGCTCAAGAGGGAAGCATGGGCAATAAGAATTCTAAGGAGAAAACTTACCATGATCAGATTTTCTAAGTCTATTGGCACTTCCAAGGACTAAATAATAAACACCAGGGAAGACGGAATGAATACTTTTGAGCGCTTGCTGTGTGCCAGGAAAATTCAGAATGTTTCACGTATTTTAACTCATTAATTAATGCCTACATATAAACAATAAAACGAAAACATAGAGATAGAATTCTCAGTTCCTCATGCTGACCTTCCTGTGTGCTCCTGCCTCTAGCATTACCGGTTTCACAGAGACCGATGGCTTTGTCTCTTGCTCTAGTTTTCCCTTTCTTCATTATGTTTACTATATGAAGCCAATTTGCAGGGAATAAAGTTTGGTATTAATCTGGCTTCATACACTGAGGATAAAGTGAGAGAAAATATGCATTTAACTATAAAAATATACACACACAATACATTGTTAAAAGTAACAGTGCCCTCCCTTTTTTTCCATCTTCTTTACTTAAACAGTCCTCATAAAAAACGGTATTTCTTGGCAAGAGAAACCACTTTTCCTTTACGTCAGAGTCACTGTTAAGTTCACATTTGTGTTCGCAGGCTCTGTTTCCAACTTTCCACTCTGGTTCTATCCCCTACAGCAAGAAGAAAATCACGGAATTTGCATATTGTGCTTATAAAGTAGAGTAGCTCTCTCTGAGAGAAGCACCGAGGGGTTAGAAATCATGAATACGCACACACATTGTCGCAGAATCCTAATCCAACATATTTGTCCTCTACTTTTATACATTTCTCTGCTTTCAATTAAGACGCCTTATTAAATAGCATTCAAACATGTGAAAGCAAAGACAGAGCCTGACAGAATTTCAACAGGTTCTTTGCATTCATACTGTACGTCACCTCTTAATTAGCAACCAAAATGCAATGAACAGATTGTACAGTTTACCATCCTAGCCCAGCTCCTACACTTGCTATTTGTGCGTATACAGCATATTTAAAGAGACCCCCATCCAGCAGGATTTTCGTACTTGCTCCATCCCTGGAACAGAACCACCATCAACTAAATGCCACTTCATGGATGCCTTAGCCTGCAGCAGCAGCTGGCATTACCAAGCAGTTGAAAGGACATTTTAATCTCCTGTTTAATGCATTTTTCTCCACCTGGGATAAGAAGCCAAAATTGCTGTTAGCAAAAAATGCCTTAGTCATTAACTGAAAGTGCCTTTTTAAAAAGTGTTCCATTACTCCCCTACTGGGAAATTTCAGACTTTATTAGCATTTTTTGAATTTGTATTAGTGGTACCTGAATGCTAAAACGCTAACGGATGAACACTTAGCTATTTTCCACAGATTTTGCTTTTGGGCTCTCCTTGTACAGGAGCAAAAAAAGAGAACGGGGTCAACAGACTGTACTCCTCATCTAGCTCTCTGGGATTGAAGTTCACAGTCAGAGGAATCATCTTAATTTTCTATTATTCTATCCCTGCAGAAGCACAAAAGGCTGGATTTGGGGACTCTCTTTTACCTAAGGGCAACTAAGAGGATATTAAATGTTCTTTAAATGCAAGTCTTGTGTATTTAAATCACATGCATGCTGGGCTGGTATTACCTTGCTTTGGTGATCAGACTGCATTGAATTCAGACTGTAAGAAAATAGAAATTCTCCCACTGAAACACAGGCTGTTAGCAAAAGGGTTGGTCTGTCATTCTGGCACAAGAGACCTGACATTAAAAAATAAGAGCCATCCAAGCAATGATTTGAATCAAACATAATTTAGATTGAGATTCTTTCACATTTTTGTTTATTTTATTTTCTGTCTACTAAACACCCACCTACATTTTAGAAATCTTCTGAAATATGAGATAAGCCTGATACAGTTGTGGTTTAGTTTTGCTTAGTTTCTGTAAGGACTGTGTTAGTCGTGAGCTAAAATAAATATAGAAATGTAAGATAGCCACTAGGGTCCCCGACTGAAAATTTCAGTATACTGAAATCTTCTACCAAAATGCTTGACTGTCTAGTAAAAACCAAAGGGGACAAATAGAAGGTCAAGACATATTTGGAAAGTACTGTAGCTAAATTTATTCCTTGCTTTATTACCATATTCAACCAACTGAAAAATATATTGTCATCTTATATAACTGCCTCAGAGATCCTCTTTATGTCTGAAGTTTTACTTCTGCTGTTCCCTGGTTTGGTAACAGAATAAGCAAGCCTCCTTTGATATGCAGAAACTATGGTTTCCTTAAGGTATGAGTGAAAATGAAGTCCTTTTCCAATAAATGATGGAGGCAGCAGGGATAAAGAAAGAATATTGGATTTAACAGGGATTACGGCTAACAAGGCACAAGTCCCCAAGAATGTGAATTTTCTGGAGAAGTATGAGAGAGTAGGGCAAAGGGCCTGAGTTAGAGAATATGGTAGGAAATATAATGGGAAGAGAAATAATTAGGAATTTTCTAAACTTGCTCTTTATTATGGGAATACTCAGAAATTATAATTAAAATAACATTGAAAGTCACAAAATATTGGCCTTCTAGTGGCTTAGGATAAATATTCCATACCAATCAGCCGTATCCTTATTACATTCCTGCTTCTAAGCCCTGCTGAAAATATAAGCAGTTCAAATGTGGTGAACAGCTGCAAATGGCCAGTTTGGCTGGTTTATTTGAACGCAGAGGTATATATGTGGATATAGATAGATAGATACATAGATAGATAGATAGATAGATAGATTCAAATTCCACTGAGGTGTTAATCTTCCTAAAGCAATCCCCTGAGTGAATCATTAGCAAATTTGACTGCATCTGTTATGCAATATGGCTTCATTGTGCATGTTTAAAATTTTAATAGAAATTTTTAGAGTACCAATTGTGACTTCTCTTTTATAGTCTAATTGAAAACCTTCTATAGTCAGAAGACCACAAACATATTGTTGCCTTTGGAGTGGAAGTCAATGGAATACTTCTACACAGAATCCAAATGTACCTTCAAATTCTATCCTCAACTATATGGGGGTTTTCTCTTAAATTCCTTTCTCAGAAGCTCATAATTTTGAGGAGCTTTCTTGTTATTTAAAAAAATCCCTTTATAATTTTATGTGTATATGGAATGTGACAAAAAGGTTACTTTAAGAAGATTAAAGAAATTTATATTAGCATGTTAGAAAAGATTATAAAATTGATTGTCATATTCTGATAAATTTTATAGCATATAAAGAGAAAATTCAACATTTGCCACTTAACAAGTCATTCATAGTATTTACTTTAATTGTGTTATGAAAAAATAACGTCTTGATTTTGAACAAATTTATAAAATAACACATCACGTTTGAATTGGGAGACTGAATGTCTATTAGCATGTAGATTGAAATATAACTTTTTAAATCAAAATAGACAAGAATTCTTAGCTGAATTAAAAATTAAAATTTTTATATTTTTAACTAAAAACTTTTTAAAATATAATTTTTATGTTATTTTCCCTCTAAGTGATGGGAAGTTTAGGGGGTTTGCAAGCACATCCCACAAATGACACATAATGGATATTTAAGAATCTTCATCTTAGTAGATAAAAATACAAATCAGATATATTCATCACTCTATTTTTTTTCTTTTAACATTAGGTTTTGTAGTACTAGAGACATCTTGCTTCTGCTCAAGAGGAAAGCAACTTAGAATTCTGATACGAAAGCAAATAAAGACCATCTTTAGATAATTTTGTAGAGTTATATTCTCCTTATCTATCTTTGTTTCATCTTTTGTTATGTTTTCTGTCTTTTATCAACATTACATTATAGCTAAAAATGGTATATGATTAAGAATAAAAATTTGGAATTGTATAACGGTTAACCATCATAGTTCCTAGGGGAGTTTAGTTGATTAACAAATTAAGTGACTGTGTCATGACACCACTCACCACTCAGTCGTTATACCCTGGGGTTTACTCAGACTACTTCATTTCAAAGAGAAAATATGGAAATAACAGTTTTATCAATTTAAAATGAAAAAATACACCATTAGCTCTATTAAAAATGTGACCCTGTATTTGTGTTATGCTAACATTCCTGAAAATTTCTCAGATCTTAATTTCCAGGAACTTAAAATCCCCTAAGAGATGATAGCGACCACCATGCTGTATCATCCCTAAGGTCACATTCCAGGTAGAATACAAGGCTGAGTGAACCATGGAATTGTCTCATAGAACTCTTTAATTCATTTACTCAACACATACCTCTTGAATTATACTATGTATTAAGCCAGGCAGGCAGTGTACTAGGATTTAAGGATAAGGAGATGAAAAAACCAGAATCCTAGTTTTCAAGCAACTCACTATCTAAATTAGGGCACCACAACCAAACAAATAAGAGTAATACTGTTCTGCTAAGTGCTGAAACACAGAAGTATGAACTACCGGATGGAGGCAATGGAGGCAAAAGGTACACAGAAATGACAAATTGTGCAGGGGACAGTTAAAGAAATCCTCACAAAAGAAATTACACTTGAACTAAGCCTTCAAGTATAAGCCAAAGTTTGCTGGGCAACATCAGATGAGGAAGGGCATTTCAGCACAGAGAATGGCACATGCAAAGCAGAGTGTGCCCTTTTCAGAAGATATGTGAGTAAACCTGTAATTTAAGTTCACATGTAAGAGTAAACAAGTTGAAAATGGTGGACAAAGAATTTGCATTTATATATAGGCAATGCGGAGATACTGAGGAATTTCAGCACTGCAATAAAATGACCAGATGCATTTTAGAAAGACGATTTCTGACAACCAGGACTCTTCCTATCCTTTACATTATCCTTGCCTCTGATCCTTCCATCACCAACATCTGATGAGAGAAGAGTGAAACTGTAGGATATTGATAACATTTAATATAGGTGTGTTGTTATTTGGAGAAAAAAAAGTTGAATGAATTTGAACATACTGGATTTTTAATTTATATGGGTATTCAGTGACCAGTAAGAGAATTATTGCCGATATTTTTTGAGATGCTTAGCCAATACTATTTTAAATAATTTTATTTGTTTTTCATCTAGTCACAGCTCACATCTATCCCCTAAGTTTCAAAGAGAGTAGTTATGTTCAACATGTATAATGTTAAGGAATATTCACATTTTGGAGTTTTTTTAAAAAAAACTTATTTACTTGAAATTATAGCCTATAAACAAATTCCTCTTCTTTTTTATGAAACCACAATATTATAGGTCTAATTTTAGAAATACATATATTCATTTCATGCATGTATATTCATTATATGTATGTGTGTATATCCCATTTTTAAGCTTTTACTTCATTTATATAAATTAACATTGATATTGGGGGTCTGGACACCCATGCACACATGGAGGGCAGTGACACATGAATTGTCATGTTAGCCTGTGTGGAACAGAACACTTTCGTGTTTGAGAAACACCATTTTACAGAAAATCTTAAACTATGAGTCAAGGTCATAAATATATAAAACACTAGGGTTTTCTTCCCTTGTAGGGCCATTTATTGGGTTATAGCCATGTCAGGAATTGTTAGGTGCATTTCATGCAGTATGTCTAATCCCCACAACTCAAGCAGTTATATCCATATTCGAAGATGAGCAAGTTAAGGGTCACAGAAGTTATACAGATTTTCCAAGAGTTCTCTCTCCCCTTCTATACCTTGCGACGAGAGCTTGATCTGTAATATTTTCTCTTGTCTTCTTGATTGTAATCCCTGATTTTCCTGACCTAGGTAGCAGCCTAACTCTGTCCTCCCAGGTCCCTGATTCTGACATAACAGCTTGACTGATACTTTGTATCTCATTGTGGACCACACACCTGATTTTGATCTTCTAGATCCTAACCTCAATGCTGTCTTTGCTATTAATGCAAAATCTTAATCTCTCTGTTCACCATAAGAAAATAATTTGACTCCAATATGAGTCTCGCTGTCACAGAAGCTGATTTCTTCTGAAGGTCACTAATGTAGAGAAAAGACATGAGTCTAACATTCAACTTACAATAGTGATATATTCTTTTAGAAAATGCAATAGAGAGATTATTTAACATTGTCTTCAATTAAAATATGATTAAAAAGAAATATAAAATGACATGGATTTATTTTCCATTCTGCATCGTGATTACCTAAAGGAGAATATATGTGAGAGAAAGAGACAGACAGAGAGAGAGAGAGAAGAGGAGGAGGGGGAGAAGGAGAAGAGAAACGGAAGAAGTATTTTTTGTTTTGTTTTGGTTTGGTTTTTTTGCTGTACGCGGGCCTCTCACCGCCGCGGCCCCTCCCGTTGCAGAGCACAGGCTCCGGACGCGCAGGCTCAGCGGCCATGGCTCACGGGCCCAGCCGCCCCGCGGCATGTGGGATCTTCCCGGACCGGGGCACGAACCTGTGTCCCCTGCATCGGCAGGCGGACTCCCAACCACTGCAACACCAGGGAAGCCCGGAAGAAGTTTTTATAGCTGAGTAAAGAGCATTGGCATGGAGTGAGGCAAGACTGGGTTTGAGTTCTGGTTCTTCCCTAATCACTGTGCGACCACCTAACCTTTCAAAGACATGGTTTCCTTTAAAACAGGATTAATAACATCTTCACATGGTTACTGCGAGGATTAGATGAGCTAATCTGTGAAAAGCTCCTAGCCAAAGTAAGAGTCCAATAGAAATAAGGGTATAGAGAAAGACAAAGTAGGTTCTGAAGAGTAAAGTAAACCACTCTTGATTTTATGCTTTAGCTCTTTCATTTTAGAGTAACACTTGTTGTCATCAATAGAAATTCCAATAAGTCTAGCTCACTCCTCTTTCCAGCTCTTCATCCTTCCTTTAGATTTAAACTTAAAACCATTTACAAGCATAGAAATAAAGGACCACTGATAAAAAATATTCTCTTCATATAATTCAAAGAAAATGGCTAGAGCTGTCCAAATGGAAGGAGCTGATTTAATCTTTGAAACAGTTTCCTATCAAACCCTACATGGTAAGTAATAAATCATTGTTGAAGACAGAATAAGATACTACTCGACTAAAAAGCCTGAAAGAACATTAGAGAAGTATCAAAGTGATCCCCACAGTAGCTCTGCAGAATTTACGGCCTAGAATCTGAACCCATAGAAAGCAAAACATTCTAGCGGCCCAAGTGGCAAAGTACAGAAATGCTGTGTAGCAGAATTTAAAGTGACATAGACATGCTTACTGAATGTAGTATGTATACCAAACATACTCACTAGGTACCAGTTGCTGTGCCAAAACTTCTACAAAATTAATTTAACTTTCTAAAACATTATGGATCATAACAACCAAGAAATTATTATTCTTATGGTACAGATAAGGAGTCGGATGCTTACATAGGTGACTTGTCTAGAAAGTGGTGGAATCCTTCACGCAACTGAGTCTGAACCCAAGCAAGTGCCAACTAAGATCTTACCTTTGACATTATGCTTCTTCAATGAATTTGGCCAAATAACTACCATTCTTCTCTAAGATAAACTTATTAGAAAGAAGTCTCAAATAAACTTTTCATCAGAAATATTGTAACTGAGCATTAAGACAATTACTGTATTTCCCTCTTCTCTCTTTAGAAAATTGTTTCCACTCCTATTTGAATTTCAGCACTGTTAAGTATTTCATCTGTAGACAAATCACACCTTATTTCCACTTGTAAGTTGCCCACATGAAATTCTTACTAGCACTTCAAAATGCAGGTTTTTGAAATGCTAGAGATACATAAGACGTATTTTCTAAAAACAAATAATGTTGGCTTTCTAAATAAAAATTATGTGAGGAAACACATAATATAAAGCATTTATTAAAACACTTGCATTAAAAATCTTGATAATAACCTATTCCAATATTAGGAGACTTGCTGTTCAGTTTTATTCTCTTGATTTTCTACTCTTTTGAAAAATAAAACATGTTTTGCTATTTAATGATTATTACAGTTAGAGATGATAAAGAAAAATTGTTTAGTTTATATTTTAAATTTTCATTTTACTTACTTAGCTTTATGTATTAAAAAAAAAAAGCTCTGGTTTGGAAAAAGAACTATCATTAGGTAAACTTCCATATATTTTAAAAAGTTCAAAAGGAAATTAAAATTCTAATTTAAAATCTAATATAAATAGCCATGAAAAACTACAGTTAATAGCTACATTTTAGCACTAGAAATCATGGCTACTGTAAATGTGCAGACTTCAATAATTTTAAGGAGCAAACACAAATCTTGTTTTTCTTTCACCCTGACTACAGAGAAAGTTGTTAAATTATATACAAAGCTGTTTCCTCTCATTTTCTATATACTTTTACCACAGCAAAAGTGTTTCTATTCATTATTCTAAATACTGCTTTCAAGGCAATAGTACAACATGGTAGCCCTTCTCACTAGAGATTGCTTTGTTTTTGAAGAAATCCCCTTTAATGTTTCAGTGACAGAATTAAAAGGCATGGGAAACGGCCCAGCTAAATGAAGGCTTCAAAACAATGCCCCTGTACAGCTCTCGCCGAACCCATTACCACTTCCCAAGATGACAGAGTATTTTTGCAGGTACAGTAGGGAAGGACAAGTCTTGGCTGTCCTGCCTCTTGACAGAGGAAATAAATCACCCTACACACTGGAGGATACCTTTCCAGACTGCACGCTGGGAACTTCATTACACAAGCTGTGCCACATATTACTATGCATAATGCTGCTGATTGGACATAGATGCATATCCACAGCCTATTTCTGTCATTGTCTTATGGGGAAAATATCCATTTTTCCTCCATAGACAGATACAGGCTTGAAAAAGACATGAAGAAAATGATACTGTGTGCCCAAAGATCTTGGTCTTCAGCAAAATATGCTCTTGACTAATGATTTGTTTAACTTGCCCTAACCCTATCTCTTGGTGCATAAAACAGGATCATATTATTTTTTTATATTCACACAATCTCCCTTGATCTGAATGTGATGTTATCAAATATGTCTTGTTGCCCCTGGTTGCAGCCTCATTAAGAAGAGGGCAACATATTTCCCTATAGAAGAATTTTTAGTGCTTTTTTCTTTTTAATTGGTAATCCTTTTGGTTCATTCATAAAATACAAACTTTATTTACTTAGTTTTGCTCATATGCCATGAATGTAGTTTAATTTAATTTGGACCAGTGTGATAATGCAAAAAATTGTAAAGGAAGACTTATAATCTTCACACTGGAAGCACAGTGTCATTTTCGCAGTCAACAACATAAAATTAATGAACCAAAGGAGATAAAATTAATGAACATAACTATTAGCATGTTTCTTGTAGTTTGAGAACACTAATGTAATTTTAGATGGAGATTCCTCAAAATTTAGCTTCTTCTTGGGGAACTCTGTGTTGAAATACTTCTGCCACTTCTGCTTTGGTCGAATAATACTGCCCATTGAAAAGTACATGCAACGTTCTTGTTGCTAGGTGTGACACCTTAAGTATTGTAAAAGTAGAAGAAGGTTATCTTTAACCTTAATCTAAATCAATTTTTTTAGTAAAATAAATTATAGTCTCAGTGTTCAAAATCTACCAATACAGAAAAGAAAACAACAACAACCACCAATAAGGCTTTGAAACACCAGTTGCCAGCTCATAAAAGTTGCTTGTGGGCAAAAGATAGAAATACTTTAGATTTTACATTCCTTTGCTCCAGGACTGGTCTAATATGCCATTTTAGGTGTGTTTACGGTGTGAAGAAAGTTGGTTGTCATTAAACTATGTTTCCACTGCAATTAACATCACTAATGCTCATCAGAGAAATGCTTCCAAAATTCTGTTAGACCCCAAAGATAAGCTTCAGCGTGGCAGCTGTCACATGATGCATTATACAATCAGGTTACTCCTATCAGACTTAATTTTTTTAGTTAGAAATATATTTGTCATTTTTTTTTAATTATCAACATTATCTTCTGTTGATTGATATTTGGAGTCTGAGTTTACTAGTTTTGGTCTGCTTTTTGGATGTACCAATTCTCCTTAATCCCCATAAGAAAAAAATAAACACAATTCCATCTGATTTTCTGATTTTAGTCCCTTGTGTCACATTATATGATCTCAAAATATTAGGGGAAAGTCTCCAACAAATTTCTTAGTGGCGAGGAAGAACAAAACAGAGTGGGGACCGCAAAGTGTCCCAATCATGAATAAATCCCCAGACCCTGCATCTGATCTGTGACTTGAAAATCATTCCCATTATTTTTTCCAGCTTTACTGCGATATAACTGACATATAATATTGTATAAGTTTAAGGTGTACAACATGACAACTTGAGACGTGTGCATATTGTGAAATGACTGCCATAATGAGGTCAGTTAACACATCCATCACCTCACATGATTACAATTTACTTTTTGTGGTATGAACATTCAATATTTAATTTCTTAGTGACTTTCAAGTGTATTATACAGTATTGTTAACTATAGTCACTATGCTCAATAGCAGGTTCACAGAAATTATTCATCTTATAATTGGGAGTTTGTATTCTTTGACCATTGAAACTACAGATGGATTTGAGTAGTATGGATATTTTAGCAATATTAATTCTTCTGATCCAAAAACATGGGATATCTTTGCATTTATTTGTGACTTCTTCAATTTCTTTCCTCAATGTCTTACAGTTTTCAGTATACAGATCTTTCACTATCTTGGTTAAATTTATCCCTAAGTATTTTATTGTTTTAATGCTATTGTAAATGGGATTGTTTTCTTCATTTCACTTTCAGATATTTTGCTGTTAGTGTATAGAAATGTGACTAATTTTTGAACGTTAGTTTTATATTCTGCAACTTTACTGAGTTTGTTTATTGGTTCTAAAAGATTTTTTTTTTTTTGGTAGGATTCTATAGGGTTTTCAATATATATCATGTCACTATCTCCTACCTAGATCCCAAAGCTCCTGTGATTGTGGATTGATGCAAAATCATTGTTGGTCAGGCAGGTCACACCAGGGATGTCTTATTCAGTCATTTTGCTGATGTAATTCTTCCTTTCATTACTGTTTTTACTTCATGTTTGGAATGTAGAGTGTTTTTTAATCACAAGTATCATCAAGTCAGTACTTACACACATACAAATATTTAATAATGTCAGGAACTAACACAAAAATGTGGATTCACTTTGTACTTCCCACATGTATTATCCAAAATTATATTTTAGCTGAAGATGTAGTAATATGTTGGTTAAACACGTTTTTTTTTTTTTGTTTTTTTTTTTTAAGGCTGCTTCTTTCAATGGTAAAACCAATGTGGAAAAAACTGTGATTTCTTGTTAGCATATATAAATTAACTTCTGTATTTATTTTCTTTCCATTTACTCAAATAATTTATTAAAGGTAGAATTTTTGAAGAGTTGACAGTAATGATGAAATAGAATCATTTGTCTAAATACTTTTAATCCCTAGACCAACAGCAATGTTAAAATATTTTTTGCTGTTGTTCTTGATTTCTGTACATTTTCTAAGTGAAACAGGCAGTGGTAGAATAAAATTAACAAAGAATCAAAGGTAATGGAGTGGTAGGTGGCTTAAGGACACAAAGGAACATGCTGGATCTGCCAGGAAGAAACATGTCAGCAAAGGACCCAGCCTTTGACATCTTCAGTCACTTCATGATCTGCTGTGATGCAGGTATGACTTATGGTATTTTCATGATGAACAATGGTTGACTTTTTCAGGTGACAGCACAGATGAAGACAAAAAGAGAACCAATTCCTCATATTATGTAAGAAGGTTTTCGAATAAATAATATTTAGAAAAATCACTAAAACTCAAGTTCAAATGACCTTCATAGGCTATATTACCCACTTAGATGTATCAACTTATGTCTTAAAATAGAAGATGACATCACATTGGTCCCTTTGTACTCAGGTCTTCAAAAGCATTGTCAATATTTAGTATTTAGTAGAAATGTTCTCCTAATTTTAGTATTATACGCACTTTTAGATGCTTGTGTAGATTTTTCAGAAGCTACGTCCTCTTCTTTTGGGAACACGTAAATATGCTTAGCCTCAGGCCATTAATGGTCCTCAGGCCATTAATTGACTTCCTCTATGCAGGCTGTTAGAAGCAGCCAGCACCTTTCTGGCTGTGTACACAACTGCCAGAAGTGGTGGCACAGAATTCATAATAGCAGTATGTTTTCCAAAGGAACTGTGAAATGTCCCTTGTCCTAGAACCATCTATGGATATGATCTGTTCATCTTTTGATAAAATTGTGGCAAGTTACATAATTGTATTAGTCTGTTCAACCTGTCAAAACAAAATGCCATAGACTGGGTGGCTTTAACAACAGAAATTTACTTATTTTCTCAAAGTTCTGGAGGTTGAAAGTCTGAGATCAGGGTGCCAGCACAGCTGGGTTCTGGTGAAGATGCTTTTCCTGGTTTGCAGGTGGTCATCTTCTCTCTGTGCCCTCACATGGCAAAGGAAGAGCAAACTCTCTGATGTCTCTTATTAGGCCACTAATCCCATCATGAGAGTCCCACCCTCATGACCTCATCTGAACCTAATCACCTCCCAAATGTCCCATCTCCAAACACCATCACACTGATGGTTAGAGCTCAACATCTGAATTTGGGTGGAACACAGTTCGGTCCACGGTAATAACAATCTTCTTTTTGGTGTCAAGTAACCTCATTACAGTCAACTCCTTGCAAAGGAAGATAAGACTCATTCAGTCAGTCTCAGGGTTTGTGCAAGCAGCATAAAGAAAAGTCTGAGAATTTTGACATTAATTTATGACTGTTTCCCAACACATTGCAGTGATGTAATTTTTATGTAGAAGAGGCTAAAAGGAATCAATCTGCTTGTAAACAGTGGCATGGAGACCAGTCTGGGAACTTCAACTGATGAAAAAGATAATAGTGGAGAATACTGGATTATTTCTGCTGGTAATGAAAGATAGGAATTAGTGCCCACCCACCCTTAACAAGAATTCTCTTCTGAAGCACACGGAATGGGAGAATCACCCAACACCTACTCAGGGTTCACCACGAGCAGAACACTCTGATAGAGCTACATGACAACCTTTAGACATTGCTAGACTGCCTTCAGTTACTGTGCCAAATACGCATACTAGATATACTGTAATTTAGTCAGTATGGTTAAGTTGAAAAATGCATACAATGAAAACAAAAAAACACTGAAGTGCTGATTAGAGACGGCTGATTTCTGAAGGTTCTGAGTCTGAAGCCCATTCAATTTTATTAAAAATTTTAATAGTTATTAGAGAGGTTTTAGAGACAGCACCAAACGGGGCTTTTTCTTGATACAACTGTAAGGATTTTTTTTAAGTAATATATTTCTTACTATGTGATTCAATGTTATTGAAGACCCTAACTGTACTACCTAAAACCATCTTTCACGTCACCACTGCTACCCTCTCTATATTCTATGAATCACCGATCTAGGTGGTCAAAAAAATGTTTAGAACATAGGATCCACCCATTTGAAGCTGACTTTGGAGTCATGGAGAGGTGACCAGCACAACCACAACTATAGTATATGATACATAATGAAAAAGATAAGCAACCCAAGGGAAGTATAGGATGTTATGGAAGATCAACTGAAGGACAGCAATAAAGGATCACTTCTGATTTGGAACCCAAAGAAGATTCAATGAAAGATGTGCTATTTGATGTAGCATTTAAAGAATTAATAAATATTATCAACTCCCAGTGGTTAAAAGGCATCCAAACAGAAAGCATGGTAAAAGCAAAGTTCAAAAGCAGGAAGACACCTAGAACATTCAGGAAATGGTGTACACTTGAATTAAGATATCAGGTAAGACTATAAGAATAGGGTTAGAACATGCTAGAGAGGGTAGAGCAGAATGGAGAGGATGTATTGTATCAAGACAAACAATTTGGCTTTTTGGGGACAGAGCATAATCTGGCAAGCAGTATGGAGTTCAAAGATTAATCCGATGATGTGGTACAGGATAATTCGTGATGAGAGAGACTGAAGGTGGGAAGATTACTGCTGTGATCCAGAAAAGAAGCAGTCAAGAACTGACTAGAGTGGTGACAATGGAAACAACAATAGTATCAATGATAGCCATCATGTATTGAGGCATTCTGGAGCAGGCAATGTATCAAGACCCTTATGTGTACTAAAGCATTAATACTTATAATAACTTATTGAGATACATAGTATTTTCATTCTCATTTTACAAATGAGGAACTGACCTAAAATCGCATGCCAGAATTAGAGTTTACATACAGATTACTTAATTCTAGAGATGAAGTTTCTAACTATAATATCGCAATATAGAGGAATTTACAGAAATAGCTCATTTAGAGCTATTATGGTGTCAAAGCAGGATGACTAGTGACTTACTGGATATGAGGGTTAAGGAAGAAATCAAGAATAATATTCAAAATGTGAGCATAGGCAAATGAACTGATATTGAAAAAAGAGGAAATTAAGAAGTGGGCAGTATTAATAGGACACCCAGGAAGTGAGATTAAAAAAAAAAATACAAAGGAAAAGCTACACAATTTGAATAGAAATCAAGGTATCAACTTAGGTGGATCTGACTGGTACCCTGCCTAACTTCTGAGAATAAGACCAAGGTTTGCTCCTAAGTCTCCTCTATTTTGAGCATCAAATAGCTAGAAGGAGAGAACAGGACTTCCGTAATTTTTTTTCCCTACTATGACGTTAAGAACATTTCTTCATAAAGATATGTTCTTCTATTTTATATTTTAGGAAGAAGAATTGTATTTTTTTATTAGTAAGCTCACTGCTTTTGTAACATTCATTATACTTTACAATAGCAATTATACCCTCTAGTCCCCTGCTTACTTTAATTAATGTCTCGTTTGTTAAAGAAAGAAGTGCCTTCAGCTTTACTCTAGGGTAAGGAACAAACTAGTTACAAACTACTGATGACGGATCAGCCTGGGGACTAATCATTAGGTGTATCTCCGCAGTGTGCAAGACTAATTCCCCTCAAATTATTTCAATGAAAATCATGTTTGTTCCTCTGTCTCTCTTCTAGTTCAAGTCCTAAAGTTCCCTCAGATGCAGTCAAGAAATCACTGGGTCGAGGGTAGGGATGATAGTTATAGATACAAGAAGAGGGTTCAGCTTTAGGCTACTGGGGTGCTAATCAGAGCTAACATCTTCAATGTGCCAGGCAATGTTCTAAATGCATTACATATAGTAATGCCTTTAATCCTTCCAACACTGTTATTGTTTGCATTATACACCTGTGGAAAATCTGAAGCACCGAAGGATTGTCAAACTACTAAGTGGTAGAGCTGAATTTCAAATCAGTCACTACAATTGCAAAACCTGTGTTCTTCTACTGTCTCTTAGATTTAGTTTTGTTAAATAGCAGCACCTCATCTTAAAAACATGACGCTATTTACACGAAACAAATGAAAAAACAGGTTTAGCTCAGTACCCACAAAACTCAGGCTTAAGGAATAGAAAACTACTGCTGAAGGAAGGGTAATATTTTGTTATGAATTGTTCATTTTTTCCATTCAACACAATTTATTGAACACCTATTATTTATTTATTTATTTGCCGTACTCGGGTCCCTCACTGTTGTGGCCTCTCCCGTTGCGGAGCACAGGCCCCGGACGCACAGGCTCAGCGGCCATGGCTCACGGGCCCAGCCGCTCCGCGGCATGTGGGATCTTCCCGGACCGGGGCACAAACCCGTGTCCCCTGCATCAGCAGGCAGACTCTCAACCACTGCGCCACCAGGGAAGCCTATGAACACCTATTATTTTTAATCATTCAAATGATCAGCATTGATAGAATCTATCAGATAACTGGTTAAAACTACCACATTTTGCACATCAAAATTAGTTTAACTACCATGAAATACTTGAACTAAATAAAATTTTAAATGAATATACCTGTTCTTAGTCTTGTGAAGTGGAAAGTTTGAGTGGCAATTAACAGCAACAAATCTTCCTGGAATTACCAACATACAATCTTGATCTACAGCTTTGAGAAATGAGTTTTGATAACCCAACTGTTTCCCTCTAGGCCTTTATGCTGTTTCAAGCTTGGTCAAAAGGGAGAAACAGGAGGGATCACACATCAGAAGTCATTCAACATCTCCAGAAATCTATTATGTATTCAAGTGTGTTTGTTTCCCAAGTGGTAAGGTTCTGTCTGTTGAAACCCCAAGATGGCCCCCTTTCACCAAAGGAAGCATTTAGAATAGTAGTTGTATGAGGTAAGAGATGGGCTCTTTTTCTCTCTCATCCTGCAGAAACCATTGTCCTTATATTTTTGGTTACAGGGGAACTACATTTCTTCTTTCTCCTATAATCTTCTCAAACTTTCATCTGTCTCATATCTTAACTCTGAATACCTAAACATCAAAGAATTTCTTCTATGGTAAAAAGAAAGCAAAGGTGATGCAAACAAATGCACATTTTCAATGAGTCTCAAAGAATCCTATCCTGATTAATGTTAGACTGCAATCCCAGAGCCATTAGCTTTTATCTCCATCACCCACTCCCAAAGTAATAACCATACCAAAAATGTGTTTTGGTGAATTGAAAAACAAACAACTCCAAAAACGGGCTGTAGAAACTATTTGACATATGGATGGTGTTTTGCCTTCTTAACTGGAAGAACAAAATGCTTCATGTGGAGTAATGGCTGTTGAAGTTTTGCTCCTCCTAGGACATAAGGAGACAGAGGAAGACTTCCTTCAAAAATTACAAAACAATTCTTGTAGTGTCCAATGTCTGCCTGTTTATTTGGTTCATTTTTTTTGTCTGAATCTACCATTCACTCTCTGTTTCAATAGCATGCAGTCTGAATGAACATTATTTCAATTTCAGCTATAAGCAAACCTTTGGACTAGATGAAATTTCAGATGGCATAATATGTGTTTGTATTTTTATCATTTTCACTTCTAACAGGGATAGACATGCTACATTGCTATGTGTTATTAAGTAGACACCAGATTTTTATCCTAGACTCGATGTGCTTCAGTTATGGATGAAAGCTTGAGAAACTGAAGACTTTGGCAATTGTTAAATATGAGATTACAATCTCACAAAGACAGCTACTGGTTACTTTTTAGAAGTTCCATTAATAGCATGGACTGGTACATGCATGCTCTGGAATTTTCTAGATATATCATTCTAGTAATGATACTTCCAAATTATATTTTTATTTTCAAAAAGAAAAAGTTCAATTTCATTCAACCTGTAATTCACTGTATCAAATAGTAATTTTCAACCCTTTTTTTAGGTCTTCCAGAGACCCTTTAATCACCACAAGTACTGTTATAAAATGTAGAAGAGAATTTCAAAAGAAAATAAAATCAATTTAAGTCAATTTAATTTTACAAATATTTGTACAAGAAATTAAGCAATAGAAACAGTTGGTTATGGCAATTCTAAGAGACTGGGTAAATGTTTCAAAGTCTAATTTACCCAGATGTTAAATAAATGTTCTCTTACATCTTCCTACTATTTGTTTTATGTTCATTATTTATCAACATGTTGATATTAATGAATATATATGTAAATGAAGTCCATATTACCAACAGCTGAAAAAAAGTCGAGTTATGCTAACAAAAGGAATTAATCCCAAGTCACTGAACAAGGCTGAATTGTGTCCCTCCAAAATTCATATGGTCTAACCCCCAGTACCTCAGAATGTGACTATATTTGGAGATAAGGTCTTTCAAGAGGTAATGAAGTTAAAATGTGGTCCATAGGATGGGACCTAACCCAATCTGACTGGTGTCTTTATAAGAAGAGGAGATTAGCACACAGACACACAGACAGAGGTAAAGACCACGTGAGGACACATGGAGAAGGCGGCAAGCCAAGGAGAGAGGCCTCAGGTAAAAACACTTTTGCTGACACCTTGATCTTGGACTTCTAGCCTCCAGAACTGTGAGAAAATACATATATGTTGTTTAAACCCCTCCACGTGTGATATTTTGTTACGGCAGCCCTAGCACACTAATACAGCCACCAATGAGCATCAAATCCTTTTAATTGGGAACCAAATTCAAAATAACTGTATTTTAGATTTAGAGTGAACGGGTTGTTTTATTTCACTGTAACCAACTAACCAGTTAGTCAGTTAATAGTCTGACTAACAGCTTGATGATAAAGATATTTTATGTGGTCTCTCACCAAACCCCAACCGAAAATGTCAATGCTCTGGAATGATTCTGAATATGCATCCTTGTCACAAAACACCATTTAATCCAAAACAAATAACTGAGATTTTAAACTAGACTTTCATAAATGCTGATGATTCATTCTTATACACAGACACTCATCTCATGAGTTAAAGCAATAATTGCTAGTACCCTTGTAATATCATTGTGAGGATACAGCAAAGATAAACAATATTTAATGGAAATAGTCACTCTTTTTCCCTTTTGTTAATAAGCACGTTCTTTGTTCCAAATCTTGTTTTCTCAGATTATTCATGTGAGAAGAAGAGAAGTTACTGGGGAAAAAGAACTGTTTTGCTACGGTTTGCAAGGCAGATGGAAATGCAGGGAGTATCAATACCAGCAAATCTCACATTTATTACATCAACTAACTTGCAAAATAGCAGTGAGGTGGTTTACAGTGGTCTAAGTCATCCTATTTGCCTCATCAACATATCATGACCTCTTTTACATTGCAATTGTTCTTGCTTAAGCATCCTACACAAGTGAAGTGTTGAAAGACAACAATGATAAATGCAATCTTATCATCAATATTAGCCCTTCCTATGACTATTAATGATTGTTTTTGGAAACTTGTCAAAATAGTTGTGTATTAGATTTTGACACCTCTTCATTTTTAAGGGAGGCTTACTGTGTATATTTCTTGCATTATTATTATTTTCCCCCAACATAATTAATTTTGTGGACATTTGCTATCAGAGCTTGTTACTTTAGACAGAGTTGCTGAGGTTGTTATGACTCATAGTACAATCCAGCAGGAGGTGGCTCAACCTTACATGTGAGATAATAAATAGGGCTGTTATTATAAACAGCTTAAGCACACAAATAAATGATTAGAATTTCTAACTTTTAGAAGGTAGAAAACTCCCTTCACTTCTCCAGAGGAAGAATTACGGGGCTACTACTACATGAGCTGTTATGTTTAATTTCGGCTCGTGCAGCAGGCTCTGCCCCATGAAATTTCTATTTAGCCTATCAGAGATAAACCCTTACTTACAACCTCCTGTCATTTGAAAACTTTCTTCTTTTATTTGCATCTCCTTACGTTAAAAGAGCAGCCTAAAATCATTCTCATTCTGCTTGCAGTGAAGAAAGAAGTAACAGCTTACATTACTGATGAAGCTAAAATTATTTCAATAATAAGCTATATATAAAGATGGACTAGAAGGTTCATCTTTTAGTGAATGATGCCAAGTCAATATTAAAGGTACCACAGCAATTAATCCAAACTGATCATCTCATTGCAGAAAGTCACTTTTCCTTTTAAACAAATCAGGAAAAATTTGCCTTCGTATATTATCAACAGAATACTACCTTTCCAGAAAGAGCTATGAAAATAACTATAGACACTGTATTTGTTCCAAATGTAGAATATAAACTATATCATGTCATTTATTATCTATTGATTTAAAGATACCAGAAATACCTTCCTGGAAAATATTCTACCCACTGACAAGGATAAGCAGCAAACACCCATATTCAAGGAAAGAAAAAATATTGATAACTAGAACCTATTCGAAGGAAGCGAAACTTACTGGTCTCTTCAAAGCTTATGTAATTTATCAGCTTGATTATCCCCCAACATACCAGGGAGTAACATTTCCCAGACCCAAAGAAGAGTGCTTGCTTTGAACCCCACTCCTAGTTTGCTTGTTTATCTGGGCTCCATCCTGCTTAAATATTAAGATGGATTTCAGGGGTTTAGTAGCAGCTCTAATGAAAAGCAAAAGATAATCAAGGTGACACCTTGGAGAAAACTGGGATAAAGTGCTCTCTGGCCTTCCTTGGCCATGTCTGGCACTTTTGTCTTCTGCATTCCAGAGACTGCATTAGCTCTGCAGTGTGTGTGTGTGTGTGTGTCTGTAAACATGTCCATGTACACTAGCATACACTAAAGAAAGAAGGATAAGTCAGGGAAGATAACTTTATTCCTGCTGTGTAAAGCATCCAGACTTATGGGTTTGTGAAACTAAAGTAATGTTACCTAGGTCCTTGAAATTGGAATTTTCCACCCCTAAGTACCCTTTCACATTGCATCAAATGTTGGTGCATCAGAGTAAGCTTGTAGGTTTGGCTTTTGATGTAAGGAAAATGCAAGAGCTGAATATTCTGGCAAGAGTAAGGCAAACCCTCCTCTTAACTTTCTCTTCAAAGATATTCTTTAGAGCCTCCTTTTATGGCTGAAGGTTTCTTCAGTATTTTACAATTAATCATTTGGCAGTGTTAGTTTGGATGTAGAGGGAGTATTTGTTAGCCAAGAGTTAAGCTAAAGCACAGACTTTAGAGACTTGCAGATTTCAGGAAAAGAGATCCTTTCTCTTAGGTTTTTCTGCCTTTCCATTCTCCAAGTTGTTTCTTTTCTCCCCCCCTTTGGATGGCTTCGATTAGGTGCACGGAGCCAAAATCATACAAAGGGTAGGTAAATGAAAGCATTTTGACGTTTAATCTGAGGAGTTCTCTGGTCTGAGAAAGAGTCTAAAGTATTTCCATAAGAGAATAGAGATTCAAGGCCAAGTTCCTTGGTTAAAGAAGATTTAGACCGAGACTACGAAAGGAGGATTATTTCCCTATGCAGATAATCAAGTACAGCTATTCTGTCCCCTTAGCCATATTAGTGTTAGTGATAGATTGCCCATCAGTCAGTGTGACAGAGATAATCAGGACTGAGGGTGGTGTTGGTAGGAATAAATGAGTTAGCAAGGCCACTGTTGATTAGATAGCTTGAGCTAAGTGTTGGGTGGCTCCAAGCTTGCTTAGACTCAGTCTGGAGTCAGGGATACAGGATATGGACCTTTGGCTCCTGTGCATAATCTCTGACCAATATAGCTTCTTCTTTGCCTCTTTTAGATAATGTAGTATTTCTGGCCTCTTTCATCATGTGTCTAGTTGCAAAGGCTCAGGAACATTGGAGGCAGGGAGGTCCATATGTACTTTTCCTATTGAGTTGTTTCACATGACTAGACAAGGGCATGCGTTTCCTTAGTGAGCAACATTCTTCCTTCTGTAGCTGATGAGAGAAGAGCCTATCCCACATATACTTTAGAGGATGACTGAACTTGCATTCATTCAGAAATACAGCAAAAAGATGAACAGTCAGTGGATTCTCTTGTTCTTATTACCATGAGACCAGAAGAAAAAGTTGTGGCTTTTATCCAGGAAATGTTTTCAGTGCCATTGGCTTGGTCAAAGGGAATATTACCTTGGTCAGAGGGAATATTTATTAGTGTTACCACTGAGACAGGGCGTGTCCACTTCTGACTCCCTTCCCTACTCCCTCTCATTCCCTTAGACTTTCCACCATTTTTATGTTCAAGGGGTTTGTGCTCTGGGGGCCTGTAGGTCTGCTTCCAATGTAGTAATAAAAATCTCTTTGTTTCCATTTCATTGGAATATTGAGGAATACTGTACTGAACTAAAGGGCTTACTATTTCTGTCCTCCTAATAGCTCCCCTAGTAAAACTTGACCATGTTCCCTGGAGGGATGGAGTGAGGCCATTAACCAAATATTGGTACGTGAAATAGCATTTCAGGTTGAACCCACAGGATCCAAGACTAAATCCAGCCTTCAAGCTTCTACAGATTATTCAGGAACTCTGTGATCTTCTCATTATATAAATCTACTACCAGCAGAGCAGAGCCATCACCCAGAAACATTCCATGACAAATTTATTTCCCATTGATGATTAGAATAAAATACTATGTGAGTGCTTCTATCATTGCCTTTGCAATGTTGGATTGTAACTGTCCTCTATCTGTTATTCCCCTTTGACCTCCTTGAAAACAGAAACTGAGCTTTGCTTTTTATACTTTTGTATCTGTATGTACACAGTACATATTCATCAGTTGAAAAATTGGAGATGTAAAGTAAACATTGTTCCCAGTGCATTGTTCTGCCTATAATGTTAAATATCTCCTAATGGCTTAAATCATTTAATAAAGCTTTTATTGACGCTTAATTTCTACCTTGTTCTTTATTTTTCTTTTAACATCTTTATTGGAGTATAATTGCTTTACAATGTTGTGCTAGTCTCTGCTTTATAACAAAGTGAATCAGCTCTACATATACATATATCCCCATATCTCCTTCCTCTTGCATCTCTCTCCCACCCTCCCTATCCCACCCCTCTAGGTGGTCACAAGGCACCAAGCTGATCTCCCTGTGCTATGCAGCTGCTTCCCACTAGCTATCTATTTTACGTTTGGTAGTGTATGTATGTCCATGCCACTCTCTCACTTCGTCCCAGCTTACCCTTCCCCCTCCCTGTGTCCTCAAGTCCATTCTCTACGTCTGAGTCTTTATTCCTGTCCTGCCTCTAGGTTCTTCAGAACCTTTTTTTTTTTTTTTTTTAGATTCCATATATATGTGTTAGCATATGTCTACTTTGTTCTTAAAAGTTTATTTACAAATGATACATTTTAATCATTGAGTTGGACCATACACCTTACTAGCCTTCATTTTCTCCTCCTAAATAATTAATAGAAATAATAACAAAAATAATAATTAGCTATTATATTTACTCAGCATTTGTTATATCTCAAGGAAATTTTCTAAGTGTTTTATACATATAAATTTAAGTCATAGAACAATCCTAGTGAGTAGATTCATATATTTCCATTTTATATATAGGCACACCTCAGAGATATTGTGGGTTTTGTTCCAGACCACTGCAATAAAGCAAATATTATAATAAAGCAAGTCACAGAGTTCTTTTTGTTTCTCAGTGCGTATAAGCGTTATGTTTACACTATACTGTAGTCTATTAAGTGTGCAATAGCATTATGTCTAAAAAACAATGTATATACCTTAATTTAAAAATATCTTCCTGCTAAAAATACTAACCATCTTCTGAGTCTTCAGCGACTGGTAACATCTGCTGATGGAGACTTTTGCCTCAATATTGCTGACTGATCAGGCTGGTGGTGCTGAAAGCTGGGGTGGCTGTGGCTATTTCTTAAAATAAGATGACAATGGAGTCTGGCTTATAGATTGACTCTTCCTTTCACAAACAATTTCTCTGTAGCATGAAGTGCTGTTTGATGTTCCACCCACAGTAAAACTTCTTTCAAAACTATAGTCAAATCTCTCAAACCACGCCCCTGCCTTATTAACTAAGTTCATGCAATATTCTAAATTCTTTGCTGTCATTTAAACAATCTTCACAGCATCTTTACCAGGAGTAGATCTCACCTCAAGAAACCACTTTCTTTGCTCATTCGAAAGAAGCAAGCCCTCAACTGTTAAAAGTTTTATCATGAGATTGCAGTAATTCAGTCACATCTTCAGACTACACTTCTAGTTCTAGATCTCTTTCTATTTCTACCGCATCTACAGTGACTTCCTCCACTGAAGTCTCGAATCTCTCAAAGTCATCCATGAGAGTTGGAATCAACTGCTTCCAAATTCCTGAGAATATCGATATTTTGACCTCTTCCCATGAATCATGAGTGTTCTTAAAGGCGTCTAGAACGGTGAATCTTTTTCAGAAGGTTTTCAAGTGACTTTGCCCAGATCCATCAGAATAATCACTATCTATGGCAGCCATAGCCTTTTGAAATAATAAGACTTGAAAGTCAAAATGACTCCTTGGTCCATGGGCTAAAGAGTGGATGTTGTGTTAGCAGAAATGAAAACAACAGTAGTCGCGTACAATTCTGTCAGAGCTCTTACTGCATTGTCAATAAGCAGTAGTATTTTGAAAGGAATCTTTTTTTTTTTTTTTTTCCTGAGCAGTAGGTCTCAAGAATGGGGCTAAAATATTCAGTAAACCATGTTGTCAACAGATGTGCTGTCATCCCGACTTTGTTGTTACACTTATAAAGCACAGGCAGAGTAGATTTAGCATAATTCTTAAGGGCCACAGGATTTTTTGAATGGTAAATGGGCACTGGCTTCAACTTAAAGTCATCAGCTGCATTAGCCCCTAACAAGAGAGTCAGCCTGTCCTTTGAAGTTCTGAAGCCAGGCACTGACTTCTCCTCTCTAGCTATGAAAGTCCTAGATGGCATCTTCTTCCAATAGAAGCCGGTTTTGTCTACATTGAAAATCTATTGTTTAGTATAACTATAGTCATTAATTATCTTAGCTAGATTTTTCTGGATAACTTGCTACAGCTTCTACATCAGCACTTGCTACTTTACCTTGCAATTTTATGTTATGTAGATGGTTTCTTTCCTTCAACCTCATGAACCAACCCTCTATTAGCTTCAAACTTTTTTTTTCTGCAAGTTCCTCACCTCTCTCAGCCTTCACAGAATGGAAGACAGTTAGGGCCTTGCTATGGATTAGGCTTTGGCTTAAGGGAACGTTGTGGCT
This sequence comes from Monodon monoceros, assembly GCF_005190385.1. NCBI lineage: Eukaryota > Metazoa > Chordata > Mammalia > Artiodactyla > Monodontidae > Monodon > Monodon monoceros. The sequence continues at coordinate 71,946,707 of NW_021703768.1, forward strand.
GGTTTGATCTTCGATCCACACCACTAAAACTTTCTCCATATCAGCATTAAGGCTATTTTGCTTCTTTATCATTCTTGTGTTTCTATGTGCAATTCTTGCTTTCAACTGAACACTTTGAAGCCACTGTAGGGTTATGCATTGACCTAATTTTAGTACTGTTGTGTCTCAGGAAATAGGGAGGCCTGAGGAGAGGGAGAGAGATGGGGAACGACTGGCTGGTGGAGCAATCACTACACCTACAACATTTATCAATTAAGTTTGCTGTCTTAAATGGGCACTGTTCGAGGCACCCCCAAATAATTACAATACTGACATCAAAGATCACTGATCACAGACTACCATAGCAAATATAATAATACTGAAAAAAGTTTGAAATATTATGAGAAGTATCAAAATGTGACACAGAGAGACAAAGTGAAAAAATGCTATTGGAAAAATGGTCCTAATAGATTCGCCTGACACAGGGTTGCTGCAGACCTTCAACTTGTAAAAACCACAGTTATCTGCAAAGCATAATAAAGCGAAGTGCAATAAAACAAAGTATACCTATAATGAAAGTTAGGTCTGAGGAATTCCCCACATTCACAATTTTGGTATTTTTTGACCAATACAACGGCCTTACATTTCCCCTCAGCTTAATGAAGCCTTACTTTCTTGACTATAGGCCTCTGACCTCTCTTTTCTTAGAAAACTTGCAATTATAAATTCCTGTTCTCCCAGGCCTGAGATGTAAATCTTCTCCTAGCCTCTTGACAGTTTCATAACCCAGGGTTGTCTTTCTCAAGGATCTGGGAGCCAACCTTTTGAAATGTAATCATCAAGAAAGATTGCACTCAATCTCGAAGTCTCTGTGACAGGGTAGGAGCCTACTTTCATAAACAATAATTAGCAAACACAAATGGCCTAATCACATTTACCAACCTCCCCCTAACCACCCTCAGTACTTTCTTCACCAACTCACTTCAGTATTGAAAAACTCTCCCACCTTTCATTTGGGTCCAATCTCTCTCCCCTATTGCAATAGTCTTAAATAAAGCATTCCTCTTCTATTTCACTCTGTACAGGGCAATTTGTCTTTGACACTGTTTGAACTTATCCTCAGCTTCCCACAGTATTTTACACGACGTCTCCTCTTTGATTCTCATAACCAAGTATTTGCCTTACTGACAGGTATATCTTCCCAGAAGTTATACAGGTGTTTCACACCATTTTCCTTTGTATCCATTCCAAGGGGGCAATTCTAGCATTTCTTCATTTATTCCTATGACCCCAACACTCTTTCTCACATTTTCTTTTCAAAATCACTTCGATCAACTTCACACAAAATGTAATTTTGACAAGGTACAGTTTCCTCAGTCTTTGTTTCCCCTCTTTTGTTCCTCCTAGAATATTCCTCTCACCATGACTAGTTATTACAATTTCTTCACCCTCCATAAATATATTTTCTGTATCCTCAGCCACATGAACCTAGCTTTTGTTCTGAAATTGTCAAAGTGAAATAAACAAAAGGAACAAAAAAGAGTCTATTTAAAACTAAAAGTTTCCTAAAGCTTTAGATTGCATAAAAATCCAAGATATAGACTGCATTTATTTTACTATTTCAGAGTAATTTTTGAGGATAAAATCTTCAGAAATATCCATGGATAAAACAGATTGAGGGAGTTAATCTGATGTTCAACAAGTGGGACAGGGAAGGGAAAGGCCCATGAGATGCCCATGGTGAGGACAGAGGCCTTTCCCACAATGAAGGAGGTAGACATGCTGCTTACCCTTTTCTCCCATGATGGATGTGTCCTGCACATATCTTGTATTCCTAAGAGAATTTTTGGTATTCACGACTTTGTTAATAATAATAATAGATGTAAGAAACCAATGAATCCCCTGCCTCTCCCACAAGAGAACAAAGCAGTCCTAATTATCTACCACTAGGAAGTCGGTGCCAGTGTGGATTTATGTTCCCTTCCAAACTAGAATACAGCAACACAATTGATTTTCTTTTTCCAATTCTAATTTTCCAGACCTATTAAAATGACTCTAAACCAAACTGCTGTGAAAGAAATAATATTGGCTTTCTCCCATTATCCCTTTCTTTTCTCCCTTGTCTCCTTTCTACTAAATCAAATTAATCTGCTTTAAAAATAGAAAAGATAAGTGATTATATAATCTTCTAAGGGAGGCAGGAAGCTGTGGGACATAAGGCACAAATGAAATGCTCACACATCGGGCATATTTAGACAATATGCATGTCAGTCCAAGTCTTTTGTGGCCTGGTACTGTGGGGATGCAGCCAACGGAGGTGGGGAGGCTCTCCCCCTCCTGGGGCCCCCAGTGATGTGAAGCACTTTCTGAGGGAAAGAAAATGCTTCTACAAGCCCAGAGAAAATGTTACGATGCCACTCTGAGCTCTTGCCGCTCAGAATTAGAGCCTTGAGGCAGTGAAGAACCCCCTGTGACTTAATCTTGACACAGGAGAGGAAGGGGGACTTTTTTATCAGCCCAGCTGGCACTGTCATTGTGCCTTTAAAAACCTTATGTGAGTCTTGCTTTTAATTTATACGGAAAAAATCCCTACAACTCAATGAGAAAGCAATTTAACCATCTCAGGTAAATAGTGAAACTTCACTGTAACAGAAGCAGGGGCTCCTCGGCCCCTAACTTCATTCCCTAAAAGCCAAGCTTTGGTCCTGCCCATCCCTGAAAAGACCAGACTTTGTCTAAAGAAAAGTCAATTGAGTGGAAGGATGATATTCTGGGTGAACAGAGTTATTTTAAGAAGCCACCAGCATTTGCATTTCTAAACTATTAAGAGATAAAATGAAGGGAAAAATTTTAAATGCATATACATATATACATGTTTTAAAATCTAATTTGAGGTCATAGCTGTAATTGCAAAAGCTTTGGTATTGTGTGTCATGCTGGAATAATGTTGTGTTAGTGAATGTAGAGCATTCAGCATTACTTTATGCCTCATTGCATCCTAAGTGCAATGCTATTTCAATACAACACCTACCACTTTTAAGTCTTTATGCTTAAGTATGTCTTGCTGGATGAAATCAAGCTACAAATTGGATAAAATTGGGTCCTCCCAGCTGATTCTACTGCTACAAGTTCCAAAACCCAATTGTTTTCTAAATCCAATTCCATGAATTCAGAATCCAAATTATCATGATTTCTTGCACTGCAAAAGAAATACAAAAGCTCAACTTGCTTCAGAGATGAAAAGCGTTTTTTTTTTTTTTTGGTCCATAAAAATAAAGTTAACCTCTTTTCACATAGGCCTTAAAAACGGCTTAGAAATGGAGCAAGAAATATTGGAGAAAACATAACCTGCAGGACTTTTGAGACACAGTGAATCCACTGCTTAGGCAAAAAAGTCCTTTATTTATACAATTCTATCCAAAATATGTCAGAGAAAAACTGCTCTGTCTTTACTGTCCTTTCATGCTTGTTTGGTAGCTCAAGTCATTCTACTGCCACCTAAATTTGTGATTGCAACAAATTTACCTATTTTAAAAGACAATATTCAGATCACAATGTCTTTCCATCTGGCAGTTAAAGATGCATCTGAAAAGATAACCATGTATAGAGTCCACCCTCAGAGGATTTATGTTTTACCAAATTGTACAGAGTGTGGTGAGATGGGATACGGATTTTCAGTGTGGCAGGGAAAACTAAAATTGAACCTAACTGGAATTGAATCTGGTATCAAACAGCAATTACTACTGATTTTGAAGATCCTTATATTAATTTTCCAAAATCCTTTTCATTGTAGAAACAAAAGCCTCTTCACAACAGTAGTATTTTGTTTGGAAATATTTTGGGTGGACAAATCTAATAAAACAAGCTGCTAAAAACAGTCAGCAGTTCTTATTCCACACACTTATTTCAATTATGCCAAATGAAGGCTGTATTTATAAGAGAAAAAATAGCTAACTAAAGAAAAATATTGGATTATCCATGGGTGGGTGCTGTAATAATTTATACAAATTTATGCTTGATCTCAGTTATCCAAATAATTAAAATACCAATAGCTACCTTGAGGGAAAAAAAGTATAAAAAATGGCATTATAAGTGGATGCATTTGTATTTGTTTTCAATGAAAGAGAAAGCATATTGATAATATAGCAGGGTAAAAGCATTTTGGTAAACAAGAAGTACACTTTGGAGAGATTATCTGATCCCAGATCAGGCACTAGGATTCTCTGACATAGGTCTCAGCCCTCTTAGGAGAACCTAATAATTCAGACTATGTGACCTTGGGAGAATTTAGACTGAATTAGATTGGGTTAGAGGAGGAAGCACTGTCATCAACACTAGGTAAAAACAATTCATAAATAATAACACCACCACCACCACCCCCTGTGAGTCACTGAAGAAGTACAACAGTAAGGAAAGCCACAGGCACAATTATTTCCGTGGCCTGGAAGTAAGCACTGACCAAATGCAGCTCTCTCCTATCCACACCCTCAGAGCAATCCCAGTTGATGTTTGATAGGATGGGGGTAATTTAGGATTCCTCCTTCTATGTGGTTCTGATTTCTGTTCATAGACTGTACCTAGATATTCAGCTTCTCCCCTTCTCTTTCTTCCCTGTAATGACTGCCTCCTCATCTTGGTTGCTAACCTGATGATCTTTGGTCAGTAATCTGCTGGCTAGTTCCAGGACTACCTTCCCTGTATTATACTTTCCTACCTCAATCACTGCTGTCAAGCCCTTAACCTAGAGACCACCACAACTAAACAGGGTAATCTGTCTTGATGACTTTACTTACTGACTTAATTTATGTACTAGTCAATTCAACTAACATGGTCTGTTGGCTTCTCCTGCCCAAACCTCAACACCCCTCCAGCAAAAAAAATAACTTGGGGAAATTACAGGTGTAAGAGAGAATCATAATTTCAGGGGCATGGGAAGACAGAGAGAGAGAGAGAGAGAGAGAGAGAGAGAGAGAGAGAGAGAGAAATGTATATATTTCTATGGACAATTTGTACTAACGGTCCATCCTCACTATTTGTTTGTGGATTTCATATTTGCAAATTTCCCTACCTGTTAAAACTTATTTGTAATCCTCCAAATCAGTACTTGCGGCATGCTCACAGTCATCTGTGGTCATGTGTCAAGTGGTGAAAAACGTGAGTTTCCTGATCGGCTGAGGCCAGTATGGCAATACTCTGCCTTCCTGTTCCAGCTCCCATACTGTAAACAACTGTCCCTTTGGCGGTGTATTTAGTGCCAAAGTTTTTGTACTTTTGTGCTTTTTGTTGGTGATTTCACTGTTTAAGATGGCCCCCATGTATAGTGCTGAAGTGCTGTCTCGTGTTCCTAACTGCAGGAAGGCTGTGATCTGCTTACAGTAAAAAGCTTTATTCAGGCATGAGGTACAATGCTATTTATAATTAAATGATAATAAAAAGAGTACATGTCAAAATGTGTGAAACACAACCAAAAGAAAAAAAAAACATTAAAAAGTATAGCTTTGAATACATATACCTAGAAATTAGATTAAAACTAGTATTTAATTATTATTTGAAAGAACTTTAAAACAAAGATATAAATATGGTCTGAATAAGTGGAGAGGAATTTTATTTTCTTGAATAGTAAATTTAATTGTATAAAAATGTCAATTCTCTCATTAATGTATAAATTTAATGTAACCCCATTCCTATTTTCAGCTAGATGTTTTGATAAACATACTTAAAATTTACATAGAAAATAAATATTACAAATATGTCTCAGACAAATATAAAAAAATAAAATAAGGGGAGACTTTTCCAACCAAATATGAAGAAAAACTACAAGGTCATTGTAATAAAAGTCATGCATTAGCACAAGAACAGACAAATGGACCAATGAATCAAAACAGAGTACTCAGAGGTAAATAAATGCATATCTGGGGAGTAAATCAATGATTTAACCTAACATGGAAAGGATGTTTTGTTCTTAACTTGGGTGGGGGATAGTGGCTCATTTTTTGAAACAAAATAAAATTGGATCACAACACATACAAAGTTGGACCTTAATGGATTAAAAATCTATCAAGTTAACAGGAAAAATGTAGGAAAATATTGTGAATGATATGGATAAAGAAATTTTAAACAAAATTTTAAAAACAAATTATAAGCCGAATAATTATAAATGGACAAAAGTACAAAATGTGTGATATATTGAGGGAAGATATTTGCAATGTTTAAAAACAATCATTATTCAAAATATTTTAAGAAGTCCTTCAAGCTAACAAGAAAAAAAATAGGAATGTCAATGGAAAAATAAATACAAAGTTAATGAAAAAGCAGTTGGCAGAAGAGGAAATTAAAAAAACACCAACAAACATAGGAAGATGCTCAAATTCATTAGTAACTAGAAATTGAAAATTAAAATAGCAATATGTATCAGGAAGATATGTCTTTAAACTGGCAAAAATTAGAAACTTGGAAAATACCAAATGTTGGTGAGACTATGGGGTTATAGAGACCCTCATGTAGATGAAGGTAGAATATTGTAGTCATTCTGAGGAGCAATCTGGCATTATTTATTCTAGCTTAGTATATTTACACCCTCTGGTCCAGCAAATTCTTGCACAGCATTGGGGAAGTTCATCACAGTATTACTTGCTGTATCAGAGTCTTAGAGACAGTCAGCATATCCATCACCGGGAGAGCAGGCATGTTAATTTGGATAAATGCACAACCCAAAGTTCTAGGCAGTAGTTAGAAGCAACAAACTAAATATCCACCTACCCACATAGATGTCTTAAAAAACAGTACTGAGTACGAAAAAAAGGAGGAGGGGAATACATACACAATACCACACACACATTAAAAATGCATACAGACAGAAGGACAATACACACGTGTAATGATGAGAACTGGAGCATTTGATTCATTTAATCCTATGCAACTGACTTACACATAATTAAGTAATTTTTAAAGTTTTATTAGAAACAATGATATCATATAGACCTCCATCCTCCAAAAATATGGCATTTTAGTGAGCCAGATAGTTCTTTATAAAAAGAACGTCTGGTCAGAGAAAATCATTCATTATGTTTCTCACAGATCAGACTCTAACAGAAGTATTTTCCCCAGATTTGAGGCTCTCACTTTAAACAGAACCTTGATGAATGGGAAACACATATTGTGTAAAGAGCTTGGTGGGAGAGAGGACTGCAAATCACCTAATATGAAGAACAGGGAGGTAAAATGGAACCATTTTACCCAGAAGCACAGAAAGTGTATGTATCTCTCTTCGATTAATTTATGAGCTCTCATGTGGAAGAGACACAAGACACTACATATTGCTTGAGAGTTGAGAGTGGTTAAAAACAATAGGTGGATCCTATAGTCAAGTAGATTTAGGATAAAAACAAAAGGGAAATTTCTCACAGTAAGAAAGTCCCAAATGGGGACAGATATAGGATGGGTTCTTTGCCTGGCATTTTTCACGCAGAAGGTAGACATCGTTTGTCAGGAATAAAGAGATTCCTGTCTTCGAAGTGAGGGCCAAGGGACTGGACTGTAATGCCCCTTCTACTTCCTAAAATTTGGTAAATCTAAAGACTTTAAAAGGCCAAATGCAAAGAAAAATTAAATTTTAAGCAATTTGCTTTCGTTTCTTTTCCTCAAATTTGGATGAAGCAATGACTCCAGTGGCTAAATAGGCCATTGAATTGAAAAAAAAAAAAAACAACTAAGAATAATTTGAGGATGTTCTTTCTCTCTGGACTATTTGTAATGCCAGTGTGTCATCCTTATTCATAAGTTCCCACTGAAGTTAGTAAAGAGACACTTTGACAGTTCGGGTATTTACTCATACATCAATCTATTCTCATACCTATGATTAGAAGCTTTCCACAGCCATGAGCATGTACCACAGGCATCTCTTTTTCTCCACTGGGCTGGGAAGAACATCCCTAGGGTGTGAAATATTCATAGCTGGAAACTTCCCATATCATCATGTGATTCAGATTTCCATAATAAAATTGACCATCAGTCTTAGAGCATGAGTTCCCTCAGAAACTATATCACTGCTAGCATCACTAGCATTTGAAATATTCCAATGGTGTATTAGCACATAATGCCTAAAAGACAAGTTTAATTCATTCTTTCTTCTTCTTTCTAAGTCTTACTTCTATTTTCCTTTCCCTTTCCTCGATCAAATTCAAACTCCACCTTAAGGTATCTAAGCACTCTTCAAAGCAATTATAACAGGGCTGGAAGGGCAAAAATTTTAAACTTGATTTTCTAAATACAATGAGTCATGGCGAATTTTATATCTCAATTTTGTGCACTCTTTAGAAGATATGCTAATGGATTCTTATTTTATGTTAATGTGATTATATAGTGAAAATAATAACTCTAGACTATAGGGATACTTTTTTTTTTTTCGGCATGTGGGCCCTTCACCGTTGTGGCCTCTCCCGTCGCGGAGCACAGGCTCCGGATGCGCAGGCTCAGCGGCCATGGCTCACGGGCCCAACCGCTCCGCGGCATGTGGGATCTTCCCAGACCGGGGCACGAACCTGCGTCCCCTGCATCGGCAGGCGGATTCTCAACCACTGCGCCACCAGGGAAGCCCCAGGGATACTTGTCTTTCTTCATTTACTGGTCACTCAAAAACATTCAATCATGCTTAGTTCTCTTTCACTTCAGGTATAACATTCTTACTCACATCACATCACTTTCCATTTTACTAAACTTAATGAAAGGATCAGAAACCTATCTTTTAAGGATTATGAAAAGAACAAAATAATGATATCACTAGAATGAGATTTATGACATTAAATGCCGAAGCTGTGTATACACTGGTGAACTCAGAGCTGTCCCAGGAGGTAAGCAGAAAGCTTTGCTGCTGATCAGGGGTCAGCAGACAATAGGCCTCAGGCAAAATCTGACATACCACCTGTCTTAATAAACAGGTATCACTGAAACACAGTCATACCCATTAATTTACACATTGTCTATGGTTGTCTTCATGCTACAGAGTTGTTGAGTAGTTGTGCCTGAGCCCATATGGTCTGTAAAACCTAAAATATTTAACATCTGAGCCTTGCAGAAAAAACTCTGTTGACCTCTGCCTTAAATATTCTGAAGTCCTAGAGACCCTTAGTTAATCCTCACACGATAACCTTTAATAAACATGGGTAAATAAAAGATGCTGCAAAACTGGGTGGAGAGAAGAGATGCTACAGCAGGAGAGGGAACTCAGCTAGAAGAAAAGTATTAGTGAGGATTTTATTAATTCATTCATTAGACATATCAAGAACCTAGTAGGTGTTAGTCACCCTGCCAGGCCCTGGGCACACAAATGAGAACAAAGAAGATGTAATTCCTATCCTCCCAGAACCTAGTATAGAATTCATGTATTAAATCAACTCCAAAATACATATAAAACTGCAGACTGTAGTGAGTACTATTACTTACTGCAGGGTGCTATGAGAAATAAAAGCTTACAAGTTGAAGATGGACACCTGCTTTATTTTTTCTGAATTAATTTCTCCCTTCTGGTAACAGTAATCCTCTTTCTCAGGAGAACTATGTCTCCCCCATCTAAACTTGGATTTCTGGAAAGGCTTGCAAGACTACCCTTCCTCTGCCCACAGCGTTGGAAACATGACACGATCTGGGTTAACTGGCGTTGCCCACGTTCCCAGTTACAGTGATTGGTGCAGGAATAGTTCCATGACTCAAGCCTAACCAATCACAAGCCTTCCTTAGTATTTATTTTTAGGGAAGAAGGGAAATTCTCTTTCTTCTTTCCTCTTTGGTCTTGATGCAGTAGAAATGTCAGCTCAAAGCTCTAGGGGTCTTATTCTCCTTCATGTGAATTTGGAGAGAGACATGGACAGACAGAAACAGAGATATGTATCTAGAGAGAGACAGAGACAAAAAGAGATGGGGGTAAGCTCATGGCGTTTGAGATCCTGGATTCAAATGTCCCTAGAACCAAAGACAAATAAGAACTGATCAGAAAAACGGGTTTTCCATGTAAGATCTCACCGTAAGCTTCCCCAGATGCTCAAAAAAATGGAATAGTTGTTGTTTTTGAGATTGAGGTTACTTTGATATCAGAAAAAGGACAAAGAGCTGCTGAGGGTGTTTGCCATGTGTAATTGGGAACAAGGAGTGTGTGTGTGTGTGTGTGTGTGTGTGTGTGTGTGTGTAGAAGGATAGGTGTGTAGGAGGAGAAAAGAACATGGTTTAAGCCAGAAATCTAGAAATCATTCTTTTTACTATTTCTTCCTTCATTTCCAACATTCAATTTATTATAAATCCCATGAATTTAAAATAGTGGTTCTTAAAGTGAAGTCCCCTGGCCAGGAACATAAATATCACCTGGAAACTTGTTAGAACTGTAAATTCTCAGGCTTCACTCTAGACCTCCTAAATCAGAAACTGACTTTAGGGTCCAGCAATCTGTAAATCATGCTGAAGCTTGAGAACTCCTGATTTAAACTTTTAAACAACTCTGGAATTTGTTAACTTTTCTCAATCTCCACTGCCATCCACCTAGTTAAAATGCCACCGTTCCTAGCCAGGACTCTGTAGTAGACTCCTAGTCATCTCTCCAAATATAAACACTCCCTCCAACACATTTTATTTTCCACAGAGAAAACTGTCTCAGCCACTTCCATTTTAATTAATTATATGAGCATCTGGGCACATGTGAAGACCCATTCAGAAATGCTGTCCCCTATCTAGAAGACAGCCTGAAGCTCTTCAGTGTTTGGAACCGCCTCCAAACACTAGCACAAGTTTCTCAGGATGATTCCCTGGCTTGTGCCCAAAGGAATTCAGAGTCCTGCTTCAGCTGCTATTAGTTAGTTTAGCAGGGAGCACACACAAATTCAATCATCCTTGAACAAATATCTATTTAGCACCCACTACATGGCACAGATGGTGTTCAGTCCGGGGAGTCCGGAGGTAATGCAGATCTGGAGCTTGCCTACACAAGTTTCTAGTCTAATCGGAGGAGATGGTAAATTGGGCTAAGAGCTAAGTGGATAAGTGATATGTGGATAAGTGTTCTGAGGGGAACAATCCAGTTGCAGTATGAAGAATAATGGGGGTGCATCTCCATACAGAACAATGAGGAAAGGCCTCAGAAACAAGGAACCAGCCATGTTAACAGCAAAGAAACAAAAATAGAGAGGGAAACAGGTGCAAATGCCTTGAGGCAGGTAAAATCTTATGCTAATTTGAGAAAACCCGTAAGTCTGGTCAGAAGCGAAGGAAATAAGATGAGGCTGGAGAGTGCAGAAGGGCTGAGTGCAGATTTTGAGTCCTAAGTGAGTGAGAGCAGTTTGGATTTTATTCTAAAGGCGACCGCTAAATTACACAAGCCGCTCTTCGAGAGAACAGACACAATGAAGGCAAGACGGTTATGGATGGCCCTGTTGAAATCTGAGCTCTGAACGAAGAAAATTGTTTTATTGGGTCAGTATATCAGTTCATGTATATTAAGAATCAAGGAGGCTTTTGTGGGCTAACCTGGAGAAGTCACCATAATTTCTAGGTTCTATAATAAAACAACTTCCAAAATCTAAAGGAAAAAAAAAAAACTTTAGAAACAATCTATAAAGTTGGGGCTCATCTCAACAGTTCTAAGCATATTTAAAATTAAGTTACTTGATATCAATACTTTCACCTCTGAAGTTAAAAATTTCTTTAAGTGTTTTTTAAACCTATGATCCTCCATCATCCAGAGAGTCAATTACTGATGGTTTTCAATCCCACTTTTGGCTCAGACATCCCAACCACATATTGTTTTAATTTATATTTTATTTTAAGCTTTATTTAGTTCTTCCCTTGTTGTCTTTCGTTTATTTAAATATGAATATGTTCAGCAGGCAGGTGGTTATATTTGTCAATCCTCCCCCAGTCTTCTAAAATAAATAAATAAATAACTGTGTTGAAAAATAAATTGTATAAATTAATTAAATCCAGTATTTTCCTCCTACAAAATGCCTTTTTCCAGATTTTCTTCCTACTTTTTGGCTACATTCTTTGCTGCCTGGAAGGGGAACAGAGAGGTGTAAATGATATGCACACCTCATAACTGGTGTAATTAACAGATCCATAGGTTATTGTCCAGCACAAGGTCCCCTGTTTCACTGTAAGGACTGAAGGAACCAGATTAGATACTTAATGACGTGTCAACATATGGGCAGAGCTCCAGCTTCAATTCACTACAACTCACTGGCAAAGTGATCATGGAGTGACATCTTCTACAAAGAACCACGCTTAATAGCCATTTTCTAACTTGCTTACAGCTATTTTAGCATAGCATTATTTCTAGCTCAAGGAAATGTTTTCCAATACAATAGGAAAAAGAGATGTTTTTAACAACTCTGCAAAAAGAAACTTTGCTTTTAAACTTTGTTCTGCTCTCGATGTCAAAGCAGATTGCCCAACTAATTAGGACCTTAAGTTCTCAGTTCAGAGCCCAAAGCTTTCCTGAAGCCTTTGCCCCTTGTTTACAACCAGCCCAAACTATGAAGATATTTCACTTATCAGCTAGGGTAATTCCCAGCTTAATTTCTTTTCTCCTATCCAAACGGTGTCTCCTTAATATCACAGGTAATCAGTAATCCATAGAGGATAAGATTTTGGGTTGTGTGAGTCATATGCAAGGGTTTGGATCCTGGCTCCTGTGTTAATTTAGGCAAGTTACTTAGCCTTTCTGGGCTGCATTGCCAGATAAAATAAAGTATGTCTAATTAAACGTGAATTTCAAATAATCAATGAATGTGTTTTAGTGTCAGTATATCCCATGCCATACTTGGCCACCCTCAATCTTGCAACCCTACTCCAGGCTTTAGTTTTCTTAAGTGTACAGTGAGTATAATAATGGGGGAGTTGTGAAGATTAACTAAATTAATCCAGTTGAAGCATTTATTATGGTGCCTAGAACATGGTGAGTTCTCACTAATTCTTAGCTGTTGTGTTGCTGTTGTTAATTTTCTCCAAGAAATAAAGGACTGCAACACAAGAATGTCTGGATAGAGTTTCCTACATGCTGGACAAAAGGGGAATTAGATAGGTGAGAGACACCCATGCTACCAACATAGATTTTATTAGATGCAGCCATGTGTCAGGGGCTACGTATTATGATTTAGTCCTATAATCCCATGTGCTCTAGTTGTTTTCAGACCCATTTTACAAAGAAAGAAATTGAGACTCTGAGAAGTTAAGTAACTCCCTATTTAACATGGGTAGTAGCTGGTAAAGCTGGAAGTTTTGTGAGACTGCAACACACAGGTTCTTTTCTCTAGTCTGACCATTGTCCCCCCCCAAAAATAAAAATTTGGTGATACCCAATAAAGACTCAAAAATTGAATTTAAAGAAAAAATAATACAGATTCCTTTTCGGTGAATATCAATATGATAAAGATAACTAAAAATAATTTTGTAACACTTTTAAAAGGCACAAAGCACCATCACCCTAATTTGTGACTTATCTCACAATGACCTCATAAAGGTGGCATTTCTAGTTATTCTCTTTTCACAAATAAAGCAGTGAAATTCAGGAACTAGACATGTCCCCCACAGCATGCAGCTGTAAGTATAAAGGCCAGGACTCAGATCCAGGTAGGTTTTAAATCTTGGGTTTGCCTGGGCTGCCATAACCAATTACTACAGACTAAGAGGCTTAAACAACAGAAATTTATTTTCTCACAGTTCTGGAGGCTGGAAGTCCAAGATCAAGGTAATAGCTAGTTTCGTTTCCTCTGAGGCCTCTTTTCCTTGGCTTGCAGATGGCTGTTAGTTAGCTGTGTCTTCACATGGCATTTTTCTCTGGTCATGTTTAATTAGGGACCCAACCTTAAGATCTCGTTTAACCTTTATCACTTTTTTAAAGACCCTATCTCTAAATACAGTCAAATTTTGGGTTAGGGCTTCAACATATGAATTTGGGGAGAACACAATTCAGTCTGTTAACACCAGGCTCTCTCATCTCTGGTCCTATCAGTATCGTTAGTCATGCCGCTCTTCCAGGATTACTTTAAACAACAACTCTGTTGTTAATGCTGATGGTGAAAGAAATATGTAAAACGTTATAATGGAACATTTATAAAGATCAATAACAACTCTTTAAGCGCAAGAATTCTTAAAATGCAATACATCATACGTACATACTTGGGATTTGGTCTACTGTGATATTTTAACAGGACCTTGGACTAAGAGAATAACAATGAAACTGAGATGACAGTTTGATCATAGCTGATGTAATAATTAACCTCACATGTAAAGACGTATCACGAATTTAAAATCCACTCCATACGTGTATGAAGAAGAGACAATGATGAGGCATGTACTATTTAACTGTAATTCCTCCAAATTTGAAACTTTCTTAAGTGTAGGAAGTGTGGGCAGAGCTCTGTGGGTCAAACCAACCTCCACATATACCTACAAATGCCAGGTTAGACTAATTGCTGCTTACAGCGAATGAGTCAATGTATGATTCATAGGACTACTGCTTACTCCTGGAATCAGGTGGATTCTGTACCACATTCTGATGTGTTTGCATTTAGCAACAGTGCAGACCAAGTAAGGAAAGCTATTATGGTAGCAGCTGGAGGAGAAATCTGTAGGAAAGATGTAAAAATATTCTTTCAACACTTAATGAATGTAGGTAGAGAGCATCTAATATGGATACCACTATAAATGATTTGAGCTTCAATATTGGTTTTTAAAAACACAGTCTGCACAGTGGTATTTTTACAGTCAGTGTCAAGCGCAGTCATTTTTAGTTACCCTACCTAGTTAGCTTGCATAACAGCTAGCTTGCATAAATCAAAGTGAACCATCCTGAAGGAAAAAAAACAAACAAACACAGATTTGCTAATACTATAATCACTGCTTTGGCCAAAGGCTACTTTGCACTGTGTCTACATAACACTTATTCAACAAATATTCATTAAGTGTTGATTATTTGCCAAATATTGTCCTAGGTGCTGGGAATGTATCAATGAATAAAACACAGTCCCAGCATACAGTATGCCTATAGCATCTCCTGGGGAGAAAAGCAATGGCAATACAGGATGCTAAATGCTAAATGACATCAGAACTGTGTGCTCTGGGCTCTGGAGAAGGTGACAGCATCGACACTTGTCTTGGCTGAGGGAAATCAGGGTAAGCCTCCCAGAAGAGGTGATATCTAAACTCAAATCAAGGGCCAAGGAAAAGTCAAACAAGGAGTTGGCAAGAGGCGCCTTCTGAGACAAGGGCTAAGTATGTTAGTGTAGGGAAGGTCCGAGTAAGAACAGCATAGGAGGCCATTTATCATGACTAGAAAAAGAGCGGGAAGCAGTGAGTGTTATAAGATGAAGCTGGGCAAGTTCTCAAGAGGATGCGCACACAATGAAGAGGAATTTGGATTTCACTCCAGTTCACGCAGGGGGTACCATTCAAAAATGGGTATGGTGGGAAGACCAGATAGGGGCTGATAGAGCAACGAAGACAAAAGATTATGGTAACCTGGATGAAAATATAAAGTGGACCAATTTGACAAGTTTTAAAGAGATAAAATTGACAGAATTAGTGATTGACTGGATGTGGAAAGTGAAGGAGGGGAAGAACTAAATATGTTCCCAATTTTCCAGATTAGGAACCTTGTAAAACATGGTGCCATTAACAACTAAGACTAGGGAGCAGGGTTGGAGAAAAAATGGTCAGTGGTACATGTGGAATAATCTTTCATTTTATTTATTTAAACAGTCTTTCCTGAACCCCTCCTTTATGCTTGGCATTGTGGTAAACACTGGATATAGTGTGAGCAATATAGATAAATCCCTTAAGTTCACATTCTATTGATTTCCATAACTAGGTAGAAAAATCTAGGAGGCAAGTGGCTCACTCAGAGGTTTGGCTGTTATCACTACCTGGGTGATATAAGACTCCATCAGAGAGGATAGGTCATGCACTGAAAATGTTGAGCAGAAGAAGAAAAGAGGCTAAAAATTTTTGAGGGCCACCACATATGACAGACAGATGATAAGAAGCCTTCAGTGAAAAAGAAGTGGCCAGGGATGTAGGAGGAAGATGAGGAGAGAATATTGGCTGCATGACAGACTAGTCATTACCCAGCTGCTTGGATCTGTGTAGAGAGTCAATCCAGGTTACTATGGTGCAAAAGCATGGTGTTTCTCTCTGAATTATCTGGTGCCTATCCACTTTGAAGTCTACATTTAACATTGGGTGGCAGGAACAGAGATATAAAAAAATAACAAAACAGTCCCTTGAAGAAGTCCTTCTTTTCATAGTCTAGAAAGATGAATGCTTTTTTTTTTCCCAGAAGAAAACTGAACTCCAGTCCCTCACGTGATTATATAGGTAATTGCAAGAAGAAGGCCACAAAACTGATAATTTCTCTAGTATTATATTTTAGGGTTTTTTCTCTTGTTTCTGCCACAAATATTTTTGAATAGAAATTCTTCTAGCCTATTCTAATAATGATGATAATGACAATGACCACCTTTTACTAAATGCTATGTGCTAGACAGTAAGTGTCCTGCATGCACTTACTTAATTCAATCATCACGACAATCTTTTGAGGTTATAGCTTAGGAAACTCAAGTTTGGGGAAGTTGAGGATCTTGCCCAAGGTCACATGACAATTATACTGGTGGAGGTGGGATCTGAACCAAGATATGCCTGATTCCAAGTGGATTTGTTCTGTGACAACACCTCCGTGAAGATGAAAAAGGCTTGGGGTTTGCCTTTCAACAGGGAAGATCTATATTATGTTCAGAGTCAATTTTAATCTTGTTACGAAATCAAAGAATATATTGTTACATTTCATTCATTAAAATTACATAATGCCCTCATCTCGATAAACAGATAACCTCCATAAAAGTGAAGACAACTTCACACAGTATTTTTCTCCTATGAATTTTTTAAAGAGCTAATTTATTCATGAGCAAAAATGAATAAAAGCACCTCCTCACCAGTAAGGTCGTGTTGTTAACATGAATCGCTTTTTGCCTGACAGAGCTAAATAGTATGCACTGGGATTATGTTGTCTTTCACATGTAAGTGCCAATCATGGAGGAAAATGTATCTGTTTAAAAAATGGTTTTGGTCACTGGGTGTCAGTTCTTTCTTTGCTTCCCTTAAATCATTTAGATTTCTCCCTCAGAGTCTTTTAATTATCCTATTCCGCTCTGTGGAGCAAAGAACCCTATAAAACTTCCTCCTAGAAAGCACTAGCTGCTGGCATTTGTTATAGGTTGAATTGTGTCCCCCCAAAAATAAAATATGCTTAAGTCCTAACCTCCACTACCTTATTTGGAAATTTGGTTGATGTAGATGTAAATAGTTAAGTTAAAATGAGGTCATATTGGAGTAGGGTAGGCTCCTACTACAAGATGACTGGTGTCCTTATAAGAAGACAGCCATGTGAAGACACAGGGAGAGTACCATATGAGGAGCCATGTGGAATTATGCACCTGCAAGCCAAGGAATGCCAAGATTGTTAGCCAAACACTGGAAACTAAAAGAAAGGCATGGGGGCTTCCCTAGTGGCGCAGTGGTTGAGAGTCTGCCTGCCGATGCAGGGGACACGGGTTCGTGCCCTGGTCCGGGAAGATCCCACATGCCGCGGAGCGGCTGGGCCCGTGAGCCATGGCCACTGAGCCTGCGCGTCTGGAACCTGTGCTTGCGGCGGGAGAGGCCAAAACAGTGAGAGGCCTGCAAACCAAAAAAAAAAAAAAAAAAAAAAAAAAAAAGGCATGGAACAGATTCTTGCCTAGATACTTCAGAGGGAGCATGGTCCTGCTGACATCTTGATTATGGACTTTTATCCTCCAGAATTGGGAGTTAATAAATTTCTATTGTTTTAACCCACCCAGTTTGTGGTACTTTGTTATGACTGCTCTAGGAAACTAAAATATCTTGTTTTTCTTTTCTTTTTTCTTTATTTTTTTACTCTGTTAACCATCTCAGTCAACTTTGCAGCATGGAATACTTCAGGAGCTTTTAAAATTAACAGAGTCATAAAAAATGCTGAGGGGTAGAAGGGGCATCTCAGGTCATGTAGTCCAATCTCCTATCGCTGAAGTATTTTTTTCTGGAAGCATTCTTGACAGATGACCGTGGGGTCTCTGCTTAAATTACTGATAACCCAATATGCCAGGATACGCATGATAGGAGACACAGGAAATATAAACCATTCCATGTCTTCATAGAATTTGTAATTTACCCTGGAGAAAATATTTATAAGTAAAGAGTTATTAGAAAATCCAAACAGATAGCAATAGGACTTTTTGAGTGCATGTGTCAAAAAACCCAAATCTGACACATTGGCTTAAGCAAAAAGGAAATCAATTAACTCACATAATAGTTTTAGAAGCAGCTTGATAAAGAATTCTAAATGTATCATCAAAGTGAATCTCTCATGTCTCCTTACTCGAGTTTGGCTCTGACCACAGGCTTGATCTCCTCATGGAAGAAAACAGCTAAAACAATGTCAGACATTATCATGCCAAACAAATGAGGAAGGACAAATCTGGGTGCTCTTGTCGGTGTAAGGGGAATATTATTGTTCGAGAGGCAACCAACCAATATCTACTAGACAAAAATTCTGCCATTTCATATAGGTACATTTATGTAGGAGAACAATATTTATTAAACCTGAGGTACTGGAGAAAGTTTCATAAGAGAAGAGCATTTTTTCCTAGGTCTGAAATGTTTGAAAAGGTAGAAAAAAGATATACAACTGTTTAAAATGACAGAGTATCATAAATGAATGCAAAGACGCTAAATGAGGTTACAGTTTTAGAGGGTGGTAAGCACGTATTAGTAGGAAACAAGAATGGAAAGAGAGGTGAGGGTTGGGTGGTAAAGAGCCAGAAATGCTATTAGAAGCAATGCTGGCTTTACAGTGAGAGCCCTCAAGGGTTGGACCAAGAGTGGCTAAGATTTGCTCTAGAAGAGTGACTTAAGGAGTAGACTAGGAAGGAGAATGATCGAAGACCACAATAATCACCTAAAATAAAATATGAAGACCTGAATTAGGATTAAGAAAGAGCAAATGGAGAACACAGTATCAATTTGGTAATCAACTGAATTTGGTGGTAGGTGAGGGAGGAGAATGGTGAGAAGTTATCTCTGAAATTTCTTGGGTAATCATTGCGAGAAGACAGTGCCTTTAACCAAGGCAGGAGCTGATTTAAGGAATGAGAAAACAGCAAAGAAGAGATAATGAGTTCAGTTTTGGATATGTTGATTTTATGGAATTAAAATATACTCATGTGAAGATATAAAAAAATGCAGTTAGAAATACATGTTTGAAATTCCTAAGTAAAGAAATTAAAATGTTGAAGTTCTTTCACAGGCCAGCACTTAGTTTGTAGTGAGAGCAATCCAAAAGGCAAACTTTGTATCAATTCTTTATTCTTCCTTTACCACAAACCATAAAAATCCTTCACTGAATTTATTTCACTGAAAATTTTCCCCTGCTCAGTGTGCGTTCTACATTTTTGTCTTTTGTGTCAATCTTTGTTTTTAGACCCCCAAGCTCCTTCGGGTAAGGACTTTGTCATTAATTTAGCACAGCTGAATATATTACATGGTGCCATGTGTATTTATAGAAGTTTGCTAAGTAATGATGATTCAGATTTGGTAATCAGCACTTGCGATGATCATATGGTTATGCAGATCAACACTTACTATGCAAAAATCATTTCCTATAGGGGCAGATGTGCTGGTCTCCCTCTTAGTAAATTTTTAGATCAGTAAATTTCTTGCACTGTGTAAGTCAATTTAGAATTATGCCTTTGATTGTCTTCTTGTTGCCTAAGGGAACCGAGAATGCAGTACCTTTCCATGATGCTAAGCTGCCTGAAAGTAAATAATGCTGATTGCTTTAACAGCAACTAATTCTAATAATTTAAATGATATAAAATGTCTTTTATTGATCTAAGAACATAATGACTTCACTTCTCCAAGTCAAAAATCAGTGGTTAAAACACTTTAAATGTTTAGAATATAGTCATCCAAATGCAGTTCCTGCATTAAAGCATACTGAAATTCCACTGGAAGTTAGTAATAAGCATTTTCATTACATTTTTGGGAAGATGGCAAATGCTTCTAGATTTCAGATTAAACATCTCTTTAAAAAGAAGAGAAGGCATGTTTCATAATCTCTTTAATTTCTTTTAAAATTCTAGAAACATCTGAACTGTTATTTTAAAAGTATTGGTAAAGATTCTCTATTAATTTACTAATACTCTATTAAATAGTGATCCTATCAACCTAAGATAGGTGGGTACTAATCCAAGTTAGTAAGAAAGGAAAAAGGAAGAAGGTAGTAAAGGGAGAAAAAGAAAGAAAAAAGGGAGGGACAAAGAAGTTTGGAGAATTGAAGTTTTATTTCTACAATATCAGAATTCACCTGTGACAAAGTGAATTATTTTAGAAGGAAGTCTCATGTTGTAAGGCAGTTTTCATGCTTCAATCCTTCAACATGCTGTGAAGTGAAATGTTGCTATAATTTCCTACCTGGCCTCTCAGAAGTCCTTAACCATTCCTCCTTATTTATCAAAACCATTAGCACCAACTGATTGAAATCTTAGTGATATCTACTGATTTGAAGTTGATAGACAACTCCAACCCTATTTTTAAAATCTAGCAATTAAGTGACATTATATCACTCATCCCCCAAAACAACCTCAATAACAACATGAACATGTTCAAGTATCCAAATATATTCTGGGGTGAACATAAAAACAAACATCACAACAACACAAAGTTTTAACAGAAATGAGGGCAGTTCCACTGTAATAGCTGCTACAAGCACCAGACATTATTGGAATCTGTGGTTTTATGATCTTCCCCCTCCCTCCCCACTGTGGGAAATGGTGGGTGGAGAAGAAGGCAGTAAACAAATGCTTGCTTGTGTACATGTATGTGTGTATTTAAATTTCTCTTTTTAACCTTTATCTTTGGCATCAACTAGAGTGAAAACTCTAAAACATTTTTTTTTTTAAAGCTAGAGTAGTTTTCTTCTTTCCTTTGCTGTTATTGATATTGTTTTGTAAAGATTCAAGGAACAGCTTGCTATTTATGTGCTTTTGGAGAGCTTAGTTGGAAAATGTGGGTCTCTCCATTCCTGATGGGGATAAATGACTAAAAAGCAATGTGAAAATACAGAATACCTGTTCCCATGTGCCCATGTTACAGAGACTCTAAATTAGATGCACTCAGAAAATGAGGTTTGCTGGCATCCAGCGCCTTTCTTCTCAACTTCCTCCAAATTGATCAGATGGAAGATTATGAAAAAGGGACACATTCAAAATCAAAAGACAAAACCAGACTACATGTGGGTTGTCCCACAGAGTAGAGAGAAATAGTAGAGCTAGACCACAAAACACCAGAAAAGATAGAATGTGATGCCGAAGCAAAGGAAAAGAAATCTGGCAACTTTCTGATTCCCTTCCCCCAACGCCGAGTGTTCCATTCTGTTTATGAGACTATTTCTACAGGATGGGTGAAGAAGTAGGACACATTTCGCATGTGTGTGCACTTTTCCAAAGGGAACTATGTGGGTAATGTCCTTTGTGCCTGAGCAGATTTAAGTGTGTGAATGTATCAAATGCTTTTTAAATTTCATAAGCATTATAGTAAAAAAGGAGGTTAGTCCCATTCCATTCTTTCTAGTGGCTAGAAGGCTGTCATACAGGTGGATGGGAAAGAAGACCTTACAGTACTTCAGAAGTGAAAATTCTGAAACACAGTGAGAAAGCAACAATGATTTATTCAAGCTCATATAGATGAACAGCTTTAGGGAACTGTTCAAAAGCCTTATAATGATAGTTGTAAATTTACACAAATCAGCGTCATTCATAACCTGCATTGTTTAAAAAGATATGATCTATAACCTTTAACAGGCTTAATTTGGAACAAACACTCAAAAGCAATATTATATGAAAATGTACTTATTTTCTCAGATTCTCAGAAGTGTGAAAATGCAATAGTCATTTGTACCAGTTATCATTCTGGGAATTAGAGGATCTTGGGTTTTGTGCATTGATTATTTGCTCATTATCATAGAGGAGAGGTGAGAAGAAGTGGAACTGTTCTAATTTAAAAACATCTCTGTATTTATTTTGGTAACTCCCTCAACTTCCATTCATGGTTTATAATTGTTGGGTTAAATGTCCTTGAATTCCTAAGCACAATAAAGCCAGATTTGGTTGTTTATTAGCAATGTTCTTCCCTCACTCAGTCTTCTTCATTACAGATTTCACTAAATAAACATGTCACTCCTCTTTTTCAACTGTGAAACTAAATAGTTAATAAATAAGCAGATAATCATCTCTGCTTATATAATCTATGTTTATAATTCTATGCTTCATTTATTAATTATTGATTACTATCCCACACTTATATGGGAATGGTAAGGACTGAGGCAAACTATGAATTAGATTCTCTCCCTAAAGGGGTCAAATAACCTGAACCTCTCAGTGCTTGTTGCTATTCCTCAATGTGGGCTCAGGATTGCTAGATGTCTTGATTTTCAGAGGAGTCATATCTTTTTATTTTGATTAAGTCTCAGAGTATATAAGCAAAATACATACCTGGGATGAACTCCCATTCTATATGCCTTGTACACAGGTGAATCAGCAAACAACAGCTTGTCAAGTTTATAAACTTGGACTCAATGATCACATCAGAATGCCATGTTAGGGAAAGAGCATTTTCTTTATCTATTGAAGAACTCATTCCCTTTTACCCTTGACCCACTCATTCCTGCTGCATACCTTCTTCCCTTCCTGTCTCTTCCCATACCTTCCCTTCCACCCTTTTCAGTTTCTCAACTTATCATTCAACCTTTCTCCTTTTGCTTTCTTACATTCAGCACATATGAACCATAGCTCTACTCAAAAGTCTGTGTCTTATTAGATGTCCTTCTCTCACATCTTATTTTTTTAATCAATTATTCCCCCTTTTTTCCTGCATCCTCAATCTTTTCTTAACTAATAACTTCTATTTTTTCAAAAAACATGTTCCTCTACATTGTAAGATACACTGAAAGAAACTTCCTCTCACCTTTTCTTTTCCTTGGAGCTCTGATTCTCTCATCACCAAATTTTTTGAAAGCATAGTCCATGTTCACTGCTTTTATCTCCACATTATTCACAAACTTACTCTTCAAATGAAACAAATCCAGCCTTTGAAAATACTCTTCCAAAAGTTTGTCTCTCCTCTCTCTAATTTCTCTGAGTTTTATTTTGCATATGACAGATTACCCTTCTCAATTCTCCTTGAATCAGTTTCCTGCCTTCAATTTCGGTGACAGTCCACTATCCTCCTACATATATTTAAATTTAATTTGAAAAAAGTTTGGTATAATTTTTATCACATTTAGTGTTTTCAATCATAAAATTAATACATGTTAATTAAAAGTTGAAAAATGCATGATATCTTTTCAACAAATGGTACTGGGACAACTGAACATCCACATACAAAAAAGTAAAGGTGGGCATGGCAGAGTCAAGATGGCGGTGTGGGAAGGCACAGAGTCCGTGTCTCCCCAAAACTAGGGTGCCTGCTGGATGCTGGTGGGGAGCCCTGATGTCCAAGGAAAAGGGGAGAAACCCCAAGTGAACAGGTAGGACGTGGGGTGACTGAGCGGGGAGGAGAAGTGGAGGCCAGACAGGACTGGCACCACTGAGGGGTGGCTGAGAGAGGGGAAAGGTTCCCACACCTGGAAGGACCCTCAGGTGCTAGGATGGGGGGGGAGTAGGCCCAGCATTTCCCCTGCCCAATTGGCTGGGGAAGTCTGCCTGGCTCTCAGGCTGGGTCCTACGTCCTCAGAAGTCCCCTCCGGGCTGGGTTGGTCCTGGGGGCATAGAAGGAAGGCCAGGAGAGAAGAAGAGAGGCAGGTGGGAGGGGCCCTCCAGGACCAGAGGAGCTGGAAAGGAGCAGAGGGAGGTTACCCTGCCCACCTGGGCACAGGGAGCCTGATGATCTCCCATGCTGGTCCCCTGCCGTCTAAAGCCCCCTCCAGGCTGCATCAGCCGTGGGGACATAGGAGGAAGGCTGGGGAGATCAGGAGAGGCAGGTGGGAGCAGCGGACCTCCAGAACAGGAGAAGCAGGAGAGGAGTGGAGGGTGGTTGCCCCTCCCACTCGGGCTCCAGGAGCCTATATAATGACACTACATAATAATCAAGGATCAATCCAAGAAGAAGATATAACAATTATAAATGTTTATGCACCCAACAGAGGAGCACCTCAATACATAAAGCAAATGCTAACAACCATGAAAGGGGAAATCAACAGTAACACAATAACAGTAGGGGACTTTAACACCCCACTTACACTAATGGACAGGTCATCCAAACAGATAATAATTAAGGAAACACAAGCTTTAAATGACACAATAGACCAGATAGATTTAATTGATATTTATAAAACATTCCACCCGAAAGTGGCAGAATACACTCTCTTCTCAAGTGCACATGGAACATTCTCCAGGATAGATCATATCTTGGGTCACAAATCATGCCTCAGAAAATTTAAGCAAACTGAAATCGTATCAAGCATCTTTTCTGACCACAATGCTATGAGATCGGAAATCAGTTACAGGAAAAAAACTGTAAAAACCACAACACATGGAGGCTACACAGTGCGTTACTAAATAAGCAAGAGATCACTGAAGAAATCAAAGAAGAAATAAAAAAATACATAGAAACAAATGACAATGAAAACACGATGACCCAAAACCAATGGGACACAGCAAAAGCAGTTCTAAGAGGGAAGTTTATAGCAATTAAATCTCACCTCAAGAAACAAGCAAAATCTCAAATAAACAACTTAACCCTATACCTAAAGCAACTAGAGAAATAAGAAAAAAGAAAACCCAAAGTCAGTACAAGGAAAGAAATCATAAAGATCAGAGCAGAAATAAATGAAATAGAAATGAAGAAAACAATAGCAAAGACAATAAAACTAAAAGCTGGTTCTTTGAGAAGATAAAGAAAATTGATAAACCCTTAGCCAGACTCATCAAGAAAAAAAGGGAGAGGACCCAAAACAATAAAATTAGAAATGAAAAAGGAGAAATCACAACGGACACTGCACAAATAAAAAGGATTATAAGAGACTATTACAAACAACTGTATGCCAATAAAATGGACAACCATGAAGAAATGGACAAATTCTTGCAAAGGTACAATTTTCCAAGACTGAACAAGGAAGAATTAGAAAATATAAACAGACCTATCACAAGTAATAAAATTGAAACTATAATTTAAAATCTTCCAATAAACAAAACTCCAGGACCAGATGGCTTCACAGGTGACTTCTATCAAACAATTAGAGAAGAGCTAACACCAATCCTTCTCAAACTCTTCCAAAAAATTGCAGAGGGAGGAACACTCCCAAATTCATTCTACAAAGCCACCATCACCCTGATACCAAAACCGGAAAAAGATATCACAGAAAAAGAAAATTATAGACTAATATCACTAATGAACATAGATGCAAAAATCCTCAACAAAACACTAGCAAACAGAATCCAACAACATATTAACAGAATCATACACCATGATCAAGTGGGATTTATCCCAGGGATGCAAGGATTCTTCAATATATGCAAGTCAATCAATGTGACACACCATATTAACAAATTAAGGAATAAAAACCATATGAGTATCTCAATAGATGCAGAAAAAGCTTTTGACAAAATTCAACACCCATTTATGATAAAAGCTCCCCAGAAAATGGGGCATAGAGGGAACCTACCTAAACATAATAAAGGTCATATATGACAAACCCACAGTAAACATCATACTTATTGGTGAAAAACTGAAAGCATCTCCACTAAGATCAGGAAAAAGACAAGGATGTCCACTCTCACCACCCTTACTCAACATAGTTTCGGAAGTCCTAGCTGTGGCAATCAGAGAATAAAAAGAAATAAAAGGAATCCAAATTGGAAAAGAAGAAGTAAAACTGTCACTGTTTGCAGATGACATGATACTACAGATAGGAAATCCTAAAGATGACACCAGAAAACTACTAGAACTAACCAATGAATTTGGTAAAGTTGCAGGATACAAAATTAATGCACAGAAATCTCTGGTATTCCTATACACTAACAACAAAAAATCAGAAAGAGAGATTAAGGAAACAATCCCATTTACCATTGCAACAAAAAGAATAAAATACCTAGGAATAAAACTACCTAAGGAGGTGAAAGACTTGTACTCAGAAAACTGAAACACTGATGAAAGATATCAAAGATGACATAAACAGATGGACAAATATACCATGTTCTTGGATTGGAAGAATCAATATTATGAAAATGAGTATACTACCCAAAGCAATCTACAGATTCAATGCAATCCCTATCAATCTACCAATGGCATTCTTCACAGAATTAGAACAAAAAATTTTACAATTCTTATGGAAACACAAAAGACCCTGAAGAGCCAAAGCAATCTTGAGAAAGAAAAACGGAGCTGGAGGAATCAGGCTCCCCAACTTCAAACTATACTACAGAGCTACAGTAATCGATACAGTATGATACTGGCACAAAACCAGAAATATAGGTCAATGCCACAGAATAGAAAGCCCAGAGATAAACCCAAACACATATGGTCACCTAATTTATGACAAAGAAGGCAAGAATGTACAATGGAGAAAAGACAGCTTCTTCAATAAGTGGTGCTGGGAAAACTGGACAGCTACAGGTAAAAGAATGAAATTAGAACACTACGTAACACCATACACAAAAATAAAGTCCAAATGGATTAAAGACCTAAATGTAAGACCAGACACTATAAAACTCTTGAGGAAAACATAGGAAAAACACTCTTTGACATAAACCACTTTTTGACCCACCTCCTAGAGTAATAGAAATAAAAACAAAATAAAACAAATGGGACCTAATTAAACTTCAAAGCTTTCACACAGCAAAGGAAACCATAAACAAGATGAAAAGACAACCCTCAGAATGGGAGAAAATATTTGCAAATGAAACAACAAAGGATTAATCTCCAAAATATACAGTTCTTCGAGCTCAATATCAAAAAAAATAAACAATTCAATTAAAAAATGGGCAGAAGACCTAAATAGACATTTCACCAAAGAAGACATACAGATGGCCAATAAACACATGAAAAGATGTTCAACATCACTAATTATTAGAGAAATGCAAATCAAAACTACAATGAGATATCACCTCACACCAGTCAGAATGGCCATTATCAAAATTGCAGAAACAATAAATGCTGGAAAGGGAGTGGTGAAAAAGGAACCCTCCTGCACTGTTGGTGGGAATGTAAATTGATACAACCACTAGGGAAAACAGTATGCAGGTTCTTTAAAAAACTAAAAATAGAACTACCATATGACTCAGCAAACCCACTACTGGGCATATACCCTGAGAAAAGCATAATTCAAAAAGAGACATGCACCACAATGTTCACTGCAGCACTATTTACAATAGCCAGTACATGGATCCAACCTAAATGTCCATCAACAGATGAATGGATAAAGAAGATGTGGCACATATATACAATGGAATATTACTCAGCCATAAAAAGAAATGAAATTGAGTTATTGGTAGTGAGGTGGATGGACCTATGGTCTGTTATACAGAGTGAAGTAAGTCAGAAAGGGAAAACACATACTGTCTGCTAACATATATATATGGAATCTAAAAAAAAAAAAGAAAAAACGGTAGTGATGAACCTAGTGGCAGGGTAGGAATAAAGACACAGACATAGAGAATGGACTTGAGGACACAGGGCAGGGGGAGGGGAAGCGGGAGTGAAGTGAGAGTAGCATCAACATATATACACTACTGAATGTAAAACAGTTAGCTAGTGGGAAGCAGCAGCATAGCACAGGGAGATCAGCTCGCTGCTTTGCGATGACCTAGAGATGTGGGATAGGGAGGGTGGGAGGGAGCCTCAAGAGGGAGGGGATATGGGGACATGTGTATGCATGTGGCTGATCCCCTTTGCTGTACAACAGAAACTAACACAGTATTGCGAAGCAATTATACTGCAATAAAGATCTATTAAAAAAAAAGAGTAAAGGTGGACAACTATATCACGCCATAGAAAAAAATTAAGTGAAAATTTATAGTAGGCTTAAAAGTAAGAGCTAAAACTATAAAACTTTATAAGAAAGCATAGGTATAAATCTTCATGATCTTGTATTAGCCAATGGTTTCTTGAATGACACCAGAAGTAGAAGTGACAAAAAAAAAAATAGAGTTCATCAAAATTAAAAACTTTTGTGCTTCAAAGGATACCACCAAAAAGAGAAAAGAAACAAAACAACACAAAAATGCCCAAAGAATCTGAGAAAATATTTTTAAATCATGTATCTATCTGATAAAGGACTTGTATCCAGAATATATAAAGAACACTTACAACTCAACAATAAAAAGACAAATAACTAAAATTTAAAGTAAGCAATGAATTTGAATAGACATGTCTCCAAAGAAGATAGTCAACTGGTCAATAAGCAAATGCTAGTTATTAGGAAAACTCAAATCAAACCACAATTGAGATACCACTATACACCCATAAGGATAGCTAAAGTAAAAAAAAAAGACAAGCAAAAACAAGTTTTAGTAAGGATGTGAAAAAAGTGGAATCTTCATACATTGCTGGTGAGATCATAAAATGGTGCAGCCACTTTGAAAAACAGTTTGGCAGTTGTTTAAAATGTTAAACATTGAGTTACCACGTAATCAAGCAATTCTACTCCTACTTATATACCCAAGAGAAATAAAAATATATGTTTACACAAAAACTCATACACAAATGTTCATAGCAACATTATTCTTAAGCTAAAAAGTGGAAACAACCCAACTGATTAATGGATAAAAATGTGATATATCCATACAACGGAATATCATTATCCATCAATAAAAATGAAGGACGTACTGATATATGCTATGTCATGGAGGAATTTTGAAAATGTTACACTAAGTTAAACCAGTCACAAAAGACCATATATTGTACGATTCCATTTATATAAAATGTCCAGAAGAGGTAAATTCATCATTGTTCCACTTTGAATAGGATTGGGGATTAGTATCAAAAGTTCCCAGGTGATAGGAGGAGTAGGGATTAGGAAGTCACTGCTAATCTGATTTGTTTTGGAGTACTGACAATGTTCTAAAATTAGATATTGGTGACGGTGTACAACGCTGTGAATATACTAAAAATCACTGAACTGTATACTTTAGAAGGGAGAATTTGTTGGTGTATGAATGTATTTCAATAAAGCTATTAGAAAAACATATATATCTCAATAAAGCTATTAGAAAAACATATATGAGAGTGCAAAGAAGAAAATAAAAATCACTTGTGAACTCAGCAACCAAAGATGATCACTCTGAATTTAGAAAGAGCACAGATTTTAGCGTTACCCAGACCTGCAATCAAAAGCTGTCTTTTTCAATTTCATTTACTAAAGTATTTGTGGCTAAATGATTTAACTCCTCTGACTTACTTTTTTTTTCATCTGAAAATGGATGTACTAACAAAGATACGATAAACTGATGTTACAAATAAACTCTGAAATTTAATATATCAAATATAGCAGGGTTTTTTTTGTTTTCTTTTCCCCCCCAGGCTCATATAATAGTTCAGGAAGTTTGGGTTCACGTTGGTGGCAGCTCTCTTCTCAGTGCTTTGGGGACCCATGTTCCTTCAAGATTTTGACTTTGCTGTCTCCTAGGGCAGGGGTTGATAAAGTTTTTCTGTAAAGGGCCACATACTAAATATTTTAGGCTTTGCATGCCATAGGTCTCTGTTACAATTAAACTCCACTACTATAGCACAAAGCAGCCACAAACAATATGTAAATGAATGGGTGTGGCTGCATTCCAATAAAACTGTACACAACAGGCAGCATGGCAGATCTGGTCTATGGACCAGTTTGCCAACCCAAGCACTAGAGTCTTGTAGTCCATCACATCCAGCTAGCAAAACATGAAGAAGGTGAGAAGAATGTATACAGTCGGCCCTCCTTATCTGTAGGTTCTGAATTCATGGATTCAACCAACCCTGGGTTAAAAATATTTGAGAAAAAATTTCCCCTATTAAAGACCTAAATGTAAGATTGGAAACCATAAAACTCCTAGAAGAAAACATAGGCATAACACTCTGACATAAATCATAGCAATATTTTTTTTTGGATCTGTCTCCTAAAGCAAAGGAAATAAAAGCAAAAATAAACAAATGGGGGCTTCCCGGGTGGTGCAGTGGTTGAGAGTCCGCCTGCCGATGCAGGGTACATGGGTTCGTGCCCCGGTCCGGGAAGATCCCACATGCCGCAAAGCGGCTGGGCCCATGAGACATGGCCGCTGAGCCTGCGCGTCCGGAGCCTGTGCCCCGCAACGGGAGAGGCCACAACAGCAAGAGGCCCGCATACCGCAAAAAATAAAAAAAAATAAACAAATGGGACCTAATTAAACTTAAAATCTATTACACAGCAAAGGAAACCATCAACAAAACAAAAAGGCAGCCTACGGAATGGGAGAAAATATTTGCAAATAATATGACTGATTAAGGGGTTAATATCCAAAATATATAAGCAGCTCATACAACTCAACATCAAAAAAACAAACAACCTGATTAAAAAATGAGCCAAAGACCTGGATAGATATTTTTTCCAAAGAAGACACAGAGATGGTGAACAGGCCCATGAAGAAATGCTCAACATCTCTAATCATCAGAGAAATGCAAATCAAACCACAATGAGATATCACCTCACACCTGTCAGAATGGCTACTATCAAAAAGAACACAAATAGGGCTTCCCTGGTGGTGCAGTGGTTGAGAGTCCGCCTGCCGATATAGGGGACATGGGTTCGTGCCCTGGTCCGGGAAGATCCCACATGCGCCTGGGCCCGTGAGCCATGGTCGCTGAGCCTGCGCGTCCGTAGCCTGTGCTCCGCAACGGGAGAGGCCACAACAGTGAGAAGCTCGCGTACCACAAAAAAACAAACAAACAAACAAAAAACCCCACAAATAACAAGTGTTGGCACGGATGTGGAGAACCTTATTTATAACCTTAATTACACCATTCAGTTACTCGTAAGTGTTAACACCATGGACTTGTTTTATTTCTTTGAATGTCCCATGAATATCAGCATTGCCTTGATCCCAAGAGACATTCAACAATCATCTACTTTATGAATTTTTGAAGGCAAAGCATTTGATAAGAAACTACTGGTCTTCAAAAAATATATATAAAAACCTCTAAATAATAAAAGAAAGTTTGAGGAAATTAGGTCAAAGAGGGAAATAAGAAAATAAGCACATAGGGCAAGGTTGAGTTCATTAGTATTCTTCTTTATGAGTCATACCAACAATGTTTAGCTTATATAAGAAATATGTACAACATCTCAATGTTGGCTGTTGAAGGTGAAAAATCTGTTTCGTGTTTTAAAGTAAGCAAAAAGTTCCTTTAAATAACAAGGCACTGAGGAAGCTCAGCATCTTCTTGTTTTTAACCCAAGAACAATCTGCTTTCGTATATACACCACACACAATACCAATTCTTCATCATGCTTTTCTCTAAAAAAATTGCACAGAAGGCTAAGTAGTGTTAGGTTTATTCCTTTTAACTTCTAATGTATGATAATCTGAAAGAGAATTATTAAAATTCAGAGTTGAAAGAAAACATGGTGATCGTTCAATATCCTTTTATAGATAAGAAAATATTAATTTTTGGAATAATTATATGATTCAGATTATGCTGCTAATTAGTACCCAAATGGAGAACAGAAATCAGGTCTCCTGTCAAATGCTCCTTCTCCTTCCCCATACATTCCTGCAGTCAATCTGGAGATAACAGAGAGGAAATCCATGGATTATCTCTGGGAATGAGAGCTCTGTATGGAAGCCCTCCCACACCTACACAGTAGTTGTGGAGTGCCCATCTTGCAGAGTTGTCCTGCACATGAAACATTAATATTACTTCAAATGTTGCTTGCAAAGTGAATAAAAAATCTGTGAATATATTAAGGTTGGCATTAAATTCTTATAGATAGCCAATTCAGGAAAAAAAAATTGGAAAAAGGATTAAAATCTTTCTTTTCATCATACCCTATATATGTTTCTTAAATTTCACTGTGCATATAAATCACTCGGGGAATTTTGTTAATGGAGACTGCGATTCAGTAGATCCAGGGCAGGGTCTAGGTGCTGGCATTTCTAACAAGCTCCTAGGTGATGCTGTCCTATGGTCCATGGACACACGTTGAATAGCAAGCATGTAGTCTCAAGATTATAATCTATCTGGTGTTTGGGGAGTACTCAGCCAGATCCATAGGTACCACAACCTCCTCTCAAGGACCATAGTGCTTTTTATCTCCAGCACTGCTTTTGCCCATAGCTCTATTCACTTTAATATATACAGTTTCTTCCTCAAAATCTTTTTGAGGGGAAGGATCATGTCTCATATTTCCTTGACTCTCCAGTGTCTAACAAATGTTGCTCCCTTAGACTTGTTTATGATTGATTATAATGTTAAGGGAAAAAAAAATATTTGGAAGAAAACCTGTACTCAAAGAAGGAAGTACTTTTTAAACACTGGTTCTTGGCCATAATTTGAATCATTTTGTAAGCTAGCCATGTTATAGCTGCTACGACATTAGAATCATGTCATATTGTAAAATATGTAAGTTGGCTCATCACATGCATTAATTTATGGCATAATAGTGCTTTACTTATTTTGAAAGAGAAATACTTAGTAATTCCATTTACAATTTCATTCCTATCTAAAACTGGAAAGAGTAGATCATGATTGACTACATGCAAAAAATGTTTTGCATATGATATTGTTAGGGGAAAAAAATAACTAAAAGTCAATCCACTTCAAATAATTAACCATATTTTAGAAACTTATACTGAAAGGTGATAACATATATTTTAAAATAATTTAATCTATCAATTATTAATAAATCAATATCCATGGATAATATACACTAATTTTAGAATAAATAAGGAGTTTCTTTTAGGAAGGAGGCAGATTTTTCCGGTGAAATTATTTAAGGCAGTTAGAACACCTTCATATTTCTCTGATATGGCCTGCTATAGAGATAAACTTGAAAAAAATACGTTAGTGATTCATCAAGTTTCCCCAAGCCTCTCTTCAGTTTCTGATATCCAAATATTCTCTTTTGGAACGCATAAAATATCCTGTCCTTGGACATTTTCTTTTTTGCAATTGGTAAATGGTCTAATTCTTCCGTGTGCCGATCTCTAAGTGTCTTTGATTATGATTCTAATAATTCTTCCTATAATTTTCAATTATGGTGTTTTTGCTTGAAATATTTGATATTCCCAACTCAAAAATATATTAACTGCAAGGAAATTTATTAGCATACGTAACTGGAGCTAGAGTGTGCCCCAGCTACCATATGACAGGTGTTCAAAGACACTATCAAAAACACATGTTTTTTTGGTCTCTCAACCTGCCTTCCATACCCTAGGTCTTAACCAAAGGCTGGCTCCCTTATAGTTGCAGGGTGGTTTCCAAAGGTATTTGGGGATTATTTATTGAATTCCATAAAAAGAGAGAATAAGAACATGTGAAAGGGAAAACTCTATTCCTCTCAAAGCCTAGGACAGAAATCATTCTCTTCTATTGAAGATATAACTTAAATCAAAGGCTCATTCTGGTTCAACAATAGCTAAAAAGGAGATGCCAGACACTTGGACAGTCTGATTAGAATCCCCTCTGGAGATAAGGATTTGTGTAGGTGTCTGAAAAAAAAAATCAGAGCTCAGCTTCAAAGGAGGAAGGCAATATAAGATTATTCCAAGGCACAGTGATTTTAAAAAATCTAGCATCTTTAATAAGATTCAGGTTCATATATCAATACCTTTGTCCTGCCTTTGGCTTGTGCTGTTTTCTGAAAGTCAGTTAAATGTGGTCAATAAAGAAATGATGAATAGGAAATAGATGTCAAATTAGGGACTAATTTTGCAGGTGATCATTCCATTAACACATATTTTTGTGTTATAAGAGCTTTGCTATCTTACCAATCTCCCAACAGGAAATCTACTTATTTATTGAGAACCTCCTACATTTCACATATACTTCATGTTTGTGATGTACTCATTCCAAAGGAAAATATACAAGCAATATTTACTGTGTATCAACAAAGAATGTAGAAATTGACAATCCAAGGTACCAATCTACATTTGAGTTATAAAAATGATGTCAAAAAGAACCCCAACTTTTCCATACATAGGAATGGAATGAATCAGCGGCACTCTCTAGGACAGGAGAATATCGAGCATCAACAAAGGATGCAAGGTCACTGGAAAAAGGTGCGTCCTTGGTATTTTTCACTGGCACAGGAAATGACATGTATAATGATACTTAGTGACAAAATTTACTCAGTTTATAAAGGAAGTATATTATACCTGTCTCTTATTTGGGTGACCTTCCTAATTTTTTCTGAGTCCTAATTTGATATGCAGCATTTGTGAACGCTTGTAAAAATGAGTCATGTTCTAACAGATTTCTTTCGTATCTTGTGGTTGGAGAGCTATGTTGAATTGATGGACAAAGATAGTGAGAAAAAATTGGCTTTTTTTCCCATATACATCAAGATCTGAATCTGTGAAAGGAGATGACCCTCAGAAATGATACACTATTTTTCAAGGGTGGCTATCAGAAAGGTGAATGTCAGTGGTGACAGTTACATGGCAGGAACATCAACTAGCGGCATCAATGCCTTTGTCCTTGATCATAAACTAACATGCACTGGGTAAAGACTAAGGAATGCTAGATCCTGACAACTAACTTTACATATAACTGAAGAGATTATAAATGAAGGTCAAAATGTTATATCAAAAGAAAAGAATCTCCACAGCCTGGTGCCTAAGGCAACAAGTATTGAGGCTCAGAAAAAAAGATTTCTGGAAATACTCCACTAGCATGCCTAGCAACATGTTCTGCCTTTGTTTTGACAGTTTCTTTGTTTACTTTATCCTTTAGCTTTTTATGCACAGAACCACCCAGGGTGTGTGGCCTTCGGAAAGAGACTGATGGGGGATGGGGGTTAGATGCAACAACTAGTTAGTGAAAAGACTGATCTGGTCCCTTGGTACCAGGAGTCAGGCTGAACTGCGAGAAGCAACTAAAGTTGACTCTTAGATTTTTGTGATGCTATGGGGAAGGATAAATATGCTCCTCTCTCATCTTCCACGGTTACCTTTTCCCTCTTGAGCATTATCAAGGGAAGCTGAGCACAAGATAGAAAAGCCAGTAGGGTGGCTGTTCTTATTTTATTCTTATCTGAGCGTCTTTTCTCAGTAGCCTCAGTTGGAATCATAGTGTCCCCGGCATACTTAATTTTAAGGAAAAAAAAATTTCCCGATAAAGAGAATGAAACTAGGGTACAAAAGTTTGGAGGGAACTAAAGTACAGGTTAAGAGGGAAACGGAATATAGTTTACTCTGCCTGTTTTGGGATACTTCCATGTAACAGATAAAGTAGAAAATGATTTTTGGAGCACCTCTCCAGTAATATGCTTTGGGAAACTTTCTCCTAATTCTTTGGCACTAGTTAGTTTTCCCAATAACTACTTACACATTTCTGCTTATCTCAGCCACTGTCTTCCTGACAAAAAGTTCAGTCTATAATGTGTGAAGTTTAATATATAATAATAAGAGCACTTGAATTTGTTATAAGCGTGCTGATTTCCAGAGACTATGTAAAGTGTTTTACATTATTAACTCATTCAATCCTTACAACAACACCTTGGAATAAGTAGCACCATTTTAGGGAGGAGAAAACCATGGCACAGAGACATTGAGAAACATGCTTAAATAACAAAGCATTAAGTGGCAGAGTTGAGAGTCCAACCCAGATAGACTGGCTTCAAAGGTGATCCTAGTAGCCACCACGATACAGAACCCAAGGCCCTTTCTGTATAATATTTGCCAGTGAAAAATTTCCTAATTTTAAATATTTTTGTCACGTGTTCCTTCTAAAATATAGGTTATTTTATTCTATTCTTCATTTTGATTTTTGCATGATTCTAAAAAATAAGACAACCCATTGCTCAGTTTCTTCAAGGTTCCAAGAGATTGTAGGCTAGAAAGCTACAATTATTGCACAATTATCAATTTAAATTTAGGAAGTTTTTGTACTTGCCACAAATATCAATTAGATTATTAACTTTTTTTTACAATTTAGTACATTAAAAAATACAAAACAAAAATCTAAGTTGAAGGAGAAGAAGAGATACCTGGTGGCCTAATTCCAGGTATATGTTCTTAGATAAATCCTGAGGGGTTCCAGTTCCACCATTTGTAAATACTGGAATACCTAATATTTAAAGAAGCTTCCAGAACTAAAATTTGATGAATTTGTACAGCACTGGAACTGGTTTTTTTTTTTTTTTTTTTTTTTTTTTTTAGCAAAAATACCTTCCTTATTCAAGACATTTAAAACTAGACTGGACAATATATAACACAGAATTTTTCTGTTGAGAAAAAAACCCCTATTAAGTTGTTTCAAAACATTTCTCTACTTCTGAGGATACTATATAATATTCTTTTATATCTTTGGAAAGTGAACAATTTCTCTAAGAAATCCTGATTTCTTGATACTCTGTTAAATATTTTTAAAAGCAAATTATTATTGGAAGGAAAATAAATAACAACTTTTTTTCAGTAGGCCAAAGAAGCCACAATCATGCTAGGGTTTATGATGACATAAACTTTTCCTAGACACTAAAGCAAGACATTGCTCCTAGCACTCTACCATCTGCTGCAGATATTTTAAAATTCTAAAGCATTGACAATGATGCAATTTGCTACATTTTGAGCTGCATTTTACAACTCTCTCTTTGCTGAATTACTATTGATGACATTAAAACCCTTTACAAATCAAGACAACACATTTGCTTGCTATTGCCACCAAAGAGCTGTCAGCTACTCTCTTTCTCTGGGAGTTTACCTGCCACCTCCTTCATGGTCAGCAATGTTTAAACCCTTTTAGAGAATGAGAAACAGAACACGTTATTTTCTACATTACTCATTGCTCATAAGAAAAAGTACAAAAGGAGAGGACATTAACTTGAAGAAGGAATAAACTGTGAAGCAAAGTGGACAGTTTATTATATATTTTTTCATCTTCTCATAGACAAAGGGGAGCACTCTCTAGCTTTCTAGAAACAAAGGACCAGGAACTACTAAAATAAGGTATACAACACTGGAGGACCATGCACAGATGTAAAACTTAGAGAATTACTCAGAGAAAATAAGTTGCCTGAAAGAAGAAAAAAATGGCAAGAGTTAAAATGTAAATGTTTGATAAAGATTAGCTTCCTTTTTCTCTTGAGAGCTGAACAAGTAGGATA
Organism: Monodon monoceros; assembly: GCF_005190385.1. Taxonomy (NCBI): domain Eukaryota; kingdom Metazoa; phylum Chordata; class Mammalia; order Artiodactyla; family Monodontidae; genus Monodon; species Monodon monoceros. The sequence goes on from NW_021703768.1 coordinate 71,984,064, forward strand.
GCTTCACAGATAGGTAGGTTTTACCAACTCCAATTTCAAATTATTTTCAGTCAGTGACAGTGTGGTGCTGGACTCTGCAAAAATGCTCACTTCTAGGGATAGGAAGAATAAATCGCCGACAATTATGAAAGTTTCAGCTCAACACCTGATGACTGTGGTCACCAGTTTTAAACTTTAGAAATTATTAGTGGCTGTTACTTTCTAAAAGTAACTAAGATATTACAACACTTGCCGTGGTAAAACGACACCTGTCAAAAAAATAACAGGATAAAATATGTCTTCATTCATTTTAAAGGACATATAAGATATTTTCATCTAACTGAAAACAACCATTTTTGGCATTCTTGGTTAGCTTCCTAGCCTCTTCTTTCCCTTAACACTGGACTCTTTAAAAAATATCTTCTTCTTACACACAAATTCCTCATGTTTCTATTACGTTTCATTACTGAAATAATTTTAACTATTGTTATACCCATTATAAAACCTACATCTACAATAGTCCTGGATTAGTATCAATAGATATTTAATTATTTATTGCACAGAAATATATTTGAATTTTAATCTTAATAATTTACAAATACTCGTCTAATTCCCTTTTAATATTTTTGTGAACAAACCATTACTTCACAGAAAAGGTAAGATACATAGAAAAATAACTTCTTTTACGTTTCAGGATAAGGAAAAAAAACCAGCTTATACCACCTAACACCCTTACTTCAATGTTCTACTGCACAAAATGAGGGAAAGGTAAGTCACTTCACAAACAACCCTGAGGGCTGAGTCACCACACTTGGAAGTGGCAAACTGTCATCTTATTTTTATTACTGAACACCTAGTGAAAGTGAAAGAGAGGCGAGGTTATAATCAGGTGGCCGGGCTGGATGTGAATGATTCACTTGGAGAAAAGGCACAGACGCAGTTTGTCACAAGAGCAAGAATTTGAAAGAGACTCTATCATATGATCCCACACAAGTCCTCACCCAAACAATTATCCTTTCCCCAGAGACCTTCTTGCTCATATAACAACAGTAGGAATGATAACAGGAATAATATCCACTGTGTATCCATTAAATGCTAGTTTCTAAGATGAACACTTTACATATATTATTTCTAGACACTAAACCAGTCCTACAAAGTGGACAGTATTACTTTTGCTCATAAATGAGAAAAGCAAAGATCAGAGAGGCCAAGGCTTGTCTGTGGTTCTAATACTAAGAAGGGAATTATCTATGCTTGACCTCAAAACTGTCTAATATCAAAGCCCACACTCTACTCAACATTCTTTGCTGCTACATATCTGGTTGCGTACAAAGTTGTTTCTGGGGAGAGTGGACTGAAAAAGAAGGACCCACAAACTGAAAATTCAGTCTTTAAAACTCAGTTATTTATTCACTTACCCAGAAAAGAAAAAAAGTGGGAAATGAGCACAATAGATAATATGAAATATAAATTTAGTACACAAATAGACTCACTAAATTACAAATTTCTATGTCATATTACACCTGACAGCACTTATTGTTAATGTATCACCTAAGACATTGGATAGTCTTAATGAATAAAATGAATCCTTTCTCTCCCTTTGACTTCCTCACTTTATAAATGCTGAGTCAGGCAGGAAGTGGACTTATTCCAGTTTTTTGATCAGTGTCTTGGTTAGAACCAAAAGACAGAAACAGGCACACATGCGTGTGCACGCGCGTGCACGCGCACACACACACACACACACACACACACACACACACACACACACACAGAATCCTGAGGGTAAGATCAAAGCTTAGCTAGAAGGAGTGAAATGGGGTAGGTCTTTCCAACCTCCCTAGAATCTATAATTCTAATTTATTATCCCTGACTTGTCCCTGACCAAACAGGAGAAGCCAGTCTCTGGCCCTTGGGATTCTTTCTCTTTAGTCCTGATGAGCAGAAGGAAATGCTTCTAGCTTCTCATAACTTGTCATATGCAATGCATTAGTAATAATACCCATGCAATCACTGCTAGTTTAAAATGTGGTCCTGGGTATCTTCATCCATATATAATTTTAATTTTAAATGCTTCTAAAAGTTTTATTGAGCTATGATTTCCAGCTTATAATCAATGAAGGCAAAATTTGGACTTCAAGAAATATTTCAATTACTTGGAAGATTCACGAACTCCCTAGAAACATTATCATAGAGTGACAATCTGAGGGGGAATCCTACAACTTAATAGAATAAACGGTCTCTAATTATAAACAGAAAGACACTCTCCCCCTTAAGCAGTGCATGTTGAAATGAAGTCCCCTTTCTCTACAAATGAATGCTTGATAACTAGGAAAGGGGCATTTTAAGTTAGACAATCCTTTACCTTTCATTCTGTTTTATTTTAACCTTATTTTTCTTTGTAATTATACTATAAACAGTTCATCAAGGAAATTTGTTAATATGCTGCAGATGGTGAAGAGACTATACAGTGTTTTATTCTTCAGCATTTTGGTCACTTGCCTCATTGAAATAGGTCCCAGGTTACAATTAAGAAAAGGTACTTGTTTTCTATTGTTCTCAAAATAAAAAGTATCATTTCTCAGTTAGAACAAAGCACCAAGAACCCAGAATATGGGTTCTCTTTATGACTTTCCTTAAAATTGTATTTGACTGCATCAAAGTTATTAACTTTTTAAGTGTTTAAGAATATTAAAAAGGAAGATACTGTTACCTTCCTAGAAAATTGTATAAAGCTTAATGGATTAATATTTACAAAACAATTTGAACATCTTGAAGTTTCATAGAGCTTCTAAATCTTAAAATAATATATTATTTCAATATCTACTTTTTAATCTTGTTGTTTTATTTAAAATTAATGTGTTTTCTCCAAAATATAAATAAAAACCACCAGAGTAAGCTAAGTAACAGATTTCAGCATTGTCAGTAAGGCAGTTTTCCTATGCCTTGCCAATATCTTTGTAAGTCTCCTTGTTAATCATTTTACTTTATTATTTATTCCATATATATTTCCATGAAGAGTTCTTAACTTGATGAAAATCTGATTTCTTGATCCACAATCAAATCTTACTATGGCCAGCTGCTATGTCTTCATAACTGTGAAAATATTACATCTCTTTGCAAGTTGGCTCTAATACAAGGAAGGTTACTAAACTAACCCAATTAAATTGAGCATATCTGCAAGTTTAGATGATTATTGCTGTTGTCTGTGAGGGCTGGGATCCAAAGTGATGGATTGCTGGCTACCCTAGTGATTTCTAGAGGGGAAAAATATCCCATCCTGGATTAGCTTGAATTGGCTTACATAAAGGTTTTATGATGCAAATTGGAGATATTGGACTTAGTAACAACCTACACTATCTGTTATATTCTCCTGTCTCATAGTCACAGGAAGCCTTCTTGAGTATGACGCTCTATCCTCATTAATAAGCTCTGTGTTGTACATCTTTGTCTGATATGAAGCTGCCATACCTTGTCACCAATTATAGACTCTGAAAAGACCCATCTCATTATAGTACTTAAATTGCTTGTTCCTGAAGGTGATGCTTGGTGTGCCTCTTCTGCCTCTTGCCAACAGGAAAATCACCCTTGAAGTGAATAGATGTCAGTCAAAAGCCACAAAAGGAAAGCAAGAAGAATTAATAAAAAACCTGGCTAGAATATTTATCAGTTTATTGCACAAAAAAAGAATACAGATCAGACAAATAAAATGCAAGGCTAAAAGAGACACTTTTGAACATTTTAATCTCACGAAACATATCTGTCCATAAATTTGGGACTAAGCAAATATTTTGAATGTGAATCACACAGGTGACCCAAAGTAAATTATTTACCATTCTGTTATGCTTGCACTAAAGGATGGCTGCAGGATTTGAAAACACTTTTTCTCTGTTTCTCATTGCATCTCTAGATGGTAGTAAATTGAGCATAATGCAAGAGAATTCTTGTCCTTGGATAGCATCTCTCTGTATTGCAAATGTGGTCTACAGGAGGTTTTCAGTAAATTGTGATTGATCAGTAAATAGGGATATCAATTGATGAATTGCTAGGTTGAATGGGCAAGAAAGGGCATAGCAGAATACTCTTCTGCCAAAGAAAAGCTAACATATTAGGCTTAAGCATATGCAAAACACATTTGAAATGCATTCAAAGCACATTCATCCCCAGGTGCAGTAAAGTTCTATTTATTCTATTCCATTTCAAAAGAAAAATTTTTTTCACAAATTCCCCTTACTAAGAATAAACCCCATTATAAGCAAGTGTAAGGGAAAAATGTTTATATTTTCTTTTTTGCCTCTTTGCTCTTGGAATGTATGATTTTATTCATGAGTTAAGCCAGTGGAGACTATTTTAATGGTGGGGACTCTCCAAAGGCACTCTAGTCCAAATAACTGCCCCACACCTCCCTAGCTACAGAATTGGGTCAGCCAAGGGCAAGATGAAAAAGGCTCACAGAAATCCTCAGAAACTAGCATGCAGTTCCTAGCTCAGCCCTTGGAACACAAATATACCCTAGTCCTTTACAATATGTTTCAAAAGTGTTTGTAGATCTTGTGGTATTATTCAACATGCTATACCTCATTTGGAAAGAAAATGTTCAATATTAATATCACCAGACTTCCCCTTGACAAGAGGGTCAACATATTATGCTCATTCCTTTAAGAAGTCCGCTTAGTCTAGTTAACTATATCCTCAAACACAGTGAGAACACACTGTTTTCATACAGTATCCATTTGTGTATATGTATGTGTATATACATACACATACACATATGTATATACACACACACGAGCTTTAAGAAGAAAAAACAGAAAGAGAAAAAAGATCAGATCAAATAGAGAGCATATATGTTGAAAAATACTTGGTGCAGGACACTTGTACAAGACATAAAACATATCTCTAGTTTCAGATTTGGTATTACTGCCACCATTTCTTCATGGCAATTTGCAGAATCAAATAATACATGATCTGAATCTGAGAGATGGACAAAACTCTCCACTGTTCACTGCTGGATGAAACAGCAATGGAATTCTGACACCTTCACTGAATTCTAAAGAGCCTTCCATTAATTGATATTTTGGAGCATTTTGGCCTCCATTAAGCATATTTGAGAACTGAGAATATTATTATTATCATGGTCTTTTTCCTGTTACTCCAAAGCTCATTGTAAAGAAAACTGTAACGAACCAAACACTTATAAGGTCTTATTTCCAACCCAGCTCCTCAAAGAGAAATTATGATACCCAGCTCCTCAAAGAGAAGTTATGCAACATAAAACTCATTTTGGCATTTAAGTATATAAATATTCTTTTCCACTGTATTATTTAGACATTTTAAAAGGAAACTAAATAAGTATAAATCCAAAATACATTTTGGATTGAAGGTGAAGTCACATTTTCCCAGGTATCAGATAAACATAAAGGTGTAAATGCTGAACACGTTAGTGGCAAAAAGTTAAACACATTTTATTTTTACTTAGCACAAGATATATAAGCTCTTTCTTTGAAAAAGGTCAGTTTCTCTATAAGATTCTGATGATGGGGTCATTTTTTAAGTAGGGATACAGGGAAAGGTTTTCTTCTTGAACACATCTTTTTATCTGTGATGCTGGCAACAATATATTGCCAAGTAAAAAGCATTTCAAACAGAGCTGGAGGCATAAGTCTTCCAGACTTCAGACAATACCACAAAGCTACAGTATTCAAAACAGTGTGGTATTGGCACAAAAGCAGACATATAGATCAATGGAACAGAACAGACAGCCCAGAAATAAACCCATATACCTACATTCAATTAATCTATGACAAAGGAGATAAGACTATACAATAGAGAAAAAGTCTCTTCAACAAGTGGTGTTGGGAAAGCTGGACTGCTACATGTAAATCAATGAAATTGGAACATTCCCTTACACCATATACAAAGATGAACTCAAAATGATTTAAATATCTAAATATAAGACATGACACCATAAAAGTCCGAGATGAGAACATAGGCAAAACATTCTGGGACATAAAGCATAGCAATATCTTCTTAGATCTATCTCCCATGGCAAAAGAACTAAAATCAAAACTAAACAAATGGGACCTAATCAAACTTAAAAGTTTTTGCACAGAAAAGGAAACCACCAACAAAACGAAAAGATAACCTATGGAATGGAAGAAAATAATTGCAAAAGATGTGACTTACAAGGAATTAATATCCAAAAAATACGGACAGCTCATACAAAAAAACCAAACAACTCAATCAAAAAATGGGCAGAAGACCTGAATAGACATTTCTCCAAAGAAGATATACAGATGGCCAAGAAGCACATGGAAAGATGCTTAACATAGCTTATTATTAGAGAAATGCAAATCAAAACTAGAATAAGGTATCACCTCACACTGGTCAGATGATTATCATCAAAAAGTCTGCAAATAATACATGCTGGAGAGGATGTGGAGAAAAGAGAACCCTTGTACACTCTTGGTAGTAATGTAAATTGGTGCGGCCACTATGGAGAACTGTATGGAGGTTCTTTAAAAAACTAAAAATAGAGCTACCATATGATCCAGCAATCCCACTTCTGTGTATATATCCAGAAAAGTCATAAACTTTATCAAAAAGATACATGCACCCCAATATTCACAGCAGCACTATTTACAATAGGAAATGCATGGAAATAACCCGTGTCCGTCAATAGATGAATAGATAAAGGAGATGTGATAATATATATACATATATAAATGGAATATTACTGAGTCATAAAAAAGAATGAAATATTGTCATTTGCAGCAACATGGATGGACCTAGAGACTATTACAGTTAGTGAAGTAAGTCAGAGCAAAAACAAATACTAATTGACAACCCTTACAGGTGAATCTAAAAAATAATATAAATGAATCTATATACAAAACAGAAAAAGACTCTGAAACATAGAACACAAACTTACAGTTACCAAAGGGGAAAGGGGGGAAGAGGGATATCTTAGGAGTATGGGATTAACAGATACAAACTACCATACATAAAATAGGTGAGCAAAAAGGAGTTATTGTATAGCACATGTATTGTATATCTTTTTATAACCTATAATGGAAAATAATCTGAATTTTATATGTATAGCTTTGCTGTACACTTGAAACTAACACAGTATTGTAAGTTAACTGTACTTCAAAAAAAAAAAAAAAGAACATTTCAGTCACTACTATTTTATTCTCTAGGTAAATCGGTTTTGAGACCATAACCATTTGTGGCCTCTTGTCTGAAAAAAAGGCCAACTCAAAAATGAGAACAAGAGGGGCTTCCCTGGTGGCACAGTGGTTGAGAGTCCGCCTGCTGATGCAGGGGACACGGGTTCGTGCCCCGGTCCGGGAAGATCCCACATGCCACAGAGCACCTAGGCCCGTGAGCCATGGCCGCTGAGCCTGCACGTCCGGAGCTTGTGCTCCGCAACGGGAGAGGCCACAACAGTGAGAGGCCTGCGTACCACAAAAAAAAAAAAAAAAAAAAAAAAAATGAGAAGAAGAAAAGCCATTAGACACAATCCTGATTTTTATTTAGAAAGAAAATAGAGGGAATAATATGAGGAACTGTTTATGACTCAGGTGTTGAAGCACTTTCAGGGACCAAAACTTATACTTGAATTTGTAAAAGGGACAAAGCAGTGGTAATCTTTTTCTTATCATCATATGTGGCCCCTAATAATAAAAAAAAAAGTTTTACAGCTCAATGTGGAGATTCTCATTTCCTTTGCTTCTCTTAAAACCACTTTCCTACATCTTCCCCCTTAAGTTCCCAGTTTGTCCCTACTCCTCCCTATTACAGTAACTGTTTCACTAGTCCTTCATGCTCCACTATGTGTCACCTTCTGTCCTTATCGCTTTTCAGAAATGTGTACTTTCACTATGGTGAGTTTGTCTTCACTATAAAAAGGTTCCGCTATTGATCTTTGCAAATCTTCAAAATGGGATGGGCCAGTATTAAATGTCTAATACAACAAAATACCCAAAATCTTATGTCATTCAGGTTGCATTTTCTGCTTAGGTCTTCAAACTTGAATTACTTTACTTTCAAAACATAGAAATAAATTTTTGAAATAGTTTGGTAAAGTTCAGAAATTTTACAGAAGATATGCCATTTTAATGCTAATAATCTATAAGCCTGCCATGTTTGTGCAGTTTGGCATTAAACTATCTTAGGGGACACCATTTAGATGGACAGCAATATGAAAGTCACCTCCTAAGTTTCTGCAGGGGACAAATGACACTGCCATGCAGTGCAGTCCCGGATGACAAGATGAACAAGAAGTAAGAAGGCTTGAACTTCCAAGCCCCGAAATGAAGGGCCTTAAACGTCTTTAATAACATAGTTTTTAGTATCTAAGAAAGTAGCTCCTGATGTTTCAGAGTGCTGATGTTTATGTTTTAATATTAAAGAGAACTACAAACATGAGTACATGGATGTTTCCCTGAAATAGTGAATGATTCCTGAAAAGCTCCGATTGCTCTAATCTGGATGTCTCGATCTGTTTCAAATACTGAGTCATATTATATAAATGAAAACAGAGATATCTTTACTCTTCTTACACAGGTAAAAATCAGCCCCAACTGAAAATGGTCACAGATATTTTCATTCCCAGGAGTTTTCATGAACACAATCTTCCTCTCACTGCATGTGTAAAGCACCATCTGATCGATAGTATATGGCCTCAAAGAACAGTTTGGGTGTTTGATTCTTTGATTACATAGCTAATAATGAGAGATTCAAATATTACATGTAAAGTAAAAAATATAACACTGTACTTGAGAAACAATTTTTCTTTTGTTCTTTAATATTACTATACAGAATTCAAACTAATTTCCCATCACTTTAATTTCTGTTATTGTACACTTCTAATGGCCAAAGCACAAATAAAATGAAGTAGCAGCTTTTAAGTCCCTATTCAAACAATTTTTAATTGAGATGGTAACTCCTTGCTGAGAATTCAAAACCATCTTCTTGTTTCAAAGGAAAAAAAATTAACTTTCCTTCAAAGGGCTATTCCCCCTGAATGCTTTCATAATTCTGTGCAGATTTCTTTTTAATTGTTGCTCACTCATATTTACTTATAAAGCAATTAGTAAATGGAAATTATTTATTTTTATTTCCTTCAAAAAATATATAAAGTTATTTAATTTAAAAATGTAATTTAATACTTATTAATGATCAAAACCTTTTGGAATTTTATAAAGTAGCCCAGAGCTTAAAATTATCCTTTTCCTTTACTAGGTAAATCAATGTACTTTCAAAATTATTTTACTATTCACATAGTATTCATATAAATATTTCTGGAGCAAAATAACAATCATTTAGCTGTTAGATAAAACATTGTGCATAATGTTCTCAACATGAGGGAAGCTATAAGAAGGCAAGTACTTGAGGGTGAATACTTCACTCATTTTTACTTTTAAGAAAGAGATCATCCTTGGTTTACGTCAAGAATAGTCTTAATAAAACTCCTGGTTCTTAGGTTTAGTTCTTATACTAGTTCTGCCTTTACTTTTATCTCAATAGCTTCTCAGTTTTGAATCAACACAACTAAAAAGAGCACTCTACTGGGCATATACCCTGAGAAAACCATAACTCAAAAAGAGTCATGTACCAAAATGTTCATTGCAGCTCTATTTACAATAGCCAGGACATGGAAGCAACCTAAGTGCCCATCAACAGATGAATGGATAAAAAAGATGTGGCACATATATACAATGGAATATTACTCAGCCATAAAAAGAAACGAAATTGAGTTATTTGTAGTGAGGTGGATGGACCTAGAGTCTGTCATACAGAGTGAAGTTAAGTCAGAAAGAGAAAAACAAATAACTGTATGCTAACACATATATATGGAATATAAGGAAAAAAATATCATAAGAACCTAGGGGTAAGACAGGAATAAAGACACGGACCTACTAGAGAACGGACTTGAGGATATGGGGAGGGGGAAGGGTGAGCTGTGACAAAGCGAGAGAGAGGCATGGACATATATACACTACCAAACGTAAGGTAGATAGCTAGTGGGAAGCAGCTGCATAGCACAGGGAGATCAGCTCGGCGCTTTGTGACCACCTAGAGGGGTGGGATAGGGAGGGTGGGAGGGAGGGAGACGCAAGAGGGAAGAGGTATGGGGACATGTGTATATGTATAACTGATTCACTATGTTGTAAAGCAGAAACTAACACACCACTGTAAAGCAATTATACTCCAATAAAGATGTTAAAAAAAAAAAAAAGAGCACTCATAATTTTTTAAGCTGTGGAGGCAACCCACTGCGGCAATCTCAACTGTATCCAGATTCAGATTCCAGCCTCACAGGAAATCAATAAGAAAGCTTTTGGAAGAATGAAGAAAATAGTTGTCATAAATCTCATGAGCTTTGCATGGGAAGCATATCCAACCCTCAAACAATAGTCAAATGACTTGGTAATTCACATAGAATTACGTGTATTCACTCAGCAAATTTGTCCACCTGGTTTCCTTGGAAAACTTGATTTCTTACCAAATGATGGTGAACACCTGATTTGAAACATAAGTGTTAGTAGATGACCTATTGTGAAATGACACTTAAAACAACAACAACAACAGCAATGCACAACTGGGCATCAGAATCATCACAGTTTACCTGTAGTCATTTACTTTAAAAGCAAACCTAACCTCAGGAGCACTGGGACCATCAATGTATTAGAGTTGGTACAAAAAATAATGGGTGTAATTATGAGCCCAGCTAGTTAAGAAAGTATAGAGTATTACTCTTATAGTCTATTTAATAAGGCAAAGTATGGACATAAAATTTTAGAAAAGTATCTGTGAAATAAGTAAATAATTTTAAGTATTAGCTTTTAAATGGATATTTTAGGGCTTCCCTGGTGCTGCAGTGGTTAAGAGTCCGCCTGCCAACACAGGGGACACGGGCTCATGCCCTGGTCCAGGAAGATCCCACATGCTGCAGAGCAACTAAGCCCGTGCGCCACAACTACTGAAGCCCGCGCACCTAGAGCCCATGCTCCACAACAAGAGAAGCCACTGCAAAGAGGAGCCACGCACTGCAATGAAGAATAGCCCCTGCTCGCTGCAACTAGAGAAAGCCGGTGTGCAGCAGCGAAGACCCAACACAGCCAAAAATAAATAAATAAATCTATTTTTTTAATAATATGGATGTTTTAGGTATTAGAAACGTTCTTATTTGTTGAAAGTATCTATTCCCCAAAATACTAAATACAAAGCAATCTTATTTTATAAACAGCTTAATGTAAAGAAAAGAATTATACGAAGTGATATAAATGTGAAGTGACATAAATGTGACTATAAATATGAAGGCATTAACTGGGAAGCTATTCTTTTTTGATTTTAAGAGCAGCTTATAGTACTTCGACTATTTCAGATGATAAAAATGAGAATAAAAGAATATGTATAAAAGAATATATGTAAAAGAACATATATAGAATATGTACATATGGCAGAGTTAAATAAACAAAAGATAGTCTTGATTCCTTTCTGTATAAATGAAATTGGTAAGTTAAGCAAGAGTGGCCCTACCATAAAGACATGCTGTCTTCCATCACAATAAGTAGTTTTTGCTTCTATGAGAAAAGAGTGCCTGCCCAAGCCTTTTTTTAGGTCTCTTAATGACACAAGTTCCTCTTCACAAAGTAATGTAGTATGCTTTTTGCATTTTTGCTCCAAACTCACTTTTTCACATTTTCACTCAATTGTCATTTTCCACACCTTAATTCTACTAGTCCTATATCGTTAAAAAAAAAATTATTCTAGTTACAGCAGGGTTTATTAAAATCAACTCACTGTTTTAATTTTTTTACAGAAAAATCCAAATCTATTTTAAAAAATAGAAAGATGGTCTAATAAGCCACCATAAATGGACTGTATATTGATATCCACCCATTTCTCCCCAAGCCCAAATTATTTTGAAGCACATCCCACACACCTGGCTTCAGAGGCCAAGCTGTAGTAAGAAATGGAATTACTGAATAGTTCTGAAAAGAAAAGACACAAAATTGAATTTTTTTAAATGAGTGATCTGTCAAGAGTAATGAAAATTGAAATAAAAGAAATAAAAAGCCAAAGAGTAGCAAGAGTATAAATCATTGGGAGTAAACAAGTATCCAGAGCCTGAAACATGGGTAAGCATATAAGAGTTCTGGTTATGTGCTAAGTGATGAGTGAATAAATTCACTCATGGAAAAGAGACATTTACTGTACCGATGACCAATCTGACAAAGCTTTGTAAAGACGGAAAGAAATTCAGAAGGTAAAAAATAATAAAATCTGAAAGTGTCTTATTAGAGCTCTCTTTCTATTCCTCTCTTTCTCTAGGTCAAAAGTAGAGCCTTCTCAGAGTCAGAGCATTCTCTGTGAATAGAATGTCTGCTGCCCTTTGAAGCATGAATAGTGACTTTCTGACACAGAACATCTGATGGAGGTGGATGTGCCCCCTTTTAAATCAGTGTCTAGCAGGTCATGGTCTTTGACACCTTGTAGTATTCAGCATCATTCCTCAGTGTCCTCAACCACCTTTCTTCCCCAAGGTTCACTTTACAGAGGAATTTGGGGGGATGGGCAGTTGACTCAACTGTCTACTTGTGACTTTTATTTATGAATTATCCTCAGTTTTAATTTCCAAATATTTTTCTTCTTCCTACTTTTGTAACTTCAGAAACATACTATGTAATCATTAAGCTTAATTACTATGACTCTGCCTCAATCTACAGAATGAAAATAAATACTTTTTATGTCCATAGAAGTAAGGCATTACTGTATAAATTATGATTACTAAAGATATGTTTCTAGGGTACTGTTTGTATTGAGTAATAGTGTCTGGACATTATAAATTCCTCTATTTTTTGGAGGAGACTTTATCTGACAGTACTTAACATCAAATGTTCTAATGGTTGTTAAGAATGAGAGAGCAGCCAATGTGTTCAGAAAATCAACTGGAAGGCCGTATACAGGAAGAAAAATATATAATGATTAAGCCATGTTTTATTCATGCAGTAGAATACTAGTCAATATTTTCAATGAATTAACCAGAGAAGGAACTAGACTAGATATCTCATCAGGATGTAGAGATATTGGGCCCCTCATACACTGCTGGTGGGAATGAAAAATGGTGCAGCCACTTTGGAAAACAAGAATTCCTCTAAATAATAAACATAGAGTTATAATATGATGCCACAGTTCCATTCCCAAGAATATACACTAGAGAAATAAAAAACATATCTCTAAAAAACATGTATATATATGTTCCTAACAGCATTGCTCATAATAGGCAAAAAGTGAAAATGACCCAAATGTCCATCAAGTGATAAATGGATAAATAAAATGTGGTATATCTCTACAGTACAGTATTACTTGTCAACAAAAAGGAACAAAGTACTGATACACACTACAACATGGGTGAACATTTTAAAACATTACACTAAATGCATGTAGCCAATCACAAAAGACCACATGTGTATGATTTCATTTACATAAAATATCCAGAATAGGCAAATCTATGGAGGCAGAAAATAGATTCTTGGTGGCCCAGGGCTGGTGATGTCGGGGAGGAATGGAGATTGTCCACTAAGGGACACAGGTTTCTTTCCCGGGGCCAAATATGTTTCAAAATTAGGTTGTAATGATGGATGCATATCTTGTGAAGAGACTAAAACGCACTAAATTGTATACCTTAAATAGGTAAATCATATGATGATGAATCCTACGTCAATAAAATTGTTATAAATGCATCAGGATAATACGAAACAAGTTTGTATTTGTACCCTGAGTAAAGAAAAAGTAGAAAGGGATGCATCTGCTACTTTTTCTTTAATGCGCGATGCTAAGATTTCTTAAATGTGAAGTGTAGATACACTGTGTCTGTTAATTACATTTTTCTTTCTTTTTAAAGTTTTACCAAAATTAAATATTAAAAAACACACATTTAAAAACCAACAAATACGGGTAGGCGCTTTCACATTAGCAATATTTATTCTTCATAATTCTCTAAGGTATGGTTTATTATGTCCATTTTACATACAATAAAATTGAGACTTAGGAGCTGAGTTCAGCAAAGTCACAAAGTTAAGAAATAGTATTATCAAGATCTGAACCCAGATCCATCTGTCATACAGCTCCTTACACCACACCATACTGCTTTTAATTACTAAATAAAGCAATTTTAGAAAGAAATAAAGATTAAAGTAAAATTTTAGAACATTTCCACTAATACTTAACCTTAAGAATATTTAATGTCATTCCCAAATCACTTATACTCAAGTCAGTCCACACAGCTTATCTCCAACCTTCAGAATGGTTCAGCATCAAAACATCTCTGGCTGTTTAGCCTGGCAGGATCTTAATTATCTCTTTAGCTTTCTTAGGGTGGTTGTTAAATCTCCCACTTCTCCTATTAAAGTCTGATGCCTTGTCAACATTTGCTTCCATCTTAATGCTAAAATGCTCCAGCACACATCTTACCTTTTTCTTCTGTGTCCCTGGTTTTCTAATGCCAACATACTTTCATAGCATGGTGCAGTCAAGTGACCTCACCTCCAACTGGTTTACCAGTCTCTAACCCTATAGTTGCCAACTTCATCTCACATTAGAATTACGTACAGAATTTTACAAATGTTAGCTCCCCAGAAATACAGTTTCAGTCTTAGCCATTCTTAAATTTTTAATAGAATTTTAAAGTTTCTTTTCATCTACAGTTTTCTCCTTCAACTCATTATTTCCTTAGATTTCTCTGCTAAAGGCCCAGGCCATTTGACCTGTTGAGTTTTACACAGTTTGGATCTTGCTGATTACATGCTCATGGGATAGTTAAGCATGTGCCTCTACTCTCTGTGTTTCCTGTAAACTGGATGCTGGATATAGAGGCTTCGTGGGACTCAAGTTTGGTCTCTATGACAAGCCTCTAAGGAGTCCTGTATACTTACACCAGGAGGCATGTAATGTTTGTCTCCCTTCCTGTGACATTAGCATCCACTGATACTCAATGCATAGATATATGAATTCATGGAGGCTTGAAAAATGGTGATATTCTAACCTATCATTTTTTGATTTATTAATTGGAATACATCTTGTAAAGAAATACTTCTCCTTATCTACTATTTGAAAGGACACGTTTGATTCTTCTTCTCTATTTACCTGTTTTCAAGATAATGGTTTCTTGTCATCTTTTGAAGTAACCAATTAGTAGTTTTAAAATATTATTATTGAATTCATGTATTCAAATACACCTTATGTACTTCAATCTATTGCAATTAATATTCTAATAGAGTTAAATTGTCTTATCATTGGTAAGTGGAAGGCTCTTCAAGTTAGCTCCTGTGTTTCTTTGATATGACTAGTAGTCTTTGATAGTTTTCATTCTTTCTAGTATGAAAGATGATCCAAACTCATCTTGCAAAATTCCTACCAGAGACATGGAATCATCCATCCATTTCTTCAAGACACTTTGATTTCTTAGTAAAAAATCATATTACCAGTTCACAATCTGGGCATGAGAGATGCCACTGAATGTGTTATTATTCTTAGGCCTTTTTAGTAGTAGCAAGAGATATAATATATAAACAGATTAAATAATACCATATTTAAAATATAATACTTCCATAAGTTCATATTGATATTTTTAATTCAAATACAGAATAATGAAGATTTAATTTAACTTCCTCTGTATTGCCATTATATTTACTTCATTACACAAAGTATGCTTTATCTAACCATATAAACCCAAAAGCTCCAGTGGAATAATACTAATGCTATCACTCCAATATGATCATTAGAAATAATTGTTTTTCCATTTGGTATCTACATTCTCCCACATTTCTAATAAATATATTTTAATTAATGGAATATATAGTCATTAAATACCAAATATAGTCCTTTTAACCTTTATTTTACCTTTATTCTACAACTATGTAATTTTTTCTCACAACCAGTTCTATGTCTTCATAGTAGTTTTATAGGAGTATTTTAATCCAGAAAAAAAATACTTGTAAAAATAATAAGTATTTAATTTAGAGATTAAATCTGTGAACTTCACACTTGATATTTCCTGGATTTTTAATGAAGATTTTGTTTCATAAACCCAGGCTGTATCTCAATACATGAAAGAATAGATGCAATTATAAAGATTATGACACCACCATTGAAACTCTATGATTTCATAATGTACCTACTGAAAATGCTGTGTTGTTGCCTTTGTGCTTTTAGAAATCTTTCTTTAGAAAAGCCCCTGACATTTCAACATTCATTCCTCTAGGTCAGTCAGCAAGGGAAGTGGTTGCAAGTCGCTCTCAACTAGGTTGTTAGCTTGGGGCGGGGGGGGGGGCAGGGGGGCGGTCTATCCCTTCTCATTCCATGAGTGAACTGAATACCACATATCTTATTTGGGAGAAATACATTTTAATGGTCTCTTCCTATCTCTTTCAGAGTCTCTGGATCTGAGATTCTTTGCAGAGTGCCTGGGTTTGGATACACCCTACTCTGATCCTGCCAGAGCCTTCTCAGGGACAGACTGTGCTCTCTTAGTGTACATGGGCCCCATTGTTGGCTCAAAGTCACAGCCCGTTTTAATTTTAATAAAGATGCATAGGCAGTTGTTATGAAACAAACACCATAATGACACCCAGACAGGCTGCAGAATCCTCTTTAGCCGGATGATGTGTGTGGCCTGTGCCTAAGGCCCACCAAATGATAATAACAGTAAAATATTCAGTAAGTAAAGAGAATATTTTTCATAAAAGTTGCACAAAGCATAAAATGTTTCCTGCCATCCTTCTGCCTCCTGCCCACCTTCCTCCTCCTGCCCACCTTCCTCCCCCTGCCCACCCTCCTCTCCACACCATCAGGAGTTACAGGGCTCGGTACTGACTGCCTCACAGAATTCAATTAACAATCCAAAGAAAAATTAATCCTTAATTTTGTTGGAGTATCATTAAAGAAAAATGAGGGATGGCATTACACATGTACTATAAAAATGGCTAAGCTTTGCACAGTTTTAAAAACTACACCCAGATTTGTTTGTCTTTTTAAAACAGGGGCATAAATGAATTCTTCCATATTTGACATCTTTTTTCATATGTATAAATTAATATGCAGTAGCGGCACAGGATCAAAATTAATGCAATTCAGAAACAAGCTATCCGTCAAGCCAAAACCACTCAGAGGGAAAGGACAACTCTTGGAAATCTAAGAAACATTACTACCATGAGAAAGATGAAGAAGTCCTTTATGAAGAGTGTTATATTAGGCTACTGATAAAGTTAGACTGCCAACACTGCTTCCATATCTTAGGAGTCAGAGAGCCCAAATTTTGGTTTCATCTAGGAGTTAAAGAAGCTAAGTTTTTCTTAAGCTCCCTGTTTGCTCTTCCATGTACTGTTGAGAACTGCAAGATTGGCTAAATATGGAAACCATTTAAAGGAATCTTATTAAAAATCCAACTTCCTAAAATTGAACCTTAAGTGAACTCCAGCATCAGAGGAAACCGGTTAAGTGAGACGAATATTTAGTGCAAGACAGATTAAAGAGGAGGTTATAGTACAAAGACTTGAGATATGAAACATTTTACATCTGTATATTTAATTTGCTACATTTCCCCATATTTTGTAAAAAGACACTCAGAGGGGACAGGTGGTTTGACAGAGTCAGGTATATCTGGATCAAAGTCCTGGCTCAGCCTCTTGTGGATGCTTCATCTTGGGTGATTTTTATCTTTCTATCCCCCAGTTACCCTAGCTATGAAAAACAGAAGCAAGGAGCAAAACAGTGGGGATTTTTCTTGTCTAGAAACTAAGAGAGAAAAACAAGGAAGGGAACTATAATAAGACTATTTCAGCTCAGTCTTTGTTTTGTTTCTTTAAAAAGATTACACTGATGTCTAGTTTTCTTTATTTCATGTATTCAAGCTCGTTTTCTTCTATCTCAATTTTTGATTCCTAAGTATTTCTATTTCTTATCCATGCTTAATTTTTTTGTATTTTTCTTTGATTCATCATTACTTATGTCCATTTGTAAGTACTTCATTTCCTATCTATTCCCCGTTACTCTCACGTGTGCTTGATGATGAAAAACAACAATACTAGATCTCCTTTCTCTTTACATCAGCTAAAGTCTCATACTATCTTCTAATTCTCAGAAAGTGTAAAAGAGTGATATCCTGAGAAACATACACATTTTAAGCTTTGTCAGACCCATGAAAGTAATGGAGAAAGTAAATATGTGTGCTGCATCCTTTTTCTAACTCCAGCTGCTGACCCAGGCTCCAACAACATTTAGGGTTAATAAATTTTATTGTGGTCCAGATTACATTCACTCCTATACCTTAGAAGTTTAGAGTCTTCTGAAAATTGCTCCACTGTGTCTTATAGCATCTTCTTCAGTCTTAAACTATTATATGTTAAAGCTTTGAAGTTGGGAAAATTGCCTCAATATTATAGGTATGATAGGAAAATATTTATGATCTCTAAACGTCTGAATTCATTTTGACAAAGCTGATTAATATTCACTCTACAAAAAGTCCACACGAATGCCTGGGTCCCAACACACATTACTTATGCTAAGAGATTCCTTCTAATTCCAGGATAAGACATTTATGAGGTCAGTGGTATCCTCTAGTGTTTGTGTGTGTGTGTGTGTGTGCGGTACGCGGGCCCCTCACTGCTGTGGCCTCTCCCGCTGCGGAGCACAGGCTCCAGACACGCAGGCCCAGCGGCCACGGCTCACAGGCCCAGCCGCTCCGCGGCATGTGGGATCTTTCCGGACCGGGGCACGAACCCGTATCCCCTGCGTCGGCAGGCGGACTCTCAACCACTGCGCCACCAGGGAAGCCCTATCCTCTAGCTTTTGATACTCAAGTCCAAAGGCAGAACAACTCCGTATGCTTAGCTTTACAAAAATATATAAACTCTAAAAAGAAACAAAAACAAGTAAATTAAATAAAAAATAGTCAATAAATTAAAAATAATTAATAGCAAGGACAAAATTCCCCCGACTAGTAACTAGTTTCAATTAAGTTAGTAAAGACATTGGCAGTTCTACTGCCAACGATTGCCCACCAGGTTCTTACTTTGCTCCACTTTTTTGAACTTGAACTTGTTTAATATTTTTAATAGCACTTATCATACTATATTTTGGGCTTTGATGCACTTTTAAGTTTTCCTCAGTAGACTTTGGAGCTTTTGAGAAAAGAAATTTTGTTTTTATTCCGTATCACTGAGCAGCTTAGTCTCGTGACTAGCAAGTAATAGGAGTAACAGGGTAAGTATAATAACTACCACATTGGGGGCTCTGATAATATGACAGAAATTATGCCAATTATTTTATATATTATATCAGTTGCTCCTTATTGCAACCACCTCAGACAAGTATTAGTATCTCCATTTTTAAATGAAAAATTAAGTCTCATGGAGGTTAATAGGTCTGCCCATGTTCACACAGGTTGTAAGATAATTTTAAGCCCAAATTTAATCACCAAATAATAAGTAGTGATTTTTTTATTAAACAAACAAATAAATCTATAAACTTAGGGGTATGTGCATATAAGTACAGCCTCATATTCACATAATTTTATTCTCATTTCTCCTTTATATATAATGTTCAGACGTGTATAAAGAGATTTTATTTGGGAATGAGGAGAAATTGGACTCTGCCTTCTCTTCTTGATTTTTAATTATGTGCTCAGTGAGAACCAAAACTTACCATGGAGTATAGGTAGTTACGACCAGTGATAAAAGAGAAAACAAAATTACTTTGTCCCATATTCTATCTATAAAGCCTGACTGTAAGAGAAGAATCAATTATGATACACTGATTTTGGACATGATTTGGGAGGGGGGGATGATTTTCATATTCAAACTCAAAGGCAAACCATTAGAACAACATGCGTTCCTGCTTCCCCTGGAGAGAGGCATTGACTGGCATAGGAAATGCATCATCAGCCAAATCCGTTCCTGCTACACTAACATCTAAGGCACAAGACAGTCTCCTTGAGGCAACAATTCCTTTTAGAAGACGAAATAAGTTGTCTTAGCATAAAACACTACAATCCCCCTTGTGAACAAGAGTGACAGTATTGCCCAAGACATCTGAAAAATATTCCCTCCCATCCTGGACAGCTTCATTCAAGGAAATGCTTTTCAGATCATTGTTCCCCATCTCTTTTCTGTTCCATAAAAAAAAGCACATCTGGCAGTTTTAGGAAGATAATACTCACATGCTTTTTTTTTTTCCTTCTTAGACATTTTAAAAAACAACAACAACAAAGAATCTAGATTAGAAAGAAATAGAGAGTGGAAAGTAATATCAAAGAATGCCATGGGAGTCATTCATTGAATTACAAATTATAGACCCCAAAGGGTCAAAGCTAACTCCTCTGTTTCTTCCTTCTAAGGACCAGCAGTCTCAGAAGTTCTTATAGTTGGGTGCTATATACATCCCATAGTAGGACATGAAAAGAATCCAAGAGGGTTGTAGGCATAAACAATTTTGCAACAGCTAAATGAGGAGTTATTTGGGGTTGCTCACCCCAAATTTCTGTTAGAGGACTTCAGCTCTAAAAATCAGTGGAGTTAATATATTTAACCAATGCAGCAAATTCTACATGCAAAGAATGGAAAGAGTGGCTTTAAGGACTTCATGCTCTGACTTAATCTCTCTGTGTGCAGCCCACTGTTGACTCACTTTGTTTCTTTTTAAAGAAAATGTCCTTTTAAAGCCTCTTCCATTTAAGCAAGAGAAATGATGTATTCTTCTACTTCCTTGCTTAAAGTAACTATCTAATAAGTCTGAGCAGTACAATGTCCTATGGTATAAATTCAATAAAAAGCAAAGTTAAGGAAATGAAAATTTACACCTCATATGGGAATCAAAAGAAAAACAAGAATGTCATATACAAGAGAAACAATGAATTGAAATCAATGTCTTAAATTTTAAAAACAGTACTTTTTTAAGTACCCAGGAACATAGTAGGTTTGTAAAACCTGTCACTGCTTTCTGAGATCTTTCTACAGGTGCATAATTTAATCATTCCACCTGAAGTGTCAGGCACATAAAGGTATTATTAGTTAACAGTGAATAGTAGTTTAACTTGAAAGAGGAGGCTTGAATTTTGTTTTTAACTATTAAAAACAGACAAAATTAAGTGAATACTTTTATAGTTTTAAACAACCACATTTCTTGCTATTTTAACTTTAGCCAAGGTGATCTTCTAAAATGTATGACAACATTTATTTTGAGACCTATTAAGTTTTAACTTTTGGAGAAAGATAAGTGCAATACACCACAGAGACTTCTAACCTTTAAAATTCCTATTGAGAGCCAATTTTAGGAACATATAGAGATTGAAATCAATTTTGTAAATGTATATTCAGTGAACATTATATGTCGAGCATTATTAGGGGTGTATAGAAAGATAAGGATAAGACCCAGTTCCTATTTTAAAGGATTTTATGGACTAATGGGTGAGACACATCTTATAAATACATTACATACAACAGGTTAAATGCTAAGGTAGGTATATGTACAGAGTGCGAAGAGAATAGATAAGTAGTAATTAATTCTAACCGAGGGGTTAAAGTTTCTAAGGGAGGTGCTAGCTAAGCTGAATTCTAAAGGAAAGATAGATGTTTGTTCTGTAAACAAGGAATAGAAGTAATTCCTAGCAGATAAAGAGCATATGAAAAGAGACTAAAGTATGGTACAGAATGGTATAATTAGAAGATTACATAAAACAAATATGTTTAGAGTATGACTAAGAGCTTGGGCTCTGAGGAAGACTGCTTGAATTTGGATTCTGATTCCAATATTTATAAGGTGCATGGCCTCAAGAGGTTACCTAAACTCTTCATGGCTCAGTTTTCTCATGTGTATAATAGGGTAAATAATAGTAACTCATAGGATTGCTGTGGGGATTAAATTAGGTAATCTATGTAAAGCACTTAGAACATTACCTGCTCTATGGTAAGAACTCCACAGACAATAGCTGTTGTTATGGCAAAGACACTCTATTTGCTATTGCGGAGGCTACCATAACTTGTAAAACACACTCGTTTAGTAATAAATAAAAACAACAACAGTATATCAATTATTTTTTAAGACATTAAATAAACATTACAAAGGTACTGGGGTGCTCCGCATCCATTTAGGAAGTACAAGTGATCATAATTTCCATCATAGCAAGTAGAATAAATTAAAAAAAATATAAAACATATATATACATACGCATATATATAAAATATGTGTGTATTTAAGACTTCAGAGAGTTTTGTAGAAAATAAGTCTAAAATAACTAGTTTCTTTTCTAGAGAGTAAAGAAGCCTTTTTTGAGCAAATACCAGTGCCACTTCTCTATCTGTGAGCATTAGCCCTGTCTGGGAATAAATGGGCAAGAAATGGGCCAGCCATGGGCAGAACTCTGCTGGTACAGCAAGAAATACAGCAGTTTTTAATAGTTGCATGGGCTGGCATGATGGATTGGAATCTATTGCATGCCCAAACAGAGCTGATTCTTCTGGCCAGGCAGTGCTTCCCTAAGAGGATTTTGCTGGTAGTATGGCAGCATAGGATGCTTTGGGCTGGGCTGTAAATCAGAGGGAAGTCTCCATATACTGTAGTGCTTCAATCCTAAATTCCCCCTAGAGGGTGCCTGTAATTACTCAGGATAGATCTTACTCAAGACATTTGAAATCAAAGGTAAACTGAAACTCCAGCTGCAATACAAACATACCCCATCTAAATTCCCATTTGGATCAAAATAATCAGCTCCACACCCTACCTACCTGACAGAGAAAGGGATGTGCTCTCTCTGAGGAAAATTATTTTTACTTCAAGTTCCTTGGTTCATTTAAATATGCAATCCTGCACATACTGTCAAAAATGAAAATACATGAAAGCAAGAGAAAAATAAATACATAGAAGCAGATCCACAAATGAATCAGATACTGGAGTTAGTGAGTTATAGACTTTAAAATTATTATAAATATGTTAAAGAAGTTAGAAGAAAAGATAGACAAAATAGGAAAAAAACTATTTCTCAGTAGAGAAATG
This sequence comes from Monodon monoceros, assembly GCF_005190385.1. NCBI lineage: Eukaryota > Metazoa > Chordata > Mammalia > Artiodactyla > Monodontidae > Monodon > Monodon monoceros. The sequence goes on from NW_021703768.1 coordinate 72,007,101, forward strand.
TAATCTCTACAGATCAAATTGACATTCTAGAGTGGAAGTTGTTTTTAAATCTGAAATTGAGAATTTATTGGATATGGGGCTTAATTTCAAACTGAATATAGTAGAAGAAAGTTCAGTGAACTTAAAAATAGGTTAATAGAAATTACCCAAATTGAAGCACATACAGAAAAATGCTTAAAAAAATCTAAGAGCTTGAAAAGAACATGTAGGACAACAAAGCATTTGTGTAACCAGAGTCCCCCCAAAAGAGGAGAATAATCTTAAAAATTGAGCAACTAAGTTATTTTAAATGCCCAGTGAACAGATGTTAAGATAAGCACAAATAAAACTATATTTCATCATACAGAAATTACTGAAGACCAAATTTAGAGAAAAAAGTTCTTAAAAATACACTGAGAATAAAGATACTTTACACACAGGAGAACAATATCAACAAAAAAGATGACTGCCATCTCTTCAGAAACAATGCAGCCACAAGTTAATGAAATGCCATCTCTGAAATGATGAGGGAAAAAGAAAGAAATGGCTGTCAAAATATATTTCGTTACTTGTTTTTTCATGGGGATTTAAATTACTGTCTGGTGTCACTTGCCAGTCTGAAAAACTTATTTTAGTGTTTCTTATAAGGTGAGTAGGTTAACAACAAATTCTTGAACAAATTTGTTCATCTGGAAATATCCAAATTTTGCCTTCATTGTTGAAAGGTAATCTTTCTGCACATAAAATCTTGATTCATAGTTTGTTTTCTGTTCAGTGCTTTGAATATATCCTCTCATTGTCCTTTTGCCTCCATTATTTCTGATGATAAATCAACTGTTGATCTTAGATTCCCTTCTACGTGATGAGTAATTTTTCAAATTGCTTCCAAAATCTCTCTCTGTTATTGTCTATCAGTATTTTGACTACGATGTGTCTGTGTATTGATCTCTTTATATATATACTACTTGGAGTTCATATAGCATCTTGGATGTTTAGTGTTTCTCATTCAATCTGTCCAATATTTAGTCATTATTTCTTCAAATATTTTTTCTACTCCTTTCTCTTTCTGCTGTCCTCTGATGCTCTTATTATTTGTGATGGTACACTTCATTCTGTATTTAAGTTCATTGATTCGTTCTGTTGTCAGCTAAAATCTACGAATGAATCCCTTTAGTAACTTTTTTCAATTTCAGTTTTTGTATGTTTTAATTCCAGCCTTACTACTTAAAAATAATTTGTCTTTTTATGGATATTCCCTACTTCATAAAACACTGTCATCATATCTTTCTTTAATTCTTTAAACATAATATTCTTTAGTTCTTTGAACCTATCTATAATATTGTTTTGAAGTCTTCTATGTCCAACACCTCAGCCCTCTCAAAGACAGTTTCTATTACCTGCTTTTCTTTATCTTTGTATGGGTCACACTTCCCTCCTTCTTTATATGTCTTGGGCAAAATTTTTTAATTCCCTTTTTTTTGCATTGCTTATGCATGTTTTTGGCCATATGGTATATGGTGTGAGTTTCATATGGCTCAGAAAAATCCATCCTATTAAAGAGAAGCAACTCAAAAGTCTATAGTCATGTCTTCATATGCCACTATCAAAAAACCACAAAATAATTACTGCTGCTAGGAACTTCCACAGGGAAAAAAATTGTAAATTTCTATTATTTTGACTTCCATGAGTTTTCTCTGTATAGTATGGCCCAATAAGAGAAGTTTTCCAATACTAGTACTTAGAACATATCCTTATAAAGTTCCTTCAGTTATATATAGAAAATTCTCCATTCAATCACATTCCTAGCCTGTTCTTCATTTCAGAGCTCCTGGGCCCTTTCCTTACGTCTGTGAACTATTCTAAATACTCATTCTTGGCCTGTTTTGAACCACATGATGAGCACCTAATTTGGTTATCTTCCTTTACACTTAGTGCTGGCCTTGATGATGACCGGGGGTTCATGGTTCACCCATGCACACATCTAATTCAGACATCAAACTTTACCATTTTGATATTTTGAAATGTTTTTTCTTTCTATGTATCAGATGTGGCTTTCATTTCCAGCACTTTTGTTTTTCCTATTGGTTTTACGGTTTAACAAGGAAATTTCACAGCATATATTTCATCAAATTGCATTTACTTAGAGAAAAAAGAAGATGATTGATAAAAAATACAAGTGGTAAAAATTATTTGGTTACCATCAATGTTATGTCCCTAGATAGTGTTTAACTTGGCAATATACTAACAGCCAATTTTTTTCTCTTCAAAGAAAAAGATGTAAACGTTTCCAAGATTGAATTAGCCTTTGTGTAATTCATTCAGGGATGTTTTAGCAGTTTTTGCAGTTCTGCATAATAGCATACTAGGATTTCTCTAACACAAGTTCTTCTGGGACCAAAAGTTACTAATTTCCCAAGAAACACAGAAAAAACCTGGATGAGTTGCAAGTGAAACTACATACCTAGATAAAAAGGCTAAATAGTGAAGATGTCAATTCTTCCCAAATGAATCTATGAATTTAATACAATCCTAAAGAAAATATCAGAAAAGTTTGTTTTTTCATATCTGACAAAACTGTTCAAAAGATTTTCTAGATGATATATGTGAGAGACTAGATGTGAAATATTTGAGAAGTAACATTATGGCATATGTAAAAATTACTTTAAAGACTTAATAAATAAAAGAATAAAGCAGAAATAGATCAATGGTAAAGACGAGAAAGATCAGAAACAGATAAAAATTTACTTAATAATTGAGGATATAATAAATATTGTATGCCAAATTGGTGGAGAAAGAATTCAGTAGCAATGGGAAAATTGTTAACCATTAGTAAAAAATAAAATTGGATTTCTATGTCACACCATACATCAAAATTCTAGATGAAACAAAGATCTAAATAAAAACACAAGAATAAATACAGATGATAATTATATAATTTGAATGGAAACATTTTATACATGACACCACTTAAACAGAAAGTGTGAAGGAAAAGATTGTTGGATCCAACTACATAAATATACAAAGTAAAAAGCCCCCTCATAATTGTACCATATCTAAGGGCAATGAATCAACAGAATTAATATGTAAATATCTCTCACAAATCAAGAAAAAGTCACCAGTAAGTACCCAGGCTAAGGAAGAACACCAAATATTAATGAAAGAGGAAATACAAAGGAAAACATCCCACATCACCAACAACTAATAAATGCAAATTAAAACAATGGAATATACACACACGCACACACACACACACACACACACACATATGGCTGGAGAAAATAAATTTTCACAATATCAAAAGGTATAAATCAGTACATTTTTAAACTGAGAATTGATCACATATCAAAAGTATTAAAATATTTATTATGCATTGATCTAATAGCTGCATTTCCAGAAATCTGTCGTAAGGAAACAATCATGAAAATATGATAGATTTATCTATGAGAATACTACTGTTTACAATAGTGAAAAATTGGAAGTACTTAAAAGGACTGACTGATTAAATTAGTGCAAAGATATAGCGGATAATAGGTAGCCATTCAAAATAAAACCCTAGATGATATTAGTGGCCTATAAGATGAAAATATTTGTGTTAAATCGTATACAGTATAATCCCACTAAAGTGTGTTTGTGTGTGTGTGTATTTCATTAACAGTGAAAACATGATTTTTTTCTCCTTTCGTCTACCTGCATTTCCTAACATTTTAACAACATATAAAATGAAGGAAAGAGTTATTGCTAAATTAATTATTAATATATGCCTTCGTCATTAAATTCAAATTTCTGAGTGCTTCTGTGTCAGAGTTTGGCTAACAATAGATCTAATCTCAATTAAATCTTACAGGGATTTTATCTTGTTCATCTTTCCACCCACATGAAACAGTACAGTGCTTTAAACAAAGCAGCGTATTTCAAGGTACCTTTTGTTGAATTTCACCTCCTCCATTTTGCTTTTACCCCTGATTCACTCAGCTTAGTTTTCCTTTTAGCTGTAGTAAATTCCCCAGTGGTAGAGAACTGCAATAACCCGTCCATGTTCCACTGTTGATTCTCCCTTTTGTTTAGCTGGAGACCTAGGCAATGATTACAACCTTGAAAACTCCACTCCTCTTCTGTTGCTCTAAGAGTGGTATTATTTTGTTCTTTAATTAGAATATAAGCTTCTTGAGCACTGGAACAATGCAATGTTTTTAGATCTTTTTTTCTTCTCTAATGATAACTGTGTTTTACACAGAATGGACAAAGAAAGCAGACATTTGAGGAAGAAAGTCATGAAATATATCAGAAAATGTCATTTTCTCTTGAATACCTTCCCACTTCCACAGCAAGGATTTAGCACTCACTCTTTTAACTGTGTTCCCCTGGTACATGGTATGATGTGTATATTGTATTTTCCCCTCTTTATAATAGTTTCATATATACATACCTCACACCTCTGCCAGAAGTAAATGCTTTGTGGCCAGGGCATTTTTTTTTTTTTTTTTTTTTTTTTACTATATCTCTATATTTTCAATCACCAATATCTCAGAGCATATAGTGATCCCTCAAAAAATGAGTTCATAAATTGATGTGTCATTTGGTCATTTTAGTACTATCAACTCTGCAACTTTAGGATGATCAATTAGGTCTTTGACATTATTTTTTCATTTATACAACAAAAATAATACTATCTACTTCATAAGATTATTGGAAGGATCAAATGAGACAAGTAGAACATGATATGTTAATTGCTTTTTACAAAAAACTATATTAAATGCTCAATAAATACAAGTGATTCCAATTCTAACATTATTATTGAATCCAAATGAACTTTTTATGTTCATTTGCAAAAAAAGGTCTTATCCAGGTTTAGGCAGCTTACATGCTCTTTAGCCTTACTTTAACTTCCTTCCCAAACATGCTATCACTGATGGTGGTACACTTTTACATCTTTGTAAAGAGATCATATTTTCATTCCTAATATTCACATATACAGAAATTTGGCAATTTTTCCTTCTTTATTAGATTGTGATGAACTCCAGAACACATTGTCTTATTCATGTTTGTGGCCTCAGGACTGAAAGATGTGCCTAGGTTAGTAACTAACATATGTTAGATGCTTAATACATTTTTTTGAACGATAAAAGTGAAAAAGAATTATGGATAAGAACTTTAAAATGCCACTTATACCCTATCTCAAAGTATGGAATAAATATTGGCATAGTTTGCAACATTAGAAATGCTATGAAAATAATTTACACGAATTATACTACTAATGCGGACCCAACCAGTTTTTTAGGTTCTATTATACTTAGTCTTTGTCCTGGAACTGAACTTTGGCAGGTAGGAAGTATGCTCTAGTTATTCACTTTTATCCTGTGGAAGGAAGACCATGGGATTTCAAAATTAATTTTGACAGATATGACAAATGGGGGTTGCCATTTCGCACCTAGAGCGTGAATATTTCAATGGCAAAGAGTCAGCAACTGTTAATTAAAAATGGGTATTGTTAATTGGGCCCAGTGTTGTGGTTTTGTCAGCAGCTTCAGATCCTTTCAAACCTATTTCAGTGGATCTTTATGAGCTGATAAGATAAATGTCTTTTCTTTCTAGTGTGGATGATAGCTATTGTGACCCCGATTTTCTTCCTTCATCATATTAGTTCTATAGGTGTATATAATTTTATAAAGTGCAGAAACTCACAAGGACTGAAATGTGGCTCAAGAGTCCTCCATTTATCTCAATCCAAAATATTTATTAAACACAACAATATGATAGATACTTATTCATTTTACAATATTGTGCAACATAGAGATGGAGCAGTAATTTTGGAAGATTCTTTTCACACCAAAAGAGGAAATCTGTTTAAATGTAAAAGTATCTGAGATAAAACAAGAAAGATTCTTTTTTCTAGGTTATTACAATCTACAAATGTTCAATTCTCCAATTTATTTTTGTCATCAAAATGTGTAACTGACACAATGTAATATTTTCATGTGTAAATAGTATTTCTGTAGACCAAAAAAATAATGATGTAAGTAACCGTGTATTGGAACAGAATTAACTGGGCCAATTTTAACCTGATAATCCCATTAACATCAATTTTAAAAAAATCACAAAACCCTGAAGTATATATTTGGAGGTTAAATTCCATTTTTAAATTATTCTCTGTTCCAAGTAGGTTAACTTTAGAATTGTATAACAATATCTCCACGTTTCTAATGACTGTGAGAACGCTAATCAGAGTGAGTGTATAGGGGATGTTTGAGGAAGGGAGGGAGACACGAAGAGCTAGTCACTCTAGACAGCTGGTCTTTTTCAATTTTTCCCCTCCCATAGTATTCTGATTCAATTGTTTTGGGAGCCGGTGGACAATATACTACAGAAAGAGATACCCCCAAAGCCATTCTGAATGTGCACATTTGAGGATAAAACATTCTTCTCTATTCTTGGTTAAATATCAGTTAAACCAAGTAAATATCATTAACATGGTGAGACATTCAAGTTCACTAGTGCAAATGCTCAGAGGCCTTATCTGGCCCTCAATCTAAATTAGGCAAATTCCTCTTAATCCTCTCATAGATCCTTTTAATTTCCTTCACAAAAATTTTCAAAATTTTTAATTACATACACATACATACACACATATACTATGCTGAAAGCTCTGTAAAACAAAGTAACACATTACCTTTATTAATGCATATCTGTGTAGAACCAGTGCCTAGCATGGTATCTGGTATGGAGTTGGTGTTCAGTAATTTCTTACTGAACGAATGTATGGATGAAAGAATGAAACAATGATGGGAATTCTGGGGTATTGCTTTAGTCTGAGAAACTTGAAAGCTATAGGTTAGTATCATTTGCATTATTTGCCTTATAATTATTACCTAAATCACTACAAAAATTATACAAAAATGATGTAAACTATGAAAGAAACTGCTATCTTGAGGGATCTGACCTATATTCCAATCAAAGTAGAACTAGGTACTCTTATATTTCTTAAAATTTTTATTTACATACTTACTCCAAAACAAAATGAAACAAAGCACTAACACAATGAGAAAATGAAGATGATTCTTACAGTAAGCATTAGAATCAATTTATCTGGCAATTTGTGATAATAAATAATACCTATATTTAAAACATGGTCTCTCTCTCTCCTCTCCCACACGCACACAACAAACACACATTCACAAAAAAACACTGTTATTCATTTTCATTTTACTCTTCTGCAGTTACAAATAAGCATCAAATACAAACAAGCCCTTCCAAATAGCGCTTAGGCACATAACAACCTCCTGAAGCCATCGAAATAATATAGCTAATGTGTGGCCTAGAATTTCTAGTCCTAGAGGTGTGCATGTTGTTAAATGCCTACTTAATCTCCGGCTTCTTGGAGCTTCTAGCAATTAATACCAATGAAAGTATGACTTTTTTTAGCCTTAAGATTTATTTTCTAGAAAACCACTAATTCATTTTATTTTCACTACTGACAGCTATCAAATGATAATAGCTGTGGGTTTACATCAGGCTGGTTTGTGTTCAATCTTTTTATCTACAAGAGAAAGATTCCATATCCTTTGACCAATGCCCTGAGCCAAAAGAGACCCCAAAATAGACTTACTCACAACTGAGCCCTGGTGACCAGAAATATGGCGATAAATGTTGAACTGAAAAGGTAGGATTTCACAAAGCTTTTGTCTATAATCCTCAAAGTAGAGTAGTTGGTACTGCTGCAGAGTTAATTAGCATACATGTGGAAGCAGTTTATGGAAGCAGTTTAATCCCAAACAAATGTGAAAATAAGCTCACATTGTTTTGTAGAATGATTTACATTCATTATCATCTACTTAAACACACACACACACACACACACACACACACACACACTTTAAAAAAGAATCATTATTCCTTCCAGAAAATCGGAATAAAGAATTTCCATATTTGTACTTTTGAAAATTATGTATTTCCAGACAAGGTCATATTTCCTCAAATCAAAATAAAGCGGAAGCTTTGTCTAAAGCTATGGTTTCCAAACTTCATCCAGATACAGAGAGATTACCGCATGACATAGGATTCATGAAATGAGTCAACACATTTAACTGACTGTACAACATTAGAAAACGAAACTTGCTTTACTAGTTTCTATAAGAGACATTTTGACACATCATTAAATGAGATCTCTATAAAAGGCACATGATGGAAATAGCTCCAATACTCATATTACTCTATGGAAAAACAGGCTTATATTTTAATATGGCTTATAAAACCATCTCATTATTTGCTGTGATTATGGTTTTCTGTGGACACAATTTGACAAGAGATACAGTTGTAACTCGTAATGATGAATCATATTGTAATGCAGTTTGACTGCTCATGGGAATCTAACATCAACGTTAATATATATATCGTAGACTGAATGGCTGCCTCAGGATCCTTTGAAATAATCTAAGTGGGATGCTCAGAAAAAAAAAAATGGAGTCTCCCAACTCTTGGTCTTCTTGAACCATTATATTAAGAATGAGGCCAAAACTCAAATGACCTACAGATGTAGTGAATGAGGCAATGTTTACCTAGGGATAACTTATTTGTAAAGCACTTGATCAACTTACCTATGCTTTAAAATACAAGCCTTTATTCAATCAAATATTTAGGGTAGGGTACTCACCATGTGCCAGGCACAGGACCAAAGCTTTTGACACAGTGTGAACAAGAAAGTTAATGTTCCTGTTCTTTACAGGGTTATAGCCTCATGGGGGAAATAGTTACGCAACATGAAAATTTCTAACTGTGGGATAAATGTTATAATGAGGAAATTACAAAGCAGTCATAGTCTACAGGAGAGCCACGTAACCTAGAGGTTGGAAGTACGGGAGTACGTCAGGGGTGACTACTCTAGGTAACTAAAATGAGAACAAATAGAAGGCAATGCAGGGAAGAGAAAGGGAAATATTCCCAAGAGACGTTGTCTGGGATTGCTGGAATTTCAAATTTGAACGTGAACGGTTAGTGATACATAATGCTACAGAGATAAGTAGGGGTCAGTCCTGGAGGCATATAAATGACTGTGAACTTTATCCTCTGTCTTAACAACTACTTGCCTACTCCGATACCACTCTTCTGTGACACTGAACAGTGCATTCAGTACATATTTGATGATCAATTGGAATTTTGGATATGATGGATCTATCTTAGATCCCATCCAAAGGTACTAGTTATGGTGGATTCAAAATGAAGCACCCATCCTTTCTTATTTTCAGCACTGTTTGTTCCCACTCATGAAGATTCTTCGAGTACATTTCTAGTTTAAAGGCAAAGTGCTTGCCCATACTGTGTCATGTTTCAATATAAAGTTATTCCAAATCACCAATACTCCATTAATTCCTTTTAAGTTTTACTTTCCTTGGCTGACATGGTTGCCTTCTCTTGGAAAGTACATAGGATGGGCTTAGAAGGCACATAAATTTAAACAAGCTTGATCTGTGGGTAGGAAATACAAATTGTGTAGCAACTACAGAATTTATTTGATGTTGCAAACGTGATTTACTGGGTCCAGGATTATTTATTTCAGTCAGACTTGTACTTTAGGTATGTTTCACTTTCATGTAATGCTTCTACTCAGATTAGCTGTTCTTCACCCTATCATGACAGCAACAGGAATACCATGCAACATCATGCTTACAGAAGTGCAATGCTGCAAAAAAAAAAATAAAGTTATATGCCAGTGATCCTTTTTTAGAGAATTATACCTCAAACTGTGTTATTATAAGAGGTCAGTTGGAGATTTTTAAGAACACATTGATCCCTTGAATCTCTTCTGAGGTCAGTATAAAAGAGGAACATCTGCTTTCATTCAAACCTCATGGGCGTTCTTACAGTTAACGCAAAAACAGCTGAGTTTTGTGAAGACAGATTCCTACCAACAGATTCGTGTAAAATAGTTTTTTTTCTGTGCTCCCCTTTTTTGGCAATAGAATGAGAGCCCTCTGAAAAGGCTTCCCGTAGCTGTCCTGGAGTTTTAATCTCTGTATTCCTTTTAGGGGGGGAATTGGGCATTTCCAAAATCACACAGAGACTAGAGACACCATTATTTGAGTGGCGCCAACTAATAAATCACAATTTTCTTTTGGAACCAGTAGCATCGCAATTCCCTGGTTATTTAGCCAACCATATTGGCAGACCAAAATATTATAAATGACACATCTCTTTCTGGTTATTGCTTTTCTTTCTGATATTCTGTAAATTCTCTTTGTTGAACAGGACTTCCTCAGAGGGAAACTTAGAAGTAAAGCACTGAGAATGAACTTTTTCTTCACTTTAAGAACACTTTAAATCAATAACAAATTTGTGGCAGTTTTCTCACTTCTTACCTCCCTAAGTAGGAAGGGAACACCTGTTTCAAATTCACTGATAATTTGTAAAATGAATTTTCACTTAATTTAGACTACAGCATTAGTTGATTTCCCTTTTACCCCCTGAATGTGAAAATCCCTTGGAACTTCCAAAGTGAATTAAATGTATTGGTAAAAACTGGTGAGGGAGGTGTTTCTACCATGAGGCTATATAAAGAAACTTTCATTTCTGTTGCTTTTCCTCATTTTTTACCACTATGACTCAAGAGAAAATACATCTGAGATCAACAATCCTGACACACATAAACCCAGAGAAATAGTTTTTATGCATATATTTTTTTCATTGACCTCCATACTGCTAGAGAAGTTTTCATTTTTTAAAGACAAATTTATCATGTCATTCCACTGCTAAAAATCTTTTAGTACATAATCTCCATTTCTTTCAGGGAAAAAAAAGCAACAACCCTCTTTATGATTACGTGAAAAATGAAGTTCTCAATCCAGTCAAATAATAAATAAATAGAAATATATAACCCATGATGCAGAGGTGCTACTCTATTAAAATGAATTGAGAATAAAATGATTATCCCATATTCTATATTCAAAAAGGAAAAGGCTAGTTGTTCTTTGGTCATAGTACAAGTAACCCCTAGAACCAATTTTGAGCCCATCCTAATCTATTAGGCACTTATATTAGATACTAATCTATCAGTAGCCACATTTTTGAAAGCCAGCTGAACAGTGACACTCCCAGTCAGTAACAGCCTCATTTCAGTGACCAAGCTTCTTAGAATCAGCCATGCAGTAAGAACCACACTGTAGTGGCCACCCTTCCAAGGCTAAATACTCCAGCTTCTAAAAGTATGCCAATCCCAGAGCTCCATACTTCCTCAAACCCACAATAGTTTGTTCAGAGAGACCGTTTTATAAGAACCCTTCTCCTTTGCTTACGCAGCACAAATTTAGCTTTTTCAGCTTTTGAGTGATAGCCTCTTAACAGAACTAACTTATTTAATCCTCATAATACTGCTAGAGGTAGGACCATTATCATTATTGCATCCATTTTACAGATAAAGATATGGAATTTGAGATATTCAGTGACTTACCCAACATCATTCAATAAAGAAACAGTAAAGGAGAATTTGAGTCCAGATAATCTGGTTTCTGAGTCCATGCTCTTAACCACTAATACATATAGCTTCTCTTCTTAAGTGCTAACTCGTCATCTTCACTTCTCAAAACTGCTCAACTTTTGCCACTCACTCCTGCCATAGCAAATTATGCACTTGAAGTTCCCTAATGCTCCATGTCTGCCCTTTCCTCTGATCTCTTCATACACATCATTCCCTTAGCAGAAAACATTCCCTTTTTCACATTTGGTAGTGTATATATGTCCATGCTACTCTGTCACTTTGTCCCAGCTTACTCCCCCGCCCCACCGCGTGTCCTCAAGTCCATTCTCTACGTCTGTGTCTTTATTCCTGTCCTGCCCCTAGGTTCATCAGAACCTTTTCTTTTTTCTCTTATTTGTTTAGATTCCATATATATGTGTTAGCATACAGTATTTGTTTTTCTCTTTCTTACTTACTTCAGTGTAAAATAGATAGCTAGTGGGAAGGAGCTGCATAGCACAGGGAGATCAGCTCGGTGCTTTGTGACCACCTAGAGGGGTGGGATGGGGAGGGAGGGAGGGAGGCGCAAGAGGGAAGAGATATGGGGATATATGTATATGTATAGCTGATTCACTTTGTTATACAGCAGAAACTAACACACCATTGTAAAGCAATTATACTCCATTAAAAGTGTAAAAAATAATTGTTCTTAAGTGTTAGTGTTGATTCTTAAGAAATACTTTTATTATTCATTACTTCAAAATGTAAGACATTTATCTGGCTTTGAGATAAAAATGCTAATTCCTGTGTAAAATAAAAAGATAACTAATAAAAACAAAACAAAACAAAAACAACACAAAAAGAACATTCCCTTCCTACCTCAATATGCCTAGGGGAATACCATTCTTCGTTAACTTTTACATTTACTCTAAGAGACCTCTAACAGTACCTTGTTTTATAAATGTGAAATTGAGATCCAAAAAGATAAATAATGTGTCCCAAAGTCACACAGCCAACAAGTAATAAAAACAGGACTAAAACATGTTAATTCTGATTCACAGTCCTGCTGTTTCTCATAGGAAATATTTTCTGCCATCTTAATCACTTTGTTCTTCCTCTCAAAACCATCTCTGGTTTCTCTATATTCATTCTGCTTTTTTTTTTTTTTTTTTTGCCCTCAAAATGGAACACATTAAAGGCCTGACTAAAATAGTACCAAGTAGAAGGCTTTTTATTTAGAGTTCACACATCATAATATTCCATAACCCATTTGTCCATTTGAGGTACAATATATGTTACAGTTATAAGCTGATCTCTTTCAACTTCTTTATCAAAGCCTTAGAATTCCAAATCCATAAAACAGGAATAATAACATGCTTGCCTCCAGGGGTGGTTTAGAAGATTAAATATGATAATTCACCCAATGTGCTTATTAGCACAATCACTGACACCTAGACACACCTTAGAATGGTGGCTTTTTGTCCTATTTTAATCATGCCTAGTTATCTCTTATTAAATGTTTTAAATAGTAATAACAAGTTTTTAAAGAAGGGCTTGCTCTCTGATCAGTTGTTCTTCATGCTACTGGAAGACACACCCCTAATCCCCAAAAGATCGGGTGCTTTTGAAAACTAGTAAAATTTTGGTTGAATATGAATATTTGGTTGGTTGTTGACTCTGTGTAGAACCACATCAAAATAGGTTACACCAAAAGTGGGAAGAATCTGTGCCACTATTTATGTCACTAGAAATCCTTCATAAATAAATAAATAAACCACCTCATCTCAATTTCCTGCATACCACTGCCAAATTAGTTGGGTTCAACATCTTCATGAAGTACCTGCTTTTCCCTATAGATGTGCCATGACTCTTACCTGTTGCCTTACTCTACACATGTCTGGACACCTTTAAGATAGAAGTCCCTGTCTTTTTCAACACTCTATCATATCCAGTGCTAGTAGAGTACTTTGAACACTACAGGTGCTCAGTACATTTTTGTGTTCTATCAATTTACATTTGCATATCATAAATTAAAGGCCTAGGGGGTCCCTCAAAATTTCTTTTAGTATTATGATCATTTTAAAAGATACTGAACTATATTTTTAAATGTAAAACTTCAGCATTCATTGATACAGATAAGCACTGAAAAGCTTAAATCCTAAATCAAAATGTAGTTTAGGATTTGATTTACATCTACTTGATTTACTTGATTTTTAAAAATATGTGAGAAGTTACACTCAAACTTTAACATATCAGATTTTATCATAGGTAGTTTAAAAGGAGATAATAGAAATATGGTTTAAGTTTGAAAATTCAAATTTTAAGTAATCAAAGTCTAGAACGCTGAGTACCTACTATGCATTTAGAATACTGTTTGGTTCACAGTAAGTTCTCAATAAAGTTTTATTAAATAAATTAATTAGAAGTCTTTGACGATACCTGGAGTCTATGCTTAGAAAATTATAACATATTCAGATTACCTTCTATTGTAAATCTTAGTTTCCCCATTTGCTTTTTCCAATTTATTTTAAAAAATTACTATGATGACTAGTGTTTTAAATCTGCTTATTTCAACACTTGGGCACAATCTGAACTGTTCCGTAGAGAGCAATCAGAGAACTAGCGTTTCTTTTTATTATCAAAACCAATATAAAAATTAATTAACATCATTAACATTTCCATGATCATAAATTTTGCCACTGCATAGGGTGTCACACTTGCACTGAACTTAATGGAATACTGAGAAAGGTCTCAGAAAGTATAATGGAATAATACAAGACTCTCAGATAAAAGTAAATACTTTTCTCCAAAGGAAGTATAAAGTAAGCCTGTTGAAAACAAATTTCTTCTGGCTCACCTCCAGATATTTTTCTACCTTCTCATATCTTCCTTTCCAGAGCTACTTCTCACTCTAGTTCTCACTTGCTAATGCTCCATGTTGTTATCCATCACGTCTATGGATGTTTTCTCCTCTTTGTTCCGTATCAGTTCATTCAAGGAACCTATTCATTCATTTCTCCCTTCCTTATTGTTTCATGTGTATATGTCTGATTTTCCTGAATGTTGTAGAGAAACAGCCTTTATACTGTAACCTTCCAAAGAAATTAAAATTAAATAGTATACAGCTTTGGGCTTCCCTGGTGGCGCAGTGGTTGAGAGTCCTCCTGCCGAGGCAGGCGACACGGGTTCGTGCCCCAGTCCAGGAAGATCCCACGTGCCGCGGAGCGGCTGGGCCCGGGAGAGGCCGCAACAGTGAGAGGCCTGCCTACTGCAAAAAAAAAAAAAAAAAAATAGTATACAGCTTTGTTTTTAAAAGAAGAAAAACTTTGTGTCGTGCTATACTTTTGAATTCTCTTGTCTCCTCTCTTCCCTCTACTCCCCTCTTTCCTCAGCCCCTCATGTTCTTATTTATTTTTATGTAAAGTAGTTACCCGCCTTTTTGTTTTCTTATCTGTAGCCAACATATTCCCTTAAAGTCTGACTTATCACCCCAGGCTACCCTATCATTCTAACCATTTATCAAAGAATTATACTAAACCAAGAAGAACCAAACCAAGATAAACCAAAGTATTATCTCTCCAAAAGGAATCTTGGTGCCAACTGTCAAGATCGTTTTACAGCCTGCTACAGGTGTAATCTCTGAACTCTCCTCAGCAGTATCCCTGAACACGTGTTATCTGGAGATGGTATTCTGGAACCTGCAAATTGAAATGTAACCAAGCATGACCTCTGGATGTCAAGGAGGGCGATGTTGTCAGCCAGTGATGGTTTACCCTTGTGTACCTCTTCTTTCCAAAAGAGATAAAATCTGTCCCTTTCGTTGAGTTCTCATCTTGGCAATTCGTATTCTACTTACTCTTACTTTCAGGAAGATATCTATTCTGTCTGTATTTATGGCTGTATAACCCTACTCTTACCTTCTGAACAAATCCCCACTCTGAAACTTTTCCAGGGTAGAAGAGGATCATTTGATTGGGATGAGACAAACAACTGACTTTAAGAAAACAATAAGCTGTTTTCTTCACTTGCTTTCTCTATCAAGAATAGAAAATTATGATTTTAAAAAAATCAGCAAGAGCTTGTTCTTATTGCATTTCATGCTATTTCTGAGTTTGTGAGCTCTCAGCAGCCTTCCATGGTGTCAACCCATTATATACCTTAAAAAAAACTGCCTCCATTAAACTTTAAGCTGTCAAGGCTTACAACGAAAAGATGCAATTTTTTTCACTGCAGGAAAGGTCTGATTTAGTAACAAGCTATAAGCTAACAGAGCAGCAGAATCCGCATATAATGTTTCATAGAAAGGGAAAAAAAAAAAACCATGCTGTTTTTTTGTGTGCTTCAACCTTGTTTTTTCTCTTTTCTTATTTAAAAAAAAAAAAAAAAAAAACGGTCCACTTAGCTTTCAAATACAAAAGAGACTAGGAAGTGTTTTCCTCTTTCGTTTGTGGCTACAAATCTTGGTGTTCAAGCACTTACAGACATGCAGTTGGTTTATGCACCTTTTATATTGGAAGGGGCACCATAGAGGAAAAAAAAATGTTAGTCCACATTGCCGTCTAGCTTTCATGTTTAATATTGATTTAATTAGTCATTTAATTCCAAACACCCTTATTATCTACTTGTTTGAAAAGGCTATTTACTTTCACCACAATGCATACATTAAAACAAGTGACTGAATAGAAAACCAGGCTAGTGGCCTGGTGCTTTCTTGGTGCAGAAATGATATCCTCCTCCCCCACTTTAGCTCCAGCATCACAATGTCAAACATTCCGCATACATTCCCTAAGGAATCTGCAAGGCTAATTAGGGTGAGCTTCACCATAAAGAATACAGTTGTTAAAACAGCTTCTGTACACACTAGAGTAATGAGCATTCTTTACACATGCTGTGATTTGTTACTGCAATTTGCAGTCCTATATCTCTTAGGAAATAACTCATGTGTTGTTATTTATTGCATGTATGATTATTAATGATATATTAACAACTGTTGAAAGCAACTTATTTCACCTCAATAACTCACGCACTTAGCTCAATGTTTAAAGAGCTGGGGAGGCATCAATTCTTCCAGAAAACTATGCTTTTGTTTTTTTCTTCCTCCAGGATAGTAAAGAAAATGCCCAAAGTCTGAGAAGTATTATTTAACTTGCCTTAAAAAGATTTTATCATGGTTATAGGAGAGTGTTGTTTACAATTTTTTGAATCTTTCAATAATTCACACCATCTGTATAATCCAGTGTCTGATATTAAAAATAAAACTCAAATATCGTGTGTCAATTTTTATTAGTGACGAATAGGGACAATATCATGTAAATAGCTATCTTTTTTATTAATGTTACTAGAAGAAATATGTTACTGCTCATTCAAACTTAATTCAAATATAGTTACCTAAATACTTCAAACTGCTGTTAGTAGCTTATCTCACATTAAATATACAAAGAAGTTTAAGTTACTGACTTAAATATTATGTGTGAGACATCACACATTCAGCATAGATGAAAACTGAGCTCCTTACTGCTTCACCTTCAGCACTGACAGATTTTTACCAATTAACTACTGCCCAAATGTCTTCTGATAATTGGAACACAGAAGTAAGAGAGCCTTTGTTTCAGAAATTAGAAATATAGCATTAGGTCTAAACTTTCATGATTCTTTGAGACACTACATGGGATGATTTCAGGGTCTCAAGACCTGTTTTGGCTTACCCGAAATCATGGCTGCTGTGTGCTTGCATCCCTGCAGGCATCTCTTCCAAAGATATAAATTGCATTACAAATGTGGTACATTTCCAGAGAGACAAAAGATTCTGTCTTTTGAAATATTCAGAGATCTGAAGAAAGCACTGCACTATACTCAGGTTCATTACCAAACACTCAGATAATGTCATAGATCTACATGATGCTAGAGGCAAATAAATGATTATTTCAGCTTTCATGATCAGAAAGGATGATTGTTGACACAAAGTGATGCCATATGATGAGACAGCACCTAGGCTGCTAATTACTCAAGTTTATAAAATCATTTCTGACAAGTGTTCATTTCATGAGGGTTTTCAAGCTCTTGTGAAATAGAGTTTTGCAAAGAATTCTGTTGGAGTCATTGAAAAAGCTGATATTAAATACTACCTTCTTTGAAATATAAACCATTGCACAGTTTGTGTGCATGTGTGTGCGTGTGTGTGTGTGTGTGTGTGTGTGTGTGTTTATACTTTCAAATGGATTGCATTAAAAAGTCAGTTGAGGGCGTTCAGTTCTCAAAGGAAGAGTATGATGCTAGAAGCATGAGGCAGAAAATAGTGTAACAATAAACAAGCAAAGAAACAAATCAGCAAGCAATGGGGGTGGGTCTCCAAAACAGTCTTTCTAGCAAGACTGAAGGGACAGGACTGGAAGGAAAGCAACACATCTGCATATCTAAGGAGAATGATAACAACATCAGATGAAACAAGTGAATATCAGGATTGAAAAGGCTGCAGGAGTTTGCAAGCAGATGTCAAAAAGCATACCAGAAAATGTCAAGAAAAGTATAACAAGCAGCTAAAACTGGTTGCAGAGATTAGGGTGTTAAATATATGCATGAAGAGAACACTTTTCTGTGCCTTACAGACCCAAGAGCTGCTTCACAAGCAAGAAGGGGAAAAAGAGCTTCATAAATAATTTCTGCAAATAAAACTGGGGTCAGAATGTAAACAAAGGTAGAAAGCAAATAAAACTCTGCTTAGAACTTGCTTCCAGAGTCCCTGCGCCAGGCTACTTTACCAGATAATAACAGGATGACCCTTTATTAAATAGAAATTGTAAAATGCACTAGG
The DNA here is from genome assembly GCF_005190385.1 of Monodon monoceros. NCBI lineage: Eukaryota > Metazoa > Chordata > Mammalia > Artiodactyla > Monodontidae > Monodon > Monodon monoceros. The sequence goes on from NW_021703768.1 coordinate 72,025,334, forward strand.
TCTAGAAGGGAAATATAGAGAGATGTCCAGAGGTAATTATTATAATCTGTAACTTTCAGAAGTCTACTTTTTGAAATATTACAAGTAGGAATTAGAGCTGCAGAACGGTTTATGTCTTCATTGCAAAATTTACGGTAGAATCAAGTTTTCTGAGCTCAACCTGAGGGATTCTTCTTTAATGTAATTTTTGGACATAATTCTAATTCCAAAGATTCACAAATTTACTCTAATTAGGTGTGAATAATTTACAGACAAGTTACCTGATCAACTGGGCAAAATCAATAAAGTTACAGGAAAACTATCACAGGGACATCCACTATTAGCTTAATTTTTAGTTTAAACTTTCATTCTTATTGAGAACCAAATGACAGCACAAAATCCTTCCCTCTTTAGAACATGACTAAAAAAGTTATTCTCTAAGAATAAGCATTACTATACCAAGATTTCTGCCCAAATTCAGTGAGACTAGCAGGACATTAGCTATGAAAACAAAACAAAACAAAACTACACCACGGTGGTACCACAAACTCTGTACCTTGGTTTCTCTTTCAAGGACAAACTACGTCTTAAGAGACCAGAAACCCTTAACAATATAGTCTTAAAGACTTTGCATCTAAGCTTCTTTTGTGTGCGTTTCTCCTAAAGACATGTCAGTCTTGCTCGCCAAGACTGCAACTAAGTAAGTTCTCAATAAATATTTGTTGACTTGAATTTGCTATATATTCAAATACTCTGGGCCGTTCTTTTGCTAGTGCTGTACTTGCTCCTGGTCTTCTCAGCTCCAAAGCTAGTTAGTAAGTGTGATTCTTAATCAGACATTTCTAAAAGACTCATTTTCTCAGGGATCTTTTATCAGTTTAAAAAAAGACATACAGGGACTTCCCTGGTGGTCCAGGGGTTAATACTCTGCACTTCCAGTGCAGGGGACCTGGGTTCCAGCCCTGGTCGGGGAAGTAAGATCCTGCATCCCGTGAGGCACGGCCAAATAAAAAGTTAAAAAAAAAAAACAAAACCCACAAACATTTCAGAAAGACATAGAACCTTTTTGTCATAGAAGCATCACTTAAGGAGTCACTAGGATGGTGGTCGCCTGGCCATCTCATTTCCTCTGAATCTATCTTATCCACAGCTTTGTCTTTTACAATTTCTTCATGCAGACCAGAACCACATTAGAAATTTAATTTTTACAAGGCTGAAACAGACTTTCTAGAAACTAGTAATACTTGTTACTTAAAGAATTCAGCTGACTTGGAAAATGATAAAGTTTTAACCAGTGAAAATATGATGGACAGATAGATTAGATAGATAGATATGTACTACCTACTTACCTACCATATGGAGTTTTATCAGTTGAAAGACTAAACACATGGTGCCATTTTGTTACATTGTGACCTATCAGATGTGAGAAAAAACTAACCCAAAGTGAAGTTGGTGAAATGCTGCCACCAGAGTGAGAAAAGCCCAGGAAACCCCTCTTCACTACCACCCAATTTACCAAGGATATACAGTTGATCCCTGAACAATATAGGGATTATGGTTGCCAGCCCTGCACAGTTGATAATCCTCATATAACCTTTGACTCCCCACAAATTTTACTAATAGACCACTGTTGACCAGAAGCCATACTGATAACATAAACAGTTGATTAACACATATTTTGTATGTTATATATATTATATATTGTATTCTTACAATAAAGCTAGAGAAAATAAAATTTTATTAAGAAAATGATAAGAGAAAATACATATATAGTACATACATGTATTTATTGAAAAAATCCACCTATACGTGGACTTGTGAAGTTCAAGGGTCAACTGTACTTATAAGAAGAGTTAGGAAAAAGACTTTTCCAGAAGCAAACAGAGGAATGAGAAAGTAAAGAGAAACTGTTTCTATAGAGCACAGTCTCACTCAGACCAGATCATTCTCAGAAGTCTTGTTACTGCAAGGCAATAGTTCAAGAACCCACTGCTTTGTACATCTGAAGAACTTCTTATGGCAGTACCCAGGTCTATAACCAATACCACCTTCTATCTGTTTTTAAATTTAATTCATTTTACTAAAAGTAATGCCCATACATAATATAAAAGGCAACTTGGATCCATGCCATGAAAATAAAAGTCTCATTCCATTCCCACCGCTGACCTAGTCTTATCCTAGCTTAACCAAACCTGTTTCCCCGGCTAAAGAAGAAAGGAGAGGAAGAGAGAGGATTTACATATTAACTTTTGCCTCAAGATGCATTATTTCCTGAAGAAGAATGTTCCAGGGCTGCAAACATCTTTGATCACTATCACCTGAAATCTTATCTTTATTACCTATTCTTTTGCCTTCTGCTTCCATCACTGTACATTATCTTCTCTGTAGAGCAGCTCCTACTTCACAGCCTTAATAAACAGCACCATACTAATAATTCTTAAATCTGTATCTCCAGCTCTGAACTTATTTCTCAATCCCAGGTCTATCTCTCTAACTTGGATGTTCTGCCAACATTGTAAATCCAACAAACGAATTCACTATATTTCCTATGGCCCCCAAAGACATACTATTTTAAAATTAAGTCAATGATACAGTATATTAGAAGGTGATAATTGATACAGAAAAAAAATCAAGCAGGGAAAGGGAAAAGGTGGTATCAGGGGACAAGGGTAACAATTACTATCAAAGAGTCTCTTTAACCATTTCTTGCTTTGCTTATCTACTGCTTCCCTTCTACTTAAATTCCTTACTCCTGCAAACTGAATTTCTGAAATAGCCCCTATGGTCTTCTCCAGCACCTTGATCATAAAATTGGTCCTTTGGAAATATCTTCAGTGTATCATTCCTCTCAAAATTCTGCAGTGCCTCCAGCTGTGTGTGGAATTAATTCCAACTTCTTTTGCGTGTTCAAAAAAATTTCTCCAAACATTTTCTCTAAGACATCTACAAAATCAATTCTGGAATATAACTGACTGAGCACCGTCTAGATGTCAGTGACTCTGTTATATACCAGAGAACTACAATGATTAGCATACAGTCTCTACCCCAAGGAGTTGAGAGTCTGGTAAAGACCAACAGCAAAAATACAAATATCCCAAACCTACCACCCTTGATCTTCAATTCTATATTTTACTCATAGTGTTTTCCTGCTCTTAAATGCCATTCTGTGTTCAAGCTTACTCCGATCTGACCCATCTCTCAGAGCTCATTTACAGAAATTCCCATCCTCCGTCCTGCAAGCACACTTCAACTATTAGGTTATTTTCAAAACTCCTATAGAATCAGTCATTGGTACAATTAATTTTGGCACTTGTGTCAGTATGAAAATTTGCCTACTAAAAGTCTACTTTCCCTCCTTCTATACTAACAGATACTAATTTTATTCTAAGAGGAAACATGCCCACCTAAAGAACTGTGTTTCCTGCCTTGCCTTGCTGATGGTGGCGACCAATGAGAAGCAAGAATAAGGACTGGAGTGAGGCTTTTGGGGAAGATTTTTTAAAGGGGCTTGACTCAGGCGGGCATTGCTCTGTTTTGCCCTCCCCCCACTTCCTCTTTCTTTTTGCCTAGAAAGGAAACATGAAGGCTGGAAATCCAATAGTCATCCTGGATCATGAAATTACTTTGAATATGAAAACCATGTGCTAATCACTGAGGAGAAAGGCTGAAGATCCCAGATCTGATAATGGTGGGGTTGCCATACCAACTCTTAACAAATACCTATGACTTTCTTTAACATGAAAGAGAAATAAAACACTCATTAATCTATTGGGGTTTTGTTTGGGTGGGAAAAAGAATATTTCATTTCTCTTACCCAAATGCAATTCCTAAAAGGTTTAGCACTATTTAGCCTCAAACTCAGTCACTAACAAAATATTTGCTGTGCAACAGGCATTTCTTATATACCAGACATTTTGTTCCATATGGATGACACAAAGACAAATGAGAAATGTTCTTTGCCTTCCAAGAGCTGCCCAAGTGAAGTGGGAAAGGTAAACAAGAAAAAGAAAAACAAAACAATTAGTACAATGCAATGGACTGAAGCACTGTGGCTGAGGTAACTCTCAGGTGTTATGAGAACTTTTAGAAAGAACATGAAAGAAAAGTCTTCCGACGAAGTGACACCTGAGCCAAGTCCCAAAGGCATCCAGAGTTACTTATAAAAGAAGTGAAAGGGAGGGTAGTGATACGGGGCTGGATAAGTGGGCAGAAGGCAGGTTATAAAATGTTTTTTATGCCATGCTCAGGAATTTAGGGCTTTATCTGCACCTGGTTAGAAGAAATTGAAGGATTTTCAAGAGGAGGAATAAAATCAGACATATTTTGGACCCATCCATCTAGGATTTATTTGTTGAAATTTTGAAAAGGGAAAGATCCCTTGGAAGGCTGTTAGAAAAACCAGACTAGAAAATAAGAGGTCCTGGTCAAGAAAAAAGACTCAATTGAAAAATTATTTGGGAATTATTACTGACAGTAGTTCATGGGGATTCATTATAGGGCATTACAGGATAGTAGGCAGCGTCAGGTATGATTCAGCCTTCTGGTTTCTGAGATAATGGGAATGTCACCAACTAAGACAGGGGAGAGAGGAAGAAGAGCAGGTTTATTGAAGGTTGCAAGAAAATTATAAATTCAGCGTGAACATGATGATCTTGAAGTGGTATAAGATAGCCTAGTGTACACGTATGGTAGGTGGTTATATATAAACACCTGAGTTCAGGATAGAGGTTTAGGTTGGATTTCGAATCATCAATGTCTATTTGATGATTAAGCCATGTGTACAAGAGAAAACACTCAGAGAATGAAATTACAGGAGAAGATTTCTGGGAGCTTCACCTTTTAACAGACCAGCAAAGGACAAAAAAGCCATGGAGGAGACTGAGAGTGTCCAGAGACAAAGAAATCAGGAGAGAAGGGTGAGTTAAATGCTAGGAAAATTTCAAAATCTGGGCAGAGGTCAAATGTTGCAGATCAGTTTAATGTTGCAATGCTAAAAGTTTTAAAAAGAACTTTAAAAAGTATGTTACATTTGGCTACAAAGGCACATAGCACTGTTTCAATGACTTGTGAGGCAGGACCCAAATTAAAGTCAGTTGAAAACAAATGTGAGATCAAAGTACTACAGTGCAATTATTCTGTATATCACATCTTGTATCATCAATTAAACTATAAATTTCTAGAAGGCAGTTTTTATACTTCTTTTCTATCCTATTTATGTCTCATTTTATATGTATATATGTTTCTATGTGTGTATGCATACATGTTTACATACGTGTGCATGGATGTGCATAATCAATTATGTATATGTCTACGTATAAATGTATGAGCATATGTGTAGATGTATATATATCCTGTATACTTAACAGTGGCTGCAGAAATATCGATGAGCAAGGTTGACTTGATGAATATACAAATGAAGTCCCTGGGCCTCCAAGCCCACTCTGGCAGCAGTGATACTTTTAATCATTCTTATTCCTTTTTTCACCATCTCTCCCAAGCAACATCCAAACTGTTTTTGTCATAGTCTTTTGTGTAAACCAAAGATGTAGCCTGATGTTTCTCTTTACTCCCATTTATTTTCATATCTTCATTTTCTCTCCTCCTCTGCTCAGATCATGTGCAGCCTGCCTTCAACAGCTGGCATTTATAGAGCTATAAGTTTCCGTAACTTCTCCAGGAGCTCTGCATGCATGAGCATGCCAAATCAAACCCTTAAGCTATTCTGCAAATAATTTCTATGGTAAATTTCATTTGTAATGACCTGAAGTTGAGTTTGTATCCTTTAGGAAAACCTATATCTTCTCACAGAACTCACAAGCTCTCTTCCTGCAATGTTAAACTCAAATTTTACTAGTATAATTAGTATACGTATGGAATTTATGGCACAAAAGTGTCACTGATTAAAACAAACTGAATCACTTTAAAACAGCACTAAAGTACAAACATAGTTTTGTTTTGAAAACCCCTTATTCTTCTTACTGTGTCTTTGGGTTTAGAGTTCCTTCTAACCACAATATGGTATGTTTGGGGCTTCTATTATCTGTTTTGGCATTTCACACATGGAACACCTGCATGAGATAGGTTCCTTGACTCTACAAACAGCTTGCAGGATAAGAATTTATTACTGAATGAGTCTTATTCATGCTGTTTAAATGAAAGGAGGAGCTCCACTAATGGCTTCTCCAGTTTAGTAACTGGAATATTTTATAGTTTCATCTAACTTTTATTTTCCCCCATCTGCTTAAGTGGCTTTATTCCTCTCAAGTTGAGAATTTCAAGGCTCTTACTAACAGGATGTTAAAAAGTATTGGTGCATTTTTTTTTACTGCCACCTTTTTTTTTTTTTCCCAACAGTCTGCTTTTGTTCTTCTCAGAGGCCTTTTATAAACCTTTCCTTTCTCCTGATGTTCTCCAGTCTAAAACAGTTCCAAAAACTACATGAAGTCACAGTGGAGGAAGAAGAGTTGGAAGAATGAGAATTTAAGTAGAGGATGAAGAAGCAACCCCTTTGCAAGGAAATATAGTCTACATTGCCTCAGCCACTGTGGTTTCATAAACTGTTGAATCAATATCACCCCTCAAAGTTTCAACCTTCTAAATCTCTCCCCATTCTTCACTCTTGTGAATCACAGACTTCACAAGTGTGTACTCTTAGAAAAACAGGAGACTAAAAACATCAAGCAAGACTGTTTGTGTTTCCTCATATGATTCCAAGAAATGATGGGGTAGGAGGGCATTCTGTCTTCACTTTCATAAAGCAGTTCTAATTCCTATTACCACAGTGTAAAGGATGTGTCCCTTCAAAGCCCATGCCATCCTAATTAACCCTTGTGCTTTCCTTCCTTAGCTTTCAACCTACCACAAAGGAGGTATGTGCTCTGGGGGGGAGGGGAGGACATGGGAGTTGGAGAAGATGGGAAGGTAGAAAGCTTGATTCTTAACACTTGCCACGTTGCATGGTGTAAATACACCCACCACAGTAAACTTTAATCCAGCAACAGTTTATGAACTGGCTCCCGCATCTTTTGTCAATTTAACAACCAGCTCTCATAAACTGTTATGAGCTAGCCCCTGCATACCACTGCAAGAGTCTTATATAAGAAACTTTGAGGAGAAATACTTCTTTTCACTTTCTACCTTACTCATTATGCACGTTATTGAAAGATCTCCCCTTATTTCTTTCTCAGGGCCAGCTCTAGGCAAACTCACAAAATTGGTGGGGCTTATCCTCAGAGCCTTTTTGCTTCACCTTTCAATTTCCCTGACTTTTCGTCACTTTGCAGTTTCCATTGCTTAGCTAGTGTCCTGTGATTTAACAATCCTACAATATGCTCTCACCTCCATTAAAATCACTTGCCCTGCTTAGCATTCTGTCACTGAGACCTAATAACTTAAGTGAGCCAATAAACTCACAAATGAGTTAATGGGCACTAAGTGTTAATAGAGATAACAGCTTGGTTCTGTATTCTTTCTAGTGTTACCTGCAATATTAAGAGTGATAGTCTGAAAAGAATGTCCCAGCTCTGAATAGTGACTCTGTAGCACTATAAGGCACCAGGAAAACGACAAGAGCTTTTCATTCTGTTAGGTCAATTCTCAAACATTACCTGGACATTCAGTCCAAGTTTTTCCAAAACAGGAAGGGAAAACTTTAGTGGGGATAAGATGTTAGTTAGATAACTAAGATGCTATCTTAGATTATTTTACTCAGCTTTTCTGACTTTTCAGAGGCATTTCATTCATGATTCCCCTAAAATCTTGACCAGAACCAAGGCTTGTCTCCCTTTGCTCTTCAGCCTTTTTACTCCTCTCCATCCAGGATAGGAGTTGCCAGGGCAGAAGCTATATTTGATTTATGCATTTAAAAGTTTTGCATAGGTTTTCAACACTCAGTGAACAGTAATGATAGTAACAATAAAGATTAATAACTGCAGTAAACTGGTTAAACAAGAATTATGCACAGAGACTGGCCATTCTCTTATACCTGGGGAAACAAAGCATGGCTACTGTTTGGAAATGGAAAGCCACTTTTCTATTAAACCAGTGACTGCAAACAAAGATGAATCAAATAAATTACACGGAAAATATGAAACTGAAGGTTCTCTGTAACGGGATAATGTTTTAAATAAATACTGTGAAGCATCTACCCCACGTAGATGGGCTGTAATTAAGGCAATCCATAACAGTATTAAAGCTGAATTAGAGGCTTGATACTAGGAGATAATAATAATCTTTATATTGGAATTCAAAGGACTTCAACTTCTCATCAATCCCTGTTATATTCCTGTAGATAACTGGTACTGTTAAAATAGAAATATTGAGAGAAAGAAAAAAAAAGTTGCTGAAAACAAAGAAGACAAAGATAGGATAAATGAGATCATCAAACAGGAAACCTTGAAAACTGAACTCAATATCTTTCCCACAATAAAAAAGGAGGGGAAGGTCTGGGGCGGGGGAGAATGGTATCAATGACACATCACTTCTTCCATTAGTATGTTTATTCATTCTACAAACATTTACTACGTTATTATTTTACTAAATACTGTGGTGAATTCTCACATGTCATAAACATCTTAAGGTACCTATGTTCAGGCATTATTTAACTCTCATGAATGAACCAAGAGTAAATTATACGTTGATTCTATGACAAATTAAGCTTTAACCAGTGGGTTAAAGGGCTATGGTTATCAATAAAGCTATTGAGTCCCTACTGTATGCCTTCCGTATGCACTTTACATTATACAATATGTAAACATATTGTATTAAACACCCCCTACACTCTATGAAATAGGTACTAATATAATCTCCTTCTTACATATGAGGAAGCAGAGGTTCAGAAAGGTTAAGTACATTGCACAATGTCACACAGCTAGTAAGTGGCAGTGCTGGTATTTGAACCCAAGCAGTCCTCACCATTAAGTACACTGTGTCATGACAATAGTGTTAGTGAATGCTGATTGAGTGCTTATTATGTACTGAATGCTCTAAACACATTATGTCACTGATATTCACAATAAATCTGTGAGGTAGATACAGGCGAGCAGCTCAGAGAGGAAAGACTACTTCTTCAACAGCATGTAGCTAGTAAGTGAAGTTAAAATTTAACCCAGGAAGGCTATCTGGTTCTAAAACCTGTGCCTGTAACCACTGCACCATACTGCCTCCAGCTGAGATTATTTCCATTCTTGTATGAACAAGGCACATTACTATAGAAATACTCTGCAGCATGCGTCACTGACAGCTATGCAGATATTTTGCTCAACATAAAACAAAAACCTAGCTCCCTCTGTAGTTATTTCTGTAAGGCAGACATCCCAGAAGAGCTTATGATAAAAATGTCCAAACTGAAGCAGTAAATGCCTTAGTTCACTAAGCCTCCTTCCCCTCCATTCATACTTCACAACTAAAAAGCTGAACCATATGTGCTGCCCCCATTCAATGGGGATAATATCCAGAAGGGGACCAGCATGGGATTGGTCATCAGAAGATTACATGTGTGATGGAAGAGACTAGAGAGCCCTGAAAAAACCTTTCTTCATCATGGCTTAAAGAAAGAAAAAAATAGGTTTTTTTGAGCTCAAAGAAGAGACATATGCAGTCAAGGAGAACAGCAGAAGAAGACACCAGAAAAAAATTAAAATGCTAAAATATAGATGGAATTTGAAGCTAAAACCATTTTGTAAATAAAGGCACATTAAAAGAAACAAAATATAGTAGAGACAATATGGAAACACACTGGGGACATGGAAGATCAACTTGAATAAACAGAACATAATTAAATGGGGAAAATAAATGTATAGTCATAAAAGATAAGGGAGATAAATTCTATACATGTGTATATCATGAATATATATATATATATATATATATATATAGTTCATAGTTCTAAGGAAAAGAACATAAAGTTTCTTAATAAGGCCCTTGAAACACTGAAATAACAAAGATCTGAATTTGTATATTAAAATGATAAATTCCATCATAAGGAAAAAAAGTGATATGGATCAACCAATATCACAACATACCCTGGAACAGTTGCTGGACTTTAACACTATAAAAAACTAATCCTATGCAGACAACAAAAAACAAAATATATAACCAATTAGATGAAAAAAAATAGAGTAAATTGTTGAGGGAAAGAAAAGGTGGCCTAAATTTTTTATTCCTCAACAAATTGTCTCAATAATTGAGGCAACAGAGAGAAATTACACACAGCCCAGGCTATACAACCCCCATTCAAACACATTCAAGAACTGCTTAATCACAAAATCAAACCTGACCAAGATGAGTCAAAATAAAGACCAGGATTGAAAACTTGAGATAGAATATAATAACGGTGGCTGCTAAGGGGGAGAGGGGATGGGGAGGGAAGGATTGGGAGGTTGGGATTAGCAGATGCAAACTATTATTTATAAGATGGATAAACAACAAGGTCCTACTGTGTATAGCACAGGGAACTATATTCAGTATCCTGTGATAAACTGTAATGGAAAAGAGTATGAAAAAGAATATATATATGTATAACTGAGTCATTTTGTTGTACAGCAGAAATTAAACACAGCACTGTAAATCACTTATACTTCAATAAAATTTTTAAAAAATATAATAATGGTGAGTATTGATTCCATATACATAAAATAACTAATAATAAATAAATGTGGGTATTATTATTATTACTTGTTCATTATATAATGATATGAACAACAAAACTGAGAGAGAGCATGAGAGAAGGGGAAGTTTGATGAAGTGAGTGTACAATTATTCCCCTAGTGAGAAATCAACAGATACTGTCTAATTTTGAGAAGTAAATTTTACCAAAAAATAATCATGAAATCAACCAAAACTAATATATTATATATTGGGAGGTGAGAGTAACAAAAGTATAAGTGAGCTAATTTCTTTATATTTTGATGCAGAGATTCAATGAATATTCTAAGGTTAATAAAAGAAACACTTTTTATACAGTTAAACATACAAGAAGAAATTAAAAGTCAATAAACATTCCAAATAATTAAAAGAAAAAAAGAAGCACACAAAAAAGAAACACAATAAAATACAGACTATTCAGCAAAAGACTGAAAATAAGGCAAAATGAAATATGAATCAGTTAAGGTACTAAAATCAATCATATTTCTCACATCAATGAAGGTAAATAGAATAAAATAAACTGTTACAAATAAAAGATTATTTAATTTGATCAGCAAGAAAGCTCAATCTCATAGCAAAGTAAACTTTTAAAATAAAGTGGCTTTAAGATAATTGAAATTGTATCAAGCATCTTTTCCAACCACACCGCTATGAGACTAGATATCAATTACAGAAAAAAAATCTGTAAAAAATACAAACACATGGAGGCCAAACAATACACTACTAAATAACCAAGTGATCACTGAAGAAATCAAAGAGGAAATCAAAAACTACCGAGAAATAAATGACAATGAAAACACGATGACCCAAAACTGATGGGATGCAGAAAAAGCTTTCTGAGAAGGAAGTTTAGAGCAATACAATCCTACCTCAAGAAACAAGAAACATCTTAAATAAACAACCTAACCTTACACCTAAAGCAATTAGAGAAAGAAGAACAAAAAAACCCCAAGGTTAGCAGAGGGAAAGAAATCATAAAGATCAGAGCAGAAATAAATGAAAAAGAAAAGAAGGAAAAGATAGCAAAGATCAATAAAACTAAATCATTAGCCAGACTCATCAGGAATAAAAGGGAGAAGACTCAAATCAATAGAATTAGAAATGAAAAAGGAGAAGTAACAACTGACACTGCAGAAATACAAAGGATCATGAGAGATTAGGACTAGCAACTATATGCCAGTAAAATGGACAACCTGGAAGAAATGGACAAATTCTTAGAGCAGTACAACCTTCTGAGACTGAATCAGGAAGAAATAGAAAATATAAACAGACCAACCACAAGCACTGAAATTGAGACTGTGATTAAAAATCTTCCAACAAACAAAAGCCCAGGACCAGATGGCTTCACAGGCAAATTCTATCAAACGTTTAGAGAAGAGCTAACACCGATCCTTTTCAAACTCTTCCAAAATATATCAGAGGGAGGAAAACTCCCAAACTCATTCTACATGGCCACCATCACCCTGATACCAAAACCAGACAAAGATGTCACAAAGGAAGAAAACTACAGGCCAATATCACTGATGAACACAGATGCAAAAATCCTCAACAAAATACTAGCAAACAGAATCCAACAGCACATTAAAAGGATCATACACAACGATCAAGTGGGGTTTATTCCAGGAATGCAAGGATTCTTCAATATACGCAAATCAATCAATGTGATACACCATATTAACAAACTGAAGGAGAAAAACCATCTAATCATCTCAATAGATGCAGAAAAAGTTTTCAACAAAATTCAACACCCATTTATGATAAAAACCCTCCAGAAAGTAGGCATAGAGGGAACTTACCTCAACATAATAAAGGCCATATATGACAAACCCACAGCCAATATCGTTCTCAGTGGTGAAAAACTGAAACCATTTCCTCTAAGATCAGGAAGAAGACAAGGTTGCCCACTCTCACCACTCTTATTCAACATAGTTTGGAAGTTTTAGCCACAGCAATCAGAGAAGAAAAAGAAATAAAAGGAATCCAAATCATAAAAGAAGTAAAGCTGTCACTGTTTGCAGATGACATGATACTATACATAGAGAATCCTAAAGATGCTACCAGAAAACTACTAGAGCTAATCAATGGATTTGGTAAAGTAGCAGGATACAAAATTAATGCACAGAAAAAAGAATAAAATACCTAGAAATAAACTTACCTAAGGAAAGAAATTAAAGATGATACAAACAGATGGAGAGATATACCATGTTCTTGGAATGGAAAAATCAACATCATGAGAATGACTATACTACCCAAAGCAATCTACAGATTCAATGCAATACCTATCAAACTACCAATGGCATTTTTCACAGAACGAGAACAAAAAATTTCACAATTTGTACAGAAACACAAAAGACCCCGAATAGCCAAAGCAATTTTGAGAAAGAAAAACAGAGCTGGAGGAATCAGGCTCCCAGACTTCAGACTCTACTACAAAGCTACAGTAATCAAGACAGTATGGTACTGACACACAAACAGAAATACAGATCAATGGAACAGGATAGAAAGCCCAGAGATAAACCCACGCACATATGATCACCTTATCTTTGAAAAAGGAGACAAGAATATACAATGGAGAAAAGACAGCCTCTTCAATAAGTGGTGCTGAGAAAACAAGACAGCTACATGTAAAAGAATGAAATTACAACACTCCCTAACACCATACACAAAAGTAAACTCATAATGGATTAAAGACCTAAATGTAAGGCCAGACACCATCAAACTCATAGAGGAAAACATAGGCAGAACACTCTATGACATAAATCACAGCAAGATCCTTTTTGACCCACCTCCTTGAGAAATGGAAACAAAAACAAAAATAAACAAATGGGTCCTAGCGAAACATAAAAGCTTTTGCACAGCAAAGGAAACCATAAACAAGATGAAAAGACAACCCTCAGAATGGGAGAAAATATTTGCAAATGAAGCAACTGACAAAGGATTAATCTCCAAAATTTACAAGCAGCTCATGTGGCTCAATATCAAAAAAAACAAACAATCCAATCCAAAAATGGGCAGAAGACCTCAACAGACATTTCTCCAAAGAAGATATACAGATTGCCAACAAACACATGAAAGGATGCTCAACATCACTAATCATTAGAGAAATGCAAATCAAAACTACAGTGAGGTATCACCTCACACCAGTGAGAAGGGCCATCATCAAAAACTCTACAAACAATAAATGCTGGAGAGGGTGTGGAGAAAAGGAATCTCTCTTGTACTGTTGGTGGGAATGTAAATTGATACAGCCACCCTGGAGAACAGTATGGAGGTTCCTTAAAAACTAAAAATAGAACTACCATACAACCCAGCAATCCCTCTACTGGGCATATACCCTGAGAAAACCGTAATTCAAAAAGAGTCATGTACCACAATGTTCACTGCAGCTCTATTTACAATAGCCAGGACATGGAAGCAACCTAAGTGTTCATTGACAGATGCATGGATAAAGAAGATGTGGCACATATCTACAATGGAATATTACTCAGCCATAAAAAGAAACAAAACTGAGTTATTTGTAGTGAGGTGGATGGACCTAGAGTCTTTCATGCAGAGTGAAGTAACTCAGAAAGGGAAAAACAAATACTGTATGCTAACACATATATATGGAATTAAAAAAAATGGTTCTGAAGAACCTAGGGGCAGGACAGGAATAAAGACACAGACGTAGAGAATGGACTTGAGGACACGGAAGGGGGATGGGTAAGCTGGGACGAAGTGAGAGAGTGGCATGAACATATATACATTACCAAATGTAAAACAGATAACTAGTGGGAAGCAGCCACATAGCACAGGGAGATCAGCTCAGTGCTTTGTGACCACCTAGAGGGGTGGCATTGGGAGGGTGGGAAGGAGACGTAAGAGGAAGGAGATATGGGGTATACATATATGTATAGCTGATTCACTTTGTTATAGAGCAGAAACTAAGACACCATTGTAAAGCAATTATACTCCAATAAAGATGTCAAAAATATTTAAAAATAAAGTAATATAAGATGGTGGTGGGATGAATTGGGACATTGGGACTGACTAATATTTATAAAATAGATAACTAATAAGAACCTGCTATATAAAAAATTAAATTAAATTTAAAAAAGATAAAGTAATACAAGAAATGGATAGAAAAAGACATATTGGGAAAATGCTAACAAAAAAGAAAGTAAAATGTGTGATATTAGTATTAGGGTTGAAATCAAGGAGGAGAAAAAACAGTAAAGGACTTCCAATAGGTGCTTTAATGAAAGTAGAGAAACATAAGAGCAGTACAGTATTTTAAACATATTTTTGAGCTCATTTGATCAAATAGACTAAATAAATGTTAATAGATATTCCTAATAAAATATGTCAACCTTCATGAGTAAAACAGAATAGAGATTAATTAGGTTATAAAGAAAACTTAAAGTGATTTTTTTAAAAAAAGAAATTAATTTAGAGAAATTCTCTGCTTATAATACATAACAATTACAATAACACAAAAGGAAAAACGAATACACCAACTGTTTAAAGATTTATAAGTTTTATGTTCAGCAACTCATGAGTTAAAAGAAAAACACAACTGGGCTTCCCTGGTGGCGCAGTGGTTGAGAGTCCGCCTGCCGATGCAGGGGACACGGGTTCGTGCCCCGGTCCGGGAAGATCCCACATGCCACGGAGCAGCTGGGCCCGTGAGCCATGGCCGCTGATCCTGCATGTCCGGAGCCTGTGCTCCGCAACGGGAGAGGCCACAACAGTGAGAGGCCCGCGTACCACCAAAAAAAAAAAAAAAAAAAAAAAACCACAACTGTAGAATATGAAGAAAATAACAAGTCATTATATATCAGAACCTATGAAAATTGACTAAGATTGTGATCAAAAGAAAATTTATAGGTTTTAATAATTACCTTTCTCAACTACCAAGGATGAAATAATTTAATAAAATAGTCTATTAAAGTAGCAGTAACATGAAACTAAGGAAAGTAAAAGGAAGGAATTATTACTGATAAATGCAAAATTAATACACTGGAAAATAGAAGAAGAGTAAAAAGGCAAATTTACTAATTGGTTGATGTGTGTTCATATAATTATGTATCATATATAACTGAATATATATTATGCATACATTCATATACTAATAAATATACATACGTATGTAAGTAATATTTAAAAATAATATTAAAGGAAAAGCACATATAGTAAAAATGAAAACTTGAATGTTAATAACTATGTATTATATGTACATACTATGTATTATACACATATATGACTATATACATGTATGAAACTAAGTTATGTATGTGTGTCCCTGTGTTTATATGTATATGTGTGTATATATAAACTGATCTTGGAAAAATAAGAGAAAGAGAAAGCACATATAATAAATAAAATAGGAAAAATCAGAATTTGTTAGTAAATACGGATGCAGAGAAAATGAAAATAATTATGAGAAAATACTTGTCACACACTGAAGATAAACTTGAAAGTGTGAATAGAATGAATGCTTTATTATGATAACACAAAAAAAACAAAATTGGTGCTAAAGACAACAAAAGTCCAATCAGGTAAGGGCAAATTTTCCAATTTTCTTAGGGGAAAAATTAAGAAAAATATTTATTCGTCCCTATTCCTAAAGAAGGCAAACCTTTCCTAAACCAGAGTTTAAGTGATGAATTCTAAATATCCAACTAAGAAACAGAAAATTATAAAGCTATTTAAAATATTCTAGACAGCATAAAAACATATAGCTTCCAAGCTCATCTTTTATGAAGCCAACATAAAATTAATGGTCTAAGTCTGGAAAACTGTCTTTCCAGATTTAAAAAGGTGGAATAAACCACAGCCCCATACTACTTTTGCATACAAAATAAAACAAAAGGAGGACATTCTCAGACTATTAAAAGGATAGAATATGATTAATAAGGTTTATTCAAGGAATATAAATACAAATATCCTTATATAAAATCTATCAATGTATATTAAAATATTAAAAAGGAAATAAAAGCAAGTGATTATCTTTGTATATAGGAAAAAGTTATTTGATAAAAATTAATATCTAATCTTGATTTTTAAGATTCTTAATAAAACTGTATAAAATAATTTATATTTTATACAACTTTATAATCTGTTTGATATATATGTCTGAAAGCAAAATCCATGAGCATAGTGAAATATTAAAAGCATCCTCGTTAAATTCAGTAACAATAAAACAGGATGCTTATTAGTATTATTATTTAAATATTTAATATTATCCTAGGAGTACCAGATGATGTACTTAAAATATTTTTTAGAAACTTAAAGTGATTTTAAACATAAGAGATATAAATATGGAAAGGATAAAACAACATTTTTTTCCAGATGATTATACAACTAGAAAAATTAAAAGCAAGAGAAATATTAACTGAGGGAGCCAAATACAAATAAATAAATATATGAAAATTAATTGCTTTCCTGGAAACAAACATACCCAGCTATAAAATACTGAGAAATAAGAATCTTATCTTTAAAATAAGAATAAATATCTAGGTAAAAAGTTAATCACAAAATGTGAAAAATCTCTATGAAAAAAATATTTTAAGTCTACTAAAGGATAGGTATTTCTGAAAGGAAAGAAGAGAAAACGTATTCCTGCACAGAAGATTTAATATTGTAAAAATGTAAGTTCAAACTAAATTAATCTACAGATTTCACATGATCCAAATAAAATACCAACAGCCTTATTTCTGGAAAGTGAGCTAGCTGATTCTAAATTTCTTATGTAAAAATCAACATGAAAAAATTGGCAGCAAGTTTCTGAAAAAATAAGAAGTAGTAAAGGAGAATACCTTGGTAAGATAGTAAAATACATTTTAATACAACTAAGTGTTTGGTGCTGGTGTCTAAATAGGAAGACTGATCAATTAAATGGAAGAAACAGTCAAGAAATAAACAAATACGTATGAGAATTTACTCTATGATAAAGTTGGCACTTCAAATCAGTGAGAAAAATAGCTTTCTGAATAAACATGTTGGGACAGCTAGCTAGCCATTAAAAAAAAAAAAACAACTGTTTTTTGCCTTAAGAGTAGACCCCAATAAATTCCAGACGTATCAAAGATTTAAATGTAAAAATAAAACTTTAAAAGTACCAAAAAATTACATTAAAAATAGTTTTGATATGGAAATGCTCTTTCTAAATAAGAGGAACCATCCAGAGCAACATTAGAAAATATTAATAAATTTGACTACATAAAAATTAAAGTATTCTATGCCCCAAACCTCACAATATGAAGAATTAAATAAAAATATTTTATAAAGCTTATTAAATAAGTTAATTTTTTACTTATAGTAAACACGTAATTTTTTTTTTTTTTACAAATTTTAACTGAACTGGAAAATAGGCACATATAGAATAAAAATTCAGTCAGACATATCTAATTATAAACTTAACTGAGCCTTTGACTCAGTAATGCCACTTCAAGGCATTTATCCAGCATTTATATATACATCCAGAAACAAAGAGATAAAAACAATGATGTTTATTGCAGCATACTTAGAAAGAACAAAAGTGCAAAAATCTCTAAATGTCAAGCAGTCATAAATGGGTTAAATCAATTACAGTCTACCCATAAATGAAATTCTCTGCAGCTGTGAAAAGCAAGGGAAGTTATAGAGAGCTGAAAATGAAAATATCACCAAAATATGTTTAAAAAAAGAGAGAAATATTTTATGTCTGCATGTATATATATATATATTTTTAAATATACACGAAAGACTCTAACCTGAGAATTGGGACTGCAGAGCAAGGATGGGAGGAAGAGTTGCTTTTCGTATTATAACTCCTTTACTGGGTGGAATTTTTTGCAGATATATATTTATTAAAATTTAAAAAGATATATATATATAAAAAGTTACATATATATAACTTTTTAAATTAAAAAAATTAAACCTGGAAGTTAAAGTAAGCATTACTTAGCCTCTTTATAAGCTTCATATTTTCATGATTTGACAGTGACCAATAAATTTTACAAAAGTATTAAAAGTTTGATAACAACACTTCATGTCATAACTTTTCACCTTAATATTTGTCCCCTCAAGGCAAAAATAATCCTGGGGGTCAAGGGAAGTCAAAGAGATGTTCAGTGATCAATGTAATCTTTTTAAATTCTAATAATGCAACTGCAAGAAGATTCATACATATAAATGAAGCTGTAAGAACTTAATAGCATGTATGTGATTTAGAGAAAAGAGTACAGGAATTATATTCAGACAATCTGGGTTTGAAGCTGCTGTACCACTTATTTGAGCACGTTATTCAATCTTTAAAAGCCTCAGCTGAGTGACAAAATAGAGATATGGGTAACAACTGTATAATGTAGTTGTGAGGATTAAATTATGACATATTAATGTTGAATAAAGTTTCCAGGGTTTTAGTGTGATGGGATAGCTATACAAAAGAGATTATCTTTGTGGTATTGTCTACAACAGCATCTTCAGGCCAGAAAATGGTTAGAGGTCCCAACAGATCCAAAGTAAATTTCAAAAAGCTGTAAAAACAAGAGAATGAAAACCACAGGAAATTTAATAGATTCTCAATTCACTAAGCAACTCCTGACCAATGTGAAAAGCTCACAGAGGCATGTGGGTTATATTCAGCTGGATGCATTTTGTATGCTTTTTAAATACTCTTTAATTTGTTGTTGTTTTTAATTACCTGATTGAGAATTTTTAGGGTCTGCTAAAGGAGCATTTTATTTGTTTCTTCACACTGTCTCTTTTCTTCCAATTTTCTTCTCTCTCTGTTTTCTTCCTCTTCTTCCATTACATAAATAGATAGGCCCATGCCTTATGTGTAATTTGCTTCAATCTCACTCTTTATCCCCTCATACAAAGCTGTTTTAAATGGACTATACCAACAGAACTAGAGGTGCTAACTAGATCAAACAGTTAATTCTGAAATTTTTGAAGGCTTTCTGTAACATTTTTTGGCTTTCTCATTTAGTTTCTAGGAAAATTTCATCACTGTTACAGTTAATTCAAATCCCAGCAAGACCTGGTAAGCAAATAACTTGCCAAGTTTTAACTCAAAGTACTCCTTAGCCTTTACCAAAAGAAGGACCAATTTGAGGTGTATTTCTATAATGGATGAGCCTTCTGCCTGAGCATTCCATTACCTCATTCATTTTAAAGTCAGTTTAGAACTCATGGACAGTGCCAAATTTACAGCCCTGAGTCCAGAATCCCTTTTTTTAGTCTACAGAGAAGGCACTGCATAAGCTGTCTTGCTGCAAGTCTTCTGAGCTAGCCCCACTCCATCACATCCTTATTCTTGAGGGTACAAAGGTTTCAGACTCCTAGTCTATCCAATAATGTAAGTACCATTAATGACCAACAAATCTAGCTGCAACCTTGACTCCCCATCTGATGAGACATTATTGTATCACTAACAAAATGGGTTGGCAAAGGGAACCAAGCTCTAAAATACCCAAGATTCAAGCCACTGAATACCTTTGTGTTCACTCTATAACAAATTAGTAATCAGGAAGTTCATAAAATATTTAATTATTCTAGATGTTCTTAAGAGCTATTCCCTGAGAGACTTGTACCCCTAAATGTGCAGAATCTAGTTTCAAGCAATGATAGGTTAGACCATCTTGTCTAAGAAGAAATGATGTCATGGTTGTTTAGGGAGCTAAGTCTATTTGTGTGCATACCCTGTCTATAATTAGCATTTTCTGAGGGATGGGCTAAAACATTGCTGGGGTAGGATTACCTGTGCTATTTCACAGTATCACTGCTATCGTGGGGCTGGTTACATCATTCTGTCAAATGTCCTCATGCATGAGGGAAGAGAGAGCTTTGGCCCCATCAGATGGCTTGCTTTTTGTCACACAAGTCTTGATCTTTGCTGCCTATGTTTTTTGTTTGTTTGTTTTTTCCTATCATTTTCTCTTCCTGAAAATATTCAAGTTCCCTCAAGGTGTTCAATGTGAACTTTGCAGGGGCATCAGGTGGGTGATATCTGGGGTTGCTGTGCTTTTGTAAACAGAGTTAAAGCCACGCTCAAGGGGAAGTTCAACATTGAGAAGGACATCTATTTTCAAGTGTAGGGGCAAGCAATGGAAAACTAGGTCAAGGAACCTGAGATTTGAGAGGGGAATACAATCCAAGAGTCCAGGAACAAAATTTTTTAAAATGTGAAGGGTGTCCAAGGCTCATTTTTAACAATATAGAACAGCATACTTCAAAGAGGTATCAGTCTTCTTGGAAGTATAGAGTTAGGACAGCCAAGTATGCCTTCCCTCTTTTCCACCTACCCATGCTGTTTTCATCCTTCACAGCCCAATTCAAATATCATCCATCTGAAGCCTTCTGAAACTCTCTTTCCTCTCAGGAGAATGAATCATTGCCTCTTCTGAGCTCTCTCAAGACTTGTTCAAATTGCTTACTTTGGAACTTATCATTTTAATATAGTTAGTTATAGATGTATCTTCTTGAGTAGAGACTAGGTATGGTATTTCTTTCCTCTTTATATTCCTAAAACCTAACCAATTCATAAGATAGATGCATAATTTAGATTAGATGAATTGAATTCAAATGTTACTTGCATCCTCATGAGATCAGGTTATGCATATAATAGGTCACAGGAGCTTTACTGAACCAGAGTTTATTTCCTACTTGATTCATTCCACTACTACCATAAAAGATGTGTTAGCATACCCTTGGACAAGATGAGAAATCTGTAAACAAACTGGATACAAAAAATAAAACTAAACAAAAACATTACTGGAATTATCCTGGGTATATGGATCAAGTGAGGCGAGTTTCTGATAGAAGAGAAATTTACTTTCTGCAGCTGACTCGAGGAAGAGGTAGTAGGATGATGGTGGAAGAAATAATTCCATTGAGCCACCTACTGTGGAAGAACATTAAATATCTATGATAATTGTGACACCAATAACTTTTTCAAAGGCAAAGAATGGTATTTATATTACTATAGTGGCATCCGTGAAACATTTGGATAATTTTAGTTCAAGGTTTTAATCTTTCTGATTTTCAGAGCTTTCACAGTTGCAGTGCCCTGTCATGTTCGGGAAGGAGTGCTTATTCATAAAAAGCTGTATCTTCATTCTTTTGTCATTAGTAAAAATGGGTCATAGATCGTATCATGTTGCCTGTAACCTAGTTATAATTCTGGCAGGAGGGAAGTTTCAAAATCATGATTTCATATAGGAATCTTTAAAAACTCATTAGCATTTAATAATTATATTAATATATAAAGCATGAAAATCATGGAGCTAATTTCTGCAAAGATCGGCAGTGAATGTGTTCTGGAGAAGTTTTCTCTTTCAACTTTCTGGGAACAAAAGAGAAGGCAGTTCAGGCCTCTAATATGACATCCTATTTCAAATGCAGAAGAGAGAGAATTTCACAGAAGCCTCGCATCGTGAGTTAGCGGATTCTAAAATGAAAAGCAAGAATATTAGAGCAACATCTCAAAATGTGACTCTGGGCACTGGAGAAGCCTCTCCCCTTTGATTGATTTGCATTTCTGCCTATGTCTGAATTCATATTCCATAAGCACAGATGGAGGTGTGATAGATTTTTTTTTTTTTTGAGCACATCTATTTATTCAGATACCGGATTCAGTCTCTGAGTAGAGAGATGGTAAAGGCTGCTGTGAGCAGATGGCATATAGGCACTATGACTTCAGAAACAACATTCTTTCAAGATAAGTGGCACAGTAATAATAATAATACTTAGCACATATATTACACCTTTGGTCTGCCAACATTAACTAATTAATCTTCAGTAGACCCCTGTGAGATAAGTAAGTACTTATAATTATCTCTATTATGCAGTCAAGTCAACTAAGAATGTGTCTGCACATACTGTGGAAGAATTGGCCCAAGTTAAAGACCGGGTGGATCCAATTTGCATGGCTCTTTAAGATTTCTGCTCTCATAGCGGAGACTAGTATTTCTAGACACCCTGCTGTTTGAGGCACCAAGTAGATTTGAAGCAGGATATCAACTGCAAGACATATTTCATTCAGAAGGTTTCTGCAGCAGGGATCCGAAATAGGCCTGAGAAAAGTTGAGTCATTTTTCTAAAGCTTGAGAGGCCACGGCTGGCCAGAAGCTGCTATGGAATTACAGAGTCTCTGCCTACTTCTCTTATTTAAAGCAGGCAATTTGACTATCCATATCTTTCAAAGACATTCTTTAAGTGATTGAACAAAATACAGAGTTCAGAGAACCCTGAAGTTTTCTCTTAGTATCTGCTGTATCTGAGTTTTTTCTACCATAAGTGCATTGAGTGTGCCCTATGGCTTTGACTAGGTATTAATAACCCACATGAAAGGATGGTGAGCTTCTTGTGACACTGAATTTCTTAGATTTCAGGTTTTGATGCTGCTGACATAGAAGAGCAAAAGTGTATGTCCTGAGGGTCTGAAATTTGGAATTACTGGAATATACCATGATATCAAGAGGCCCCAGCCTCAATTTGAAACGTGTAGTAAAAACCTTTCCAAAAGTGGGAGCATTAATACCATACACACAAACTTATTACGAAGATCTAAGGAGAAAACATATGGAAAATGTCTCTCAGCACCTGACACATGATAGATAAACAAGTTATAGTTTAATCCTTAAACCACTGCTTCTTAGCAGCATGAGTCTGGGCAAGTTACAATCTTCTTGACTCATTTTGCTCATCTACTAAATGGGGCTAATCCCACCAACCACAAATAACTTAAAGACCCTAAAGCTATTTTGAGTTCTCTCAAAAGCATCGAGGAATCTTCATGACCTCATGATCACATTTTAAAATACTTTCGTGTTTTCTATTATAATATCTGTTACAGCATTCTTTGCATCTGAAGGAACCAACGCTTCACTTATAAACCTTGGGAGGTGACTGCCTTTGAGCTTCTACTTTCCTCTTGTCTATTTTAAACTTGTTCTTGTTTTATGCATGGGGCTTCAATTTCAAATGTCTTGAAAGGGTAGGGAGAGAGCATTAAGATGTGGGGTTGTTAAACATATAACAATAGCCAGTGATGCTGCCTAGAGGCAAGCTGCAACTGCATGCCCTGATTGTAGATACACAAATTGAAAGTCATTTTTATCAAACATCACATCTGGGGCACAAGTATATTTCTTGGGTCGTGAAAGATATTTCATTCACTGCTGACCATGCTCTTCTGTTCCCTTGGATTAGCATACTCTCTCCCTTCTCAATTATCAAGGTCCTTTCCGTCTTTAAAAGCTCAGATTATATCAAAGTCCTCGCATGAAGTCATTCTTGACCTTCATGGTTCATAATGATCTCTTTTACTCAGAATTCACAAGTTTCATCTTCTGAATTCTGAGCTTGGCATTCAGAATTTGGCATTAATGAATGACAATTCATTTTGACATTAATGAATGGCATATGGTACCTATTTTTTATCCTACAGTACATCCTTGCATCGTTATCTTTTTAGGCTATGTGTACCTATGAATGAAAGGTGTTTATATAAATTAAATGAGCAAAAGCACATTGAACTGAGAACTATGTTGGGCCACACACAAACACAGAAAAAAATAATAAATATCAGTTAGTATAATTATTTTATCATTATGATACCTTGATCCTCAACTAGACTTTTTTGCCTGGCACAGAAAAATGATTATAAAGATATCTTACATGTTTATAACAACTTACAGTTTACCAAGCTATTGGTCAACCACTTAGTCCTTAGAAAATAATTAGAGGTTAAGTAATATTAGCCATCTCTGAAGGAGAAAGGAATTAAAGTTCGGAAAAAGTTATCAAATTAAACAAGGAAACTCAGCTAGAATGTGAACAAACAGGAAATTCCGGGCTCCTGATTCCAAGACCAGTCCAGGGAAAGAATTCATCAATGATGGCAAATGTGCTGATTCAGCAGCCCTCTTTAATATAATCCCTAAACTGGCCTTTTTTTCCTTCCTGAGTCATGTGAGTTTTACAATATCTGAACTGGTCTGTAAATTATTTACAGGTCATATGTCTTCTATTTAGATCATAATTTTCGTGAGGGAAGGTGTTACACCAGGTATTTTTAACTTACCCCTAACCACTTGTCAGAGCACTCAGTACCCTTTGAATGTTCAATACATATTTTTAAAACTTAGGACTTTAATTTTACTTTGACTACTAATTTGTCATGTTACCATTAAGGTAATCAGGAAATAGTTACTGCAAACATATTATCTGGATACAGTTTTTAAAAAGTAATTGCCAATAAAATGATGAACTAAAATATATAGTCTCTTGCATTTTCATGAAATCTATTCCATTTAATCAGGTTATTTTCCTTAGGTTGAAAAATTATTAAAATATAAGTGAAGCACATTGGATGGTAGCTCTCAAACTTTCTCTGACAGCACAATCCTTGGAAATTATGGGATAACTTTCTGAAAGTCTACGAATTATTAATTCCATCTCGTTCAGAGTAATTTAGCATGAATGTTGGTGTGTAGCATTGGAGATTTTACTTTGCTTATTAATATTAAGTTTAAATTAAAAGCGTAGAATGCAAAGTACAACCAAGACTACTGGTGTCCATTCATCAAAAGCTGGTATTTATGCAAGCATTGGTGTGTTTGTACTTTAATATCTCTCCCTTACTTGTTCATTCATTGTACTCACTAGAATATAAGTTATTCTAGATACTAAACACTGAAAAATAATCATGAGATTAACGCTAAAAATAGGGAATATACTAGATAACAGTTTGATTATTCTCCTGTAAATTGGGAGAAAACAACTACTGCTCAATTTTGGTAATGAAGCACCAATTTTGATGCTCAAAGTTTGAAAACTCCTGCAATAGAAATTAAGGTAAATCTGAATTGTCACTCTAGTTTTTCCTTTATTTAAAAGGAATCAATATACCGACTTGTTTATTTTTTCATTTACGTGTCACATTTTTCTCTTTGAATGCAAACCATGCACATTTCATAGAACTATAATTCTTTAAGAACATCTCCTTTCTTAACAAGTGGGATATAGGCCTGGGGGGTTACTAGAAAACTGGAGGTCATGACAATCATATGAACGCCGTGGTCGATCTAATTTGCTATTACAATAGCTACAGTTGGGTGTAAAATTTTCATGTTTGCTGGATGTTAAAAATGTAAATCACATAAGCCCATAGATTGTGTCCAGAAAAGATAACAATTGTGAAGTTAAAGGCTCAGGTATAGATATAGATATAGCTATAGATAGAGAGAGAAGGGGAGTGGAATACAAGTCAGCAAGAATATTTTTCTTATCGGCCATAAAATGTATATATGAACATTCTACTGCTATTCTGACAGTGACAGAAGGAAGATTGGAGAACAAAAAATTATGATGCAACTAAAGGAGCACATTTAGTTTTCCCTCCTTTTAGAAAATGTCCCTCATTCATTTTATCCATCAGTTCTAGGAAAGCTTTCTTTTCAGAGCATTTGTTCTCAGCTTTAGTGAAGCTATACAGGTGGTGCTGTCTCAGCAGGAAACTGTCTTCTTGCTGAGGGGCCGCCAATTATTTGTAGTGAAACGAAAACAGAAGAATAAATATTACATGTTGATGGATACTTGTCAGGAGAGGGAATGAGGTGCTTTCAATGGGGCTTGTCAGACACAAAAACCTTCAGCAAATCTGCATTTTCAATGGCAAAGTGGCTAGAATTCTCCAGCTGCTCCACTGGTGAACCTCAAGATTTATCTCATAAATTTAAATTATAGATGACATAGCACTGGAATGGAAATAGATGACACCTTTAAAAATAAATCTAGTGTAACATTTGGGAAAAGGAATCACACATTTCAAAGGGAAAAAAATAAATTTCCAATGTGCCAAAACAGAGCTTTTATTTATTGTCCTATTTACTATTCTCTGTCTAAAATTAGCATCTCTCTTACTTTTCCTTTCAGTCCCCTTTATAAGACATGCTGTGGAGAAGCTCTGGAAGTTTAGTGCAACTCAAGGAGTAAACCGGCTGTAACTATAACAAAAAGCTTGCCAAGGTTGAGAGCCAAACTGGCAAGGTTTTCTGTCATGTCAGCGTTTAAGTATTATTGCAATGTTATCGTATCACTGAAGAAAGGGGAGCATGGAAACAGCAGAGCCAAATGCAAAGGAACATTTGAAGGAAAGTGTGTACCTAGCTTCAATAGAGAATTTGGCAGTAGTGGACAGGGTTTAGCCTTAATAGGAACCAGTCAGTTCAACTTTGATCATATGAAATTGCACTTTTAAAATTTATTCCAGGAGATCTTGATTCCAGCAGTCTTTCTGAATCAGATAGTGGTAAAGAATAATAAAGAATGTAACTCTGAAAACCTACAACACCAGATGAAGACTTGCCTGTGTTAAAAGGAATTTTCCACTGGTCAGAGCAGGAAGAATAAATTTCTCTTGAAGGGAAATTTCAGAGCAATACATTTGAGATGTTTTTCCCCCTTTCATGTATTTATTCACATGACCAGGTAAAAGTCAATGAAAATTTGGACATTTGTCATGAGAAACCACAACAGAGTTCATGATTTGAGCAAATATTTTACCAATATTAGAAGAGTCAATTGAGAAGAACACAAAGGTGAAAGCAAGCGCCAGAACAAAATGAATAACCTATCACTAACATTAACATGTTTACCGAGGTGGGGGGAACTTTCAGCAATATTTTGATCATTCCATGCAAGGTATTATGAAAGATGTGCTGCACTAGATTGGAAACTTTTTTTTTTTTTTTAAACTAAGTGAAATTCAGAGGGCGAGGCACAGAAACATGAGCTCTCCGGAAATAACTTTTCCTTCGACTATTGATGGTTTCTCTTTTCTTCTCAGGTCAGCCATGGAAGGACACATAAACGATTCAGGGGATTTAAAAATTGAAGCGGTGAGTTTAATAGCTTTACCCACATTCACTATTTGCCTCTCTTGCTTTCCAATTCCCTGTAGCTAGAGTCAAATACATTCTCACCCAGTGATCAGTGTTGGTTTTCAAGTGACACGCTGCATGTGGAGCTCAGGAAAACCAAACACCTACAGGAATGTGTTGAAGAAATGGGATAGCAAGGGCGCCAAGTGACTCAGTCTCTGCTTCCATTCCCTGGGGTTTATCAACTTTGTTAATGGGGCATATGTGCTGAGAATTATGTAACGTTAAACATGGGGAACATTTCCTGGAGACATTTTTCATTCTTCCTCAAAGCCAATTCATTGATAAGTCTAGTGTCCAGGTAAAACACCACCCTCTAGTGTACGTCTCTAAATAATGCTGCTGGGACTCCTCTGATGATAATGATTATGACAGTAAGCATTACAATGAAGGTCATTTCCTATTAATTAATCCATAGGGCAATACACACAAGGATGCACTGAACAGTAGGTGATATATAACTCATTGGTGTGGTCAAACTAACTGTTGGTTTGCAGTCAAAATGAAGCAAACAGTTGGCTAGATAAAAAGAATCCAACAGAAGCTCATCAATTTCACAAGTATTTAGTGAGAATTTGGTATGGGGCAGATGTGTATGGTATGTGCTCAATGACACAATAAGGATGATAATCGCTTAAACTATGAATTGGAAGAAAAGTATTCCAAGAGTTGAACATCCTCTGAGAAATCCCCATGATGCCCGCTCTTTGGGAAAATAACGTAACTTGCTGGGGTCAGGGTGGCAATCAATTACCTAAAGAAAATTAAAATGTACTAACAGAAACATAAAATTGTTTCTCAGAAATCCTCAAAATAATTGATAACTAAAATGTGAATCATCCTAGTTTATAAGGAGAAAAATAAACTTATAAAAGTCTAGATTAGAAGCTTTTGTGATGTTATATAGCCTGATTCCATGTGAAAAAAGGAGTAGATGGAGCAATTAGAAGTATTCTACAACCCTCTGGCATGGAAGATTACTGGAAAATCCCGTGAATATATTTGACATTATTCTCTTCTCTTAAACAGAACTCAAAGAAACTGAACTCTTTTGATGAAAATATCCGTACCTCCTTTCTACACTCATGAACATCTCAGGAGACTTTTTTTCTTAATATCTTCCAGCCTAAACTGTTGAAAGTGTATCTAGTCCGGTACATAAAGATGTTGAGCATTTGACAGTGCTAAAAATTCTGCCCACAGGACATGGAATATATCAAATTCATCCACAATTTCCCATATACATTTCCCATTCCCAAAATCACTTATTAAAACTCTTCTCATTGGTATTTTCCAGTAGAATCAGGGAAAACCTAGTATCTCCAACTAACAAAAACATCATTGCTCATCAATACCATCTTTCAGCTATCACCAAGTTATTTAGACTTTTTGCTACCCGAAAATCTTCCCTCACATACCCACAACTGTGATCTAATTGCCTCAGAACATTCTTGGAAGAAGCTGGAATTTACTTAAAGACCTGTATGTGTGTGCAAGTGCACATGTTACCCAAGTTTTCATCAGCGGAATTCAATGTGCTCATGTAGAAAATATTCCCCCCAAAGAAAAAGATAGTGACTTTGTCCTAGAAATTGTTTTTTTTTTTGTTTTTTTTTTTTGCGGTACGCGGGCCTCTCACTGTTGTGGCCTCTCCCGTTGCAGAGCACAGGCTCCGGACGCGCAGGCTCAGTGGCCATGGCTCACGGGCCCAGCCGCTCTGCGGCATGTGGGATCTTCCCAGACCGGGCACGAACCCGTGTCCCCTGCATCAGCAGGCGGACTCTCAGCCACTGCGCCACCAGGGAAGCCCTGTCTTCTTTTATAATTAAGAAAGAAACACAATCAGCACACTGGAAGCCAGAAGACCCAAGTCCTCATCCTGGCTCTGATTCTAACCAGCTGTATGAGTTGAGAAAAATAACTTTACTTCATAGACCTCAGATTCCCAGTTCTAACAGTATGTGGATAGGACTGAATGAGTGCAAAAACCCTTTCAAGTCGTAACCGTCTATGACGTATAGGTAGTTTAATAGTTTATGACTTATAAGTATTAGTAGTTTGGCTCTCTAATATTAAAATTACTTTGGAAAATTTTAAGTTAATACTGGCTATAGTCAGCATCAAATTATGTATAACATCTAAAAGAAAAATCTTTAAATAAATAATTCCACCTAATGTTGATGCCTCCTTCTGTTGGTCTAATGCTGTGTAGCATTGCGGTTAGTAGGACAAGATATGAAATGAGGTTGCCTGGATTGCAACAGCAGCTCTACTATCACTGGCTACATGACCTGAGTTATTTCACTTCTTTGTGCCTTAGATCTCTTACCAGTAATGTGGACATAACATAGCACCTCCTTTACTTTATAGGGCTGTTTAGAGAATCAAATGAAATTAAATATATAAAGCTGTTAGCAAAGAGTTTACACAGATCGAGAATCCAACAATTTTTAAATTATTACTACTACTCTAAAAAAGAATAGAGGAAAAGATGAGAAAGGGAAATATACTTCAATTATTTTTTTAATAGAATTTTTGAAGGAAAATTTTTTGTGATTTTTTTTAACCACATCAAATGGTTAACAAATTTTAATTATATCTCTACAATGCATTATCAGCGATTAGAAACACAGGTAGCATCTGGCCAATATTATAGTTCGCACTATGTAGGAGAGCATGTTTGAACTCACGGGGAAGGTTCACTGAGGCATAGGTAAGCTGTCAAGTATAGGTAATGGATAATAAATTAGGTATGAGGGCATTCGTTATAAAGGCAACCATTCTCACTGCATTCTCAACAGCACATCAGTAAGAGTAATTTTGAACAAATAGCAGCCACACAAATATCTGCTACCACACATACCAAATGAAAGTGGGAAGAAAGGAACATCATAACTGTGGTGAATGTAGCAATCTACCCCAGGAGAACTATATGATTTAATTAATCCACCGATGTAGTTTGACAGGCTCTTTAAAAATAAACAAAACAGTGCATTCTGAAATTTATCAAGTGATTTTTTTCAAATAAATATCCATGCTGTGTTTCAATATTCTTTAAATCTTGACATTTATGTTGAGTTATAAACTTGCTACGAAAATGGAAATTTGGATTTCTCAAACGAAAGCCTTTTGGAGTTGATAAATAATTCTCACTGCAGCTTCATAGATTCTCTCCAAACTTCAAGTCCAAATGTCAGAGCTAGAGACTATGAAGACTGATAAAAGTAGAGGTTTTGTTGATGTTTTCTATCCTATTACTGTTCTTATAAAGGTTTTTGTTCCAACTGAATACAGCACATCATATGGTCTCTAGTTAGCACTGGCAGAGAAAAAATGAATTCTCAGAGTTCAGAGAGACTAAATAGAGATAATATGGCATGAGGATATCAGCTTCTGCACATCTATTTCTTATATTCAGTAGTGTGCATAAAACTAAGTGGGATTTGAGTAGATAACATTATCTTAAAATGGTGCAAAAACACCCTGAAACTAAATTAATATTTTGAGAACTCTGACAAAAATGAGGAACAGAGGCCAAACCAACACTACTTAGCAATCAACAAGAGTTGTCCTCGTATTCATCGGCTCTACTGGGCACATTTAGCACGATTGATCAGGCTAACTTTGAGAAGGATCATAAGGATATAAAGACTCCTCCAAAGCAGTAGGAAAATGAATAGCTGAATGGAGAAAATTGTACCACACATCTTCTTGCCCTATTACTGTTAACGCCAGCAGTCACAATCAGTAGTTTATTGTATAGGGCAATCTTGTTGATTAGAAACTGGATTAAACTTCATCAAAATGGAATGGCATGTAACTCAACCCTACTATTCCTACAGAAATAACATGCATCTTTATAGACATTTTTATTTGCAGCACTATATTATGTAATAAAAATTGGCTTTGGGAATGTATATAGGGCCTTGTCAATCACTTCTGCCATTAGTTTCTTGAAGGAGCTAGATAACAAATCAGCAAAAAAAAAGTTTCACTTTGGCAAAGGAGACATTTCTAAGTTACTTTTACTTAAAAGTTTTGAAATATTTGTCTTGAAGTCCAATTGCTTTGTCATATCATTTGCACTATCTTCATATCAGGAGGTAGACACTTTGCTAAAGGCTCCTGTATATAATCTTTAATTTAATGATCTAAAAGAAACCACCCTAAAGAAGTGGGATAATGTGCTCAAAGTTACCCAAGAGGTCACTCTGTGGGAAAACAGTGCAAAGCCAAGAAGTTTAAAGTTCAGGCTCAGCCACTAACTCCTTTCTCTGACATGAAACATCAGTTCATTACCCCCAGTCCTGACCCAAAGAGCAGAGGATAAAAAAATTTAGTTGCTTAGCAACAGGATTGCAGAGCAAATTTGTTTTAATGCTGCTTCTTGAGCTGACCACTTCAAGGTCCTTGTAGATCATGCAACCTCTAAAACCAGCAACTCTCCATAAATACTAACTTAGATCAAAATAATGTTGATATTCAAATACTAAATACAAAGTCATTTCAATAACAATATTATAATAATTATAGCAATTATTATTTAATGAATATTGATATATGACTATGTTAGATACTATTTTAAGTGCTTTGTATATCTTAACTTGTAATGTAGAAAATGGAGAAGAGATGAAAATTGTATATTGTAAATATACTGAGTATTTAAGAAGAGATGGCATATATTCATGAAGAAATATATATTAAAAAAGCAAAAAAAATGATTATTGGGTTAATACATGAGGGAAAGAGTAAGACATCAACAAATGTATATACCTTTTCATTTAAAAATATATATGAACATTTTATATAAGCTTTCCTTTCAATGATCTTAAAGCATTTAATTTCTCTTTCAAGTTTTTTGAAGGTTGAACACATACAAGTATGTTTTTCCTTATATAAAAAAGTAAAAACATCCACTTATGATAGAAAACTCTCCAGAAAGTTGGCATACAGGGAACATAACTCAACATAATAAAGGCTATATATGACAAACCTACAGCTAGCATCATATTCAATGGTGAAAAGCTGAAAGCATTCCCTCTAAGATCAGGAACAAGACAAGAATGTCCACTCTCACCAATTTTATTCAACATAGTTAGGGTAGTTAGGGAAGTCCTAGCCACAGCAATCAGAGAAGAAAAAGAAATAAAAGGAATCCAAATTGGAAAGGAAGAAGTAAAACAGTTACTCTTTGCAGATGACATGAAACTATACATAGAAAATCCTAAACACACCACCAGAAAACTACTAGAGCTCATCAATGAATTTGGTAAAGCTGCAGGATACAAAATTAATGTACAGAAATCTGTTGCATTTCTAAACACTAATGATGAAATATCAGAAAGAGAAATTAAGGAAACAATCCCATTTACCATAACATCAAAAATAATAAAATACCTAGGAATAAACCTACCTAAGGAGGCAAAAAACTTGTACTCCAAAAGATGAAAGAAACTGAAGACAAAAACAGATGGAAAAATACACCGTGTTCTTGGACTGGAAGAATCAATATTGTTAAAATGACCATACTACCCAAGGCAATCTACAGATTCAGTGCAATCCCTATCAAATTACCAATGACATTTTTCACAGAACTGGAACAAAAATTTTTTTTTTAATTTGTATGGAAACATAAAAGACCCTGAATAGTCAAAACAATCTTGAGAAAGAAGAATGGAGCTGGAAGAATCATGTGCCCTGACTTCAGACTATACTATAAAGCTACAGTAAACAAAACAGTATGGTACTGGCACAAAAACAGACACATGGATCAATGGATCAGGATAGAAGCCCAGAAATAAATCCACTCACTTATGGTCAGTTAATTTACAACAAATGAGGCAAGACTATACAATGGAGAAAAGACAGTCTCTTCATTAAGTGGTGCTGGGAAAACTGGGTAGCTATATGTAAAAGAATGAAATTAGAATATTCTCTAATACCTTATACAAAAATTAACTGAAAATGGATTAAAGACCTAAACATAAGACCAGATACTATAAAACTCCTAGAGGAAAACATAGGCAGGAGCACTCTTTTACATAAATTGCAGCAATGACTTTTTGAATCCGGACCCAAAGTAAAGGAAATAAAAGCAAAAATAAACAAATGGGACCTCATTAAACTTGAAAGGTTTTGCACATCAAAGGAAACCATAAACAAAATGAAAAGGCAACCTACAGAATGGGAGAAAATATTTGCAAATGATGTGACTGACAAGGGCTTAATTTCCAAAATATACAAACAACTCATACAATTCAATATCAAACAAACAAACAACCCAGTTAAAAATGAGCAGAAGACCTGAATACACATTTCTCCAAAGAAGATGCAAAGATGGCCAAGAAGCTCATGAAAAGATGCTCAACATCACTAATTATTAGAGAAATGCAAATCAAAACCACAATAAGGTATCACCTCACTCTGGTCAGAATGGCCATCATCAAAAATGTTGATAATAAATGTTGGAGAGAGTATGGAGAAAAGGGAACCCTCCTACACTGTTGGGAATGTAAACTGGTGCAGCCACTATGGAGAACAGTATAGAGGTTCCTTAAAAAACTAAAAATAGAGTTACCATATGATCCAGTAATCCCACTCCTGGGCATGTATCTGGAAAAGATGAAAACTCCAATTCAAAAAGATACATGCACCCCAATGTTCACAGCAGCACTATTTACAATAGCCAAAACATGGAAACATCCTAAATGTCCTTTGACAGATGAATGGATAAAGAAGATGTGGTATATATATATATACACACATGGTATATTACGTAGCCATACAAAAGAATGAAATAATGTGCAGCAACATGGATGGACCTAGAGATTATCATACTGAGTGAAGTCAGTCAGAGAAAGACAAATATCATATGATATCACTTATATGTGGAATCTAAAAAAATGATAGAAAGGAACTTATTTATCAAACAGAAATAGACTCACAGACATAGCAAACAAATTTATGGTTACCAATGGGGAAAGTGGGGGAGAATTAATTAAGGAATGGGAGTAACAGATACATACTACTATATATATAAGATAAACAACTAGGACCTACTGTATAGCACAAGGAACTATGTTTAATATCTTGTAATAACCTATAATGGAAAAAATCTGAAAAAGAATATATATGTATAACTGAATCACATGTATATATGTGTGTATACTTTGCTGCACACCTGAAACATTGTAAATCAAATATAATTAAAAAACAGTAAAAAAGGGAAAGCTTAAAGATCATGAAGTCATTGCCTCTTCTTAAAGCAAAAAAATTAGTCATATAACTAGCTCATGAGCTTCAGTTTAATGTTCCTTTCAATTTGTTATATTTACAAACCAGATGTTATGTGTATGAGCCTGCATGTGAAATTTCAGCATCATAACTCAACTAGTACAATGGTAACATTTCAGAGACAAATAAATTGTATTAAAATCAAACTGCTAAGTAGTTATTTTACCAATCCAGCTGTTTAATAACCATCAATTACTTGGGGCTCACTCTGAGGGTTTTGATGACTGAGTTTCACAGAGAAAGGACAAGGAACACAGCCTCCTCAATTTTCTTACTCAGAGAAGCACAATGTAACAATAGAGCACTAAAGACATTCAAGAAAAATAAATGAGTACAGATAGATCAAAATGTAGCATTTTCTATTTGTAATTTTAATTTACTTACTTAAAAACATGAAATTATTTCATCATTGCTAGAAAGACTACAAACTTCATTTATAACTTCTTTAAGTCTAATTGGTTGTCCCATTAAAGGAAGAGGGTCCTGTGGTCTTTAAGATCCTGTAGATTTACTTTGGGGAAAAAAAGTTCACTGTGAGAACAATAGTTCCATACACCACAGATGGAAATTTAAATGTGGTGTGATACTGCACATCAGGAGCCAGCTAAGGTAACTGTGTTGCAATCTGCGAGTTACTCTTGTGAAAGGATCCCGTGGCATTTTCTTAACAAGAGCAGAGTGTTAGTGCCAGTATTTTGGCTTCTTTCCATTTTCCAGTGTGTGAGCTGCAACCACCAATACTTTCTATATTTCACATCTCAAATGATTTTAGGGTTATATAATTCACATTAATATTTTTCTCAGACATACACTTCAGTGATGGCAACACAGACCATATTAGGTGTTTATGAGATTCCTAAGGAAAAATTCTGTTCTGCTCTTGAGCTACAGTAGCAGCAGTCTTATGTCTTTTTTTTTTTTTAACCAAGGTCCTGATTTCATTTTCTCACATTATCCAGCACTTAATCAACTCAAATGCTTTCATGTAATTGAACCAAGTTCAAGACTGGTACAAATAAAAGCAAAATAGAGGAGACTAGGTAAAAGATCACCCACTGCAATGTAACACAATATCTGGTAGCACACTGGATTATTTATCTTCAATTTTTTTTTTTGCATAGGAAAATAAAATGTATAATATATACTTGTATATTGTATATAATATATACACTATAAAAATATAATTTATTTTGTCATCTTATCAACACTTTCAATGCTCTTTAATGAGAGCTAAGCAAATCATTGACACAGTGATTTGTTTAGCACGTAAATTTCAAAGATAAAATGTTTTGAAGATTAAATCTGAAAGTCATATTTTTGAGTTAATTTTAAACATCAGTAATAAAAATCTCAAGTAATATCAGAAGTTGATATTAGGCTTCCACTCTCCACACTGGCTTGTAAGAACCTTGGAAGTCGCCATTTCATCCTAACCACAAGTGAAAAGCTGAACAAACAAAAATCAACAACTCTTTTTAGATCCATAAAAGAAGTGAGGTCACAGGGAAAACCACTGTCCTAAATATTAGAGAGATAGACACACAAAACCAGAGTGTCACAACCCACTGGAGAAGAAACCCCTGAGCAAAATATCTGTAGGAACCAGTGGGAGATGTGGAGAGGGGAGGGAAACCCGACCTGTAATTGACAAATTACTGGAGGCTCAGTCTGGGTAATTCAGAATTAAAAACTCCAGGGGAACCCAGTCATTGGGGTGGCCCCTCACTTCTGTGGGTTGTGCCTCCAGGAGTTCAACCTGGATCTCTCTGTGAATATTTGAGAAAAACCCCCTCAGGCTTCCAGCAGGGAGAGGAAAAAGGACCATTTTGAAATACACCAGTGCATTCTGTTCTTCTTAAGGAGGTCTGCCCTAAGGCGAAACTGTTTAACCAGAATCTAACCTGCTGGGGTTCTATCATGGGCTAACCTGACCTGAAGGTAGGGAAATGCCCAACTCCATCCAGCCGTAGCTGGATTGTTTAGGCAGTGAAACTACTTTGTACTACAATGGCGGATATACGTCATTATACACTTGTCCAAATCCATAGAAGGTACAACCCCAAGAATGAATCCAAATGTAAACTGTGATCTTTGGGCAATTGCAGTATGTCAATTTATATTTATTCATCAGTTGTAACAAATGTACCAGTCCTGCGGGGGATGCTGATTATGGGGGCAATTATGCACGTGTGGAGGCAGAGGGTATATGGGAAGTCTCTGTCCTTTCCCTAAATTTTGCTGTGAACCTAAATCTGCCCTAAAAAGTAGTCTGTTTCTAAACAAATTTGATACAGTCTTAAACTTGCTTTTTAGTGATTTTGTTGTCCAGTCATTCCCATAGTTATATTATTTGATTATTCTCTTTTAAAATCAGTCTATTTGTTTTATTCTCACTGTGTTTTATTGCTATTATTTATTTACTGAATGCTCACTTGTGTTTAGTACCTAATGCACATAATACCATTTAATCATTCACATTCACATGTCGAAGTAGAAATTATCATTGCCCTTTTACAGGTGAGGAATCTTAAGTTTAAAAATTTAGTTAACTTGTTTAAAACACAAAGCCAAGAAGCAACAAAGTCTGTTACATCAGAGTCTTAACCACACTATACGGTTATTAGTAATGATAAACTATATCAGACCAAATCCCATGAATATTTTTTTTCTGAAATAATTCTTCAGAATTGTTTGCTATACCTCTGTAAAGCTACCTTCCCCAGAACTTCTGAATAAAATTATTAATTTCTTTTCTAGAATAAATTACAGTTGAATCAAGGGTTTCAAAAGCTGGGTGAAAGTTTCTCATTTTTATTTGACTTGTTATTGTTCAATGTTTCCTGCCAAGATTTGGGGACAGTTAGGGGCTATATTTAAGGGTATGATGATATCTAGACTGCTGGTTATAGGAGTTAGATAATCTAGAAGAAAGAGGTGATACTATTTAAATTATAATTATTGACAAAAAGTTACCCAAATAGTACATTGTCATAGTCAAGGGACAGAAAGAAATTAAAGAAAGTAGATCAAGTCAAAGCTGGAGGACATGGATATACATACATACATGTAGATGTGTACAGATAGATAGATCAATAGATAGATGGGTAGACAGATAATAGATATACCTTAAGATGAACAGATACTCTAGTCTTTGGAGTGAAGAACCATTAGCATAGTCATAAATTAATAATCTGTTTATATTTATTTTATAAGGGAAAATACTGAATAGCATTTAGAAGACTGTATGCCATTGTTACAAGCATCAATATGGGAAAATATTGACTCAGTCTTTTCCATTAAGTGCTTGATTTGGTAAATTGTATTATAATTCTGAAAATCAAACCAGCATTAAAGACTACAAGGAAGTCTTAAGTCCAGACCAACAAATGACTAGTATTGATAACCTGAGTATTATTGAATCATATTTTGTTCCATTTATAATTTGTTATCCTTACTAAACACATGGCTATGGCCCTTAGCTATGACAGACATAATGAGGCAGATACAGAGTAAAGAAAATAAAATTTTTCTATTAAAAAATGGGAGAAAGAAGAGAGGGATATGGGAGTTCAGGTGGCTATAAAATAATCAGATTTAGGTTGGCTTCAACTTCTTTAGTGCTTTCATTTTGTGGACACAATAAAATATACTGCAAACAGTATGGCATACTTTGAAAACATAGAAGCACTGTTGCACATTCAGTTCCAAAGAAGCAGGGCAGGATAATTTAAGAAGAGGCAAAACAGTTACATTTTAAAGCCACAGGCACCCTAAGTTTATTCCTTATTAATGGACTG
Organism: Monodon monoceros; assembly: GCF_005190385.1. NCBI lineage: Eukaryota > Metazoa > Chordata > Mammalia > Artiodactyla > Monodontidae > Monodon > Monodon monoceros. The sequence continues at coordinate 72,063,957 of NW_021703768.1, forward strand.
AAACTTCCTATAGAAAAAAAAAGAGGGGGGGCTGGCAAACAAGAGGTTTAAAATAGGCATTTTCAGAATACTACCATAAAGAGAGAGATTGCTATAATTTAACCACTGAGTTGAAATATGAAATCCTTACAAGTGCATTTTTAGGCTGCTGATCCTGATCTCCTACAGACCAATTAAAGCTAAATAATTGTTGTTGGTATGACCACCTCAGGGAGAAACAAAAGACTTCACTTTATTTAACTGAAGCCTCAAAGCTGTTCTTCAGAACAGAAAATAAGCAGGGGTGCCTATCGATTGTGGTAGCTTATCAGATCACGTTGGATAATGCCATGTTTTCTTCTAATAATGTTATTAAGACACAATGGGTCATGGAGGGCTAACCCATGCACATCATTGATTTTTGCATTTCAGCTGTCTTTAATCCAAGAATTGATTATCAAAGCCAAACTGATTATTTCATTTATATGAATAGTCAGTAAGGCATTTAAGCACCATTTCAAATCCATATATTTCTTATGTATAGCTTTACTTTTATGTCTCAGAAGGAGATGTGTTCAAAGGTCTGATGGACAAAGCCCATGTACATTTAATTAAAAAAAAAACACACTTGCAAATGGTCACATTTGATCTATGTAAAAGCTGCTACTACTGATCATATGGAAATTAAGGTGTCTGTAGTCTTCATTGCTTTAGTACAGATATATTACACTTGATTTTACTGAGATATGATTGATGTACAATAAAATGCACATATTGATGTAGAATTTTACGAGTTTTAACATGTATACAACATGAAATCACCACTGCAATAGAGGTAATGAAAGTATACATTACTCCTCCCAATTTTTTATGCTCCATTGTAATCCAGCCCTCCATTCCCTCTCCCTGACCTGCCACCTCTAGTAAACCACTTACCTGTTTTCTGTTATTATAGATTAGTTTGCCTTTTCTAGAATTTTATATAACTGGAATCAACAGAGTAAGTACTCTTTTTTGTCTGGTTTCTTTCACTCAGTATAACTATTTGAGATTTATCCATTTTGTTGTGTTCCTTTTTATTACTGAGTAGTATTCTATTTATGAATATACTACAATTTGTTTATATATTTACCTGTTGATGATCATTTGGATTTTCTGTTTTTGCCTATTACAAACAAATCTGCTATGAACATTTCTGTGCAAGTAATTATGTAACTATGTGCCATCATTTCTCTTGGGTAAATACCTAGAAATGGAATGGCTGTATCATATGGTAGGAATACATTTAATTTTTTTTAGGTTCCAAGCTGTTTTTTAAAGTGGTTATACTATGTTTTATTCCTAATATTCATGTATAGAGGTCAAGTCATTCTACAGCTTCACCATCACTTGGTGTGGTTTTTCTTTCTAATTTTGACCCTCCCAGTGGGTGTATTGCTATGTCTAACTGCAGCTTAATTTGCATTCCCTAGTGACTAATGATGGTGAGTATCTTCTTTAGTGAATTGTCTGTTCACATCCTTTGCCTGTTTTTTAATCTGGTTGTTTATTTACATATCATTGAGTTTTGTGAATTCATCACGTATTCTGAACATAAGCCCTTTATCAAGTATGAGTTTTGCAAATATTTTTCCATGTCTATGGCTGGTCTTTTCATTTTCTTAAGTGTCTTTTGAAAAGTTGAAAATTTTAACTGTGATTAAATCTAATTTGCAAATCTTTTAATTATGGATTGTGCTTTTGTCATCATATGTTAGAAATATTTACTTAACCCAAGTGACAATGTTTTGCTCCTGTTTTCTTCTAGCACTTATACTTTTCCCTATTTTATTTAGGTCTACAATACATTTGCATTAAGTTTTTATATATGATATGAAAAGTAAACATTCGTTCTTTCTCTCTCTTTTGTTTTTTTGGGTGTGTGTGTGTGTGTGCGCATGTGTGCTTGCATGCATGTGTGTGTGTGTGTTTTGATCATGGCTGTTCAATTCTTCCAACACCATCTGTTGAAAAAAATGATCATTTACCCTTTTGACTACCTTGCCGTCTTTATCAAAAGTCAGTTGACTATATATCTGTGGGTCTATTTCTGGATTCTATATTGTGTTCCATTGATACTTCTGCCATTACCACACTATCTTGATTACTGGAGATTTATGTTAAATACTTTTATCAACTAGAGTATGTACTCCATTTTGTTTTCAAAGTCGGAAAAGCCAAAGTCATTTTTAGCTGTTTTAGGTCCTGCATTACCAAATAAATTTATAACGTTTGTCAACATGTTCAGCCTAAGCCCTGGCACCATTTGTCAACTGATTTCATGAAATAAAAAGGATGACAATATGAATTAACAACTTTTAATGTTATTCATCTTGACCTGACTCCACTTTGCTAATATGACTTATTTTATTACGCCTATTGTGATGTCCAACTCATAAAATTTAATCAAAATTGTATGTTGTTTCAAATTAAGGAAATATTGTGAACATAAATGTAATTTCTTTTTGCTTAAGTGAAAAAAAAAGCATCAAAGTATAATCTTTTCAGGTAACATATAACAGCTAATGGCAACTGGGATGTAATAGCAACACCACCATTCTTTTCTTTTTTTAACATCTTTATTGGAGTATAATTGCTTTACAATGGTGTGTTAGTTTCTGCTTTATAAACACCACCATTCTTAATTGGTATCACAGGGGGCTGACTTCTCAAGCATAATTATATGTTATCTTAAATCCCCAAACATAGAAACAGTCAACAGATTGCACCCATGTGCTGTTAAGGTTTTGGTTTTTTTTAAGTTCCCCTTAATTTACAAAGGTATAGATGTTGCATATAATACAGGTTAATATAAAGGAAAACTGCAGACCAGCTGTCTGACTGTGGTATGGTATATACTACAGGAAAAGCAGCCTATAGTTATAACTTGAAAATTACATTTTAAATCGTGTTACCAAACAATTATAATTCTTACTCTGGGGAATTAGGGATTTTTCACCTCTCAACATGTCAGAGATAAATGGCCAACGACAAACAACATCCATGTTTTCACCAGTAACATAAAAAAACTTAAGTTCTACATAATTTCTAAAATAGCTAAACAGTTTACTTTGATAAAAGTTAATCCTCATGTTTTACATGAGGATTTAGACAATTAGCTAGAAACTCATAAACAGAATATCTCTGGGCCTACTAAACATTATTCTGAAAATGGTCAGAATAATTGCAATTTAAGTGTTTTTCTTAAAGCAATGTTGAATTCTGCTACATAGAATTGAGACCTTCACTATTCTAGACAAATCTTTTGATTGTGAGAAAAATAAACCTACTCAGACCACTTTGAGGAAAAGGGAAGTGGAACCAGGAAGCCATCAAGGATCAAGGTCACTCTAGAGGCCTGCTCCTGTTTGCCATGTCTGTCTGTCTGTCTCTCATTTGCCATATATTCTCACTCTCATGGCTTCTTAGATTCTCTTTCTAGACATTCTACACTGTCCTCTCTGCTTTCTTAGAGCCTCCAGATCTTTGCTATTTATTTTATTTGAACATGCTCTCATGAATGTTCAATGACCCAGCTCTTCTTCCTCAACAGTATCCTTTACATTAGTGAGGCAAGGGTTATAGGGGAAAATTATTAGATGATATTATGTAAAAATAGGTAACAACAACAGTACATGTAAATCTGCATTGTCCTCTAGAAGATATTCTAGGTCATTTCTTGAGTATCTAGCATCTATATTAATGGGGGAAAAATGTAAAATGCAGGGTTTGGGATAATTGTCATGTCACTATTGCCAGTGAAGTGGTAGACCAAAATAAGACATCAAAATATGTAGGATGTGTCAAAATTTCCATAAGGTCCTTAATGAGGTGTTTTAATTAATGCAATTTTATATGTCTATATAAAATGTATTGATTCCTTTAAATTATTGATACTACTTAGTGTTTCAGGCATAACACTTAAGATTAAAGAATGAAACTCTATACTGTTACGTATGCCACATGGGTGGACACACTGTCCATTCTGAGGTGATCTAAAAGCACTGAAACTGTATGCTTCAATAACAAGGATCATGTTTGCTGCATATCTTTGGGTGACGTTATATGATAACATGTTATTATATGCTAGATTTTGTTTTATCCACTTCGGCTGTCCATGTGCACAGGACACAACTTGTCCCCAACTAGGTTTAATTGGCTGCTGCTGATTCACTACTGTTCACAGACAGAAAGAGATACTTCCAAGGTGGCTTCCTATGAAAGATTGTGGAAACTTTAAATTTTCCCTGAAAGCAACTGTCATGGCATAATTATGGCATTCATAATAAAGTAAGACGTAAGTAGAAGCAAGGCCTTAAAATTCTAGAATGGTACCCAAGTATTAAATTAATGCTAGGCAGGAAAGTCAAACCCTGTATCAAATATTTTGTACTCCTGTTGGCTTAAGAAAAAGAGACCTCTCTTAATAGCTATAAATATTATCCCCATGGTAGTCAAGACCTAGGGTCTGTTCAGGATTTTTCTATTACTCCTCTTTTAAAACACAAGGTAGGAACAATTCTCTCCCATGTCTGAGGTTAGGCAATATCATGTGGCTTGCTTTGGCTAAAGAAATGTGAAAGGAAGTGATGCACATCACAGAAAGAAGCTGCAAGAGCCATGGAGTAACTTACTTTGTTCCGTTTTCCTGACTCCATAGTAAAGTGTGTGAGGACAAAAAGTCTCCATTAACTGGGTCTTAGAGAAACTGTGATACAGAGTCTCCAATTAACCTGAAGACTTTTGCTTCACTCTGTTGAACGTGTAGTATGAGTAAGAAAAAAATGTTTGTTCTGTTTAAGACACTGAGATTTTGAGATCTAGGGGCTACTGTTATCACAGCATTAGACTACTGAATCATACCACATAACCTCACGCATACCCTTCAAGGACATTCATCCAACAAAATGGAAAGACACTGTGTCAAAAACAAAGATTCCAATAGAAGAGCAAACTGAAAACTAAAAGTACATCCTGGCTTAATAGGTAATGCAAGAATATTTGAGAAATGGAAAAACTACCTACATTTTAAAACAATTCTTAATCTTTCAGAAAAAGCTTGTGGGTTAAAAAAATTTTTTTTCATTCTTCGTGAGTACCTGGTACTCAACACTTTAATTTCTTAACAGTGACACTGAATGCTGGAACCCACGTACTTCATTTCTGGGACTACTTACATTTATCTTAAACCAAGAATCAGGCTTAAAAACAAATAAGTAAATTAAATAAATGTACACAAAATATTGTAAAATACAATTCAAGAAGTGTCTCTCCACAGTGACTCCTAACACATGAGTTATTTGTCCAGACAGGTAGATTTACCCATGTGGTACCTTTGAAAATGCCAAAAATCACAGGTCTGGCAGTCTCCTCCACCACTTGTAGAAAGTACATATTAGTTCCATCAAATAATAGTGGCTGCTCATACTGCTTGGCACTAATGACCAATCAGTTCCTTACCCCCTTATAATCTAGGTCATTTCTTAGACTTTCAGCCTTTTATATGTTTTAATAATATAAGTTTTGAAGTTTTATAGCTAATTTTGTGATCTACTTAGCTGGTCTATGTTAGATAAGAACACCTAAAAATACTATTAGAGTAAATAAAAGATAGAGCAAGAGATATATAAAGCAAAGATATCAAACACCTCTGCCCAGATAGTCTTCAGATTATGCAAGAGTTTTGCCACCTACTTTGAACTCTACATATTGGGGAAAGGTAGTTAAATTTTTTACAGGCACTGATCAGCACGTAACTTGTTTTTGTTGTTGTTAGTGGAGTACTGCAGATAAATTCTAACAAAATAACATATAGATGATTTTCAAATAGAATACTCATCCGTTGCTCTTAACTGTCGCATCTGTGCATCTTCAGAAGCCACCCAGTGGTTGTATAGTCTATTCTAACCCTTAGGCATGACAGTCCTGAAAGCTCTCTGCCCATTTTAGTGAGGACATGATGATTTTATTCCTTTCAATGTCCTAAGTAATGCTTCAAATTAACAATACATTTTTCCTTGCGGTATCCAAGAGTACACTGTTACAAATCTTTCTTCACTACCCTTAGAACTTAAACCAGAACAAGTAAAATTTCTTCTATTATGTTCTTTTCATTTGTCATGTAGTAAGTGAATTTACTTTGCAGCAACATTAAACCATGGAAAGAGCAGACACTAGTGAGAGTATGTCCAAAAAATGTTTCCAGGATGTGGATTAATATCCAAGAAAACAATTAAATCCTGTTTCTAGAGGTAAATTATACATGTACTATGCTGAACTCTGAAGAGGCTGTTACTTTTAATGAAATGCATAGAAATCATGATATAGAATATAGTTTTAAAATTCTGAAAGCTCAAAGTCTTATTTGTAAATCAAGGACTGAACTTGATTATCATGCCTTTGCCAAATATTCTAGATTTGGTAAAAAGCCCCATCTCATTATAATTTCTTTTAATGTGATTTCTAATAATTTAAACAGTGTAACATCATACATAATACATGTCAATATACTGTGCCAATATAGGATGTGATATAGCTATACGCCTCTTTTATATTTAAGATGTTTGAACTCAATACATCCTGTTATCCAATGCAGCCAGGAAGACATTTGTGAAGAAAGTTAACTCAGTACTCTTTCCCTCAAAAAAAGGAAAAAGAAGAATTCTTCCTTTCTTTGGGTTTTGAGAACATTACCAAATGTATTAATTATTTTCAACATAGCCACTAGAGGAAAAATCATATCAATTAAAAGAGAAACATGTATTTTATGATAATAAATGTATTAAATTAAAGGTCAATTCAGTAAATAAGGGAAAGAGTAAACAGCAAAAATTGAAAAGATCTATGTAAAGATACATAGTATACATCTTTTCACTTATAAGTAGAATAATGATGATGACAAATATGATAATACTGATGATAATAACAGAAAGAAGCTTCTAGTCTTTTTAGGAACTTATAGTGCCTCTGGGGAAGAAAACCCCAAAACATCGCAATCAAATTTTAATGAGACTTCAAATCTTCAAAACGCTGTCAAAGAAGCTGCTCCCTTTCCTTACTTTTTAAAAAGGAACTGAGAAATGTGAAAGCTTAGAAAAAACAAAATATAGGCTGGCAGGAAGAAATTCCATCTTGTTGGGTCTCTGAAACAGCGGAGGACTGAACACTTGTAAACACGGTACCTTGAGCAATAGTTGCCTTATGGCTTGTAGTTTGAGGCCAAGAATAGCATGATAAACTTAGAATGTGTTTATCTCTTGGCAGCTTCATTTTACTTGCAAGCTGGGAGGGACAAAGACCAACAATTTTCCACCTACAAAGTGCATCTAAGCTGGCAGGCAGCTCAGTGAGTAAGTCAACTTGAACCTCCAGATCACAACTACTCTCAAAGACAGATGGACAATTTTGGAAAGGGGATGATTCAGCCAATATCTCAAGGCATTTATGGCTACAAAGTCCTGTAGTTGGGGGTTCTGGGGGGAGCTTTAATTTGGAGACTTCACATAAGTTTAGTGCTGTTTAAGAGAAATGGTATGTGTGCACATTTTTATAATTCCATGTTCATTGCTAGTTGAAAACAGGTAGGAAGGTGGCAGCATTTTAAGAACCTGTGTTTACTCTCCAAAATAGGGAAAGCTATGCATTTTTTCCAAATACTGATTTTATTTTATTCTTTTTTTTGTTTTGTTTTTACTTTCATAACAGTAAAAAGCACCATGTCTGTTTTATTCAACGGCTTAATGTCAACTGTTTAATGATTGATTATAAACCCAGGTAGACTTTTATGTTTTATCTTCAAATTACTTAATTTAGGATTAGTGTTAATTATGTGAAGTGTGGTTGGGAAAAGAGGTGCTTGGACGCTGTAAATTTGAAGACTGAGCAAAAGAACTTCTTGTTACAAGGTTTGAGACATCTGCCGAAGTTGGGTTATTTGTGTAGTAGGGGTGTTATGTTTTAGATTATAGAGATATTTTGAGATCATAAAACAAAACTCTTTTTTTAACCCACTGGATTCATATTTTTTGCTCTCCATACAATCCTCTTTTGCTTAAACACACAGCTGATTACCCAAGATGATCCTGAATCCTTGCAAAGTGCAAGTAAAGTCTTTTGGTGTCGGGAGAGCCATTTTATGGATTCAGCATGGTTCTGATTTGACAACAAGTTGGACAAAAATTATACTATCAGAAGGGACAAAGAATGATCCTTCTCCTCTTCATGAAACATTCCATGACTGAACAGAAAAGACCAATAATTTCAGAATGGAAATTAAATATGATCAACTGTTTATTCAACTCAAGAATATCTGTTAGAAATTTGTTCCATGTGGAATAAAACAAAAGGATTTTTCATACTTATCTTTACAAGTTATTAAAAAGTAGATTTATGAAGAGAAAAAGCAGTGACCAAAGCAATAAGTACTTAGAAATGTTAGAAGTAAGACTCTAAGTAGTTCTGTAAATGACTCATCATGATTTCTTCCACAGTGGCAAATTAACATATTTTACACCCAGAATGAAATTAATGCAGTTGAGCCTACCAAATTCAAATTCCTTTGCCGTGCCACATGTCCAGAGTAACAGTTTCCCCCAAAAAAGGTTCCCTGTGGACCTCCGCCACAGCTCATGGGTAGTTATTTTTTCAGTTGCATCCTGCAACCCTTAGTTTGCTGAAGAGATCCAGCCCAATCCAGGCCAGTGTTACCTTTTTGCCTTTTACTCTGTACCCTGACTACTTTATTTGCTCTGTTTGAATAATACCACTACATGGAAAACTAACTTGATTAAATATTTTCTGAGAGTAGGTTTCTAACTTTTACTAGCATGTCATTGGTGAAAAGATATTTTAAGAAACTGATTTTTCTCTTGAGAACAACTTAATACATCTATTCTTTAAATTTTATAAGGATTTTAAAGCTTCAGTTTGGATTAATAAATGGTCACAATAGGACACATGGGATGCTGCTAAGTCCATTGCAGTTGTGAATCCGAACTGGCATAAAGCCATGCTGTTTAAGGTGAATCAGTCTGACCCAGAAAGCAACTATGTTTAATTGAAATTTGTCATTCCCATTGTCAAATCATCACTCTTTAAATATCAGTGTTTGAAGTACAATCAAATCTATTTTGTGGAATCAGAACTGCATGCTTTCTGAAAGAATTTAGAAGGTACTTCTGTCTTATTTGGTTTCCCCAGTACTCTTTGCCTTCCTTTCCTTTTTACCTCTCTATCCAAATACTGGAGAAGCTACAGCCTCAATATAAATAGGACTATATATCCAAAGGAGAAACTGTTCAAAATGAGTGAGAACCCAAGGGGAAAAATAAGGCAAGGTAATTCTAAAAAGAATTCTCAAAATATTTATCAACAACAAAGATGCCAGAATTTTAAGAAGGGTCAGTAATTTCACCCCCATACAGATATTCTAAATGCCAGAATGGATGTATTCTCACAAAGGAAGGAATGTTGGTGATGATTCTAATGACCCCACAGTCCTTGAGGGCATACATCATAATGAAGAGACATAGAGAATCAGGAATTAGTAAGGAAAAGTAAAATGAACCAGAATAGGAAATAAGTGTTTCTCTTCTTTGAAAAAAAGAGGGCACACATGGATACCGTCATGGCCACTACACATTGAGAGGAAGAAGGAAACGTCGCCCATATTCTGAGAACATGCGGTTCTGTCCAGGGAGAGAATATAAGAAGATGAAAAATGAGAAGATGCATTATCAAGGCAATTAATGTCAAAAGGATCCTGACCGCTTAGCAAAAGTGGACTTCTTTTATCTACCAAAACCTAAAATAATTTGTTGTTTCTAGCTTTTATTGTCATAAGCTGGAACATACACAAAAGCTTTGAAATCTGAAAACAGAAAGAAAAATTTCCTTCTCTCCTCTATGCCAGGGGAGACATTCTGCCAACTACCTCTTAACTTAAAAGGGAGAATCCAGTCCAATGAGACTAAGTGAGATGACTGGAATGTAAAACATCACTGTCCAGCACAAACAGCCAGAGAACACTTTCCATTTAAAAGTGTCTTGCTGCTCAACAAACATAGCTAACTCCCTTGAAGATTATTTTAGGCCACACTGCCTTTGCACAAAGATTCCTCATGTTACTTTGAGATGTTCCTTTCATTACATTGAGAACAGGCTATCTCTATTTGAGTGTGACAAGAAAATTAAGCCACTGAGGCAGATTGAAAGTTTGGCTCTGGACCATGCCATTGGAAGGACGTTCAAATGTTTACTAATGCTTTTCCTTGGCTGCACAGTACCTGCACCTGTGTTTTATGCTAAGAAAATATTTCTGTCCCCAAGAATATTTAAGCTGCTTAAATTCAAAACACAGAAGACAACTGTAACTCTCTGTTAAGGACCTGATTATTCTACCTTTGTAGAGAATTCCAATCCAATTTTAGCTTCTTCCCACCCACTTTTTTCCTACATTCTCTTCCTACTCTTTCTCCCACCCACATTTTGGCTAATCCCCTGACCAGTAGGATTTCCACTGGAGCAGCCAATAAAAAAGAGATAAAGCAATCCAAGCATTTCATACAGAAATATATACCCTTTACGATTATGCATAATGGCCCCAAATTAAAGCAATCCCAATTTAATATTACGAATTTTGATTCCTAATATTAATTATGTTCAATACTTTTCTCTGGACTCAAAATTTATCAGGCCAATCCCTGAAAGCTTATTCACTACAAGCAAATTCAATAAAGTTAATTTGTTGAAGGCTTAGTACTTTTACCCGCTAAACTTTAAATTATCACAGTCCATATTAGAAAGGATCGTTTCACCATCTCTACAAGATTTCTGTAAAGTTTTAGTTCATCTTTCAATTTGTCTTTATAACAGCATCTTATGGAATATTCAATTCCTCTCTGCCCCAATACAAATATATATCCACAAAAAAATATCCATCCAGAAAATATTTTCATGAAAAACATTTTCATGAGGAATACATTTACATATTCATAAAGAATATACTTTTGAATAGGCATTTGAATATATTCTTACACAGAAACAGATTTTGAATACAGTCTTATGAATGTATTCTTGTGACCCTCAGATTTTTCCCTTTCTCTGATCTGCCTCCTTTATTACATCTTGTTATTTCAATCTCCTCTTTCACTGCATATCAATCTGCCTCTCCATTCGTCACCCCTAAATCCCTTTCCAGTTTATCCCCTAGGTAGGATGACCCGACATCCTGGCCCAGAACATTCCTGTTTCTCCACTTGTGGTAGGTAAAATAATATCTGTTAAATATTTTGGTGTCCCCTTTCCCTCTCAAATGATTTCTGGTTTGAACAGTGTCTTATGTGGCTCCTCTCTTGAGTGCTCCATTTCTGTCCTCTCCAGTCTGAGATTTGTTGTGTGATGGTAGTCCTAGCTCTCAACAGACAGCCTCTATTCTTTTTGTTTTTGTTTTTGTTTTGCGGTACATGGGCCTCTCACTGTTGTGGCCTCTCCCGTTGCGGAGCACAGGCTCCAGATGCGCAGGCTCAGCGACCATGGCTCACTGGTCCAGCCGATCCGCGGCATGTGGGATCTTCCCGGACCGGGGCATGAACCCGTGTCCCCTGCATCGGCAGGCGGACTCTCAACCACTGCGCCACCAGGGAAGCCCCAGCCTCCATTCTTTATTTCAGTTCCTTCCAGTTATAGAACCAAGTAGTCAAGGAGAGACAAATTAAAATTACTGAAAACACTGTGAGGAAAACAAAATGAAAACTGGCAGGTAAAACATTTGGGGAAATATCAATGGTTAGTAAAACTACTCCATGTAGTAAAACTTACTGTAAATGTGTTCAAACAGTTAAAAGAAACAAATAAATGTATCTGAATAGATTCTTTAAATCCAACTGACATTTAGAAAATTGTCTTTCAGGAGATGAATCTAGAACTGAATAAGGAGAAGTAGGACAGAAAGAACGGGTAGTTTTTACATAGCCCTTAGCATGACTGTGATATGCCCCTCTAGGGAAGTAATATCTCTATCCAACTAAGAGTTACTGCTTTAGAAGCCTCTAAATTAAAGATACACAAGGGGTATAACATAAACTCATTCAATCTAAGACATCAATACCATCATTTAATGAATGTTTATTCTATGCTTGGAATTATGCTATGCAATCATCTTACTTAATCTTCAAAGCAACTCTTCCAAACAGATGTTACTATTTTCATGAAGAAACTAATGTTCAAGGAAGTTTTCTAACTTGCACAAAAGTGACACCCATACTATAAGATGAAGGTAGGAAAGGAACCCAGGATTGCTGAACTCCATAGCTGATGCCCCTCACATTATGCAAAGAAAATCTAAGAGAGCTATGAAAAAAGCAATACGTATACATGAGGTATATATGATAAGTAAGTATGCTATGCAAACTTTAGCATTCGTTTAATGATTAGAAAAATGCAAGACTTGCAGAAAAATCTTCATGAAAGAAATAAAGTAGTTTGTGGGTGGGTGACATTTTTGGTACTTAGAAAATGGAGGAGAGGCAAAGAGAATTAAGCATTTCTTCACTGCTGTGAGGCTAATAAAAATACTTAAAGCTCTTAGCACATTGTCTGGCATATTTTGAACACTAAAATATATAATTTAAATAATGTTTAAATAATATTAAAGTTTACTATATTAATATTAATAATACTATGACATAGTATGGGCTGGTAGGAAATATAATTAAGGTGGTTAGCATTCCCCAATAAATGTATTCTTACAAAGATTTGCCAGCAGAGTTTTGATGGAGTTACACCTCTTCATTTCCACAGGAATAGAATCAGGCTATATAGGTTTCAGCTCTTCTAGATGTGAATAGGTATTTACTGATTAAAAGTGTTGTGACAAGTATTTTCCCATGTGATTTGTATGTTTTCAAACTCATGAAACACATGAATGTGTTTGTAGACACTTGCCTACATAAGTGTTAGGAATAGAGAAACTTTCATATTCAGAACCAACTTATCTGGGAGCAAGGAGAAGAATTCTTATTACTATAGCTTTATCTCTATAGTAGGTTAAAAAAAAGAGAGTTGGGAAGATTAAAATCACCAGGAGCATTAAAAACAAACAAAACAAAACTTGAATTTAGATATTATTTTAAGATTTGTTTTCAAAATTTACTGGGGAATTAATTAAAGAGCTATAAGTTTTGTCATGTGATGTGTGCAAAACTGGAAAACATTCAGTAAATATTCTGAAAGGAGTCTTTTTCACAAAAATATTGTATATATCTGCACACAATTGCTTAAAAGCAAAATGGGACTTATGGACTCTAACTTTACTCACCCAGATAAACATATTTAACCCCTTTTAAACAGGGGTAGGGGTAAATATTTTCTCTTAACACCTAAAAAATTTATTCTTCAACATTAAAAATAATTCTGGATCTTCCATAAGATTTTGATTTTCTTACCATTAGTATGATCAAATAACCTGATTTTTAAAATTTAAAATAGTCTCTTTTTAAAACTCTAAAATTTCTCTTTAGATATCAAGTGGCTCTTCAAATCAATATTTTGATAATTTAATTTAAATGAATCATAAACATATGGATTAGCTTTCATTGAATGACACATGATATTAAAAATCAAGGCAAAATGTTCTTGGCATAACATAGTTCTGTTTGAGCTTATAAAAATGTTTGAAAAATACTAATTATGTATTTTTCAATATTATAAAATATATCTGGGTGTCTCCCAAAGTGTGAACAAATGAAGTTTTCTTTTTCAATTCTTTTAAGTATCAAGAACAGTCTCAAAATGTAAATTCTATAAACATTATATTTTTACATTCAATATTTCTCTTGCATCTTTGAGCTGCATTTTTTTCAATTAACTTTTTTTTACTTTACTGGTTTAAGTTAATTACTAAATTTAATTATTCAACTAATAAATAGCATTTATTGGTTTTACCCCAAAAGGTTTACAAGAGTGACTACATATCTGATGCAGAAAACTTTAAATGTTCAAACATTTAAGAAATGTTAAGAAAACAGAAATGTTCAAAGAAAGAAACATAACATCAATACTGAACACCTAGGTAGAGGTAACCATTGTTAACATGTAATTATGTAAACATCAAATATGTGTGTCTTCCAGACAAATATACACATATAGTGTCCAGTCACACTACAACTTACAGGAATATTACTATAGGTACTGAGCAAAAAAAGAAAGAAAAAAGGTATCAGAAAGGAATGGCAAGTAAAGCAAGGAAGTAAAGAAGTAATAAAAGGGAGGAGAGAAAGAAGGAAGAGAGGGAAGGAGGGTGAGAAAAAAATAATGGTTTGCCAAGTTGAGGTAACTGACCTGCCATTCCCCCCAAGAGCATTCCTGGAATAAGCATGAAATGGGAGAAACCAATCCACAGTCTTAGATTCTGACGCCCACTCCAGGGAGCTGTTGTTTATGCTTTTTGTCATTTAGTAACTTGCCTGGAGCAATTATGTAGAGTCTGTCTCTCCCATAATGTGCCACCACTGAGGATTCTCTGGCGTTTTTTAAATTATTGTTTTTATTCATAAGTCTGGCATCCTAGAGATCACCCCTATGTCAGCATGTCTTAGTGGTCAGCCAATTATTGCTCAGACTTTGTGTTTGAATGCCTTGGGCCTGTAAGCTTTCCACACTTTGCCATTAACCTGTATTTTTTAATTTCTTATTTTCTGAAGCCAATATACTATGCTTATTCACATAAAGATTCTAAACAAAACATTAGATTGACAAATGGTATATGGTAATATATATATACGTTTGATAAATCATTGAGTTAAACAGCTCTATTTTGTATACTTGCTGTATGCTTCTGTATTTTACAACAAAAAAAGTTATATTTATTACCCTGACTGTAGTAATGATTTCATGAATATAGGTATATACATGGCAAAATTTATCGTTATACATGTGATACATACACAGTTTAATGTATATCAATAACAAATAATGCAATGTCAATGATAAAGCTATATAAAAAAGGTTAAGATGTATTATTTCTTTAAAAGGAGCCAGTACTGTGTGTTGGGTGATAATCATATGATTCTTCAATTTTAAGAAATAAACTTCCTGGCCTCAAAATAGACTTCATCTCCCTAACTAGTTTCTGCTTTATTTTGTAGGTAGAAAAAACTTGAACTGCACCTGGAAAGGCTGGGGTATGCAATATTTTTTTTAAAGACTTGATTAACACCTGCTTAAATATTTTCTTCCAATTTTTAATTAAACAGTTAAGGTAGGACTTCATTTCCAGATATACAATCAGACCAAGTCTGAATAAAACTCTACAGCTGCTAATTTCCCTTTCCAAAGAGAGAGTTAAATACCAAAAGGTTCTTAACTTTCTAAAAAGAGATTCCTTCACTTTATAAAGGAAGCAAAAACCTCAGAATAGAAAAAATATGTAAGTAGAGAAAATAATCGCAACCAACTTTTGATGCTGAAAATTACACACACATATTTTTCCACTCATTCTAGGAGAGTTGTCTAAAGATTCCAAAATAAAATTTAGTCAATAAAATAAAGTGAGCAGGTTTTTCCCAACATATCAACTATTAGTACTACTTTAGAATACATGGTGTTTTTAACACCTAAAAACAATAATATTAATAAATTAAATTGCAAAATTCTAGTCAAGCCATCATTAAGGACTTTATTATAATTCCTCAATTAACTTTCAGTATCACTCAGATTCTAGAAGGCAAAGTGAAAAGATATATATAAGGCATTTATACTTTAAGTGTACAATACTTAAGTTGATATTTATAAAACAGTTATAGCTATAATATTTTCATAAGCATATTATCAAATTTCTTGCCTCACTTTCTGATTTGCAGAATTTTAGGCATTTTTTCAGTCCCCTGACTAGTTAATTTTCTTTTTAAATAGTGTATACCTGTAAAGAAAAAGAGGAAGGAAGAGAAAGGGAGGAAAGAGAATGACAGAGGAGGGAGGGAAAAGGGAAAGAATAAGAGCACCTATGTGATATCATCACAGAATCCTAGCAGTTTTAAGGCTAATGGTCCTGGTTTAGTTAGAAGAACAACTCTTTGCTGGTAATTTTCAATGCACATAACCAAGATCAGTACTAGCTACTCCTTGTGTATATGTAGATTGTCACTTGGGAAGGAAGAGTAAGATTAATGCTTTTGTTAGAGTGGTGGTCCACTCAATTCCGAAGTCAGACTGTGTGTTTGAACTGTGGCTCTATTTCATACTTGCTATGTGACCCCAGGCAAGTCACTTAATCACCCTGTGAATCAGTTTTCTCATGCATAAATTAGGGTTGTTAACCAGGCATACTTCATAGGGCTGTTATGAGGATTCAATACGTTCATATATTGAAAGGGTTCAGAACATTGCTTGGTATATGTTTTACATGAATTTTTGTACTATTAGTTTTTTATTATTTTTATACTTATGTGAGTATTTTCATTGCTTAAGTGCAAAAATCCATATTTTTATTTATGTTGAGTGCCCATTTCCTTAATTTTAAAACATCATCTATCCTACCCACGAGAGTTAAATTGCTATATAGCTTCATGAAGCTGCATCACAACATACAATTTATAAAGGAGTTATTCCAAGAAATAGCAATTTATTCCACTATGGCACTCAAAACGTATACATGAATCCAGATCCAAAATTCATTGAAATAATAGCATAAGGGTCTTATAATATTCAAAATTAAAGCAACTTCAGTGAATCATAGAAGGGTTTATAAACATATCAAATCTTTCATCAAAAGTTCAAGATTTCTAAAATAACAAATTAATGCCATCCTAAAACTTATTTATATAAATACCCTCCACTAAAATATTAATTTTTAATGAATTACAAGTGACATAATAGTAAATGTTATCATATGTTATCAGTACAATAACCATCTGGGCAGATTACGAGTTACCAATATAATGCTTTAGTGAAGAGCAAAGAATAACACCGGAAGCCTAGAGAGGTCATGAAATAGTTGGGACTTTCCAGTCATCATCCATTTACACTAATTTCAGTATTACTCTCTAGTAATCTGTGAAAATGAAGCTTAGAAAAGGCTAATTTTTTAGGAATAATATAGTAAGAAAAAATTAGGACATTAAGCAAAATAAGAATGGCTGAAGAAAGGAAAGTATTAAGCATACCAAAATGTGCCTGATTGTTTCAATGAAGACTGCATAGAATTTTAGTGAACGATGCCAGTATTCTACCAAGATTCATTTAGTGGCAGGCACACATATCCCCAGCTGCTGGGAATGTTAGCTACTAATGGCTCATGGCTGCCTTCTTCTCTGGAGAAACAACTTTACCATGTGAGAGCCATGTCACCAAAGAGGTGCCCTCCCACACCTCATATTTAGCACATGGCACATCTAAAATCAGGTACAACTTGAATCCTTTTCTTAGGCTCTGCTTCTACAGAAACCAACATAAGAGACCGATCATTTTCATTTCCTCCTTAAAATCAATCAAGAGGAAATATATCTAGGATTTAGGTAAGCTACAAGAAGCATTACTTTATGATCATTAGTCCCTACTAAAACAGTAAATCAACTTTTTCTATCATTATTATTTCAACAAGAATAAATCTTTTTGTAGTGCTGGAACACATGAACTCCATGGCCTTCTATGCATGGAAGTCTAAGAGAGAGAGAGAGAGAGAGAGTGTGTGTGTGTGTGTGTGTGTGTGTATCTGTGTGTTTATGTGTATATGTAATATGATTTCTGTACCAGAATTGAGTATAATATACACATGTGCATGGCATTTTGCTGTGTGGTCCACTGACTGATATCAACATATTTAAGTGTGGAAATTCAGAAGAAAATGAACTCAGAGAAACGTGTCAGCATTACTTAAAGCTGGTTATTTCAAAGAGTTAATTTTCTGTATTTGCTATTCTTAATGGATCTAAGAATTTTGTAACTTGGATAGAATAAATTAGGATATATCTTTGTCATGCAACAAATATACCTGGAGGAATGTGGCACCCTTTCCCAGGACTGGTAAAATATCCACAGATATTTTATAGGTGTCAAGTCAACTCTCTATAGGGCTAAACTTAAAACTGCAGTTCTTTTCAGAATTTAAAATAAATTTTAAGGATAAATTAAATAGACCTTTCCTCTTTTACTACATATTCTGCTGAACTGTTAAAAATTGAGATAGTCTTAATCTGAAAAGTTATAACTCTCAAGGAGCTTGACATTTTTGACATTTTCTAAGATTCATGCAGGTAAATTCTGTATTGATACCTGTATAGATTAACTTTCCCCCAGGATGACAGAATAGATATTAAGAGAAGCAAATTCTGATCATGTTTTTTGATTTGCTTGTCTATTGACTCAAGAAATGATAAGAAATTGCTATGCTGTCATGAATATAACCTCTCATATCTGCATTTATTTCACCTCCCACAGGATTTTATTAAATGTGGCACATGGTCCTGTTGGTATACACTGTCAGTTAGACAAGCAGTTAACTGATAGAATTCCTCAAGACAATTAGGGCCTGTAGGATATGAGAGTGAAAAACAGGCAGAACGCTTGTGGCTGTTTCCCATTTGGCCAAACCAGCATTCACTCCATGTCTCTTTTCTCTCAACACATTATAAACAGAATGCTATTGTGTATGTATGTGAAGGGAAGAAGGGATTATTGGATATTCAAAGTGTTCTAACTTCACTTATTTTTGGTCCAACCTGCAACTGAAAAATGTCTAGCAGTTTTCAAACTAAGGATGCTGTGGCTAAGGAAGGACTATTTAAACAGAAATAGAAAAATTCTCTTGATTCTGAAATGGGATATTTGGAAACATGAGGATAATCTATGGAGGCTAGTACACAGACAGGAAAAGAGTGGTAAGGGAGGACGACAGAGAAAAGGGAAGGAGACTGAAGGTGAGGCAAAGAGAAGAGGAAACAATCTAAACTATGTCTAAAACTGCTGAGGCACATGATATTTACTGTTACTAAGTTCACTGAGGAGTACCAGTATTGGTGTTAAAAATTAACAAGACAGGTCTGACTGGATTTCTGGAAGGCCCATTAGATGAGTTAAAAGGGGAGGGGGCTTATAGTTTTATAAGAAATATCAAGCTTCAAAAATTCAAGGAAAAAAAGGGATACGGATTTAACTTAGAAGTCATATCATACTTGGCAAAAAAAAAAAGCAAAGAAATGTGACAAGTTCATTAGTTTCAAACAAAGTTCTCCATCAAATTCCCACATTTTGGTAACATTTTAAGAATTAAACATCATTTAAATTCATGACCTTAGAATTTCTGTTTAAAAGGGTTTAATACTCATGAGGTACCTTCTCCAAATTCTCTAAGGTATTAAAAAATACCTAGAAGATGTATTTCAAACCTTGAGATTTATATATATATATATATATATATATATATATATATATAAAATAATCACAACATGAAGCCCTGTGTTCAATCTATTAGCAGAGTTTTAAAGGACTCTGCACTAAAACCAGATGGATGGAGAAGGTTTATAAACAAGTACAGTAAGCTGTGTATGTGTAGCTGCTGCAAAGAGAGGAAAGCTGCCCAAATGAAGTAAGGTTAGAAAAGTTTTCTCTCCCTCACCACACACATTCTACTTCTTAACTCTGAAGTTAAGTTCAAGAGAGTTATGACCTGAAAATTAGACATCCATTTTTCTAATAAAAGATGCTCACCCTTAGACTGAAAGTGAGGGGATGGAAAAAGGTATTTCATGCAAATGGAAATTTAAAAAAGCCAGAGTAGCAATACTTATATCAGACAAAGTGACTTTAAAATAAAGGCTGTTACAAGACACAAAGAAGGACACCACCTAATGATCAAGGGATCAGTCCAAGAAGAAGATATAACAATTGTAAATATATGTACACCCAACATAGGAGCACCTAAATATATAAGGCAAATATTAAAGGGCATGAAAGGAGAAATCATCAGTAACACAAAAGTAGTAGGGGACTTGAACACCTCACTTACACTAATGGACAGATCATCCGGACAAAAATTCAATAAGGAAAACACTGACCTTAAATGACACATACTGGAGGCTAACACAACATTATAAAGCAGCCATACTCCAGTAAAAATTAATGAAAAAAACCCTGACACACAGATTTAATAGATATATATAGAGAGAGGATTCCACCCCAAAGCAGCAGAATACATGTTCTTTTCAAGTACACATGGAACATTCTCCAGGATAGATCACATCCTAGGCCAGAAAACAAGCCTTGGTGAATTTAAGAAAACTGAAGTCACATCAGACACCTTTTCTAATCACAATGCTATGAGACTAGAAATCAACTACAAGAAAAAAAGTACAAAAACACAAACCCATGGAGACTAAACAATACGCTACTAAACAGCCAATGAATCACTGAAGAAATTAAAGGGAAAATCAAAAAAATACCTAGAGACAAACGAAAACTAAAACACAATGATTTGAAATCTATAAGACGCAGCAAAAACAGTTCTAAGAGGGAAGTTTATAATGATACAAGCTTACCTCAGGTAATAAGAAAAATCTCAAACAACCTAAACTTACACCTAAAGCAACTAGAGAAAGAAGAAAAACAAACCCCTAAGTTAGTGGAAGGAAAGAAATCATATAGATCAGAACAGAAAAAATAAAATATAAACTGAAAAAACAATTAAAAAGATCAATTAAATTAAAAGCTGATGTTTTTGAAAAAACAAAATTGATAAACCTTTAGCCAAATTTATCAACAAAAAAAGGAAGATGGCCCAAATCAATAAAATCAGAAATGAAAAAGGAGAAGTTACAAATAACACCACAGAAATAGAAAAAATCATAAGAGACTATTATAAACAACTATATGTCAATAAAAAAGGCAGGGAAGATGGCAGAAGAGCAAGATGCGGAGATCACCTTCCTCCCCACAGATACACCAGAAATACATCTACACGTGGAACAACTCCTACAGAACACCCACTGAACGCTGGCAGAAGACCTCAGACCTCCCAAAAGGCAAGAAACCCCCCACGTACCTGGGTAGGGCAAAAGAAAAAAGAGAATAAACAGAAACAAAAGAATAGGGCCGAGGCCTGCACCAGTGGGAGGGAGGTGTGAAGGAGGAAAGGTTTCCACACACTAGAAGCCCCTTCGTGGGCGGAGACTGCGGGTGGCAGAGTCAGGGAGCTTCGGAGCCGTGGAGGAGAGCGCAGCAACAGGGGTGCGGAGGGCAAAGCGGAGAGATTCCCGCATAGAGGATCAGGGCCAACCGGCATTCACCAGCCCGAGAGCCCTGTCTGCTCACCCGCCAGGGTGGGCGGGCGTGGGGAGCTGAGGCTCAGGCTTTGGTCAGAGCGCAGGGAGAGGACTGGCTGCATGAACACAGCCTGAAGGGGTTAGTGCACCACGGCTAGGCGGGAGGGAGTCCAGGAAAAAGTCTGGACCTGCCGAACAGGCAAGAGCCTTTTTCCACCCTCTTTGTTTCCTGGTGCGCAAAGAGAGGGGATTAAGAGCACTGCTTAAAGGAGCTCCAGAGATGGGCTCGAGCGGCAGCTAACAGAGCGGACCCCAGAGACAGGCATAAGACACTAAGGCTGCTGCTGCCACCACCAAAAAGCCTGTGTGTGAGCACAGGTCACTATCCACAACCCCCTTCTGGGGAGCCTGTGCAGCCTGCCACTGCCAGGGTCCTGGGATCCAGGAACAACTTCCCCGGGAGAATGCACGTTGCACCTCAGGCTGGTGCAAGGTCATGTAGGCCTCTGCCGCCGCAGGCTCGCCCCTTACTCCGTACCCCTCCCTCCCCCCGGCCTGAGTGAGCCAGAGCCCCCGAATCAGCGGCTCCTTTAGCCGCGTCCTGTCTGAGCGGAGAATAGACGCCCTCCGGCAACCTACACGCAGAGGCGGGGCCAAATCCAAAGCTGAACCCCGGGAGCTGTGCGAACAAAGAAGAGAAAGGGAAATCTCTGCCAGCAAACTCAGGAGCAGCGGATTAAAGCTCCACAATCAACTTGATGTACCCTGCATGTGTAGAATACCTGAATAGACGACGAATCACCCCAAATTGAGAAGGTGGACTTAGAGAGCAAGATTTATTATTTTTTCCCCTTTTCCTCTTTTTGTGAGTGTGTATGTGTATGCTTCTGTGTGAGATTTTGTCTGTATACCTTTGCTTTCACCATTTGTCCTAAGGTTCTATCCTTCCTTTTTTTTTTTTTTACTTTTTAAAAAATTTTTTCTTAATAATTATTTTTTTGTTTTAATAACATTATTTTATTTTACCTTATTTTATTTTCTTTTATCCTCTTTCTTTCTTTCTTTCTTTCTACTTTTTCTCCCTTTTATTCTTAGCCTTGTGGATGAAAGGCTCTTGGTGCTGCAGCCAGCAGTCAGTGCTGTGCCTCTGATGTGGGAGAGCCAACTTCAGGACACTGATCCACAAGACAGCTCCCAGCTCCACGTAATGTCAAATGGCAAAAATCTCCCAGAGATCGCCATCTCAACACCAACACCCAGCTTCACTCAACGACCAGCAAGCTACACTGCTGGACACCCTATGCCAAACAACTAGCAAGACAGGAACACAACCCCACCCATTAGCAGAGAGGCTACCTAAAATCATAATAAGTCCACAGACACCCCAAAACACACCAGCAGACGTGGACCTGCCCCAGAAAGACAAGATCCAGCTTCATCCACCAGAACACAGGCACGAGTCCCCTCCACCAGGAAGCCTATACAACCCACTGAACCAACCTTAGCCACTGGGGACAGACACCAAAAACAACGGGAACTACAAACCTGCAGCCTGCAAAAAAGAGACCCCAAACACAGTAAGATAAGCAAAATGAGAAGAAAGAAAAACACACAGCAGATGAAGGAGCAAGATAAAAACCCACCAGACCTAACAAATGAAGAGGAAATAGGCAGTCTACCCGAAAAAGAATTCAGAATAATGATAGTAAAGATGATCCAAAATCTTGGAAACAGAAAAGAGAAAATGCAAGCAACATTTAACAAGGACCTAGAAGAATTAAAGATGAAACAAGCAATGATGAACAACATAATAAATGAAATTAAAAATACTCTAGATGGGATCAATAGCAGAATAACTGAGGCAGAAGAAAGGATAAGTGACCTGGAGGATAAAATAGTGGAAATAATTACTGCAGAGCAGAATAAAGAAAAAAGAATGAAAAGAACTGAGGACAGTCTCAGAGATCTATGGGACAACATTAAACACACCAACATTCAAATTATAGAGGTTCCAGAAGAAGAAGAGAAAAGAAAAGGGACTAAGAAAATATTTGAAGAGATTATAGTTGAAATCTTCCCTAATATGGGAAAGGAAATAGTTAATCAAGTCCAGGAAGCACAGAGAGTCCAATACAGGATAAATCCAAGGAGAAACACGCCAAGACACATAATAATCAAACTGTCAAAAATTAAATACAAAGAAAACATATTAAAAGCAGCAAGGGAAAAATAACAAATAACACCCAAGGAAATGCCCCTAAGGTTAACAGCTGATCTTTCAGCAGAAACTCTGCAAGCCAGAAGGGACTGGCAGGACATATTTAAAGGGATGAAGGAGAAAAACCTACAACCAGATTACTCTAACCAGCAAGGACCTCCTTCAGATTTGATGGAGAAATTAAAACCTTTACAGACAAGCAAAAGCTGAGAGACTTCAGCACCACCAAACCAGCTTTACAACAAATGCTAAAGGATCTTCTCTAGGCAAGAAAAACAAGAGAAGGAAAAGACCTACAATAACAAACCCAAAACAATTAAGAAAATGGTAATAGGAACATACACATCGATAATTACCTTAAATGTAAATGAATTAAATGCTCCCACCAAAAGACACAGACTGGCTGAATGGATACAAAAACAAGACCATATATATGCTGTCTACAAGAGACCCACTTCAGACCTAGAGACACATACAGACTGAAAGTGAGGGGATGGAAAAAGATATTCCATGCAAATGGAAACCAAAAGAAAGCTGGAGTAGCAATTCTCATCTCAGACAAAACAGACTTTAAAATAAAAACTATTAGAAGAGACAAAGAAGGACACTACATAATGATCAAGGGATCGATCCAAGAAGAAGATATAACAATTGTAAATATTTATGCACCCAACATAGGAGCACCTCAATACATAAGGCAAATACTAACAGCCATAAAAGGGGAAATCGACAGTAACACATTCATAGTAGGGGACTTTAACACCCCACTTTCACCCATGGACAGATCATCCAAAATGAAAATAAATAAGGAAACACAAGCTTTAAATGATACATTAAACAAGATGGACTTAATTGATATTTATAGGACATTCCATCCAAAAACAACAGAATACACATTTTTCTCAAGTGCTCATGGAGCATTCTCCAGGATAGATCATATCTTGGGTCACAAATGAAGCCTTGGTAAAGTTAAGAAAATTGAAATTGTATCAAGTATTTTTTCAGACCACAACGCTATGAGACTAGGTATCAATTACAGGAAACGATCTGTAAAAAATACAAACACATGGAGGCTAAACAATACACTACTTAATAATGAACTGATCACTGAAGAAATCAAAGAGGAAATCAAAAAATACCTAGAAACAAATGACAATGGAGACACGACGACCCAAAACCTATGGGATGCAGCAACAGCAGTTCTAAGAGGGAAGTTTATTGCAATACAATCCTACCTTAAGAAACAGGAAACATCTCGAATAAACAACCTAACTTTGCACCTAAAGCAAGTAGAGAAAGAAGAACAAAAAACCTCAAAGTTAGCAGAAGGAAAAAAATCATAAAGATCAGATCACAAATGAATGAAAAAGAAATGAAGGAAACGATAGCAAAGATCAATAAAACTCAAAGCTGGTTCTTTGAGAAGATAAACAAAATTGATAAACCATTAGCCAGACTCATCAAGAAAAAAAGGGAGAAGACTCAAATCAATAGAATTAGAAATGAAAAAGGAGAAGTAACAACTGACACTGCAGAAATACAAAAGATCATGAGAGATTACTACAAGCAACTCTATGCCAATAAAATGGACAACCTGGAAGAAATGGACAAATTCTTAGAAATGCACAACCTGCCAAGACTGAATCAGGAAGGAATAGAAAATATGAACAGACCAATCACAAGCACTGAAATTGAAACTGTGATTAAAAATCTTCCAACAAACAAAAGCCCAGGACCAGATGGCTTCACAGGGGAATTCTATCAAACATTTAGAGAAGAGCTAACACCTATCCTTCTCAAACTCTTCCAAAATACAGCAGAGGAAGGAACACTCCCAAACTCATTCTATGAGGCCACTATCACCCTGATACCAAAACCAGACAAGGATGTCACAAAGAAAGAAAACTACAGGCCAAAATCACTGATGAACATAGATGCAAATATCCTCAACAAAATATTCGCAAACAGAATCCAACAGCACATTAAAAGGATCATACACCATGATCAAGTGGGGTTTATTCCAGGGATGCAAGGATTCTTCAATATATGCAAATCAATCAATGTGATACACCATACTAACAAATTGAAGGAGAAAAACCATATGGTCATCTCAATAGATGCAGAGAAAGCTTTCAACAAAATTCAACACCCAGTTATGATAAAAACCCTGCAGAAAGAAGGCATAGAGGGAAACTTCCTCAACATAATAAAGGCCATATATGACAAACCCAGAGCCAACATTGTCCTCAATGTGAAAAACAGAAAGCATTTCCACTAAGATCAGGAGCAAGACGAGGTTGCCCACTCTCACCACTCTTATTTAACAGTTTTGGAAGTTTTACCCACAGCAATCAGAGAAGAAAAGGAAATAAAAGGAATCCAAATCGTAAAAGAAGAAGTAAAGCTGTCACTGGTTGCAGATGACATGATACTATATATAGAGAACCCTAAAGATGCTACCAGAAAACTACTAGAGCTAATCAATGAATTTGGTAAAGTAGCAGGATACAAAATTAATGCACAGAAATCTCTTGCATTCCTATACACTAATGAAGAAAAATCTGAAAGTGAAATCAAGAAAACCCTCCCATTTACCACTGCAACTAAAAGAATAAAATATCTAGGAATAAACCTACCTAAGGAGAAAAAAGACCTGTATGCAGAGAATTATAAGACACTGATGAGAGAAATTAAAGATGATACCAACAGATGGAGAGATATACCACGTTCTTTGAGTGGAAGTATCAACATTGTGAAAATTACTCTACTACCCAAAGCAATCTACAGATTCAATGCAATCCCTATCAAACTACCACTGGCATTCTTCACAGAACTAGAACAAAAAATTTCACAATTTGTATGGAAACACAAAAGACCCCGAATAGCCAAAGCAATCTTGAGAACGAAAAACAGAGCTGGAGGAATCGGGTTCCCTGATTTCAGACTATACTACAAAGCTACAGTAATCAAGACAGTATGGTACTGGCACAAAAACAGAAAGATAGATCAATGGAACAGGATAGAAAGCCCAGAGATAAACCCATGCACATATGGTCACCTTATCTTTGATAAAGGAGGCAGGAATGTACAGTGGAGAAAGGACATCCTCTTCAATAAGTGGTGCTGGGAAAACAGGACAGGTACATGTAGAAGTATGAGATTAGATCACTCCCTAACACCATAAACAAAATAAGCTCAAAATGGATTAAAGATCTAAATGTAAGGCCAGAAACTATCAAACTCTTAGAGGAAAACGTAGGCAGAATACTCTATGACATAAATCACAGCAAGATCCTTTTTTACCCACTTCCTAGAAAAATGGAAATAAAAACAAAAATAAACAAATGGGACCTAATGAAACTTCAAAGCTTTTGCACAGCAAAGGAAACCATAAAGAAGACCAAAAGACAACGCTCAGAATGGGAGAAAATATTTGCAAATGAGGCAACTGACAAAGGATTAATCTCCAAAATTTACAAGCAGCTCATGCAGCTCAATAACAAAAAAACAAACAACCCAATCCAAAAATGGGCAGAAGACCTAAATAGACGTTTCTCCAAAGAAGATATACAGACTGCCAACAAACACATGAAGGAATCCTCAATATCATTAATCATTAGAGAAATGCAAATTAAAACTACAATGAGATATCATCTCACACCAGTCAGAATGGCCATCATTAAAAAATTTTGAAACAATAAATGCTGGAGAGGGTGTGGAGAAAAAGGAACACTCTTGCACTGCTGGTGGGAATGTGAATTGGTAAAGACACTATGGAGAACAGTATGGAGGTTCCTTAAAAAACTACAAATAGAACTACCATATGACCCAGCAATCCCACTATTGGGCATATACCCTGAGAAAACCATAATTCAAAAAGAGTCATGTACCAAAATGTTCATTGTAGCTCTATTTACAATAGCCAGGAGATGGAAACAACCTAAGTGTCCATCATCGGATGAATGGATAAAGAAGATGTGGCACATATATACAATGGAATATTACTCAGCCATAAAAAGAAACGAAATTGAGCTATTTGTAATGAGGTGGATGGACCTAGAGTCTGTCATACAGAGTGAAGTAAATCCGAAAGAGAAAGACAAATACCACATGCTAACTCATATATATGGAATTTAAGAGAAAAAACAATGTCATGAAGAACCTAGTGGTAAGACAGGAATAAAGACACAGACCTACTAGAGAATGGACTTGAGGATATGGGGAGGGGGAAGGGTAAGCTGTGACAAAGTGAGAGAGTGGCATGGACATATATACACTACGTAAATATACAAACGTAAAATAGATAGCTAGTGAGAAGCAGCTGCATGGCACAAGGAGATCAGCTCGGTGCTTTGTGACCACCTAGAGGGGTGGGATAGGGAGGGTGGGAGGAAGGGAGATGCAAGAGGGAAGAGATATGGGAACATACGTATATGTATAACTGATTGAGTTTGTTATAAAGCAGAAACTTACACACCATTGTAAAGCAATTATACTCCAATAAAGATGTAAAAAAACAACTCTATGTCAATAAAATGGACAAACAAGAAGAAATAAATTCTTAGAAATGTACAATCTCCTAAGACTGAACCAGGAAGAAATAGATAATATAAACAGACCAATTACCAGTAATGAAAATGAAGCAGTAATTTTCAAACTCCCAACTAATGAAAATCTAGGACCAGATGGCTTCACAGGTGAGTTATACCAAACATTTAGAGAAGAGTTAAAACCTAAGCTGAAACTATTCCAAAAAATTACAGAGGAAGGAGCACTTCCAAACTCATTCTACGAGGCCACCATCACCCTGATACCAACACCAGACAAAGATATAACAAAAAAGAAAAGTACAGGACAATATCGCTGCAGAACACAGATGCAAAAACCCTCAAAAAAATATTAGCAAACAAAATCCAACAACACATTAAAAGGGTCATATACCATGATCAAATGGGATTTATCCCAGGGATGCAAGGATTTTTCAATATCTGAAAATCAATCAGTGTGATACACCACATTAACAAATTCAGTAATAAAAACTATATGATCATCTCAATGGATGCAGAAAAATCTTTTGACAAACTTGAACATCTATTCATGATAAACTTTCTCCAGAAAGTGGGCAAAGAGGGTACATATTTCAACATAATAAAAGTCATATATAGGAAAACCACAGCTAACATCATACTCAACAGTGAAAAGCTGAAAGCATTCCCTCTAAGATCAGGAACAAGACAAGGATGCCCATTTGCACCACTTTTATTAAACACAGTATTGGAAGTCCTAGCCATAGCAATCAGAGAAGAAAAATAAATAAAGGAATCCGCATAGGAAAGGAAGAAGTAAAATTGTCACTCTTTGCAGATGACATGATACTATATGCAGAAAATTCTAAAGATGACACCAGAAAACTACCAGAGCTCATCAATGAATTCAGTAAAGTTTCAGGATACAAAATTAATATACAGAAATCTGTTGCACTTCTATACACTAACAATGAAATAGCAGAAAGAGGAATTAAGGAAACAATCCTCTTTACAACTGCATCAAAAAGAATAAAATACCTAGGAATAAACTCACCTAAGGAGGCAAAAGACCTCTACTCTGAAAACTTTAAGACACTGATGAAAGAAAGTGGAGATGACACAAACAGATGGAAAGATATATCGTGTTCTTGGATTGAGAGACTCAATATTGTTAAAATGACCATACTACCCAAGAAAATCTACAGATTCAATGCAATCCCTATCAAATTACCAATGGCATTTTTCACAGAAGTAGAACAAAAAATTTTTAAATTTGTATAGAAACACAGAAGACCCTGAATAACCAAAACAATCTTGAGGAAGAATAGAGCTGGAAGAATCATGCTCCCTGACTTTAGACTATACTATAAAGCTACAGTAATCAAAATGATATAGTACTAGGACAAAAACAGACATATAGATCAATGGACCAGGACAGAGAGCCCAGAACTAAATCCACACAGTTTGGGTCAATTAATCCATGACAAAGGAGGCAAGAAAGTACAGTGGAGAAAAGACAGTCTCTTCAATAAGGGGTACTGGGAAAACTGGACAGCTACATGTAAAAGAATGAAATTAGAACATTCTCTAACTCCATATACAAAAATAAATTCAAAATAGATTAAAGACCGAAATGTAAGACTGGCTACTATAAAACTTCTAGAGGAAAACATAGGCAGAACACTCTGACATAAATCACAGCAATATTTTTTTGGGTTCCTCTCTTAAAGAAAATAAAATAAAAAATAAACAAATGGGACCTAATTATACTTAAAAGCTTTTGCACAGTAAAGGAAACCATAAACAAAATGAAAAGACAACTTACTGAATGGGAGAAAATATTTGCAAATGATATGACAGATAAGGGATTAATATCCAACCTATATAAACAGCTTGTACAACTCAACACCGAAAAAAAAAAAAAAAAACTGATTAAAGTATGGGCAGAAGAACTGAAGAGACAGATTTCCAAAGAGGAAATGCAGATGGCCAACAGGCACGTGAAGAAATGCTCAATATCACTAATAATCAAGAAAATGCAAATCAAAACTACAATGAGCTATCACCTCACACCTGTCAGAATGGCTATCATCAAATGTCTACAAATAACAAATGTTGGCAAAGATGTAGAGAAAAGGGAACCCTTTGTACACTGTTGGGGGGAATATAAATTCATGCAGCCACAGTGGAAAACAGGATGGAGGTTTCTCAAAAAACTAAACACAGAACTACCATATGACCCAGAAATTCCATTTCTGGTCATACATCTGAAAAACCCAAAATGCTAATTGGAAAAGATACACTCACCTCAATGTTCATAGCAGCATTATTTACAATTACCAAGATATGAATCAACCTAAGTGTCCATCAACAGATGAATGGATAAAGAAGATGTAATACCTATACACACACATACACACACACACGCACACACACACACACACACACACAGTGGAACACTGCAGAGCCATGAAAAAATATAATAATGCCATTTGCAACAGCATGGATTGACTTGGAGGGTATTATGCTAAGTTAAATAAGACATGTACTGTATGATATCCCTAATATGTGAATCAAAAAAATACAACAAACTAGTAAATATAATAAAAAAGAAACAGACTCACAGATATAGAGAACTAGTAGTTACCAGTGGGGAGAAGGAAGGGGGAGGGACAATATAGAGGTAGGGGATTAAGAGGTACAAACTGTTATGCACAAAATAAGCTACAAGGATATACTGTACAACACAGGGAATATAGCCAATATTTTATAATAACTGTAAATGGAATATATCCTTTAAAAATATGTGAGTCACTATACTGTACAGGTATAATTTATGTAATATATCAACTATACTTCAGTAAAAAATTTGTTTCTCCTGAGCAAGTTAAGATATCCTTCTCTAAGTATTCTTCATATACTTCCATTTAGTGGTTAGACTCTGATAACACAATTGGGCATAAAGAAGATGGGCACTGAAAGTGGAGTTTCGCACCCTGAGAGGCATGAAACTATTGAGGGCCCCAAAAGAAATTTTGTAGAAATTTTAATCTATCTTATATTGAGTTGATCCAGAACGTACAAGAACCAAGCAGTGAAGTAGAAGATTCTCAATTCAGCACAACAGATCCTGAGAAAACTGAGATCATTCTGTTTATCTTTGTCACCTGTTTCCCCCCACTTTATTTAGCAACAGTATTACTAAACATAATTAAATGACTACCTAATTTTCTATTAAAGCTCACTGAACCAAGTTCTTATCTGTTTATTTACATCAAAATTTTCAATCACTGTGTCATGATACACTGATTTGGAGGAAAACAGTGTTGCCATTCTTTTGTGCCAGAAAGTATGTAAATCCTGCAATCTGTTTTATCCATACAACCTCATTAAACATTATTGTGTGGAATTTTTGTACATGTTAACATTAACCTCATCTGTGGTGACCAAGAAAAAGAGCCACTGGAATCCATGGTAAAAAAAAAAAAATTGTGTGTGTACATGTCTCATTATAAACAACTCTGATACTTCCTTAAAGTAAGTTCCAAGGATAAGAAGGATTGGGACAGGTTGAAAATATTTAATATACAAAATGGACATTTCTATTTCTTTTTTGGGGGGATTAATAATTTATTGATATTCTTTATTTTTTATGAAGTTGTGGGGTTTGTGGGAGGATGAGAGGAGGCTTATCTTTTTCAGAATTATAATCATTGATCTATTATATGTATTAGAAATCTATTTCTCAGTTTATTGAAAACGTTTGTTTTCAAGTTAATTAAGTTTCAATCCTTCTTTTTTCTGGTTATCTATTTTATATACAGCAGTGTGTATAAGCTAATCCCAACCTCCTAATTTATCCCTCCCCCTCCCCTTTCCTCTTTGGTAACCATAAGTTTGTTTTCTATGTCTGTGGGTCTGTTTCTGTTTTATAGATATGTTCATTTGTATCTTTTTTTTTTTTTTAGGTTCCACATATAAGTGATATCATATATTTGTCTTTGTCTGGCTTATTTCACTTAGTATGATGATCTCTAGGTACATCCATGCTGCTGCAAATGGCATTATTTCATTCTATCTTATGGCTGAGTAATATTGCATTGTAACATACATATACACCACATCTTCTTTATCCATTTTTTCTGTCAATGGACACTTAGCTTGATTCCATATCTTGGCTATTGTAAATAATGCTGCAGTGAACATTGGGATGCATGTATCTTTTACGAATTATAGTTTTCTCTGGATATGTGCCCAGGAGTGGGATTGCAGGATCATATGGTAGCTCTATTTTTAGCTTTATAAGGAGCCTCTATACTGTTCTCCATAGTGGCTGTACCAATTGACATTCCCACAAACAGTGTAGGAGGGTTCCCTTTTCTCCACACCTTCTCCAGTATTTATTACTTACAGACTTTTTCATTATGGCCATTCTAATCAAAGTGAGGTGATACCTCATTGTAGTTTTGATTTGCATTTCTCTAATTATTGATGTTGAGCACTTTTTCATGTGCCTGTTGGCCATCTGTATGTCTTTTTAGGAGAAATGTCTATTTGGGTGTTCTGCCCATTTTTTTTTAATAGATCTTTATTGGAGTATAATTGCTTCACAATACTGTGTTAGTTTCTGTTTCTCCACCAAAGTGAATCAGCCATATGCATACATATGTCCCCATATCCCCTCTCTTTTGAGCCTCCCTCCCATTCACCCTATCCCACTCCTCTAGGTCATCGCAAAGCACTGAGCTGATCTCCCTGTGCTATGCTGCTGCTTCCCACTAGTTATTTCACATTCGGTAGTATATATATGTCGATGCTACTCTCACTTCGCCCCAGCATTCTGCCCATTTTTTGATTGGGTTGTTTGTTTTTTGATATTGAGCTGTGTGAGCTGTTTGTATATTTTGGAAATTAATCTCCTGTTGGTTACATAGTTTGCAAATATTTTCTCCCATTCTGTAGGCTGTCTTTTCATTTTCTTTATGGTTTCCTTTGCTGTGCAAAAGCTTCTAAGTTTAATTAGGTCCCATTTGTTTCTCTTTTTATTTCTATTACTCTAGGAGATGGATCCAAAAAGCAGCAAAAGCAGTTCTAAGAGGGAAGTTTATAGGGATATAAGCTTACCTCAGAAAACAAGAAAAATCTCAAAAAGACAACCTAACCTTACACCTCAAACAACTAGAGAAAAAAGAACAAAAAAAGGCCCAAAGTTAGCAGAAGGAAATAAATCATAACATTTTAAATCTTTTATATTGGGTGATGAATTGTTTTTGATTGTGGGTTCTCCCTTTGGTTTAATTCCTATATGTAAGCAATTCCTTTCCTCAGAGATCAGATAAATACCACCAATATTTGTTTTTATTTCAAGATTTTAATTTTTCCATTAAATGTTTTTATCTGGAATTTCTTTTGATGTACTGTGGAAAGTATGTATCTCTTTTAGTTCTATTATTGTTCAAATAAATATCCCAGCACAATTAGTTGAACTATATCCTTTCTGATTTTAAATGTCATAATTATCAGTCCCCAAATATACATATATAAAGTCCCTTCATGGATCTGGCAGGGGGAAAGGAAGAGTAATTATTGTGAATTAGGCCTAGAATGTTCTCCATAACAATGTCCTACTATAGGTGGAAAAACTAGCTTTCTTCTCTTAAAAAAAAAATATATATATATATATTAGACTTACATTCTCCATCTTCCAAGTCTTCTTTAGTTCCTTTAATTATTCTATAATGTTACTCCTTTCTTCTTCACATTGTGAAAGAATTTCTAAATTTTTTTCTATATTATTCATGTAATTTCTGCAAAATCCTCAAGCTTTATATTGTTCTATCACATAGTATATAGGAGTAATGTTTCTGCTATTCCACATTTCTATGCTTATAAAATTTGACACACAAATCTAGAGTTTCCCAGTTTTAAAATATTGATGATTGTCAGTAATAATAGAGTACAAAATATTTTATTATCTTCTTCTCAGGAGTAAATTCTGAATTGGCTCTCAGTGACATTTCTGGGATGGTCCTCTTTTCTATATATCTACTTTTTTTTTTCCCATTGGTACATATTTTTTTTTAATTTATTATTGGTGTCTTTTTATTGAAGTATAGTGGATGTACAATGTTTCAGATGTATAGCAAAGTGATTCAGTTATACATATACATATATATATTCTTTTTCAGATTCTTTTCCATTATAGGTTATTACAAGATATTGAATATAGTTCCCTGTGCTGTAGTAGGTCCTGTTGTTTATGCATTTTATATATAGTAGTGTGTATCTGTTAATGCCAAATTCTTTTTAAAAACTCTCAAATTTTATTCATTTGCCCTAAATTTCTGTGACATTATACATTCTTCCCCACTCCCATCATTTTAAAACTTTAGTCATTTTAATGGATATCTGTATGAGAAAGGGGGCGGAAAAAGGATGCAGGCAGGATTGAGTAATAATTCAAAATTGGTTAAAACATTTGCATTTTTAAAAACAACATATCAGCTGACTTCAAACTTCTCAGTAACACTGAACACAAGAAAGAACTGAAGCACTACAGTGGAGTGTAGCAGCACGAGCTCTGCTTTCAAGTCCAGGTTCTACCAATTATTACTTTTATAACCTTGGGTGAGCTACATATTCTTTCAAAGTGGCATCATCTATAAATTAGGACAATAATACCAGCCTCACAGAGTGATAGCAAAGCTTAAATGATACTGAGTACATTAACGACATAGCACAGTGCATCATAAATACCATATGTTATTAAATATAAGATTTCAAGGATTGTAAAATACACCATTATTTTATCTACTATTAAGTAAGGAAGTAAAAGACTGTCAATTAAACTGTGACATAATGCCTTAATGATAATCCTAAGTGACAATCCATCACACCAGCCTCTCATTTGCTTTGAAATTAATTTCAGCTACACCAAGGTTTTTGGCAGTTTCTCATGCTTTCATTTGCATTCCTTTGAGTATGATAGACAGTATCTGTGCACAAAAATCTATAATAAATAACTAATAGAGTTCAGTCCTCTACTTTAGGGTTCTGTCCTTTCTTTGATCACTTAAAGCATTTTGTTTATGCAAAAAAAAATAGAATTATAATCGTTCTTCCAATAATTAATATTTCTGTATTAACATCAAATTGATGCCTTACCTCTCTGATCTATGACTTTCTTTATATTCAATAACTTCTAATTGCTGAACTTGTGTGTAATTCTTTTGAAGACATTTGACATGGAATTTAAATTCAATATGTGCAGTAACACCAATAAATGCACTTTACGGAATTGATGACAAACAAAGAATTGTGACCAAATTTGTGCATGAGTAACAAAACTGTCATTGCCACCCCAAGTGCCACTCCAAAGAGCCACCCCAAAGTGACTGTATGAGCTTGTTAATTACAAGTTTCATCACAATTTCACAAATGTTAAAATATAAAAATGTACCTTTTAGAATTGATGAAATATACTCAGCAAATATTAACAATTTGTATTATTATAAATCATGGACAGCAAAAGTTTGTGTTCATAAAAATCTTATATCCATTTGTATTTTAAGTTTTTTGAAAAACACCAGAAAAAATACATTCAGATGAGCAAACATCCAAACATGTACCTACTGTTTTTTATGAAATAGATTACTTAAAAATTATATTATAAACTGTGATAAAGCCATATGATAGAATCTTATTCAGCCATAAAAGAAGAAATATCAATTAACATGAAAAGACATGACAAACCTGAAATGCATACTGCTAACTGAAAGAAGCCAGTCTGATACAGCTACGTACTGTCTGATTCCAATTACGTGAGCTTTTGGAAAAGACAAAAGAATAATGAAAGTAAAATATATGGAATCTAAAAAAAAAATGGTTCTGAAGAACCTAGGGACAGGACAGGAATAAAGACGCAGACGTAGAGAATGGACTTGAGGACACGGGGAGGGGGAAAGGTAAGCTGGGACGAAGTGAGAGAGTGGCATAGACATATATACCACCAAATGTAAAATAGATAGCTGATGGGAAGCAGCCACATAGCACAGGGAGATCAGCTCAGTGCTTTGTGACCACCTAGAGGGGTGGGATAAGGAGGGTGGGAGGGAGACACAAGAGGGAGGAGATATGGGGATACATGTATATGTAGAGCTGATTCACTTTGTTATACAGCAGAAACTAACACACCATTGTAAAGCAATTAGACTCCAATAAAGATGTTAAAAAAAAAAATCAGTGGTTACTAGGGGAGTGAGGTGGATAAGATTGAATAGGTAAAGTATAGGGTATTTTTTAGGGCAGTTAAACTATTCTATATGATACTATAATGGTGGATATATGGCATTATGCATTTGTTAAAACTCACACAATGTTAAAGAACAAATGATGAAAATAAAATCATTTAGGAGATAGAGGTATCCTAGGAAGGAATGTAGACTGACAAGAGAACCTAACTGTACTACAAGAGAACTGACAAGAGAACCTAACTGTACTACAAATGTATGAAATAACCTCACCTTTAGAGGGTGGGCATAAAAAATCCTGACCTAAATTACCTTGAAAATGAGTGCAGTCTATGAAAGAAACAACAAAAGAAAACAAAAGAAATGTGATTATGTATGTATTCCACTCTAGTGACAAAGTTGTTTCCAACCGTGGCATTGATTAACAATTCTGATAGTGCTATACATGTGTACATGTGTACTGCAATTGAACAATTTAGGAAATATCTGGTAGGTAGTGGAAGAAAAATTTCTCACTGTTGGACTAGAACTTTACAGATAAGCAAGGGAGGAGGCTAGAATGATGCATGTGGTAATGGATTAGAGTTGGAAATCTCAGAATGGACTCATGTTTAGCTCAGTACAGGTATGTATGGTTACATATGCAAAGTATATATACACAGGTTTGTATACGCAAATATGTTTCCTTACTCTGTCAGTTGAAAGGGCCTAGAAGAAATCACACTCCAGTAGCAATGAACACACTAACACCTAGATCTTGTTTTTTAATACCAGTCTCCAATAAAAGTAACCAGCGTTCCTTAGAGAAATGGCTGATTCAAGGACAAGCTGGAAATATTTCAGATGAATGTGAAGCATGTTGTGGTTCTATAAAGTGAGGTTACTTGGCAGGAAAAAAAAATCCTACATTTCTGAAGTATGTGAAAGGGACATAGGAGCCAACTGAAAGAGCTCCCAATGGCCTAAGATGGACACTTTGAGTGACAAAATAAAGTAGCATTGGATTATAACCTAAAGTATGAAGTAAGTATCCATAAGTTCATACTGATATAAATAAATGATTGGATAAATACACAAGTGGGGAAGGGATTAGACAAATCAGTGTTACAAAATCCTAAATAATTTATGTAGATATTCTGCCCTTAAAAAGGGGAAGCATAAATTCCCACCCTTTAAGAATAGGCTACACATAATGAAAAAACATAAGCAGCTTTACAAACATTTTACAAACCTGACAAATACTACCTCAGTTCAAGGTCAACATGAATAGTGAAAAATCATATTGGCAGTATACATCTGTGATGGTTAGTTCTGTGTCAGTTTGTTAGGCTATAGTACTCAGTTATTTAATCAAATACTCATCTAGGTATTGCTATGAAGGTATTTTGTAGATGCAGTTAAAAAATCTATAATCTACTGACGTTAAGTAAGAAAATTACTCTTGATAATGTGGGTAGGCCTCACTGAATCAGTTGAAGACCTTAAGAATAAAAACTCAGGTTTCCTGTAGAAGAAATTCTGCCTCAACGTTGCAGCATCAACTCCTGCCTGAGTTTCCAGCCTGTGAACCTGTCCTACAGATTTCAGGCTTGCCCATGCTCACAATTGTGTGAGCCAATTACTTAAAATAATTCTCTTTATACAGATCCGCTTGGTTCTGTTTCTCTGGAGAACCCTGACTGATACAGTACCCTTGACATGATGTGATGAAAACAGCACTTCATCTCTGTGGTCTTCTTCTCAAAATCCATAACTCCATTTGAATCATTAGAAAAACATGAGGAAAATTCCAATGGAGGGACATCCTACAAAATACTTAGCCAATACCCATCACAACAGTCAAGGTCGTCAAAAACAAGGAAAGTCTAAGAAAATTGAGCCTAAGGAGATATGTTCCTATTACCATTTTCTTAATTGTTTTGGGTCTGTTTTTGTAGGTCTTTTCCTTCTCTTGTGTTTCCTGCCTAAAGAAGTTCCTTTAACATTTGTTGTAAAGCTGGTTTGGTGGTGCTGAATTCTCTTAACTTTTGCCTATCTGTGAAGGTTTTAATTTCTCAGTCGAATCTGAATGAGATCCTTGCTGGGTAGAGTATTCTTGGTTGTAGGTTTTTCCCTTTCATCACTTTAAATATGTCCTGCCACTCCCTTCTGGCTTGCAGAGTTTCTGCTGAAAGATCAGCTGTTAACCTTATGGGGATTCCCTTGTATATTATTTGTTGCTTTTCCCTTGCTGCTTTTAATACTTTTTCTTTGTATTTAATTTTTGATAATTTGATTAATATGTGTCTCGGCATGTTTCTCTTTGGATTTATCCTGTATGGGACTCTCTGTGCTTCCTGGACTTGATTGACTATTTCCTTTCCCATGTTAGGGAAGTTTTCAACTATAGTCTCTTCAAATATTTTCTCAGACCCTTTCTTTTCCTCTTCTTCTTCTGGAACCCCTATAATTTGAATGTTGGTGCGTTTAATGTTGTCCCAGAGGTCTCTGAGACTGTCCTCCATTCTTTTCATTCTTTTTTCTTTATTCTGCTCCCTGGCAGTTATTTCCACCATTTTATTTTCCAGCTCACTTATCCGTTCTTCTGCCTCAGTTATTCTGTTACTGATTCCTTCTAGAGTATTTTTAATTTCAGTAATTGTGTTGTTAACCACTGTTTGTTTGCTCTTTAGTTCTAGGTCCTTTTTAAATGTTTCTTGTATTTTCTCCATTCTCTTTCCTAGATTTTTTATCATCTTTATTATCATTACTCTGAATTCTTTTTCAGGTAGCTTGCCTATTTCGTCTTCAGTTATTTGGTCTTGTAAGTTTTTACCTTGCTCCTTCATCTGTAACATATTTTTTTGTCGTTTTATTTATTTATTTATTTTTGATGGGTGGTGCTGTATTTCTGTCTTATGGTTGTTTGGCCTGAGACGCCCAACACTGGAGTTTGCAGGCAGTTGGATAGAGCTGGGTCTTGGTGCTGAGATGAGGACCTCCCAGAGGCCTCACTCTGATTGATATTCTCTGGGGTCTGAGGTTCTGTGTTAGTCCAGTGGTTTAGACTGAGAGCTCCCACCACAGAAGCCTGGGCCTGACCTCGGCCTGGGAACCAAGATCCTGCAAGCTTCATGGCATGGTAAAAAAAAAAAAAAAAAAAAAAAAAAGAAGAAGAAAAAAGAAAAAAAGAAGCAGTACAATATCAAAGAATAAAAAACAATAAAATTAGAATGATAAAATATATATTAGGAAAAATAAAACTATAATTGAAACAACTGCAACAGGGTAAAATAAAACCACAACAGAAAAAAAAAATGAT
Organism: Monodon monoceros; assembly: GCF_005190385.1. Lineage (NCBI taxonomy): Eukaryota > Metazoa > Chordata > Mammalia > Artiodactyla > Monodontidae > Monodon > Monodon monoceros. The sequence goes on from NW_021703768.1 coordinate 72,103,520, forward strand.
GGGGGGGGGGAACAAGCCAAAAGGGGAGATCACTAACAAAGTATAAAGAATAAAATAAAATTAGAAAACTAAAAGATTTTTTAAGAAAAATAAAAATATAAAAGAATCAACAACAATGGATCAACAAGGTAAAAGAGAACCCCAATCTAAAAGAGGAAAAAAGGAAAAAAAACAAAAGCCTTGGCTATAGGGGCGGAGTTTAGGCACGGGCTGGAACTTAGGCAGGGGTTGGTGTTTAGGGTGGGGCGGGGCCTAGGCAGGGCGACGTTTAAGCGTGGGGTGGGGCCTCTGCTTAGGACCTGCCGCAGAAAGGAAGAAGCCGCATGTGGAAAGGAGGGCCTCTGGAGTGTGGAGTTCCGGAGTCTGGAGGTAGGGCCCTGGGTGAGGGTGTGTGGGTGGGGTTTAGGCCCAGCGTGTTGGAAGGGGTCTCAGAGGGTGTCTCCGAGTGCAGAGGTAGGGCCCTCGGTGGGTGTGTAGGGGCGGGGCTTGGGCTCTGTGCAGCAGCAGGGAGGCTCTGAGGGCAGAGGATTAGGCCTGGGAGCCCAAGAGGCTTCCCAGTGCCTAAGTGGACAGGATAAGCACTGGCCACGTTTCCTTCAGTTCCTTCACGCCCCTCCCCCACCGTCTCCCCCAGGGTCTCCCCCTGTCACCTCTGGACCCCCAACCGTGGGTGGGTCCCGCTGGGTGTAGGAACTCCTTCCCTAACCCAGCCGCCCCTCAGGGGTGCCAGTCCCAGAGGTCCGGCCTTTACTTTTCCTCCCCCTTTCCTCCTTCCCACTCCCTCGGGACCTGCGTGGCTGGAGGGGGCCTAGGTGGGCAGAGGATCAGGCCCCGGATCTCAGCAGGTTCCTGGGGGCCCAACTGGGCAGGGGAAACCTGGCCACGACCCCCTTTTCATCCTCTGCCCTCCCAATGGTCCCCCAATTTCCCCCTTTGGGCGTGGGATCCCTTCCCCGCCCACAGCCACCCCTCAGGGTCCCCAGTCCCCTCCAGCCTCCACTTCTCTTCCCCCTTCACTCCCCCCATGCCCCACACCCTACCCAGTCTCTGGGGATTCCTCCCATCCCCTTGGTTGTCCATGGTCCCCCACCAGTGCCTGGTAGGTGCCCTAGTTTTGAGACGCGAATTCTGTTTCCTCCTAGTATGCCATCTTGACTCTGTCCTCTTATTATACATTTTAAAATGATACAGCCTGCCCCAACAAATTCAATGTGCAAATGACCATTGTTATTTCATTTAAATGCTTATGTTCTTGAATACTCTATTAGAAGCATGAATACTGTCTAGTACCTTCCTATTTAGGACCATCATACACTTCAAATGCTCTACCTCGTACACCAAATAGAGGAAGCCATACAAACATCAGTTCAGCACTTCCACTGTGCTTACTGACACAATGTTGCTGTTCAAGACTGACCCTGCACCCTGTCAGGTTGCTGCTCAGGCTCTCCTGATTCTTGGATACCCTGCAAAGCATGCTATACCTACGTTGTGCCAGAGAAGCCCTCCTGAACAACATGTTATGGCAAATATTTCACTTCATGTCAGCATAAGACTTTTGAGGTCTGAAAACATTATAGACAAAAATATAAGGGAAATACAAAAACAAACAAAACAAAGAAAGAAAATAAGGTAAAGTCCATGAAATAGGCAAAGGACACAAGCACCCTACCTCCCAAATACACACACATGCATGTGCACACACACACACACACACACACACACACACACGTGCACAACTACCGTGCATAAGGGAAAATGCTTAACCTTTTGGTAAAAAGACAAAGTTATGTGCATTCTTTTATTTAGCAAATTGGTAAATATTTTAAAAAAATAATATTCAGGGGACTTCCCTGGTGGCACTGCGGTTAAGAATCCACCTGCCAACGCAGGGGACACAGGTTTGAACCCTGGTCCGGGAAGATCCCACCTGCCACAGAGCAACTAAGACCGTGCACCACAATTACTGAGCCTGTGCTCTAGAGCCCGAGAGCCACAACTACTGAGCCCGTGCACCTAGAGCCTGTGCTCAGCAACAAGAGAAGCCACTGCAACGAGAAGCCCGCGCACTGCAACGAAGAGTAGCACCCACTCACCGCAACTAGAGAAAGCCCGCACACAGCAACAAAGACCCAATGCAGCCAAAAATAAATAAATTAATTTAAAAAACATTCAGTTGTGTCAAAGTCCTGGTGAGATGGACAGCGTCACATCCTGCCACAGAGTGTGAACTAAGAAGATATTTCTGCGAGGCAAATTGGAATATGTATTTAAAACCTTTAAAGTGTTCAAATGTTCTGTGAAAGCAATGTCTAGAAATCCGTCTTATGGACAGATTTGCAATGCACCAAATGATTAAAATACAAGGTATTTATGATATAGTATTTTTAAGAATAGCAAAACTACGGAAAACAATCTGATTGTCTAGATGAGACTACTAGAGTCTTCAAAGGTAGAAGACCCACTGGTGATATCATTTTCATTGTTTTCAATTTATTTTTACTTTTCACTATTTTGTTTTGTTGTTTTTGTTGTTGCTTATGAGTTAAAGGTTGAAATAACATGAATACTGTCATATGTATGTTACATTTGCCAGTGTCATCTTAAACATGTGGTAATAGCTACAAAAGAATTTAATGATAGCACAGAAACAACTATGTTATAAAGTTAGACTTGAAGGTAATATGATTTATTAGGTTGTGTTTAGGTGCATCACTTACTTTCTTTAGCCCTTGGTTTTCTTATCTCAAAACCAGGAAGTAACTACTCCAAAGGCTTATTAAGAGGATAAAATCAAAGAAATTTTAAGTGCTTATTTGACAGTATTTCTCATAAGAGGAACCCACTGCAAATGTACCACATTCAGTTAGTAGAGTTAAATAATTAGTCATATGGATGGATACTGGTCATGAGGACTGTTTGGAGAAACTAAATAGGAAGGAGGAAACCTCAAATGATAGCTTTTTGTCACCTTAAGGGGGGGGGATGAGCAAAGAACACAGTTGGAATTTGGCAAAGTAGAGCAGATCTAGTGACACTTGAACTGTCACCATGGCATGTAACTTCCCTTCTACAGAAATATTATTTTAAGGGAAAAAAAATGTCAATGCATTAGGAATGGAGCAATGAGTGATCTACAGATGCATTTGTAGCTCTACCTTGAGCAAAGGAAATTGGGACAGCTTTATGCAACAAGGTGTAAGAACATGAAAAGAAGAATTTGTGTTATATATTAAGCGTTAGGTATAAAAGACTAAAAATAGGCCAAGTGCTCAAAGCATGGCAGATCTATTGTATATCTTACTGACTGTTTGCAGAATAAATAATAAACTGATTGTGTTTCCATGTTGTCTCCTCTGTCCTGTCTGGTGACACTGCTAGATGGAAGAAAACTTCAAAAATGTATGAACATAAAATGTTACAGAACAACATTTCAATTAATTTAATTGTTCATTATCAGTATTGCTTATAATAATACTATAAATATCATTATTACTATTATTAAATTTCATCTTTCTGTTATTGGACTAGTCTCTTCTAAACCAAAGTCAAAGGCAATGAAAAAGCTATGCCACTTCTAGCTGTTAGTGTTGCTTGCAGATCACCCTGGTTTCTCATAACCACCAGCATTGCTACCTACATTGCTTATACTGCATCGCAAACACCCCATTATCTAAATATTTCTACCTATCTTTGCCTTCCATTCATTGGAATACATTCATTCTTTGTTCTTTTCACTCAGGGACCCTAAAGTAAGGTAGCTAATCTGATAAACCACTGAATCAGCACAATTACACGAATGTATGGCCTTTCCTCAAGGATGCTGTGCACATTTTAATAAAGCTTTTCCAGATTTCATGACAAGAGAGTGGTGAGAATAACTTGCTAGTAGAAGAAAAAAGTTGTCTACCCACTTTGCCTAAATGTAAAATCAGCCCAATATATGACCATCCAGATCTAGACTGAGGCACATTACCCAGCTGTTGGTTGAGCTTAGATGAGGGTAGAGCCCTGGAGACACAGATAGAAGAGGCTGAGACCTTGAATTATTGCAAGAAACAGAATTCCATGAAGTGCACTCCCCCAGTCCACCATTGCCAGCACTGCTACTTCACTGTGGCCTGTGATGTGAATGAGAACTGAAGAGAGAAATTCTCCTGCTGGCACTAAGGAAGCAAACTGCCACGTTGTGAAGAGAGCCACATGCAGAGAATGGCAGGCAGCCTCTAGAAGCTGACACTGCCCCCCAGCTGACAGCCAGCAAGAAAATAGTGACCTGGTTCTATAGCCATAATGAACTAAATTCTACCAACAACCAGTGAGCTTGGAGAAAGACCATAAGTCTCAGAAGCATTTGTAGCTCTCGCCAGTCACTTGATTTCAGCTTGGTGGGCAGAGAACTCATCTACGCCATGTGCAGACTTCTGACCTACAGAACTGAGATAACACTGTTCGTACTGTTTAAGCTGCTAAGTTTGTAGTAATTTATTATGGCAACAATAGAAAACTAGTACCGTAGCTAAGCACATGTCATATACATACAGAGTAGATAATATATATGCTTTCATTACCAAATAATGAGGAGGGGTAACAATGTACAACAAAACCATGAAATACAAGCATGTACTAAAAAAGTTTAGTATTTTATGCAAGAAAACAAAATGAAACATTATTTCCTTTTTTTCATCAATGGTACAGCAAGAGCTGCAGACATTAATAGCCTAGTAAGTGTAATTTCAGAAAAAAAAAAAACAAAACCAAAGCCCTGTAATCCCTTAAATGTTGTCATTAGTAATCACTTGCAGTTACTGATACCTATAGTATGCTGATTACCTTACACATACCATTTTATTTAGTCTTCCTGCTATCTCTGAAGTGTAGGTTTTCTACATCCTATTTTGCAGATTAGAAAGCAGAGGTTTAGGGGGCCTAGTAACTTACTTGAAGTCACACAGGTTGTTAAAAATAGACAAGAATCAAAACCAACCTATCAGACTCCAAATCACTGATCTTTCTACTGTACTACACTGCCCATAATAACTTTGTTTTAAGCCTTCAATCAAAGTTAAACTACAAACACTAATGGAACATGACTATAATATTTACATTAACACAAACTAGAAACAATTTTGGAAGCATCAATAACTAATATATGTATAGCACCTTCACAAAAGATTTCTCACTGATCTCAGGAGATTACCTGTGAGGCAGTTAGGGCAGGTATTATTAATTTACCTATTTTACAGATAAAAGAACTGAGGTTCAGAGAGTTGTACCTAACTTGCCACAGGCCATGACACTGAGTGACAGTATTAGGTCTCAATTTCACATCTTCTCTTCAAATATAGAGTTTTTTCTCCAAAGTGAGACAGGTATACGGCGGGGGTGGGGGGGCGGGGAGGGGTATGGTTGTAACGGGGAAGAAGGATGCAGAAATGGTGCTAAAGGGGATTGCAATCATCCAACCCACCTACTTCTTAAGTTTCAAAGCGTCAGTCCCAGTCATGGCTAGTCTGCAAGGCTAGGGCACTTATGTGCCCAAATAGAAAACATAAAATTTCTGCTGTGACTATGAAAAGAAAAAGCTACATGGTCTGGTGCTTTGAATCTACCATATTTGCATATAAAATAATAAGCACATTAGATCACTTTTATTTGGGATAATGAATCGTTCATTTCATAAGAATTGTCTTGGAAAAGAATTCCCAGTGCTATGTTATGATTTTAACGGTTAAATCTCTTTTTTTTAATGAGTACTCAATTTTTCCACATCTTTTCACCTGACATCATTTGTAGAAATACAAAGAGAGAATAATCACAACTAGAAACAATACAGCTTTCTCCACTGTACTGATTAACACTCTATAATGGCATTGATAAGAATGGAGTGTTCAATCATATATTTTGGCAGTGAGTTATGGTTAATAATATCACAAGTACTGTGATAACATTATAGAAGTAAATCCTATCTCTAATAAGTGGTAAAGCTTAGTTAAATGCACTGTCAACAATGTTGTCAATTAACTGTAAATTACTAGTGCCAAGGTAAAGGCGAGCTGTTTGTTTCTCAGCAAACAGTTCATTGAGAAGATTGTTGCAATTATAAATCTCTCACGTCCTACTACATTGTCTTACTAGAGGTTGAATAGTCATTAATATCTTACAGAGTCGAGGTTTTGCCGCAATTGTTTAATAGCTATTTTGCAATTATAAGCAGCATACTAGTTAAACACAATTAGAGTCCACCATTATTTTTGTAATGAATTGGAAATATAAAAAAACATGTAACCAAGCATACTTAGTTCTCCTTAGCCTCCCATGGAGTGAAGGGTTAATACATTAAGAAATGCAGTATAGTTACACTAATTATTGTGTATGGGTTCTCGATAAGTGACTTGCTTTAGTTTTAAATCCCAAATGGCTAGTACCTCCATGTGATTCTCTTAGGACTCTAGAAGGCACATTTTTATTTCTCATGTGCTAACATACTGTGGATATACTTATCTTTAACAAATGGACTTCTTGAAAAATTAAGTACACTAAGAAACAAGTGCATTTTGGATTCAGAATATTAATCCTAAGGAAGTCCTCTTTTTTTCTTTTTTTCTTCTTTGTAATCATATAATTATTTTAGGCTTACTGTGGTTATATAAAATTAAAATTAAATCATAATTTAAAAAAATGCTATGATTACTGTGATTATTTCAGTGCATGGAGTACTTAATCAGTCCCAAGCTTAATAACACAATGGGTGCTATCTTTATAACACAACACAACAACAAAAAAAGATGTTTTCAAATCTTGGATTTTTCACACACTGACAACTTAGAAGGTGCTGAAGAACACACAAAATGTAGACAACTCAAGCCTAATATGGAAACTGCTACCATTTTAATTTGAAATTCAATTTAGGAATTTATATGCTCTCACCTCAAATGTTTCTTTCTGTAGAAGCTGCCTTTGTCCACCTTATGTAAATTATCCTCCCCATTTGTGCTCTGTCACATCAACTCATACAGCAAATATGTCACATCACTGTATAACATAAAATTTGCAATCATCATTTAAATAAAATAGAATGTACATGTTTATCATTGATGCCCTCTTTAGAATATAAGCACCAGAATTCTGTCATGTTAACCACTGTATTTCCAGTGCCCCATATGAGCTCGGTGTATAGTACATTTTAATAAATAGATGTTAAATGGATAAATTAATGAATTAACGAATAAGGGTGTGTGGCCCCAGCTTTTGCAATCCGCCATCAATCTAGAGAGTAACAACAGCTGGGCCTATAATGAATACTTTGTGAATGGATCAGTCCTGCCCGGAATTCTACTGATCAGCTTCCGTCATGAAGCACGTCTGAGAGCACCTGGGTGATGAGGGTAGGGGTGTACCACTTATTACACACACATCAGAGCTTGGCTGGAAAAAAGTGCAACACCACATCATGAAGCTCGTTACCATGTGAAGCAGAAGCACAATTCATCATAGCATGTAAAGGGGCAACCAGGGGTACAATCCAAAGGGATGACTTCACATGCTGAGAATATAAAAGAACTGCTGATCATGAATCTCTCTATTCCACTCTATCCTCGCACAAAATAGAACATTTAAGAATTAACAATAAGCCTGACTCATCTTGAGGAAATTCTCAAGAAAGAGTCCAAGGAATAATTAATGTAAATCTAATATAATTTTACTTTCTATCCATACGAACCAACTTCCCCAGAATATTTCCATACTCGAGGTGATAGAGAATTTGCCATCAAAATTTAAGGAAACAGGAAAGAGCAGAATCACAGACGAAGATCTTAGAAAGATTTACATAAAACCAACAGTGCCATATGATCTGGAGGTATTAAAGAGAGCTGTTTCCTGCTTGGATTCTCAACAGCTCCCTCCTTAATGATATTTAGGATCTATTTCATATTACAGACATATGTTTGTCTTATTTCCTCCATGATTCTCTTGTCCCTGGAAGCAGTTTCTGTGCCTTGCCCTAAAGATGTTACTGCCCTATGTTGCCTTGTGCTGGGTGCACACTAAGTAGTTGCTAAATTATGTTGAAATCTCCTTTGCAATTTGCTTTTACGGATAAACATGGAAAGTTATTTAATATAGAAAAGTCACTGGTTATGATAGAACAACCACAGATCATTCTTTGAAGTTTTCCCCCCCCATTTGGCCATTTCCACATAGCAGCTAGGAAGTGTAGATGATCAGGACACTTAAGAACAAGCTCTGCCTAGATTAGATGATTAGACAGACAGAAAACTAACCCAAATTACTAATTATATGTCCAACAGCACTTATATGTTATATGGCACTTTGTACTGTATAAAAAACCTATTTCTCACTAGTTGTAACCATTTCATACTTGGAACAATTTCTCAAATTTATCATGTGTATTGTGTGAATTGGACCAAAATGAAATGGACTTAATATGGGGCCATTAGAAGTACCTATGTATTCAATGAAAGAGTTAAAAGCTCCAAAAAGAAATGCGTTTCTCAAAGCCAAGGACAGAAATAAATATGTATATAAAATTTCTGTGGTACAGAGAAAACAATTAACAATTTCCACTGCCATTTGGATACAAAATGGACTGAAGAAAAGGATAAAAGTGGTAGCTGAACATGTTATATGGAAGAATTAGAAAAGCTAGAATTTAAAAGTTTCCTTCATCAACTAGTCCACAGTAACTCACAGATTACTAACAACTTATGCAAGTTTTACATGCCTATTCCATCTGCTCTTCATTTAAAAAAAAAAAAACTTGTCACCATAGCAACTGCCACATGCCATGGTATTTATGCTGCATCTGATGTACAAAGCATGGTTTGTGTAGGAAGGAGTGTGTGTATGTATATGATGTGGCAGCTGTCGTCTCTGCCATTTTGTTGCTGCTCTAGAATAAAACAAGTAGTGGTTATGAATACTCATTTGAGTAGTGATACTAGTGCTCATTTAACTAAACCCTCACACGCACACCAAAGTGCTTATCTAATCACACTAGTCTGCTAACATGACTGACTTTAAAGGGTTGCTGAAAGAGAAAACCCCAATTTTTATCCTAATTTTTAAAAGTAGACCTAATACAACTGAAGTTCCTTTTCTTTTTTCTTTTTAAAACCGCCAATGACTTTTTTGTGTAAAATTACAATATCTATTAGCCCTACTAGCTAATGGCATTTATCTCTTGGTAAGATCCTCTGCAACAAATGTTTAAAAGATGTCCCAGTTCCTTTGTTGTCCCATAATTTGTTTTGCAGTCAAATTACCAGAATTCAACTGGACATAAGATAGAGCTTGTAGATCATGGTAGGTCCTGCTGACATGATTCTCTACCCTTTATTTTCTTGCTGACTTCTACCATAGAAGTTGAAAATGCTAAATACCTGCTTTCCATTGTCTTTCAAAAGCTAAACGCTTAAAATTCCAGCTTCCCTTGCAGCTAGAGGTGGCCATGTGATACAATTCTGGCCAATGAGATCTAATCAGAAGTCTGTTGCTGTATATCTGGGAAAGCTTCACTCTCCTGAATAGAAAAGTGACAGACTCTACTAGCAAAACCCCTTCACCAGTCTAACTGCAATTGAAGTTTCAATGATTATTTTGCAATGGAGCAACAAGCATGATAGAGTGAAAGGACAGAAGAAGCAGAAGTTTATTTTAGCATGGTGGAATTGCTACACAAGCCCCTTCATTCCTACTACCACACCTCCTCTTATTTACAATAAATAAGTATCATTATTGCTTAGGCCACTGTAATGTTTTCTATTACTTGCAGGTGAAGGTATTCTTATCTGACACAGAATTATTTTTAATCTACAAAGAATGCATTGTATTATTTTTATGTTAATAAAACAGAACCTATTCTAACCTACTCTATTTTTAGAGATTATTGTTTGTTGAGAAATTATACATGTGAGAAAGATAAGCCATAAACTGTATTTCATGCCCTTGATTCTCTATTTGATAAAAAGCTGGTGCTGCAATAAAATGGGTAAAATCTCAGTTTAAGAAACAAAAAGAACTGAGCAAATCTAAAAACCCAATCAAATTATAACCCATGTTTCTGAACTTAAAAAAAAAATCAATTCAGCTTGTGGATGTTTTCTAAGGTATTCATTTGGCATTTTAAACTAACCGCAATGGAAATTTTTAACACTTCAAGATAGATTTTGAGGTCTTCTTCCTCGCTTGGATTATCTCTTTTAAGAAACAGACTGACAGTATGTCCTTTTTGATGCCTAGCTAAACTGGATCAAAGTTTTAGCCCTGATTCTTTGAATGTTACACACATGTTCTGAAGGAAGACTAGAGACCAGACAAGCATTCAGGTAAGGCGTCAATGGCATCCAAACCCCCTTAGTTGAAAACAGCTTTTGTTTTTCGCCTTTGGTAAAGCTTAATACACTGCATTAAGCGATATTTTACAGTAATAAGAGTTAAAATAGCTTACTACACATCAAATACGAAAGAAGCCTAAGCAGCTAGTAGTAAGATGAGAGCATCAGAAACAGGAAGCTAAGCACAAATTATAGATAAACCTCCACTAGTCAAGACAAACTCTGCTCCTCCCACCTCTTTCCTTCACATACACCAGAGACCCTATCAGCTATAAGGAGATCCAGTTAAACTGAGAATATCTAATAATAGGAAAATCCACGGTGTCCTCTATTGCATATTCAGTGGCAGTGAAAGAGCAACATGATAATCAGAGAGTAGATGGAAAGCAGATGGTTCAGAGCAATAGCATACACATTGTTCTTCTAACTTTCATATGTCCAATTTCAAAATATTTGGTTAAATGACAAGATGTACAGTTATATAGTAAAGTCCCCAAATCAAGAAATATTGCCCACTTAGAAAATTTGATCTATGCCCAGGATAGATCGAATTGAAAATACATATAAATGAAAAAATTTTTAGTCTTAATGAATTCACAAATTTCATTCATTTATCCATCCATTCAATCATTCACTTACTCATTCAACAGAGCTACTGATCCCTCTAGGAAAAAAAACTTTAGCCCTGTTTAGAATTATTCCTCTCCCTAAAAAATGGCCAACCATTTTTTAAGGTACAGTAAATAAATAATTTTAATAGCTTGGAAAACCTTCTTCATCTTTAAACTCTGTTGAACATTTTAGTAAAAATACCACGTATTTTTGCTTTCTTAAATCCAGGGTGTCAACAAGACTACAGCTAGTGAAGCAGATTATTTTTCCCACTCTATATTTATAAAATTTTATTCTAACCTAAATTCAACATTACGAGAAAAATTCATGGGGTGGTATGAAATAGGACATAATTCGTTAAAGGATTCATCAACTTGTAATGGATTCACTGTTACAACTATTGTTGAAACCTTCCTTTGGACGTCCAAGCAAGAGTAGGCAGCGTATACATACACTGTTGGATATACATTAGCCAAGTTTATAAAAACCTCTCTCTCCCTCTAATACACACACACACACACACACACACACACACACACACATTAAAGTGTATGTATACTGCCAGATGGAATTTCAGGTGCCTACATCATCACTGCTATTATTAAATTATCTTTTGTGATGATACCTCAGGTAGTCAGGAGTGTTGCAAGAAGGAGTTAGGAAAACATCTTCAGTTTTTAAAGCTATTAAAATTTCTTGCAGGTGTGTTTGGAAGAAGCACAGCACAAATTCACTTGCACACTATGAGGACTAGAGACTATGCAGCCCATCCACAAGGGGCAATTAACACAAAAAGTGTAGGGCAAGGAACAGCCAGAGTTGCAAACTAAACAGAACTTGTATCCCCCAATTATACTGCAATGCACAGATGTTTATTCCACAAACTAAATGATACTGGCAGTTTGGGGCTATGATATAATTCTATAGGGTCTACCTTTCTAAATACTTACTTTCTACTGATCTTATTTTTCCCTAATTCTCAAAATTGTGTTTTCTTTTTTCTCTGTGATGTGAGCCTATTAAAAATAGATAGCTAGTGGGAAACAGCCACATAGCACAGGGAGATCAGCTCGGTGCTTTGTGACCACCTAGAGGGGTGGGATACGGAGGGTGGGAGGGAGGGAGACGCAAGAAGGAAGAGATATGGGAACATATGTATATGTATAACTGCTTCACTTTGTTATACAGCAGAAACTAACACACCATTGTAAAGCAATTATACTCCAATAAAGATGTTTAAAAAAAAAATATGACGAGCCTTACTCACCTACTTGTTGCAGCATAAGCTTCAATATGCTACATCTGCTATAGAATTTCTTCCTGCAGTCACTTCAGTGAAAAGCTTTTGGGAGTGTATTAATAAAAACCTTTCTAAGTTCTAACTCTCCCCTCTCCCCCCAAGTATTATATGTGTGTAAGAAGCTTTAGCCCTTACTCTGGATACAAATTAAAGCTGATTTCAATTAGCCCCAACACCAGTGATCCAAAGAAAAACTGGTCCCCCCACCCCCAGTTTAGTGGTGCTTAAGTCTGTTTTTAGAAGGAAACTTAAAATCCTTATTCTTCCCCGCATTCCAGAATATCTCATGAGTCATTTCAGAAGTAAGAAAAGCACAGAGAATAACTTTGGCTGCCATACCAACCTGTCGTTTAAGAAAGCTACATTAATCAATAACACCTGAACAGTTCAATTACTGAATAAGAAAGGCAAAGAAATGGAAAAAAGATTAATAGGTCTTCCCCCAAATTAGACCCTAAAATCAAAGAGGAGCTGCAACCTATGATGATTTGAGAAGACTATTACTGCTTGAGTTAATATATAATTATCAAACCCTTTTATTTATTTTTTTCCACATACAGCAGCCAGTTTCACTGACCATTTTCCTGCTCAGAGAATTTTTCACCTTTGATTAATGACACTTAATAAAAATTCCAGCTAGTTGCAATGAAAAGAAAAAGAGTCACTTGAACCAATGGTGAGCGCCTTACAGAGCTAGGCTAGCAAAGGTTAATGGCATCATTACTCAGGTCTTTGGAGTACACATATCCCTCTCTCAGAGTATGTTAGGCATGCTGGATAGTGCATTAACCCCTTCCAAACTCTAGGTCCATGGAACTGTTCATTTTGAAAGATAATTAATTATTATTTATAAATACATGCCATTTTTTCCTTGAAGGATTTTTGGATATTGCAATGACAAATAAAATGGAGGAGAGTGAATCATATCCCAGAGGATGACAATAAAGAGAAAAAAAATGTTTCAGAAGAACAAAACGCAAGTCCCAGTCCACAAGGCAAGTATAAACCAATTATCTAAAGTATTTACTCTCTGTACACCTAGCCTACCAGGAATGCCTCTTGAGAATTCTTATACTTCATACAAAGGAATGGACAATATCTTTATGGTGTCATAAGATTCATGGAAGTTTTTTTTTCTAAATCATCCCTTGATACTGACTAATTGTACTGCACCCATGGTACAACTCAGAAAAGAATATCTTTGTGGTAGCAAGGAAAGCTTGTTTATTCATTAATCAAATTTCAGTGAGCCTCTACTATGTGGCAGCCATTATTCCAATGCTCAGGATACATCAGTACACAAAATAGACCCCCCAAAACCTTGTGAAATTCATATTCTAGTGGGGGAAGTAGATAATTAAAATGCAACATAGTAAATAGAGAAAATAATAATGTTAGATAAAGTGCTAAGTGTGAAGGTAGACAATAGAACTAGGTAAGGGTAACTGTGAGTGGCAAGGTGGTCTATTTTAATGGGAAGAAGAGGTTGCTATTTTAATGGCCTGGTTAAAAGGCTTCCACTGTGGTGGCTAACATTAGCCTTCTACTCACCTGCTCATGATCATTTTGATTAGTTAGGAAATACCTTTGTTGTCTGCTTATCCATCTAGCGTCTAGGAACTCCATGGTCTATAAGCCATTGATCTGTGCGGATCAAAGTCACCTAGCCTCGTTGCTCAGTAGAGAAATTACATCCATCTTGTCTCTGACAGTTAAGTGCAAAGTGAGACTGCTCGCCTCTAGAAAAGGAAAGGACTGTTCCTGCTGGCCTGAAGGATTCAGGGACATCTAGGGGTTTAAGGTTTTCTATCATATCCCTCACTGCTTCCCTGTCAGGTCATAAGTCCTGCCCCTTCCCTATCAGGATCCTGACTTTAGCATAAGATCCCTGCTAGGAGTGCATTCAGCCTCTTTTATACCCTATAACACCCTTATAACAATTTGAGGGCCTGATTTACAGTATATTCAGACCTCTGGATGCAGGACGTAAGGATTTCTTTAAATATATCTGTGAAGACTTCTGGATATCACAGCTGACCTAAGTCTAACCATATCTTTCTTCGAGGCCTCTAGGTCAGTTGAAAAGCCAGCTATTTCTACATTACTTATAATTGCCATGGCCCCTTTACTGTTCAGGTGCTAGAACCGTTTCAAAGCCCAGCACCCTCCCCCTGCCAACCTATACCTCATCTCAGTCCACCACCACGACAGTGTAATGAATTGTGACAATACAACACACAAATAGCTAGCTAGTGGGAAGCAGCCGCATAGCACAGGGAGATCAGCTCGGTGCTTTGTGACCACCTAGAGGGGTGGGATAGGGAGGGTGGAAGGGAGGGAGATGCAAGAGGAAAGAGATATGGGAACATACGTATAACTGATTCACTCTGTTATAAAGCAGAAACTAACACACCATTGTAAAGCAATTATACTCCAATAAAGATGTTAAAAAAAAAAAACAAAGATTTTCCACAATCTACTTATCATCAGCAATTGGGTCTGTCATCTGATGGCCAAGGAATCCAAGACTAGAATCATGTCCTAAAAGTCTGCTTTCTAGAGTTAAGCTGGGTGAATTGTCTTAGATAGGGATTCCCTAAAATCAGAGCCTAAGATAAGAACTTACATGCCAGAAGTCTACTTGAGAGAAATCCCATGAAGAATCGTGGGTGTAGGGGATATGAGACTCGGAAGGGAGAAAAGCCAATAAAGGGTGTATCAATGAGTGAGGCATTGGTATGGACAACTTGGGGTTGATGCTACTGTGATTTCTCTGAGAAACTGTGGAACATACCACAGGATCAACCTACTAAAGGACTGAGTGGCTAGGGCATTTTCCACCAGACACTATCCCTATTGTTTGTAGGTCATCCCTGGAGTGGTTAGCTTTTCTGCACAAAGTATATTGTATCTATTGTAGTGGAATCAGTTTCAGAGAGCCATTGAATTCCTTCAGAGGAGAGGAAGAGAGATGTAGGTATTTGTGATATTAGGCTGTCAGCATGCATGCTGGATAGTCTACTATACCGACAGGCACACTGAAGTGGGCCAATGGATCAGCACAATAGCATCTGCAGCATTGCTTATATCCTAAATTTAAACAAGGGGTCTTAACTTATCACAGTAAGTATGTTTCAATACCTTAACTCTTCTTCAGGATAACACAAGGGCTTTGGAACATCTTAAATCCACCTATCCAACTCCTAATTTACATGCTATCGCTGTCAAGTACTTTAATGATATTAAATCAGAAACATATTAAACCCATAAAAGATCACTTTTATTGTTGTTTTAATTATCCAGTATTCATTAGGTTTATCCTAATATTTAGCATTTTCCCCACAACTCTGGCCTCTCATTTGGGATTATCTTCCTTCTGCCTAAAATATATCCTTTAGAATTTTCCTTAGTGCAATCTGACAGTGATTAACTCTTTTGTTGTTTCTGTTCTTTTGAAAATGCCATTTTGCATTCATTTTTGACAAATGCGTATACTACTGGGTATAAAATTCTAGTTTTGAAACTGTTATTTTTCTCTAGTACATTGTAAACATCATTCCTTTATCTTCTGGTTTCCATTTTGGACTCAAGAAGTAAGCTCTCATTTTAACCATGGTTTTCTTTAATGGTAGTGTCCTGTAACTGCTTTAAAATTTGTTTCTGGTTTTCTGAGGTGTCACTATGTGTCTAAGAGAAAACAAAAGAAAATTTCCCACCTGTGGTTCATTGGGTTTTTAAAATGCGAGAATAGGTGTCTTTCATCTGTTCTAAAGTATTTCCAACTATTTTTTCCTCAAATATTTCTACTCCATTCTCTCCTTTCTGAGACTCACATGAAATGGATATTAGATTTTCTCTCTGAATCTTCTAATCTGCTTATTCCTCATCTGCAGTTTTCATCTTCATATTGTTCTATACTTCTTTTTGAATAGTTTCTTTCTTTTTTTTTTTTGTGGTATGCGGGCCTCTCACTGTTGTGGCCTCTCCCGTTGTGGAGCACAGGCTCTGGATGCGCAGGCCCAGTGGCCATGGTTCACGGGCCCAGCCGCTCCGCAGCATGTGGGATCTTCCCGGACCGGGGCACAAACCCGTGTCCCCTGCATCAGCAGGCGGACTCTCAACCACTGCGCCACCAGGGAAGCCCTACTGAATAGTTTCTTTTGATCTATTTCCAGTTAACTAATACCTCTTCATCTGTGTTTAATTTTCTCTTAAATCCATAAACTGAATTCTTATGTTATCATAGTTTTTACTGTATAATTTTTATTTGTTTTTAGTCACTTTTTTTTAAATTAAGATTTTATTTTTTTAGAGAAGTTTTAGGTTCACAGCAAAATTGAGGGGAAGGTACAGAGATTTCCAATATACCCTCTACCATTACACATGCATAGCCTTCTCCATTATCAACATCCTCCACCAGGGTGGTATACTTGTTACAGGTGATTAACCTACACTGACACATAATTATCAGAAGTCCATAGATTAAATTAGGGTTCACTATTGTTGTACATTCTATGGGTTTGGACAAATGTATAATGACATGTGTCTAGCACCATAGTATCATACATAGTATTTTCTCTGTCCTAAAAATCCTCTGTGCTCTCCCCTGCCCCTCAAGCCATAGCAACCACTGATCTTTGTACTCTCTCCATAGTTTTGCATTTTCCATAACGTCTTATAGTTGTAATCCTACAGTATGTAGCCTTTTTAGATTGGCTTCTTTCACTTAGCTACTATACATTTAAGATTCCTCCATGTCTTTTCATGGCTTACTAGCTCATTTCCTTTTAGTGCTAAATAATATCCCATTGTCTGGATGTACCACAGTTTAGCATCCATTTACCTACTGAAGGCCATCTTGGTTGCTTCCCAGTTTTGACGATTATGAATAAAGCTGCCATAAACATCCATGTGCAGATTTTTGTGTGGACAAGAGTTTTCAACTCCTCTGGGTAAATGCCAAGGAGTGAGATTGCTGGATTGTATAGTAAGAGTATGGTTAGTTTTGTAAGAAGCTGGCAAACTGTCTTCCAAAGTGGCTGTATACCATTTTACATTCCCACCAGCAATGAATGAGAGTTCCTGTTGCTCCTCATCTTTGCCAACATTTGGTGTTGCCAGTGCTTTGGATTTTGGATGTTTTAGGTGTGTACTAATATCTCCTACGTCATTTTTTAGTTTCTAGTTTCCTGGCAAATTATTCCATCTTACATTTTTTAAAACCACAGTAAGAGTTGGTGTTTTATTGTCCATGTCTGATAGTTCCAAAATCCCATGTCTTTTTGGGTTTGTTATTACTGTATGCTATTTCTGATGTTTTGTGCTTGCTTTCTTATCTTTAGTTGTATAAGTTTTATTTAAAAATTATTTGGTAGATAATTATGATATCTAAGATAATGATAACTTCCTTTAGGGATTATCTGTGATAGCTTCTGGGAGTTGTTAGAGGGACTTGGGGTTTCCATAACCCTAAATGATAAAATTCTGGATGCAAGCCCCTGTGATATCGGATTTACTTCCCGTTCACGCTTCCTTGAGAGCATAGTTCTTTATGAATCTGGTTTTAATTGGGGCCAGAGTCTCCATCCTTAGCAGGATTCCAGCTTTGACCTCTGTCCTCCCAGATCCATGAGATCACCAAAAGCAAGACTTAGTTTTGTAGCTGCTCTCTTAGGTTGGGAAAATATCCCCAAAGCAAATCCAATTTTCAGTTGCTATTCTAAGTTCTCTAAAATCTTGGCCTGACTTTTCCTCATTATTTGATAACCTCTTTGATACTTTCCAAAAGATGTCTTTTAAAACTTTGATCAGGTTCTTCAGTTTTTCTGAGAGACAAGACTGGATTGGGTCAACTAGTTTGCTATTATTGGAAGTGAAATTCTCCATGTTATGTCCTTTTTATTTTGGCCAGAGAGGCTTACATTCCTATATTTTTACTAAGCCAATGTTTCTTGATAAAACAAAATATTAATAAAACTATAAAAATTGCTTGTGAAATGCAGAGTTTTGTTGATTTATAGTCTCTATGTGGCTGATGCTAAGACCGCAGAAACAATAAATATACTATTTAGGTATAGAGAGTAATTTTTTTTATTGAGGTATAATTGACATATAATGTTGTATAAGTTTAAGGTGTACAACGTGTTGATTTGTTACATTTATATATTGCAATATGATTACCACTGCAGTGTTAATTAACGCCTCCATCATACTACATAATTCTTTCTTTTTTGTGGTGAGAAAATTTATTATCTAGTCTCTTAGCAACTTTGAAGTATATAATACAGTATTGTTGACGATAATCACAATGCTGTACATTAGCTCTCCAGAACATACGCATCTTCTAAATTCAAGTTTGTACCCTTTAACCAATATCTACTCAATTATCCCACCCCCTGCAGCCACCGCCATTCCCGTCTTTATTTATACAAGTTCAGCTTTTTTTAGATTCTACATATAAGTGATATCATATAGTACACCCTCAAGGTCCATCTATGTTGTAGCAAATGACAGGATTTCCTTCTTTCCTGTGGAATATTATTCCTGTGGAATAATATTCCATTGTGTGTATGTATGTGAAATATATATATATATATATATATATATATATATATATACGTATATATCTCACATCTTCTTTATCCATTCATCTATTGACAAATACTTAGATTGTTTTTGTATCTTGGTTATTGTGAATTATGCTGCAATCAACATGGGGGTGCAGATATCTTTTCAATATCCTGTTTGCATTTTTTTTGGATATATACTCAGAAGTGGGATTTCTGGAACACAGTTCCACTTTTAATTTTTTGAGGAACCTCCATACTGTTTCCATAGTCACTGAACCAATTACATTGCTACCAACAGTGTACAAGGGTTCCCATTTCTATACATCCTGGCCAACACCTGTTATCTCTTGTCTTTTTGAGGACAGCCATTGTAACAGGTATTAGGTGATGCCTCACTGTGGTTTTTGATTTGCATTTCCCTGATGATTAGTGATGCTGAGCATTTTTCATGTATCTGTTGGTCATTTGAGAGTAATTACTAAATCTGTCCACTGTCATTTCCCTCTAAAGCTGTGCTTTGTCAATTTTAGAACTAATCATTTCTAAATCCTAATTCATTTCTAAATCCTAATTCTCTGTTTCAGCTGTGAGATGTATAATTATTACACTGAATTGATCAAATCTCCTTATACAGTGCAGAGCTGGTCTGTGGGCAGGGGCTTTAGGGAAAAGAAACCTGAGAGAATATCCTGAGCATCAAACATACAATACACTCTTTGATTTTAAGTAAATACATAATGTTATATTCATCCAAGAATATAGAGCTGTCTTCATTTTAAGAAGAAATTATAGTCATTATTATTGCTACATTTACAGATCTCTGGACATTTTCAGCCAGGCAAAATGTGACAATCCTTCATGGTAGGAATACAACATATATGAGGGCCAGCTTTGTGAGAACTCATGATGAATTTAGACATGCCACTAAATTTGCCCCCAAATATTTCCTTTACTGATATTTCATGTTATTTTCTTACTTCAAGACAATGGGTCAGGAGAAAAAAGTCATAATATTATCTTCAAAATGTTAACATACTTTTTGTTTCTCTCTATTAAGTATATCTACATAGATGACTTTATCTGATTGTCTAGTTAAGAAGGTACAAAGAACTGGCCCGAGGCAAGAGGCTGAAGAAATTTCACTTGGAGAAGTTAACATGGCAAAAGTATGTTCAAAGATTAAAGAAAGGGAGGTAAAGGTGAAAGGAATAGACCAGAGAAAGGAAGCTCAGCATTATTCAGTCCCTCATTTCTTCATCAATTCTTCCATGTGCAAATGTGTAGAAAAGCCTTTAATGCTTTGAAGAAAATGAACAAATACTAGAAGTGTCAAGGTAGTAGAATTACTGGTGGTTTGCAAGGAATTAAAAGTGGGGAATAAGGAAGAAAGCATGACAGAATTTGATGTCAGAGGAAGAAAGCATAATAGGCAGTTTAAAATATGTTGAGCCCTAATAATGAAGAATAACAATACCATTTACAAATACAGCAAATTCAGGTTGGGAAGATAAAATAATGAGCACTAATTGTGGTTTTGAAAATGTGAACTCTGTAGGACATCTAATGTGCAATGAATTAAAGAAATGAAGATCTACAGTTGGGAGGAGATGTTGGTGACATGCACATGGCAGACATTACACGTATACACAGAAAGTTCAGTACATCACTTTAAGGGAGACATATCAAATGGAAAGAGAACACAGCTAAAGATGTTATAGCGGATGGTGATGAGGCCAGGTGCAGATCCCCCCTACTACGTGAAGCACCCATCTCCCAACTGTGATTGTTGGCAAAAAGCTCGGGTGTAAAAGTCTAGCCATTTGCCTCAAAGAGAAACTACAGTGGTGCAATTTGTGCTCCAGGGCATTCCATAGGATCAGACTGAAGTTGCTCTCCAACCGAAGCCATATTCTTGCTTAGCTTTTTTACTCTGCCCTATCCTACTTCCCTCACTCCCCTAACTCCTGAGGGCACTTCCAATAAATCACTTGACCAGTAACTCCCATCTCAGACACTGCTTCTAGAGAACATGGCCTGAGACAGACATGCCATGTGGGGGTCAGTAATTCAAGAGAAAAGTGGAGCAAAAATTCTCAGAGAGATAGGGCTATATCCTGGAAATGGTGAGAGGGGGACTGGTGATTGAGGAGAGAATGGTTAGTGGTGTCAAAGGTGGTTGTAAAAGATAAAAACAAAAGTTAACTAGAAAATCAAATGACATTTGTGACCTTCAAGGTGACAGTTTTAGTCGGATAGTATAGATACTTTTTCTCAAGAAATTTTGATGTAGAAAGATGGAAAGATTTGGAATGATTGCTTGAGAGAATGGCAAGATCCAAATCCCTTTGTTCAAATCCAGTATGCAAAACAGAAAAAATAAAATGGAAAGCAAGAACAAAAAACACAGCTACTTTGGCTGAAATGTGAGCGAGACAACTCTGTAACATGTATGCCTGCTTTGGTATCATTTCACTTTCTCCTCCACTGCTGTAGACCTATGGGGTCAGTGCTGTAAGGAGCATGGATTGAAATCCACTGATTTAGAGGAAGAGTGGGAGATGAGATTAAAATATAAAGAGGTGAGAAAATCCTAAGAGGATTTATTTGGGACAATTACAAAGGGATTTGAATCTCACCTAGTTTGGATATTCTCAGAGATATAATGGCTCAGTAAAAGCCCAGGGGGTATCTGTAATTCTTCCTAAATTACCCCATACAGCTGGCATGTGAGGCTAACTCTAAACTGGGCTTTACTAAGATGGAATCTGGAAACCTAGGCAGAACTGGTGAACCTGATCTGAAATAAATGCAAAGGAACAGAGCCAAATATATTTTTTCAGTTACTATCTCAGGTGATATTCAGAAACATATAAATTCTTTACACCTTTCTTATTTCTTGTTTCTAAGTACGTATAACCTTTCTTTGTACCTATCTATGACCACACAGCCAAAGTCAAAAGGAATAATATACTTATGATACAGGCGCTTCCAAAAAGGTGCTGCTGAACAGCAAGGTTTGGAGGAGAAGAAACTGTATGAAATACTGTACATTGACAACTACCAAAGGAAAGGGAAGTATGGTGGGATGCCTGGGCCAGGGACCCCAGAGCTTACTACAAGGCAAAAGGTTGTATGTCACCAGTCTAAACTGAAAGTGGAATCCTGGTCTGAACCACTTGAAAATCCCAAGCTTTGTTAGGAGACTAAATGAGAGGGCACATATGAGGTTATAAGGGCTTAGCCTTGAATGGTAGGAGGGAAATGAAAAAGAGAGGAGTGATGCCAGAAGAAGTGCTGGGCTTAAAGACCATCTATATATGAAAGGCAGATACCAAGAAAGGAGAGGAATGAGGATGAAAATTTTCATATCCTTGTGTAAGGAAAATTTTACTTAAATGTGGTTTGGTGATGATTTTATTTCTTTGGATAGTGCAAGATCATAAGTATATAGCCAATTTTTTTGAGTTTATCTAGCTATTGTTCCTACATTTACATTTTCCTAGGTTCTTTGTTTGTATCTTTCTACAGAAAATGAGAAAACATGAAGAAGAAAGTGCAAAGATGGAAAGGTTTTGAATCCTACAATCTTTTATGGGAAATTCTATATCTGAAAATTTGCAACTACTATATTTGTTCAATGGTCACACATTAAATCTGCTTAAAACCACATGGATTCCATACATATGTGTTAGCATACGGTATTTGTTTTTCTCTTTCGGACTTACTTCACTCTGTATGACAGACTCTAGGTCCATCCACCTCATTACAAATAGCTCAATTTCGTTTCTTTTTATGGCTGAGTAATATTCCATTGTATATATGTGCCACATCTTCTTTATCCATTCATTTGTCGATGGACACTTAGGTAGCTTCCATGTCCTGGCTACTGTAAATAGTGCTGCAATGAAGACTGTGGTATATGACTCTTTTAAAATTATGGTTTTCTCAGGGTATATGCCCAGTAGCAGGACTGCTGGGTTATATGGTAATTCTATTTTTAGTTTTTTAAGGAACCTCCATACTGTTCTCCAGAGTGACTGTATCAATTTAAATTCCCACTAGCAGTTCAAGAGGGTTCCCTTGTCTCCACGCTCTCTCCAGCATTTATTGTTTGTAGATTTTTTGATGATGGCCATTCTGACAGGTGTGAGGCAATACCTCACTGTAGTTTTGATTTGCATTTCTCTAATGATTACTGATGTTGAGCAACCTTTCATGTGTTTATTGGCACTCCGTATATCTTCTTTGGAGAAATGTCTATTTAGGTCCTCTGCCCAGTTTTGGATAGAGTTGTTTGTTTTTCTGATATTGAGCTGCATGAGCTGCTTGTATATTTTGGAGATTAATCCTTTGTCAGTTGTTTCGTTTACAAATATTTTCTCCCATTCTGAGGGTTGTCTTTTGGTCTTCTTTATGGTTTTCTTTGCTGTGCAGAAGCTTTTAAGTTTCATTAGGTCCCATTTGTTTATTTTTTGCTTTTATTTCCATTTCTCTAGGAGATGGGTCAAAAAGGATCTTGCTGTGATTTATGTCATAGAGTGTTCTGCCTATGTTTTCCTCTAAGAGTTTTAGTGTTTGGCCTTACATTTAGGTCTTTAATCCATTTTGAGTTTATTTTTTGTGTATGGTGTTAAGGAGTGTTCTAATTTCATTCTTTTTTTTTTTTTTGCGGTACGCGGGCCTCTCACTGTCGTGGCCTCTCCCGTTGCAGAGCACAGGCTCTGGACGCGCAGGCTCAGCGGCCATGGCTCACGGGCCCAGCCGCTCCGCGGCATGTGGGATCTTCCCGGACCGGGGCACGAACCCATGTCCCCTGCATCAGCAGGCAGACTCTCAACCACTGAGCCAGCAGGGAAGCCCCTAATTTCATTCTTTTACATGTAGCTGTCTAGTTTTCTCAGCACCACTTATTGAAGAGGCTGTCTCTTCTCCATTGTATATTCTTGTCTCCTCTGTCAAAGATAAGGTGATCATATGTGCATGGGTTTATCTCTAGGCTTTCTATCCTGTTCCATTGATCTATATTTCTGTTTTTGTGCCAGTACCATACTGCCTTGATCACTGTACCTTTGTAATATAGTCTGAAGTCAGGGAGCCTGATTCCTCCAGCTCCGTTTTTCTTTCTCAAGATTGCTTTGACTATTCGGGATCTTTTGTGTTTCCACACAAATTGTGAAATTTTTTGTTCTAGTTTTGTGAAAAATGCCATTGGTAGCTTGATAGGGATTGCACTGAATCTGTAGATTGCTTTGGGTAGTACAGTCATTCTCATAATGTTGATTCTTCCATTCCAAGAACATGGTATATCTCTCCATCTGTTTGTATCATCTTTAATTTCTTTCATCAGTGTCTTATAGTTTTCTGCATACAGGTCTTTTGTCTCCTTAGGTAGGTTTATTCCTAGGTATTTTATTCTTTTTGGTGCAGTGGTAAATGGGAGTATTTCCTTATTTTCTCTTTCAGATTTTTCATCATTAGTGTATAGGAATGCAAGAGATTTCTGTGTATTAATTTTGTATCCTGCTACTTTACCAAATTCATTGATTAGTTCTAATAGTTTTCTGGTAGCATCTTTAGGATTCTCTGTGTATAGCATCATGTCATCTACAAACGGTGACAGTTCTACTTCTTCTTTTCTGATTTGGATTCCTTTTATTTCTTTTTCTTCTCTGACTGCTGTGGCTAAAACTTCCAAAACTATGTTGAATAATAGTGGTAGAGTGGCAACCTTGTCTTCCTCCTGATTTTAGAGGAAATGGTTTCAGTTTTTCATCATTGAGAATGATAGGGGCAGGACAGGAATAAAGAGGCAAATGTAGAGAATGGACTTGAAGACACGGGGCGGGGGAAGGGTAACCTGGGACTAAGTGAGAGAGTGGCATTGACATATATACACTACCAAGTGTAAAACAGATAGCTAGTGGGAAGCAGCCACATAGCACAGGGAGATCAGCTTGGTGCTTTGTGACCACCTAGAGGGGTGGTGTTGGGAGGGTGGGAGGGAGATGCAAAAGGGAGGGGATATGGGGATATATGTATATGTATAGCTGATTCACTTTGTTATACATCAGAAACTAACACAACAATGTAAAGCAATTATACTCCAATAAAGATGTTAAAAAAAAAAACTCATGGATTTGTTCAGAATGTACAGGTGACATGTGAACAACATGGGGGGCAGGACACTGCCCCTCTGCACAGTTGAATACCTGCATGTAACTTCATAGTCAGAACCTCTGTATCTGTGGCTCCACACCATGGATTCAACCAACTGAAAATTATGTAGTACTGTAGTATTTGCTATTGAAAAATCTTCATATTTAAGTGGACCCATGCAGTTCAAACCCATGGTGTTCAAGGGTCAAATGTATATTGTTATCTCTAGTGCTATAAATCCCATAAGAATTTATCAGTAAAGCTGTAGATATCATCTAGCTATTTGAATATACAAGAGCAGAAAGGCCTTAACAGTTCATGAATAGTAGCATTTCCCTTATGTTGATTTTCTTCTTTCTTAGAGAAAAAGAATTATTTTCGAGAATAAGAAAAATCACTATCAGCTATATTTTATCGTATATACAGTGGACGTTATCTTCTGAAGACTCAGAGGACAGGAGTTACCCGTTCACCCCTTCACCACTACCACCATTAACCATTCTAAGACTGCCCCGGAAAATGCAGAAAAGGGTCGAGGGCA
Organism: Monodon monoceros; assembly: GCF_005190385.1. Taxonomy (NCBI): domain Eukaryota; kingdom Metazoa; phylum Chordata; class Mammalia; order Artiodactyla; family Monodontidae; genus Monodon; species Monodon monoceros. The sequence goes on from NW_021703768.1 coordinate 72,129,056, forward strand.
GAGGCTGCTGAATTCATCATGAATTGATTCACTCTCCAAGCTGAACACATTTCTCCTGCCTCTAGGACAGAGTATCAGACACAAGGAATCATTGCAGCGACTCTCCCTTTATGACTCAGCCTCTTTGGGATTCAGCCCTGCCACAAAAAAATGCAGGAGGATGCAATGAAGGTGAGATAAAACAACCTTCATTCTCTTCCCAGAGCACAAATGCAGATAAGGGGCAAGGATAGAAATGCCTGAAACACAACTGACAATACATTGTCAGAAAGAAGACAACACTAAAATGAATAAGCAAAAGTTGATGAAAAATACTTTCATTATTAGACCCCACAAAAGTATTCTATTTGTATAGATAATAATAATAAACATTATTTAATAATTATTTTTAAATATCAGTAATTGAGTTCACATCTTATCTATCAGAAGAATAACATTCTCTCCTAGAGGTCTCTCAGTGATAATTTTTAAAATAACTAACACTCTTACTCTGGTCTAAGTAATCCATTATATTGGTTCCTGCCACACTACAAATGATAGAATTCAGGTTTCACACCTTAAAGAAGGAAGATTTCCCCACAGATATGTTGGGGGCATGTTTTGCTGCCACCTTAGGCCATCACTGAAACTCAACAATCTTTGGCGAGATCTCCATTTTCTCCCACAGCCAGCACTGGAGCTGAAGGACAAGACTCTTCTTTGACATATTTCAAAAGTAGCCCTTGGTCCTGCCACTCTTCCACTGTCACAGAGGCTACACTGTGTGTCCATCACTGTTCCACACTTCTCAGGGAGGGTGGGAGGGATGGAACTTGGAGGGCCCCTGTGTCACCACTAGCTCTGCCTTGACCCTTTAAGAGGAGATCACTCCCAGTTTCAGAGGAACTCATGGCCTCTCCAGGGCCCCTCTGACTAATTCCTAACTAGAAGACCCTCCTTCCTTTAGGTTCATGTTTCCTTCTGTTTACTCCCTGATGATGGCAGGCAGAGGGAGTACTCACAGTCTTTTGTCATGTGGTCAAAATGGCAATCCCAAGTATAAAATAACCTGATGTTGATACTTTCCAATGTTCAGTGCTATTCAGTTTTCTCTGTGGTAAACTTCTAGAATATTTTATTTAAAATTACCTCTGGAATGCTGTTCTAAGGCTATGTTTTCTTTCCTAAAATGTGAAATATATTTTTTCCCAGAATTACAAAACTGGTGAATTCAGTTTATTTTTCCTGGAATCCCTCTAGTTAAGACTGAAACACTGAAAAATATAAGGTATTGGGAAAGATTCATACGGGCTTTAATTTCTTTGGACATTTAACTAACAAGAATCACAGATCTTGATTTCAGACTGATTATTTTTACATTAATTTTAGAATTTTGGAATTTATTTGGGACTCAACTGTTTGAACGTTAATTTTTCCCTGGGAACTTGATAATAGGAGGGGTTTACATATTGATATGGGTTATTGTAGTGTTAGCCTTTTATTACTGAAATATTTTTAAGACGCAGTTTGATTTTATCACCTAATTTCTGACAGTTTTGTTGAAGAATGTAGCTAGATATAATTTGGGATACATACAAAGGAGTAAAATTTTAGGCTCGCGTACCAAGTAGCCTTGGAGCTGATTTTGTTGTATGATTCTGACCTATTTCAAAGCCATCTTAAGTAAATTTTCACCGTATGCTAAAAGTATCAATAAAACAACAGTGGTTGGTACTGGGATAGCAGGCCCATGGCTATGAGAGCAAGAACTCCCTGATGACATTGCTGCTCTCCTACCGTGACAGATACATTCACTCCCCTAGTGGACTACAGACATTGTGGTTAAGTCTAAGGGATAAGGGAACAGGAAGCTTTAAAGTGTCATTGCTTGAGGGAACCTCTTTTATACTTGATTTATGTGCCCAGTTACATAGACATGAATTAATATAATACATTCTTGTATTCTCTCTGCTTCCTTACTCAGTCCTCCCAGATAAGTCAACAGGACTGGCTTCATGGATGTGTGATCTATACAGTTACACAGGGCTCCACATTTAGAAAGATCCATGTTAAGTCAATGCTCTACTGTTGCTACCTTGAAATCCTTAAAAATTTTTGAAGAAGGGGTCCTGCATTTTCATTTTGCACTGGGTCCCATAAATTATGTAGCCAGTTGTGGAAGTGAAGTTGTGGAAATTGGTCAATTTGTGAGAAAGAACCATATATGGGCAGTTCAACTCTTTCCCTCTCCCCCTCTCTTTGGTATCAACCTGTGTTTGGAAAGGATATGGTTGGGTCAGTCCTACCCTTGTAGGAAGCTTAATGGTAAATAAATTGTTCCGGTGGGCAAGGCTGTGGTTTTCCAGGCTGGCTCTGACTAGGTGGGCGGATCTGCCACATTCTGGGGCATGTATTAGTCATATGTCTAAATCATGTTTTCCAATAGTACTATTAGTATTAAAACTGACAATTTTATTTCCAGTTGCCTGACTCTTTTGTGTATCTCTCACTTGGTTTAGAGGTCAGGTAGCTGATATAGAGTGGTATAAACCCCAAGGGGAACTATACGTCTTCGGGAGAAAGCAGTTTCCATCTACTATAGATGGTTGGCAGCCTTTCAGGGTAGAGTTTCCAGTTACAGACCCCTGTTCTTAATGGGGAAAAGATATGAAAATGGCAGATGCGGTTAGAAAAGAAGTACCCCTAGATCCCTAGGGTCAAAAGTCCCTGCCCTACTGCTCAAGTATAGATTTGCTTAATGAACACCATCTTTAAACTTTAAATACACCTTGAAGGAGTAAGTGCATGGATCCTTCACAATGTCATCCTACTTACATACTTTAATTAAATAGATTTGTATCCATCTAATTAAAACATACTAGATTGGCAAATTTAAGTAGCAAAAGCAACACTTTTTAAAACAGTAAATGGGCACCATAGTGTTACTATAAATCAGGGAATGGGTCTTCATAGGATGGGAGAGAGAAGATGATCAAAACGAGAAGACTGCCACCCTTGCATCTTTTCATAATGTTCTAATGATCTCAGCTTCCAGCTCAACTCCCCCATGTCCCTGAAAATCATCTTCTTTGAGAGATTTTCTACTATTAATAAAGACGAAAAAATAGATATATTTGTAAAAAATGTTTTCATTACAGAAAATCATCTCTGAAATTTTTAGTTATCACTAGATGGCATCCTGAATAAAAATTTATAAGTAAAATTAAAAAAAAGATGGCCAATAACTAAAGAAAATCAATCAGCAAACTTCTCAACTAGTTGGAACCATCAATCACCGTCCAGAGTAAGACGCATTAATGACCACTGTTTCTGGAATATCAAGTCACTGTTTCCCTGCTGGGCTGATGCACCTTCTCTGGCCAATGATAAGGATAGAATAAACAATACAAGAAATAGCCTACCTAGAAATCTCAGAATGACTACAGGGCATGAAGAGAGTCAATAGTGGCCATTTTCTAGCACTGACTGGGGCTTTCATCTGAGAAGTGACCATCTGCAGCACTGGTGAAACAATGCGGATAAGCAATCATGTAATATTTCTTAGTTTACACTTATCTAACCAATCCATGGAGGGAGTGACAACTCAGCATTCCCCAGAAACTCTCATGTCATAGGTTCAAACAATTTTACTCGTAAGTCCTATTTGTCCACTCTACGTCATCAGTGTTTTGAGCAAAAGCCTTCACAAACTCTGTAGAGGAAGCCACTGTTTTAAAGCCTTTTGAATTCCTTTACTCTGAATTTTCTCCTCATAAATGTTATTACCTTAGGGTGGGGTCCTATTGATAAATTCACCTGGAGCAGAGCTCTGCACAGCTCTGACCAAACATTCAAGGCTACATGGTCATGCCTCTTTGTTCACCGTTAAATGGATACAACCCATTCGCCACATCTGACAGTTTTCTTCTTTTCTCTCTCTTTTTCCACAAAAGCCTCTCCTCCAGGTCTGGCAAATCTGCATAGTTTTTCCTGAGTAACAAACCAAATCTCTTGGTGGCTCTTCATTCTTCTCTATAACCGACATAAAAATCCTTATTAATCACATGTTGCCTTTTTGTTTGTGTCTATCTCTCTTTATTAAAATAGCTTTACACAAAATGTAGCAAGCCAAACCACTGACATATATAAAGAAAAGTTATTTACTTCAAATAGCGTTTTATGAAACTGGTTCTTTCCTCTTTGATTATCAACTTCAAAAATATGGTGCCAAAATGAGCCAAACAAGCAAAAGTCTTTCCTCTGCACTGAGGCTCGTTTCTGTCTGGTTGTGCTGCATGTTATGAAAGTACGCATTCTAATGTTGAAATCTACCTTAAAAAACCAAGTACGTTCCAACCAGTCAAATGGATATTTCTTTATCATCATATTTCCCTTCCGAATGTGCTCAAAAGGGGCCCGTCACTTGGTTTTAGAGACACACCACAGACTCTCTGGTATCCCACTATCTTCTGGATGCTTCCCCAGGTTCTCATGACTATTACTGAATGACTCCAGGGTAAAGACAAGAGCAGTCCCGGTTTGGAGACACTGTGCATCCAAAAGCACTGTAGACCGGGAAGCTCTCTCAGGACTGCTTGCAGGGGTCTGACTGGGAACACACTGAGGACATCAAGGGCCACATTCAATCACTGTGAGAGCCTCTTCCAATGCCTTCATTCCACATGGGAATTAAAAGTGATTTTAGGAAGCTAAGGAGATAGCAGGACAAGCCTAGATGATGTGTTATTAAAACAACACGCAGGTATTTCACGAAAAAACTGTCAGGTCAGATTCTCTCTGTATTAGTTTTCTGTTGCTGCATAATAAATTGCCACAAATTCAGTAGATGTGACTAACAAGAAAGTTATTATCTAACAGTTTCTGTGGGTCAACCGTCTGGCACATTTTTACCTAAATCCTTTACTCATGGTCTCACAAGGCTTAAATCAAGATGCTGGCCGCCTATGTTCCCATCTGGAGAATCAGCGAAAAATCTGCTTCCAAGTTCCCTCAGGTTGTTGGCAGAATTCTGAGTGAGGTCCCTATTTTCTTGAGAGGTGTCAGCCAGGAACTACCCTGAGCAACTAGCAGCCAAGATCAGGTCCTTGCCATGTGGCCTCCTCCATGGACTGTTCACAGCATGGCTATCTGCTCCTCAATGACAGGAGGAAAATGACTCTGACTTCTTTTATCTGTGAACTATAAACTCTCTTTAAAAATCTCACCAAATTAAGTTAGGTTTAACCAGGATGATGCCCCTTTTATTTACTCAAACTCAACTGATTAGAAATCTTAATTTCATTGGCAAATTCTTCCCAACCTTTGCCATATAACGTAACCTAATAACCATGGGAGTGATATTTCATTTATACATAAATGACATTTGCATTTAAATATCAAAGGGAATGGGATTCAGGGCATGTACATCAGGGACTTAGAAGTTTAGGGACCATGTTAGACCCCTGCCTACCACATCTATAAACCATTAGGCTGCCAACATTTAAGAACTTTTAATAAACAACAAAAATATTATGTCTACATCTTTTACCTACAGATATGACTAAGTGATGTGCTATACAAATACCTGAGATCTGTAAATACTGGAAGTTTGAGAAAACAGCCATCATCATTTCTCCTTCTTATGGTTGTTTCCTAACCCATGTGAGAAGAAATATACAGGAACTAAGTGAGACCTAAATATAGTAAAATTATTAACGGTGAAGTTAGTTGGAGAATGTAGGTTCTCCTATCTCCTTTCTTGATTTCGACTTTGGTATCTCTAGCCTGTCACAGGGAGAAAAGTTAGAAGATGGTGGACATGCTAAAGCAGACTCTGTTTGTCTCTTTGCCAAATGAAGGAAACTTACTTTTTAAAATCAATACCTAAAAGGGAAAGTGAGATGAGAAAGAAATGGACCTCGCTCTGCACTGTTCAAGCTTCAATGCCGTGGTTCTACCATCTACTAGTTAACAAGGCCTCTAGGTCAGCGTGAGCTAAGTTACAATGCCGTAATAAGAAATCCCCAAATCTCAGTGGTTAACACACCAACATGTTGTCCTTGCTTATACTACAAATCTAACACTAGTGAGCTGGGGTTCTCTCCTCATCACAGTGACTCAGGGAACCAGGCTGATGGAGACCTCCTCTCAACCTGTGCTTCTTAGCAAGAGGAGCAAGTGGCGAATCACATACTGGCTTTTAACATCCACAGTACAGAGTAACACATGTCACTGATGCTCAATTTCTATTGACTAAAGCAATTTACATGGCCACAGAAGAGGAAGGAAATACTATTCTACCATGTCTCTTAAAGGGAGGAGAACCAAAAATACTTGGACAGCATTAACAGCTACCACCATGGCTTAATGAATGTCACTCCTCTCCCACAGAGGATGTAGGAATGAAGGAAGTCCCCAGTGTATTTACTCCAATACTTCCACCCCCCTCCAAGAGGGCAGAGTATGTGATTTCTAATGGAAATGTGAATATGTAACAGTTTCCTCTTAACAGTAAGTATAGGCAACAGAAAAGATTTATGAAACAGCCGTGTAGCGCCAAGCCTCACCTTCTTGGAGACTGATTCAGTGAGTAGTGAACAAACGCAGCTCTCCCAAGGCTGCTTTGTGGGCAGCTGAGAGAGGTCCTAGCCCCACACGATGGGCTCCAAATAGGAAGGGGGAGACCGTGCCTGCCACATTTTAGGAGGCCGCCTTCAAATTCAGGCTGCGTGTCTGGAGTTGCTGTACCGAACAGGATCTGTGAGCTGGCTCTGTGCTGAGCGAGAAGTGTGAAGCCTGGTGCCAGAACACGAGTGCACATCAAAATCCTGGCACGGGTGCTCTTCAGAAACGGACAGAAGACCAACTGCAACATACGGCTCATTCTTCTCAAGTCATAAATGGAAAGGCATTAATCACTGGGAGGCCTCCCAGAAATTAAAGTTCATCTATTGGTTATGGGGTGTCAAAAGGCAAATGTGGAGTGTTTTAAATTTGCTTAGTTTTCCTGTGATATAAAATCCAGGTTTCAAATGCTGGCTTTATCATCAAAACAGACTCCTGGCCCTGCCAAAGCTAACATAAAGAGAGAACCCAGAACTCCACATAGGGTTCTCATTTATACCATAATTTCCTTCAAAGACAGCTATTTTAAAATGTAGATTAACCCTTAATGTCTGAATTTTCCAGATTGAAACTTTGAAACAATGTAGTCCCATCTGCCAGCATGGAAAAACCAAGTGGCAAAGGAGTTGCCCAGGCTTTTCCCTGTGAGGGCCAGAGCCCGCTGCCCGGCCTGTTGACTGTCCATGCAGCAGTGAGCGCCACGCTTCATGCTTGAGCGGTCCTCCCATGGAGAGGCACTGTGTTCTCAAGCTATGAATTATAATCATCTGATAAAAGAAGCAGTCATGATCTATTTTCTTTGAAAAAGTACTAAGGTGTGTATATATCATTAATGCCTAAGTGAAACAATTCAACCAAAGCAGTAATTCCTTAAAAGTGATCACCATGCATTCATCAGACTAGTCTTAAGGGTATAAATATGAATACATGCAGCCAATTACTTCACATTCATCCTCAAAATGGAATTTTACATTTCCGTATCTATTCTATATAGTAACTTTTGCTTAAGAAAGAAAAGAAGTGATAATGCAAAAGGCTGCAAAAGGGTAACCTGTGTGTGCGTGTATGCACGCTTACCTGCACAATGCCATTTCAAATTCAACCTGAATAACTTCATATGAAACGTAAATTACCGATTTTCCACAAACCTCCTTAGTCCTTATCATCTTAAAGTCTGATATTCTCATCTATGTTACCTGCTCTAGTAGTGTAGAAATTTGAGTTTGTATGTTCTACTTTAAAGGAACTTAAAAAGGAAGACAGCAGCATATAAACATGCCCCAGAATTATGCCTACCTTTGAGATCTTATTGAACTAAAGTCAGAGTAAGGATAACACTCGCTATGTAAAAATGCAAACAACTAATCCTATGCTCCTATTTGGGTCATTCCCAAGGCATAAAATTTCATCTGTGAAATGGAATAGCTGTCTTGAAATTTAGCATGACAGATATAAAGGATCCAAGCCCAGTGCCTGGCACATATTAGGCACTAAATAAACATCAGCAATGATGATGATGATGCTTAAGCTGCAAAGATAGCATTGAGCAAAGAAATGATTAACAGCTTAGGCTGCAGCCTCTGCAGGCAAGGGTTCAAATCCCAGTTTCACCAAGTACCAGTAGTGTGGCTTCTTAGGAATTGGAGTAAAGTTGAGGAAACATGAGAGGGTGTGAGATTTCCCAAAAAAGAGGAGAAGATAGGAGAGGTTTCACAGGTGTGAGAAGAAACAAGAGCACGGAGGAGAAAGAGTCTCTCAGGTTGAAGATCTAGAGAAATGGAATTATCAGAAATCCAGGGGAGATAGGATTTTTTTTAAAGGAGAAATGTTATTAAAACTGCCATATTCTATTGCGTTATAAATAGGTTATTGTCCACAGACCCATGGAAGCTAGAAAAGAAAGGCTTTAAAGCTGGACCCTTTGTTGGCATCTCTCCCTGAATCTCTACCCTGATAGGGCTGTTGAAGTAACACTGGAGTAGCACAGGTTCTAAGGAATCCTAAACAGAGCTCCAGCCTCAGAGATATTGCCCCAAAGACATCACTTTCCTGAACTATGTCTGCAGAATCAGGCTTCTCCAGAGAAATCATACAGGCACAGAACATGATAAAAAGCTTCAAACTGATTGATAACTAACAAACTAACTGCTAGAAAACTCTTTCCCTCAGCACTAGGTACTTACTTGCTGGATAAAAAATATTTTAAAAACAGAACATGTAAATATAATCAGTAATGAGGTATAAATATTAAATAAGATAAACACCTGTCATAAAAATCATCATTATTTATTCTCCATGCTTGAGAATTTATTCCTGCCCTTTATTTCTCTTCCAAACATTCATTTTACTTTTTTTTAAAGTGACTGTCTATCACTGGACAAAATTTAAGCCTTTAGAGACTAGATACTGCTGCCACATACCTTTCTTTACACACAGCCTCTAGTGAATTCAATATTTTTTACCCTATTTGGCTTTCCAATCCAGTGAGAAGTAACTTATTTTAAACAAAAGGAGGAAGTGAATTTACCCTTAAACCCAGAGGTTAATTTCCATGTAAGCCATCTTTGGCATATTTAACTGATGTGGGAAATTTTGCTAGGATAACTTTTGCAGGGGCTTCATAGAAGGCTCTTCAGAAAGTCCTCTTGGACATCATGAAATCTCCAGACTTCTTGTCCAAAATAACATCTTTAAGCAAAGAGCTATGTTCACGTGCTCTGAGTTTGGGGGTTTCAGAAGTTAATGTAGAAATACTGTACACATTTCAGGGGAAGATTTTAGTTCATAGAATAGGTCTACTTTTTAAACCAGATTAAATAGCTTCAAAACAGTAATTTCAACTAACCATTTGTCTGATACATATTTACTAAACACTTAGCATGAGCACTACAGAGAATATGGGAATATTAGGTATTAACATTATTAGATCTTCAGGTAGAAGGAAATTAACATTACTGAGGGTCAACTATATGCTCTACTATTGCATTAAATGGGTATCTACCAACACTTGAATATAGACAACACAAGGCTACATGCATGTAGCTAATAGTATATGTTCAAACGACTGGAAGTCATTTGTGGCTGACCACAGAGGCTTTCATGGAGGAGATGGTGTTTCCACTCGAAAAATATAGGATTTTAATAGATTAATTAGAGCTTACTCAAGGAGATGGAGATGATTTAAGCAGTCGTAAGAGCATGAAAGTCTAACTATGCTTAGGAAAGGAGTGTTCACTAAATTCCCCAGAAAAAAATTCCTCCAGGGGATTATTAGAGAGGGGAGGTAGGAATGCATGATGAGGTCTTTAACGCCAGGGTGAGGCTTTTTATTGATTTAGTAGAGGGGTGGATGCTATAAAGCTTTGATAACTACATGCTTTAGGAAGATCAATCTGTCAGAGACATATGTGAAAGATTGGAGTAAAAGAAAATGGAGGATAGTGTGTCCTATTGGAAGACCATTAAGTGCACAAAAAGGACAAAAGGTTAAGGATCTCAGTAAGACACAAGTTTTAAGTTTCAGTATCTAGGAGTGCAGAGGCAAAATGAACAGTAGTAAAGCATCTTAAAAAACAGATTGGAAGGGCAAGGTGAGTTCAGTTTTAGGTGAGTTAAATTGGAGGTGATCTCAGTATACATACAGAGAGAAGTGCTTTACTAGGTGCTTTACTAAGTGCTTTACTAGGTGCTTTACTAGGGCGTGTGTGTACACATGAGACATGAGACAAGCTCCATCCCATCATTTACCACAATGAGCAGGATTACAAATTTCCACAACTGCCACACACAGCAAACTTCAGGCACATTCCTTCTTCAAACTGCTAAGAAATGGAAAACAAGTCAAACTTCAGTAACTCTTTTGATAAAATTATGAATATTTGCTACCACCAGAGGAGAGCAGCAGTTGGTTTCATACTTTTCAGAAATGCACAAAAGAAATAAATAGAAAAACATGTCTTTCAGGTCTGCTTGATTTGTTATTGTTGAGGGGGAAAAAAGCTATAATTATTTCATCTAGTTAAAAGAGAAGAAATAGTCTAGGGCTACACTGAATAAACCAAGTTTAGACAAACTGTCCAAATAAAAGAAAACACAACGTTGTAAGTTAAATTTTTGTACCTCCCAGCCAAATATTTAAAAAAAAAAAAAAAAAGCTCCATATCCTTGAGGTTTACAAAATACCCAGATGTTGGCTGGAGAGGTGCCTCTCCACCCTGGTCCCTCATTGTTCCCACACCCCACATCAACTGCACTCTGCCTCTCCCTTCCTCCTGCACGGGTAACACAATGTGAACAGCATTTAGGCTTGTCGCTTTCAATAGAAATACTGAAAATCTTAAGTAAAATTTTAGCTACATGTTTCCCACTAACCTCACTGACAGTAATGTGATTAAGTTACTATCTGCTTAATTAACCTCTGGATCTGGCTCATCATACAGACCTCATAGTTTAAACATTTTTAAACAACAAAAAAAAGGGGGGAATCAATTTAATGATATGCAATCATTTTAGTGCTCTTCTTTGTATAGGTTTCATTACGTTAGCAAAGCCATAGAGATTAAATAAGACTGAAGAAAAGATAATCTGTTTGCAAACACCAAGCAACAGAAAAATGGACCATGCCTCTCTGTCAGTTAAACAGACATCCAAACTAAAGTCATTATCTGGGCAACTAGCATTTAAAAAAGTGCTGTAACTACTTGAATATTTTAGCAACCATTTGCTTGGGAGTGGGTATGAATTTTCTGGATAATTATGGTAGTTTTCTAACTTTGCCTTTTGTAGATCTTTATCTTTACACTGAAAAACTTGTGTAATATCCCACACTCTGTCTGTAGAGTTGTTTCCACTAAACATGTTCAAATAAAGTGATTGATCAGATATCTTAGCACTCCAGAGGAGTGTGTGTGGGGGGGGGATGGTAAAAGCAGCACCCTTCAAATATGTTGATATTAACTGGCTTTAAGAGTTATAATTTCCCTTCAAACGCTTTTCACCAGATTCTCCATCTGAAACTGCTCATTGTAGTTAATGATACCATATTTTCTCTCTGACACTTCCATTTCACAAATATAAAATACAAATAATGTCACAAATTCTCAAGTATGTTTCATTACACCCATCTCTCCTGTTTCATTTTAATAAAGACTTTAATCAATTCATACATATAATCAATCTACAACTGATCTTATTGCCACCAGACTCTTCCCCCTTTGATTTTTCTTATCCCTATTTACCAAGCTAGTCTTCTTGAAAATCTTTTTAATCGTGCATTTCCAGAACTTACAATAACTTCTAGTACCTGTTATACTAAAATCTATAATCTTCAATTTTCTGGTCCTACCTATATCCTTTTTTTCGCCTATATTATTTTCCATAACCTGCCAGTATGTGCCTTCAACTCCAGTTTGATAAGTTTCATCCATATTTCCTGCTCCCCCCCCAACCAGAAATCCCTCGCATCCTTAAATCCCATCTCAAATAGAGCTCTCCCTGAAATGTTCACTTTCCTTACAAACTGCATAAACTATTCCTTCTACTGTCTTCTTCACTTATCCTACAATTTTGCTTTCTGTCTTGTGTTATTTCATAATTATTAAATGGAATAAATTCTCTCATACACAAATTCAATTATCTTCATAAGGAAGAGCATATTACATGTGTGCCTGACACAACTCAAAACACACAGGCGACCACATAATGGTCATTTGAACCGCTCATTAAGTAATTTTAAATCACCTGTTATTGAATCTGATAATGATTTTTCCCTTTCTTAGTTTCCTATTTTAGTTGTTGGTACTGGTCATCTTATTTCCCTCCATTTGTTTTATATGTGTTAGGTTTTAATCCTTACTTGCTCTAATGTCAGTATTATTTATTGATATCATTTTTTGTTTCCAGAAAATTTCAAGGTGGTTTATAAGAACACATGTTGGTCTTGATGTACCTAATGGAAGTAAATAAGAAAAAAAATTTAAGACTAGAACGTGCTATCTAAATTCAAATATAAATAAATAAAAATATAATAAAGCCCTTTAGTAAGTGGATAAGGGCCATGTTATATTTTTCAACTGACTGAGATCTCCACATGTATCTGATTTTCTTTCTTTCTTTTTTTTGTTTTTAATTGTGAGCTTTAAGAATATCTTCCAATGTATTTAGTTTGGTAGTTAATTTCTGTTTAGTTTTAGTATTTTTCTCTTAATTTTAATAAAATTTGTAATTCCAAAGGGTTTAAAAGCGTAAAATAGTTCTACAAAGTTCATTATGAAAAATAGCAGATCCCCACCCCCTACTTCCATATTTTCCCCTCCTCATGGTGACAATTTTTATCCCTTTTAGCTGATTATGTTGGTATCTATCACCAAGTCTCCAACATGCTTTTATTTGCACTTTTTAGTCCATTATTTTGGTGTAACTCACTATGTCTCTAAGTAACATGGCTTTAGGGGCTAACTTTTTAGTATGGGTTTTGCATACTTTATTACTTACACCACACAAGTGGAGCATTTAGAGCTCTCTCCTCCCACTCCCTCAACCCCCAAACTCAAAACCATTCCACCATGTGCTAAGTCATCTCGAATAGTTCCACTGTAACTAGTTTAGATTAAAATTCAGTAACAGTAAATTTTACTCAAAGCTGAGCCATGTAATAGACTTACTATTTATGAGTGGTTTTCTCTTTCTGTAGTTTTCACTATAGTTACCGCACATTTCTTGCTTTATTCATTTGCTTGGTTCTCTTTACATTCATTACTAACTCAACCCCAAACGCTATCAATTACTAAATCTCCTCTCTAGATGTTCAGATGTGTCAGGTACTCTATAAATTTTATCTATTTAAAAAGAAAGGTTTCCTGGATCCTTCCGACCTCCTGCTTTCCGAGCTGATTTCCCTGTACAAGTAGTGCATGGCTCTTATTCTGAAGGCTTCCCTTCTCTACCCCTCTGTGTTGTATTGCCAGCTCTACAAATCTCATGTCTTCATTATTCTTGTTTGTTCCTTTGCTTGATGAATGGCTTAAAATAGTCTTGATTTTCCCATCATTGATTGCTGGCCAAGTATACACTTCTAGTTGGAAATTATTTTTCTTCAGAATTTTGTGGAAGAGAGTTCTCTATTAGCTTTTAGCTTTCAGTGTTACTCTTGAGAAGTTCAGGGGTATTCCGAACATGTTTAGTAAATCTTTTTTTTTCCTCCTCTCTGGAATTGAATACTATATTTTTCCTTTGTACTCACAGTTATGAAATGTGATGGTATGCTTTGGTATGAGTCTGCTTTCCACTTTTATGTAAAAACTCGAGGACTAGTGCAATCTGAAGAAGATTTTCTTAATTTATTCCAAGAAGTAATTAATGTTTTACTTCCTTGCTTTTTCTATTTTCTATAGAATTCCTATTTTTCAGCTATTAGACCTACTGGACTGGTCCTCTAAATTCCTTACCTTTTCTCTCCTGTTTTCAATCTTTTTGACATTTTGCTCTACTTTCTGGGAGATTTTCTCAATTTCATCTCTCAACTCTTTATTAATATATTTTTTCTCATCAAATTTTTAATTTTAAACTTTATTTTTTCTGCTTTGGATGTCCATTTTGTGTAGTACCTTGTTCTTATTTTTCTCCTTTTTATTTTTTTTAAGTTTTCTTCTTCCTCATATGTTTCCCCTCTCTCCTTTTCTAATTGTTTTGTTATGGTTCCTATATTTCATTTCTGATGCTAACATGGTAATCCTTGTTTGTCTGCCAATATTGTTTAGATAATTAGGTCATTCCTGTATCTCAGCTCCTAATTCCACTTCATGATGGGAAGCATAAGGCTGCTGATATTTAAACTCCATTTTAAAGGTGAAGAGGAAAAGAAAAACATAACAAGTGTATATGATATACATAACTTTACACTGATAAATTTGAGAGTTTAGTTGCAAAAATTAAAGAGAAGTCAATAAAAGTAAGCCTTTTTAATAATTAAAGGGAATTGTCATTTACTGCGATATTCTGGAAAACTTCCTACACTAAAGGAGCAAGGACTTAAAGGGAAATCAGCATACTAGCCACCAAATAATTTGCCAGATAAAGAAAGTAGAAAATGTTGGCCAATAGAGTGCTTACAGACCAAATGAGATTTGTACTTCTCTCCAAATGTTCTGTAGGAATTTAGATAAGTTAGAAAGATGAAAACACCACGCACAACTGACTAATTTTTAAAGAGTCTATTAATAGAAATCATTTGCAGATTCTTAAGGAAATAGGTATTCCCCATTTTGTCCCTAAAGGTAATTCATCACAAGTCTCTAGCTTATTAGCCAACTGAGAAAGAAAAATAAGCAGAACTAAGGGTTAGTCATGTAAGCACTATAATTATTTTCAAATGACCTTCACATAAGAGTAACTTCTCAAATATAACAAAGCTTAAACTCCTAAAAATTAATAATTATTTTAATATAATTTTAAGTAAAATATATGTAAATTTACTAGATATTATATCTATAAGAAAATTTATGAACCATTCTATTTTTAAAAATTATTTGAGAGTTAGAGAGTTAAAAATAATTCTCAAGCATACAAAGAACCATAATAACAAAATTCAAAACTGAACAAACTGAGTTATCAAAAAATCACAAAATAGTACCAAAAAAAGCAGTAAATCATGCAGAAGGAACAAAGTTAGAATGGTATGGCTTATTCACTAACACAAAATTATTCTTGGAGTTTGTTCCCTATTTGATTTCTCTTTGAGAAATGAGCACAGGAGATATGAAAAGACTAACAAATTACACTTTAGTAAATCCCAAAGAGTTACAGGTATTAGCTGGAGAATTTTTGAATCATGAAGTTCATGATAGAAATTAAATAATACATCTTGGATTCATTCAGTTGAACTTGGATTTATTTCCAAAATGTTCAACAAAATTGATAAAAATGAAAGAATTTTAAAGCCATTTAATACCTCCAATTTGAATAAATACAAAAAGTTTTACTAAACACATTCACATTAAATGCTATAACAAGCAATAATGATATACATGATTCTGAGCTATGCAATTCTTAATCATATCTACGCCTACATCAAATATATAAGTATTATATCTTAAAATATATGACCTGAGAGTTATCTCCTCTTTAAATTTAACTGACTTCAACTCGAACTTGATGACTCAGAAGAAAGTTGTTGCTAAAAAGACAAAGGACCCCAGCAAAGTCTAGGTCTGTGACAAGGAGGGTTTCTCAGGCCTGGGAAGAACAGCCTCAAACTCAGTGTCCTCAGACTATGTCATCAATGCCACAGCTGATGTCGTTTTGCCTCAAAGAGTCTTGGGAATGACATGAAAAGAGTGGCCATGCTAGACAGCAGATAAAACTGAATCTGAGGCCTTCTCCTGAAAAGAACTGTTTCCAACAAAACATATTTACATCATTTGATTGAAGGCTGGGCAGTACCGTGGAAAAAGGGTCATTTTAAAAAGCGAGAGAGGGACTTCCACTGCAGGGGGCACGGGTTTGATCCCTGGTTGGGGAAATAAGATCCCACATGCGAGGTGTCCAAAAAAAAAAAAAAAAAAAAAGGGAGAGGACTGAATTCTGGTCATATATGGTCACTAATTCTGGGACTAAAACATTGAACCTGTCTGTGTTCCAGTTTCTCACTGTAATGGATTAAGGTAGATAGTGAAATCACACTGGAAAGTTGAATAAATTATAGAAGAAACCCCTATTAAACAAGAATAAATTTCAACAGCACATTTCATTGTCCAAAATGTCATTACCAGAGGTAGAAATACTAAAAGCGACATGGCAATGAGAGAAATAAGATGAGGGGAGGGCAATGAAAGGGAGAGGTTGGGGATACTCTTTACAACTAACTGAACTCATTTATGGAGGGTGCAAAGGACGGAGGTCAATTCTTAGTCGAACCATTTCTGCCATCAGCCATCTGACACTACTAAGCAGAATATGATGATTTTCTTTGCCAAGTCTGTGAAGGTGAAGATATCAACTGATCTATCTTCTATTAGATATAACTTATTTATTAAAAGATCTCTTTATCAAACTATCTGGAATAATGCCCCTCATGGAGAAATGTTTAGTTGAAATATTCCAAACTAAATTATGAAGTGAATAAATGTTTTTACTTTGATTTTTCAAGTCTCTTTGCAGACACTTTTAGTCTTCAATTTTGTAGAAAACAAAGTCATGACTTTTCATCATTTAAATCAGGGTGCCCAATATATTTCAATTGATTAGGAAGAAGACTAGAAGCTGTTAAAAATGCACCTTCGAAAACACAAAAATAGATTCACCAAGGATATATAATAAACTTTTCTACAGATTATCCATAATACCATAATAAACAAGAAGATATTTTCATTGCAATATCTGCATGAGAATGCAAAGAATAATTCTACCAGTTTTTATACCAGAATTCTAAAATTTCTAATCACAAGAGGTATTCTAAGCCATGGTTTCTGTAAATGGTAAATTTTATTTTTTGCTGCCTCTTTGTTTTGCAATGATATTGGCTATGTGCCTGGTGCTTTTTATAAGACTACATTTCTAAGTAATATTTGAATAATTTAGCTTTATTGTATGGTATTCACAGGAACAACAATAGATATTCACTTAAAACAGCATTTATACTACATGCAGTCTCTAGTTCCTTCCCCTTTCCCTTGATCTTCAATGGAAAAATCACTACAAAATTTGTGGCATTAATAAATTTACTAGATGCTTCTTTTCTCTTTCTCTAAAGTTAACTAACTTGTCTTTCAATTCAGCATTTGTTAGGTTCTTCGATTCCAAGATTAATTTTTTTTTGTTGCTCTAATGTAATGTTGCATATTCATTTGCAAAACAAAGACACATGGGCAAAAACTTCTGCAATATTGTCTGTCTAGGGACAGCTCTGAGAATTACAATATGCTCAGCTTTCAATTTTTTGAAACAACTTAGGGATGCAATCTTTAGTTGAATTTCAAGATGGATTCTAATTTTTACATGGATCCTTCTGGCAAAGAAATTATGGGTACCTTAAGGAATTGAACTAAAAAATATAAGGCATGGATTCTTGAAATCTCCCCCCTCCATCTAAATGAAAATGAGCATAGGAAAACATACCGTGGTAATCCAAAACATTCATTATGAAAATCATGTAAGATCTGAAACTCTCTCTGCAAGCTGCATTTGATTACAAACTTCTCTTGGGACTATGCCTAGGTATTCTTGGGCTTGTGACCAGGCTACATTGCTTAGCCTACCAACCATCACTGGAACATGCTTTAATATCATTTAACTCCACAAGACCTGCACTATGGAAAAGTCCACAGTTGAAATCCTTTCTATACTGTCCGGATTTTTTCCAAAATTCCATATTAAACTTAGTAGCAGTATTTAAAATGCTCACTGCTCATATCTTCTACAATATTGCTGCCCATTTTAGTTTTCTTTCTTCCATTAGCACTCCACTGATATTCAATCTCTTCTTGCTCTGTGTACAGCCACAGGTGCTAGCTCTATTCAAACTGCAGGAGGGCAAAACCCTCACTCTCATCTAGTAATGACAGTAAAGGAGTGGCCTAGAATGAGGAGGGGACTGCAGAAGGAAAGACATAGGCAAAGAGGAGGATCAGGGCCATAAAGAATATAGTTATTTGAACTCTGCCTTATTAAATCCTATAACCATGCATATTCATGAGCAATACCGTACATTCGGAAAATATTAGGTCAAAATAGTTTTCCTCAGTCATCACATGGTTTGGGGCATGCAACCAGAAGGACATCCAGTCATAAAGGAAATTTGTAAAGCGGCCCTTATATTCATATGGCAAGGGACAAGGAAGGAGGAATTTTAGAGTAATATTTCTATAAAATACCACTGTCATATAACTTAATGTCTCTGTTTTAAATTTTAGTTCCTCTTTAATTCTTAGAGGGCAATGATAAACTCTTTAGCATTTAAGATCCTCCCAATTTGACTCCAAACTATTTTTCCAGTTTTATCTCTTCCTGTCATGACAGCTACACAGTTCTACAACTCTCCTCTAAATATCCTTTTTATCTTTTCATCTTTCCTCTAGATTAATATTTCTTTAAAATATCACTTCCATATAACTTGATGTCTCTGTTTCAAATTTTAGTTTATTTCCTTATTCAAATTCCACTAAACCTTTCAAGATACGGTTCAAATTCTCCTTTGATGCCTTTTCTACTTACCCCAGCTGTATTTATGAAATAGGATAAGCCTCTCTTCAGTGACCTCACCTTCTTCTAACACCCTAAAACCCCGTAAACAATTTATTTATTTTTAAAAGGCTTATTTAGTTCCTACTGGTATAAAAGTACACACTTGTACAAGCAGTAAAAATATAGACTTCCAAGATTACAAGCTAGAGACATAAGACAAATTCATATTTGTCAACTATAAGTCACAACATAAATGGCATAGGTAAATTGTAAACAGGGTGCACTGGATGTCAGGGAAGGAAAACTGCATTTAGAGGGAGGCAATAGATATAATTTAACAGAAATACCTAGAGCATTTCTTGAGTTCACTGTCCCTTGAGGTACTTTAAATGTAGTGCAGTATGGGATTATATTTTCACCTTGCTTGCACTCCATCTCTGGTTTGTGAGGTTTTTTTTGGTGGGGGGGAGGGTGGCGGGATGTGTATACTTTCTCAGTTAGTTTACCTCTAGCTGTAAGCAATAGGAAGCTCTGACTCAACTGGCTTAAGCAATAAGAAAAGTTTCAGAAACCTGAATTTAGGAAACTCAGACACAGCACAGCATCAGTGTTGGTTAATAGATCATTAAGATCAGGTTCAAGGTAAGGATGCTCCCTTTCATCACTCCTCTTCAACACTATACTGGAAATTCTAGCTAATACAATAAGACAAGAAAAGGAAATAAAAGGTATACAGATTGGGAAGGAAGACATAAAACTCTCTTTGTTCACAGATCAAATGATTGTCTATGGAGAAAATCTGAAAGAATTGACAAAAATACTCCTGGAACTAATAAGGGATTATGGCAAGGTTGCAGGATTCAAGGTTAATATATAAAATCAATAATTTTCCTATATATCAGCAATCTAAAAGAATTTGAAATTAAAAACATAATATCATTTATATTAGCAATCCCCAAAATGAATACTTTGGTATAAATCTAATATGCATGAGATATATATGAAGAAAACTACAAAACACTTATGAATGAAATAAAAAAAAACTAGATAAATGGATATATATTTCATGAAATGGATATATATTTTATGTTCATGTTTAGGAAGACTAAATACTGTAAAGATGTCAGTTCTTTCCGATATTATCTACAGATTCAATGCAACCCCAATTAAAATCCCAGCAAGGTATTTTGAAGATATCAACAAACTTATTTTGAAGTTTATATGGAGAGGCAAAAGACCCATAATAGCCAACTCATTTTTGAGGGAGAAGAACAACTGGAGGACAGATATTATCTGACTTCCACCCTTACTATAACACTACAGTAATCAAGACAGTGTGGTATTGGTGAAATATCAGACAAATAGATCAATGGAACAGAATAGTGAGCCCAGAAACAGATCCCCATAAATAAAGTCAACTGATCTTTGACAAAGCCGCAAAGGCAATACAATGGAGAAAAAACTATTAGAACAACAGAGCTTCCTCATGCACAGACTTCACACCTTTCACAAAAATTAACTCAACATAGATCACAAACCTAAATGTAAAATTCAAAACTATTAAACTTCTAGAAGATAACACAGGAGAAAATCCAGATGATCTTGGGTTTGATTATGACTTTGCAGGTGCAACATCAAAGGCACAATTCATGAAAGGAAGAATTGATAATCTGGACCTCATTAAACTTTAAAACTTCCGCTCTCAGAAAGACAGTGTTAAGATAATAAGAAGCCACAAACTGGGAGAAAATATCTGCAAAAGACACATCTGATCAAGGACTGTTACCCAAAATATAAAAAGAACTCTTAAAACTCAACAATAGGAAAACAAACAATCCAATTAAAAAATGGATCAAAGACCACAGTAGTCACCTTACCAAAGAAGATATACAAATTGCAAATAAGCACATAACAAGATACTTCACATCATATGTTGTCAGAGAAATGAAAATTAAAACAATAAGATATCACTATATGTCTATTAGAATGGCTAAAATCCAAAGCCCTGACAACACCAAATGCTGGTGAACATGTGCAGTAATAGGAATTCTCACTCATTGCTGGTAGGAATGCAAAATGGTACAGCGATGTAGGAAGACAGCTTGGTGGTTTCTTACAAAACTAAACATAATCTTAACACATTACCCAGCAATTGTGCTCCTTGTTATTTACCCAAAGGAGTTGAAAATTTATGTCTACACAAAAACCTGCACATGGATGTTAATAGTAGCTTTATTCATAACTGCCAAAACTTGAAAGTAACCAAGATGTTCTTCCTTACGTGAATGGATAAGTAAACTGTGGTACATTCAGACAATAGAATATTTTTAAGTCCTAAAAAGAAATAAGCTATCAAGCCATGAAAAGGCATGGAGGAATCTTCAATGAAGAGTACTAAGAAAAAAGTGATCCTGTAAAGGTTGCATACTGTATGGATTCCAACTTTATGACCTTCTGGAAAAGGCAAAACCAGAGAAATGATAAAAAGTGGTTGCTAGAGGTTAAGGGGTTGGAAGGGATCAATAGGCAGGGCACAGAGTATTCTTAGGAGAGTGAAAATACACTGTACAGTACCATAATGATGGATACATGTCATTATACATTTGTCCCAACCTGTAGAATGTACAAAATCAAGGGTGAACCTTACTGTAAACTATGAACACTGGGTGATTATGATGTGTCAATGCAGGTTCATCAATTGTAACAAATGTGTCACTCTAGTGGGGCATGCTGATAATAGAGGAGGCTATGTAGGTGTGGAGCAGAGGTATATGAAAAAAACTCTGTACCTTCCGCTCGATTCTGCTGTGAACCTAAATCTGTTCCGAAAAAATAGTCTCATTTTTAAAAAGTCATTTATAGATTTTTTTAATATATCAGTATCCAACTTTTGCAAGAGTGCCATGAAATGGATTATATGTTCTTTTATATGTTATTAAAACCTTCAGTGGATTTCACTGCATTTACAATAAGCTCAAACTCATTAATGTGGCCTGAAACGAAATGCTGGCCGTTTCTTATCTCTCTTATCTTTATCCTTATCTGTTTCACTCCTCTGGAACATAAGCTCCATGAAAGCAGGAATCTGGCTTATCTTATTTACTGCTAAACTTCCAGTACCTCACATAGAGCAGACAAGCAACAAGTATTTGTTGAATATGTGAATATCCACTTTCTTGTTTCTCTAAAAACCTGTTTCAATGAGGATGGCAAATGTGAAGTTGAAACTGTTGTGTACAGAGACAAAAGGTATGAATTTTCTTGCAACATTAATTCTATAACATTTTTCATAGTCAATACTGTATTTCCAAAATCTTTTCCTACTACCTATCTCTGTTGAAATACAATAATATAAAAAGCATTTTAAAGTGAGCATATCTTAAAAAACAAATCTGGGAAACAGATTTGGTTTCAATAATATTTTTGCCCTTCTCATTTGGGAAAGACTCTCATCTACAAAACAGAAAAGAGAGAATCCTCATGAACTTATATGTGCTGCTTTTTCTATCTCAATGCATTTCTACCCTGCCATAAGAGCATTAAATTTAAGAAAGTCATGCAGGACCTAGAGGAGGTACAGGTAACTAGTTAATGCAAGTGACCTCCACAATCTTCCACTATCCTATATCCACTCTGTCACAATTCAGCAGACCATGAATGATTCTATGTCTTCAAAAATATTGTCTAAATTGACCAATGTCTTAGTCTTGCAGAAAGCAGAGGCTGAAACAAAGGCTCGTGTCCTTCTATTTTATTAGGGGATGCAAACTGAGGGAAGCATGAGTGAGTGAGAGGAGAATATGGCAGAGAAAAATAGATGACCTAATAATTGGGTATTTTATGGAATTGGTATGAAGTGCAAATGGTTGTTGAATATTGGAATATCCTTCTTGTTCACCATATAAGCGGAAAGTTTCTCTAGGTCAAGGGAAGGGGAAGATTTTATCTACCAGTTCCATTCTGCATTTGTCAAAGATTTGTTCTGCAGAGTGTTAATTTCCAGCCCCTAGTCCTCTGTTCTTCCCCTCCTCCCATCTGAACTTCTGGACTGTACTTGTGTAAATGCCAAGCAGATCCTCTGGGATCTTAAGCCTCAGGATCAACAAGGAAGCCCCAGAGCAGGAGGAAAAATCCTCGGTGTGATCATAAGAGGACATGGAGACAAGTGATGCCTGCATTCAATCTGTCAGAGCCAAAGCAGAACTGGTCATCTCAGCAATGCCTGAGACAGGACAAGTGGCCAAAACAATGAGACACATAAGGACTACAGATATCAAGTGTGTCTGGTACAACTACCCACTACACTCTCCAGTCCTGACTAAACAATCTTACTGTAAATCTAGGAAAAAGCCTTGATTGGTGGAATTCAGATTTAAAACAACATAATAGGGAACATCCACCTTTAGGGGAAAGTAATCTCAGTTTATGGACTGCCAGCTCTGTGAAAGTACTAAGCTGAGCATTCCTTCAAGCACCTTCCACATGCTAACTTTAGGGCAGGCAACGGCACACTCCTGTTCCAAGGTATTGGTTCCTCTGTTGAGCAGTACTCTCAAAGCTTCTAGGACTCAAAAAAAGTTTGGACTTTGGGGTGTGGAGAGGAAAAGGAAAAAAAAAATGAGGACACAGTAAAGCAGAAAGAAAAATGGGCAGAAGGAAGAAGTAAGTACTTCAAGGAGCCGTAGAGACTGTCCCTAACTATTTTAGGAGCTATTCAGAGACATTTGTGCTACTGATATTCAAGCTTTAACCTTGAAAAGAAGATGTAGACAAAAAAGAAAAGTGAATAATCATTTAGGAGACAGGGACAATTCAAATTAGTTATTGAATTCCAACAAGAGAACACAAGTAAACCTTAATTAAGATGATTTTGAAAACTTGATTAAAATCAAGTACCATAAAAGAATCACTAATAAATGTAACCAACAATATTATGTAAACAGGCCTAAGTCCCTTGCATAACCAACTCAGGATGGTGAAAGACGGGATCATATCTTGATGTTTTTTCACAAAACTCCAGAGCTGAAAGGAACTTTTGTGATCATGGGATCCCAAATCTTCAAATACAGAAGATGAGATTGTAAACTTGAGAGAGTGAATAAACTGCCCAAAGTCATACAGAAAGCTAATGGCCACACCAAGACCAGAACACAACTCCCAGCCTCAATGTCAATGCCTTTTCAATAACCTTGGGTGATTTAACTTTCTTAGGGGAAACACATAGTAAACATTTTCCTCCACTCAAGAAAAAAATTAACAATGCACAGGGTGAAAACAGGGCTTTCAATTATTTTTAACTTATTTATATACAGGATTAACAATGTTTAGGCAAAAGTACATATGCAAAGAAATTCATGCTACTTTTTGATATTGGAGCACAAATTTTCTTAGTATTAACAAGAGATTTACTGACTTGATATGAAATTCTAACTAAAATCTAATCCACAAAGGACGGTTGGCTACTCACTGCTTTGTTCCATCCCATTCGAAGGCTCCCATAAATGCTAAATCTATATCTATTCATAGAACAATGAACTGCCGGCTACTGCTCTAATGTATCACATTATCTACATTGACCAGATCGCTGCAGAATCTTGGCAAGGACTCCTTCTGTTAGGAAACTAATTCATTGTAGCCAGACACATATTTATGCTTTATTTATGTCTACTGGACAAAAGATTATTAAACAGAATGGATGTTAAGATTACATTATAAGGTCTGACAGAAGGTAGAACTTCAGAGTGAAAACTTTACCCTCCGTTTAAACTCAACCCATCACAGCTCCCTGTGATGAGCCCCGAACAGACACAACCTGCTAGTTCAGTGATCATACCTGTTGGACAGGAGCAGAGGGTTAAAGACTTCAAGAAAAATCCTGTCCTCCTTTTAAAGAGGATAATAAACAACCTTATTTTGGTTTGTTTCAACACATTGGTAGTGTTTCTGCTGTTCTAAAATCTGCCTGTGCCGTGAGGGTCCTGTGAGGCAACCTGCCTGATTTGCATTGACTCCCCGGTGACCTCCCTGCAGGCAGAGTCCTGAGGACACCCTCATGGAAGCACAGGTAGAATTTAAAACACAGGTCATGCCTGTGTGATATTTTTAAATTGTCAGAGTTAGGAGACAAAGAAGCAAAATTATTACAAACATGATTCATTTTTTTCCCAAAGTGCCTCAAGGGTCTCCAGAAATATTTAGCAACACTTCCACTGCTTTTGTATTATTTAGATTTATTTTATTTAGAATAAAGTCATTTCTTTCCAACCCACAGGTCCGAGGTTTCTCATTATCCTCAGAGCAGTCACATGACAGATGTTAATGGCTTCTCTGTGCTAAAGAATGTCAATTGTCACACTGCAGGGAGATTTTACACTGTGGTCAAAACATGCAGAAGATAACTATATCAGACAAACACGGCAAAAGGCTTGACCCTACTATTTCAACTAAAGATCCGGTACTCACAATTGAGAGTGACGTAGAAGGTGTGATGTATCTGAGATATTAGGGAAAATATGAGTTATTTTTCTTCTGGTATTTGTGTGGTTCAAAAAAGAGCAGTGTGTATAGAGGGAGACATTATTTTGTAGTTGTGGTTACTGTTTTTATAGTTTGATTGGGTAGTTCCTTAGGCTTTTTCTTCCTGAACTATACGCAAACGTATGCCTAAAAATACAAGATATTTTAGATGAGGGTTATTCTAACAAAACACACAAGGAAGCTTTTTTTTTCCTTCAGAAATCAAATCTCTAACAAGGATCTGACAAATGTCCTTGTGAGTACAGAGAACAAGACTTGTTACTTTTATTTTATGGATGATAGAATCACAATAAACTCTAAATGAAACACTAAATGAATGCTTGTTAAAATCAACTGAGGCAATCTAAAGTGTGAGTTTCACTTAACATCAATAGGAACACAGAAATAAGCTGCATGGCTTTGGGTAAATCTAAAATATCACCTGAGTTATCCCTTAGTCTAAATATAAACTGTATCATTCACTCACCTATTTCTAAAACTCAGACAATTCTGAAAGTATATTCTACTTAAGTTAGATTCTTCCTGATTTAAGTTGAATAATTTAGTTTGATGAAAATTTCTTAAGCATTTACTGAGCTTTAATGATACAAAGATGAATAAGATAAAAATGTACATACAACTCACTTTAATATAAATCAAGTACTATTTAAAGGTATAAGCAAAATGTTTTAGGATCAGAGATGATGGAATGATCAGGAAAATTTTCATATAAAAAATGAGATTTTACCTGCATCTTAAAAAGTAAGTGGCTGCCCTGGGGGACCCCACTCTGTCCCAGTCTCTGCAAAGGACAGCGTAATCCCACTCTTAAGAGCCCCTGTGTGCCCTGCCCCTGACAGAAGTTACCCATTGAGTTTTCAAGTAGGCCTTCCAAAGTAGGTATTTTAGGCCCATTTTAGAGCTGAGGCTGTCTTAGGCTCCGGTAAAATGACTTGCCCAAAATCACGCAGAGAATAAGGAATGAAGTGAGGCTTCGAATCTTGTCTGCAGAACTCCTAAACCTGCACCTGTCCTCTGCGCCACAGTGAATGCCCTTCTTCACAGTCCCTTCCTTCCTCTTCCCAGTAACTTCTCTGAATTTAACAAATGTTAGTTTGGAGCCAACACCCATCCTTTCATAGATGTTAGCATCAGAAATATCTCTTGTGAGAAGAAAGGAGAGGAAAAAAGAAGATTCCACTAACTGCAATATTGTACTTATGATATTTTGGAGTGTTTATGATACTTGATACATCTTTTACTTAACCATCCCTCTGAACCTCTGTTGAAGGGGTGCTGCTATTCACCACCCATAAGACATTGTGCAAGTAACACAATCTTTCAGAGCTTCCTCTCCCTCCTTGAAACAGCAACATGCCTCAGAAGGTTACGAGCATTCAGAGATAATCCACATACAGTGCTACCACAGTACCTGGCATATCAGAAAAGTTCAATAATTGTTGGCCACTGTTTTATTATTGAGTGAATAATACCTCTTGCTAAACTCACTTTTCTTCATACTCATTAAAAAAAAAAGTGAGTGTGGTTTCACCAGATGGAGGGAGTGCATGTGGAAGATCTCTTTAAGTAGCAGTAAGAGTGTGAAGGTGTGAAAGTGTATGGAGTACTTGGAAATATTTGGAAAAAGCAAGAGATTTCTAATACGGCATAAGAGGTATTATGTGGATGAGAAGCCAGAAAAATTGAACAGCTGTGAAGAGATATGATTTTATTCTATAAGCAAGGAGGAGACATCAAAGGTGTTTGCTCTATATTCATGGGTTTGTTTCTTTTAAACAAAGGAAGGTGTTACATAATCTAGCTCATCTTGGTATTGGGAATATAACCTTCATAGTACTGAAAAAGATAATTTTGAGAGGAGAGACAGTGGGTTGGAATGACCAGCCAGAATGACTTTTATGATATGGAGAGAATGGATAAGAATGTGGACTAGGGGAGTTGTGTAAATAGAAAGGTTAGAAAGTAAAAGAGACTAATATAAAACTAGTTGGGTAGGAGAGGAGAATCAGAAATTTTTAAAAAGGTTTATAACATGGGCAACTATAGGTAGCAAGAAAATTAACCAAAAAAGTTAATGTAGAAACACAATTCAGAGAAATGAATGTGTTTGGTTTGGCATATCTTGAATTTGAGAGACATGAGGCAAAAAACTTGTGACAATTTTAACTACATGTATTTTTGTGCCTGTGAGAGTTTAGAATTGGAGATTTAGATTTGAGGGTCATGAACCCAAGTGATAGTGAAAGCATGGAGTGGGTGAGGTCCTTGGAGGGAGAGATGCAAAAAGTCAACACCTGCAGGGGCTGGGGCTGAGGGATGGCTGGTTCCTAACCACTGCATCAGGTCAGGCTCCCCAGCAGGCCTTGGCATACTCCATCTCCTTGGGCCATTGCTGACTTCTCATCCCATTTCTCAGGCAAATCCCCACAGATTGTGTGACATTTAGTCTTTAATAAAAACATCAGGTTCTAATGAAGTTCATATCAATAAACTGAGAAAAAAATAGAAGGTAGAACACCCCTTTAGCAATTTGGTTCAATTTTCTCCCTGAAAATTTTATTTATATATGCTCTAATTGTTACCACTGAATTAAGCATGTAAAATCTTTGCCTTTTTGAGCTTTGATCATTAAATTATATATATTTTTCTACTGAAAATAAATAAAAACATTTCAGATCTTTTAAACAGATAGTAATATCTTAAAGCTAGTATTTACTTACATCATTCTTATTTCAACATATACTATAGATAGTGCTCAAAACTGGTGAGAAATCTGTCTATATACTTAACTCCTTGGCACTACTTTCCTGTGTTCACTGTTGATAAGTTCTTCAGAATTAGATTACCACTTTGGTGTAGCATGTATTACCCACAGAAGAAGCTGAACTGTGTTTGAGTTTTATTTCTCCTTGGCTTGGGAAATACTCAGTATTGATATTAACTTCAAAATTTCCTATCCCAGATATCCAGATGAAAATTTTGGGGAAAAATCAGTATAAAATCTTAAGCAATGTTTAATTAGGTCAATTTAATATATAATAATTACTTACCCACTCTAGCTGTTCTTTGTAATAGTGTTAAACATTGTGTTTGAACTCTAAATACTACCTTACCTTTGTGGGTGATATGGGGAAGCAGGAAAGCAAGGAGGTGATGCATACATAGATAACTGACAACAAAACGAAACAAAAAATGGAAGACTTTGTGGTTTGTGATATGTGTTTTAAGAGCGATAAAAGCTTCCTACAGCATTTCTTCTAATGAGAAAATTATATTCCAGACCAAGGGGCTAGCATAAATTAAGTCAGAAAGTTAAAAGACAGCATATAGTTTTAGGGGGAAACAAGAAATAAATCATAAAAATCCTAGAAAAGTGTTTCTCAAAATGTATTTCCCTGGATACTGATAGACACATGACAAAATGGTTCCTAGGTGCATTATCTTATGCAACCCTTGATTTAAACAGTTTTATTTACAGTAACCTTCTCAGAACATTTGATATGCTCCAGTGAGAGAAGGGGAGGACTCAACCTTTCTCACAAGGGCATAAGGGAAAGTACTGGGGGCAGTGGACACTGTTGGTTATCCACCCAAATCCTACACTTACCTTTGGAGAACTGACCTCAAGTTAGTGGAGCTGCTTTACCAGCAAAGACAGAGAACAAGTTCCTGGGCATTTATGTTCCCACTCCTTTGCTGCCCCACCCAATGACTGATTGGCGCCAGAGCATGAGAATCCAGCTCCTGTGCTGACAGTAGCACCAACAGCAATGTGTAATTTACACTCTAGAGCATCACCACGGAATCAGACTGAGGTTGTGCCTGCCTGACATTGTATCTCCACTTTGACTCTTCCCCTTCTGTGTCTTGCTCCCCTTCTCCCTTACTGGATTTTCCTGGGACCTCTGCCTTAATACATTCTATGCATACAAATTCTTGTCTCAGGGTCAGTTCCAGGAATAAAGCTGAAAAGATATCCAGGATAATACCACGAAGTGTCTGGACTGCCAGAACTAATGTCTGTAACTGAAATTTCTTGTTTTCTTCCAGGTATCTGGCATAGTTTAGACATTGTCCTTTTAGGCATGTTAAATTCTAAACAGAAGCAGACATGCCCCTAACATTTGTGGAGTTCAAGGCAAGAGTATAAATAAAACCCACATACCATAAATTAACCTAAAACCTCTTAAATACAATATATCTGTTCTCCTATCTTTTCCATAGTTACTCAATATTGAAAAGTTGTTGTGGCTCGTGGGCTCTAGAGCGCAGGCTCAGTAGTTGTGGCGCACAGGCTTAGTTGCTCCGCGGCATGCGGGATCTTCCTGGACCAGGGATCAAACCCACGTTCCCTGCACTGGCAGGCAGATTCTTAACCACTGCGCCACCAGGTAACACACAGCCAAAAATAAGTTAATTTTTTAAAAAAGTTGTTCTCATTTGCTAATTCATGGTCCCTTTAGAATCACAAATTAAAATACAAAGAGAAGCAAGAAAATGAATGCTTGACCCAACTGGGAAACAATACTTTGTTATGTAAAAATGTCTTCCTTACCTTAGATAACCCCCACTCAAATCCTTTCACATTCTGCCTCACAGGCAGTGATACCACTCACAACCCTTCATATCATTTGGACACAGTTACCTTTTATTTAAAAATTAAAACGACAACAAATGTGGAAAAGCATTTTCTTGGGACCTGAACTATGCTCATCATGAGAGTAAATGTTTAGGGACATCTACATATCCGCGCCAGTACTAAGTGCCCAATCCCAAGAAGCTGATGTGTCTGTGTTCCTCAGTAAAGTTTCTGTGTGTTTGTGTTTATAATCAGTGAAGCCTTCTAAAATATAGGGCCAAGCCCCACTTATCCGGGTATGAGGGCTATGCCAAACAGAAAGATGCTTTTTCAACTTTATTTTATGAGCACCATGTCACTATTTTTTTTATGTGGACCATTTTTAAAGTCTTTATTGAATTTGTTACAATATTGCTTCTGTTTTCTGTTTTAGCTTTTTGGCCATGAGGCGTGTGGGATCTTAGCTCCCCGACCAGGGATCAAACCCGCACCCCCTGTATTGGAAGGCAAAGTCTTAACCACTGGACTGCCAGGGAAGTCCCACCATGACAATAGAAAAATATGCTGAAGCAATTCTGTTTTATCATTTAAAAAGAAAAAGTGGAATCCATAAATAAAAAAAAAAGTCTAGATAGTGTTTTAACATAAGATGTAAACTGATATACATGATTTTGTAAGTTAAAATGCATTTACCAACTTTAACTCTTTCATATGAAAAAGGCTTATATTGAAATACATTCCAGAGTATGTAAGTCACACACAATTTCAATAAACCTATATTTACACACTGCAAACAACAAAAGAGTAGACATATTTTCCTTTTGCCTTCTATGAATTCATTACAGTAGATATCATATAACCCCAGTTGACCACGGTTTACCGAGTGATACTGAAAACAATTTCAAGAATATTCTTCAAGAGGTATTTATAGTGAAGAATAATCTAATTTAGTAATGCACAGTAAGGTTAAGTTAGTGTCCCTTAAAGGACATGTGTTATTCTAATAAAGAACATCATTTCAAGTAATATAGAATACAACTTACATGTTTTAATCCAAAAGTGTAAGCTATATGACAGAGTAGGAAAAGAATATAACAAGGAATTTGGAGTCATGAGCTACCGCTCTAAAAGGGTCAGTAAAGCATTTAACCCTGACACTAACCCAGATACTTAATCTCTCCTTTTTGGCAGGACCACCATGCAAGTGCATTTATTATTGCTATTATAGCATTGAATTGTGATAGCAAACACTTAATATTTGTTTGTTGAATAAATAAATAAATGAATGATCATATCAATCTATTTGGACCTCTGCTTCCAGAATTGTAGAATAAGGAGGCTTACGGTACTACTGGATGATCTGTTGTATTTCTATACATTTGATTCAGGTTTGAGAATAACTCAGTAAAAATAGGACCTTATTGTACTATCCCATCTAACATTTTGAGGTGGTTTGTATCTCCTTCAGTTTTCTAAACTGGCAGGTATCTAGACCCTAAATAAACTACCTGCAGTGCTATGGTTAACAGTAACTTGAGTGGGATGTGATAACAGAATCCTACATAATTAATCTGTATTTCCTTCACTATTTCTCAAATATTTGTTACACTGTAGTGCATTTACACTCCTGATTCAGAAGTTCCTGTTGTACTCCTACTGTGAAGAAAAAAACTGCACAAGATATCTTGGGATTTTCAAAATGCTGTGCATCTTGTGCCTGTACAGATCATAAGACTCCTTGTCTGCAACTGGTGTTACTTGCATGGAAAGGCATGAGTAAGTTCTTCTCTGAAGTTTTAAAGAAACGTCAATATGCATGTGCTTGAGAGGAAATGAACCATGAATTATGGAACTTCTCAGTTTGTAGTCTTGCCCAGTCTTGGGTCTCAGTTCCTTTTAAACTCTTTGCATTCCTGATATAAATGCCACGTGCTTGTTTCATTCACGGCCAAGCAAAGGTTTCCCACAACTTTACAATGGCTTGCACTGGCTTCAGTCATGATTGCCTGTGTCAGAGTAGAACTTAAAAAAATGTTTATGTAGATATGATGCAAGCCCAGGCACCATTCCTCATTTTCCTTTCAATGTGTTTTTCAAAATCCCTAACATAGTTCTGCCTGAAAGTCAGCAACATTTTTGACAATAACATTGAATTTTGTCTAACCTAATGTATCAGCTTTGAAATGAATTATGGAGCCATTTTAATAGCAGGTAGATGACCTGAGAACTCCAAAGCAATTTCCTACATATGGTCTGTTTAACAGCACAAGACAGCAATACCTATGGTTGGCAGGATAATTGGTAATTATTGTTTTTAAGGTAATGTATCCTTGCCATTCCGTTGAAAGGTGGAAACTTAGAAGAGTAAGGTTTAGACAATCATTTAAGAAGAATAAATAGAGTAATAAAACTCAGTATAGTATTTATACATTGGCAAATGTGAAATGTTTTTAAAGTTTTCACTTTCCCTCATGGGGAAAAGTGTTTCTTTCTGCCTACACATATTTTTAAAGTTTACATAGGCTATCTCAAATATTTCAATAAATTTGCAACTTTGGAATAAGTTCAAACTTAATAAATGCCTAGCACTGTGGAATATATTAAGGTTATTCTTTACTAACTTTAATTCCCTTCAATATCTCAAAATTTAATTGGAAAGTCAAGATAAACAAAAATAAAACTATTAAGGGACAAATCAGAGGCAATAGATAACTGTTTTTGGTACCAGAATTTCACTTTAGAAGTTGTAGTTCTCTGAGACCTTGTGATAACTTATGAAAAGGTAAAAACCATTCTCATGCAGTGTTGATGGGAGTCAAAGTGGTGTAATCACTGATTGATCGTGTTTTTTAAAATGGAACATACTTGTAACTGATGGCCTAGTTATTCTTCATCAGCAATTCTACCTCAAGATGTGAACCCTAAAAAAATGGGTACATTTGTTCACCAAAGACATAAAAGACATGTACAAGAATATTCACAGCAGGTCTACTGGCAATAGACCCTCCAAATAGGAATATATATACACACACACACACACACACACACACACATATACACATGCATATATGTGTGTGTGTGTCTCTGTGTGTGTATATTTTTTGCATGACTCCATTTATCTATAGTTCAAACCCATGCAAAATTAACTTATGTTGTTAGCAATCAGAACACGAAGTAACTCTGAGGGGACTGTGATTACAAGGAAATATGAGGGGGGCCTCTAGGGTGCTAGTCAGTGTTAGGCTCTGGGCTACAAAGATAAATTCAATTTGTGATAATTCAATCATATAATTTGTACATTAGTTAACCTGCATATATGTTATACTGCATAATTTGTATATATGTTATACTATAAAGAAGGGAAATACAATAAAAAGTAAAGGCCAATGCAGTTGGCAGTAAATGGTGAATACTATTTTATTTCTATAAAAGGTGACTTGAGTGAAAGTAATATCTCCTTCAATATATGCTTCAAAAAAATCTTTCCTTCAGGCTCTCATTGCATGTCCCTCTCTAGCTCTCAGCCCTTTCATGATGGAACCTTGTAAATGCCCATATTCCATGGCCAAGAAGTAGGGGAAGTGAGGAGAAGCAGGGTAACTCACCTTGCCACTACACTCAACTGCCTTTATCATGGGAGTAGCTTATATTTTCTTCTAGTGAAATATCCCCATCTGGTAACAATCCGCCTCTGAACACCGAGAAATCAAGTTCTTTCTAACTTAACCTTGGATTCATGGTTTATTCTAATAGGGTCAGATGAATTTCAAATTATGTCTTGCCTGCCTAACAATGAAGGAAAAGCAATAAGCTTTCTAAGATAACAGACAGAATGCTATCACTGGATGTTCCTTATTAATTGACAAAGAAATTCAGCTCTAGTTCCTGAACAGAACTTTGATATGTAATTGGGGAACCCAAAACACTCCTCCAACTTTATTTATACTTATCTCAAGTATAAACTAATACATATGGGTAGGACAACTAATAAAAACTATGCACAAAGGATGTTCAAAGAAAAAGAAAGGTTCTGAAATGTTATTTTTCAGAGAACACTGTAAAAGAGGAAATCCAATAATTGACTTTTTAAAAATACGTAGTAAATTTTCCAAATGATATTTTATTCATGTAACAAATGTTTATCATGTACCTATTATCTATCAGTCAGAAAGAATAGTGTGAACAAAACTTTGGCGTGAGAATGAGAAAAAGTGAGACTAGCAAGAAAACTGCTTAAGGTGGGGTGAATTTAGGAAGGCCTCCAATGCCAAGAAGGACTGGCTAAATAATTTGTGGGGCCCAGTACAAAATGAAAATTTGGGGCACCTCGCTCAAAATTACTAAGAACTTCAAGACAGTGACGGCAGAGTATGAAACCAAACATAGGATCAGTGCAGGTCATGTGTGACTGCTCAGACCACACATCCATGAAGCTGACCCCGGTGTTAAGCCTGTGGTTCATCTTAAAACCTATGCAAGTGTTCAAGTGATAGAGTAACTTGATAAAAGTGATGTCTTGACAAAGTGAATCCACAAAGTTTGTAGATGATAAAATAAATCCAGGAAAGGGTAGATGAGGAGAATGGAAAGAGTAAGTAAGTGTACCAGGGATAATTAGGAATCTCAGCTGTAAGGACTAAGACCCTGAGGCAGGAAGCAGTTGTGAAAATGGACAGGGGCAAATGTGAAGGAATGAACGATGGATTCAATCTAAGGCTGAGAAAACAGACATCTTGAGTTAAATAATTTGATTTACTAGAATTGTACATGTGTGGCTATGCGTGTTTAGGAGGGTGAGTTAGATTTCCAAAGAAAAGAAGAGGATACAAAACAGCATTATTTGCTCAGGGTTCACTCAGAATGGAGGATCTTATGTCTGGAGCATGGTATAAAACAGATTCAAGGAAAGCAGGATTGAGCAGGGCAGCTACGTAAGTGAAAAGAGAAAAGAAAGTTTAGAAGCAGCCATGAGTGGGAGATTGGGGAGGTAACTGTCCAAATGGGGATTCAGCGAAACTGCATAGAACTCCTGTAGGAGAGTTTTGTTATATTTTAACAAAACCTTTACTTTTGTCATACTATAGGCTCTATTGGATCCAACTTAGTTTTCAACTTTCTTTTTTGAACGGGATCGATATTACAATATTCATTCATTCTTCCAAAGAACAAAGATAAAATTTATTTATTTAAAAAATATAGGGACTTCCCTGGTGGTGCAGTGGTTAAGAACAGGCCTGCCAATGCAGGGGACACGGGTTCGATCTCTGTTCCTGGAAGATCCCACGTGCTGTGGAGCAACTAAGCCCATGCACCACAACTACTGTGCTCTAGAGCCCGCAGGCCACAACTACTGAAGCCCGCATACCTAGAGTCCATGCTCCGCAACAAAAGAAGCCACTGCAATGAGAAACCCGTGCACTGCAGCAAACAGTAACCCTCACTCGCCGCAACTAGAGAAAGCCAGCGCACAGCGATGAAGACACAATGCAGCCAAAAATAAATAAATAAAAATAAATAAATAAAATTTAAAAATATATATACAGAATAAAACTTATTGGACAATTGGGCCCTTTTAACAAGATACATTATGAGATCTCAGTGATTTTATTTTCCTATACTTAGAAACATTTTGCTAGTTTAGTAACCTAGTAATTATTTCATTATTATTTATCCATTATTCTCAATTACGCTTAAGAAAAGACTCAAGTAAAAAGAAAACAAAAGAATAACAGAATCAACTAGAAACAAGATGCTACAGAGGAATCAATCATCATTTCCGTTTTCTTACTAAATTACTCAAATATAGAATTATCTTTCAAAAAGCTGTGAAGAAAATGGAGATACCCACCTTTCTGGTATATTTTTAGCTTTCCTTGAACAAACTGAAAACTCAGAACTTTTCATTTTCTTTCCACAATGGCAAAGAGAAGGTTTACAGAGGAAGACACATCGTCATTATTAGATGAATCAGAAGATGAATGCAAAGAGACAGCATTCTACACTATAATGGTGATAGTGAAATCAGAAGTGAGATCTCAGAATAGGAGACTTTAAATAATAATGTCCTTAATGAACAACATATTTCTGAAGACAAAAAGGAAATAATAGCGTTCTTGTCATTCAACAGAAAGGACTTCATCATATAACACTTGCAACAAAACTCTGGATTATCTGGTTAAGCTAAAAAGATGTATGACGGCATGCTCTCATCATTTCTGATGTTTGAATCCAAAATTTACTTGACACAAAGAGGTCTGTTCTATTTAAATTTGTATTCAAATTTCCAATAAAGTTGTTTTTCACTTTTCTTCTAGTTTTCAGTATATTTTTATTTATATACTTTTATAAATAATAAAAAGGGTCAATTGGACACAGATGGTAAACTACAATTACTTTTTTTTTCCTGGTGGGTTAAGGACATTTATATTAAAAAAACATATAATTCTTCAACGTTTGAGAAGAAGTCTGGTGTTTCTTTTAAAGTGACTGCCAGGTTTTGGTTTTGGAGGAGATTAAGGCAAACAAGCTGCAACTTTAATATGATTACATTTTGCAAAGAAGAATTTTGGAATGGGAAGAAAGATGATACTACTTAACATACATGGGGAAGAATGAAAGACTTAGTATTGGGTGGGCGGGGTCAAAACTGTGGATTTGATATTATATTTGACACATTAGTTGTAAGAGAAGTGTAACAGATTACTTGAGATTTTGTTATTCCAAGTGGAAGATGCGGAAGACACTGGAGATTTGACTAGTGGGCAAGGCTATCCATAGATACAAGGATCTCATCATAAAAGAAATGCCTGAAGTTGAGAGTGGCAGCTTTAAAAGGATTAGGCAGTGGTGTGCTAGAGCTGGTTTGTGAGAGCGATTGTGAAATTTTCAGAAATTTTGCAGCTTGTTGTTAAGCAGCCATTATTAAAAATCAAATTACATAAATTTATAATTAAATTAATTGTAAACAAAGGTAATAAGTACGCAAAATGTATCACTTTCTAATTATTTTATATTTTTTTGTTATCTATGCTTTTGAGGTTATTTATGCCTATTGTATGTGTATGGTGCAAATGACAATTATGTGTTCTTCCTAATTCTTCATTCAGTGATATCAAGTTGGTAGCTTGAAACTTAATTTTTATGATAGACTCTTGGTAAGATTTCCAAATTATTTGATAAGGTAATCCCTAATTAGAATGAAATCTTTATAGGAGAAGAGGATTCACATTACAATTAAACTGCTTTGTAAGAGTTTCTGGTTAGATTTAATGGTAAAAAGTGAGGCCTCCTATAAATGGTGATTGCAAATGAAAGCCTAGATGTATCTGCATTTCATTTGATTACTATTAAGGAGCCAATAGGTTATTTTCCTTTCATTAAGGGAGGTAATGCTCCTGAGGAATTAATGAGTTTCTTCATCAGTTCTTGGGGTGCTTATAAAGTTCCTCTGAAACAACTCATCAAATGGTCATTTATACCAGCTCTAGAACAAGTATGCGAGAGACCTACAGGAATCATGCTCTCCTCCTTTCCAGTTTGCCCTGGGTAAACAACAGAGCAGGCCCAGTTTAACCCAGACAGCGTCAATTTTCAACCAAGTTTCAAAATTAAGACTCTTCTTAAGAATAATCAGAAAAGGTCCCTCAGCCTCAGATTTACATGATAAAACACTGACTCCAGCACTTCATTGGCTTCTCCAAGAATTTCTTGTAAGCCTGAAAGTAAAGTATGTAACTTAAAACACACACACACACACACACATACACACACACACACACACCTTTCTTCATCCCAGTCAGCAAGGCAGGTGCCAGGACTGCTGTAACTGTGGCTTCTACAATATTGCCCCTCTCTCTCACTACCCCTACTGCCCCACTCCCTCCACCTCTCACCATCCCCCAACAAGCCAAAAAAAGTAAAAGCAAAAGAAGAAAGTGTCTCACCTGAGTGACTGTGAATTCCTGTGTTGGAATTTTTAGTATTTTACCAAAAAAGAAAGTTGGTCATTTTGAAAGTATATAAAATGCAATCCTATTTAGAGCAACGGTGAAATCAAACATTGTGTGCTCACTGCAAAGTTTGCAACATTTGACAAATTGTAATTCTGTTCTTCGCAAACTTCTAAACACTTCCTGCTAAGTGACAACAAGCTTCAGCAAGTTTCCACAAACCTTCTGCAGCTTCTTCATCTCACTATAAAGAACAGATGCCGTTTAGGGGCTGCTGTGAGCTCTTCTGTTCTCTGTACAACATGTACGCACACAGAAAGGAATTCACATTCTATGAAAATGTGATAGCCAAGGCCTCCAGAAAGCTTCAGCAGTAAGTGCACAGCACCCCAACAGCTGGCCTAAATCAAGGGCTCCCTGTCAATCACAGAGAAATGTGACAGACTTGTGACTTCATGGCAAAAGTGACAAAATTTACAGTTTGAGAGAATCACATCAATGGCAAAATAATTTGTGTTGTTAAAATATACAGAGATGCTCCAAATTGTTTTCTAACAAGTTTAAAGTGAATGTATATTTTCATATTTAATATTAGAAAAACTGAAAAAGTAGGTAAATATAGTTCTAATCATTTTCATGTAAATCATTAGAACAAAGCATATATATTTGACACTATTTCTTACCATAAGAATTAATGCCGATAAATTCAAGTTATCAAAAAAGAACTAATGCATTCTGGGAAATTCAATAATTTTACTGTGTACTTGAGTTTCAAGTTTATTTTTTTAGTAAACTCAGTCCCCCTAAATATAAATCTACTCACAGAGTACAAAGGTAGATACTTGCCGGTACAAAAATTTATTTTACATTTTAAATGGATTTTTATTGTGCAATTTAAAATTTTATCCAATATCCTTATAAACAAAATTTCTTTCAGACTGTATTCTATTCAATACAACAAAAATTGTTCATAGTCTAAAACAGTGCTTCCCAGACATTCATATTCTTAAGATCTTGATCTTAAGATGCATCTGCGATACTAGTCAAAAATAACAACTACTAGGCCTCTCTCCGCTAGAAAGTCAAAGCAGCCAATCTGGATTGGGGGTCCCCAGGCAATAATTAGCATCAGACAAGTTTGACACACAGTGGTCTTAAAAAAGTTGAGTAAATTTTCTAAGACGTTTATGTTGGTAGTATAAGCAAGATACTATGTTTTCTCACAAAACATGGTCCCCACAGTGACCACATAGTTCCTCATCCAAACCAGAAAGCTTCTAAGAATAACCATGGCACAATTAACAATTTCATGGAGACAAAGGTGAAAAACTGGACGGTCCTAGGAAAATAGGGATACTATATAATCACCCTCCGTGACACTTAAATATCATTAAGTATATGTTTTAATTATTCAAAACAAACAAAAAAAACAGACCAGATGGAATGAAGTTAGGATGAATTTATAGAACTTTATAGCTGGAAGAGATTTTAGAGTCATACAGTCTCACTTTGCTACTTTATAGATAAGAAACTTGAGGTCCAGAAAGCCAAAAGGATTTAATCAAATTCTTAATGAGAAATCAATTTCTAAACCTGGTAGATGAATCGGCCTGAGTAACTTGGTTTGGTAGTTCTGTTTGTCACTAATCATCTTCAAAAGATTATTCAGTACAATATTTTTTGTTTTGCTCTGGTTTTCATCATAAAGAGCTAACAAAACCTAAGCAGTGATTTAAGTTCCCAGCCAAGTAAGCTGGATTTTATTGTTGGGAGTCAGTCCCAGAAAGGATACAGATAATGGTGAGAAAATATAGAAAGGAGATGGTACAATTCGAGGCTGAGTACACAACAAGGGTTCAGTCAGAATCTCTTAGTTGGGGCGGGGAGAGCTGGGTATATTTTTAAATGTCCTCATGTGACTATGCTGTGCACACTGAAGATTAGCTCAAAGGGATTCTTTTCCTTTTTTTTAAGGCAATTGTATTCTAATCTTGTTTTAGAACCACCACTTCTCTGTATTCCCAGCTCCCTGCTGAGGTTAAAGTTGATTCTTCCTTCAGGTTGCAGAGATAGAGATGGTGGCCTAAAATAATCCAAACCCCACACAGAGAACCCCTTGTCTACAGAGGATGTTGCAGGATGGACAGGCCTCAAGTGAGGCCAATCAGAGCCCAACAGACTCAATTCTAGGACTTGAATTTTGGCTACTGGGGACATTTCTTTTACTGGACGAGGGCATTGATAATAATACTAAGCATGTGTCACTCTAGAGGAAGCAAAGTCCAGAGATGAGCCCACGTGACATAGTGTGAACCCCGATTTAAGCTACGTTTAATACCAGAAAACTTTAAAGAGCCAATAAACACTATTTTGCTTAAGCCAGGAAGAGCCAGATTTCCTATCACTTATAACTTATCTGTAAATGTACCTATGTCACCTCACTAAGCAATGAGGCTCAGGCTTTTGTCTGTATTGTGGTTGGCATAGGAGCAGGAACAGTCTTGAGTCTACAGACAGAATTCACCAGCTGACGGCAAAGGAGGAGGAAAATGAGGCAGGACTTAAATACACGTAGAGCAATGATTCTCAGCTTGGCTGCACATTATTATGTTTATCTACCAACCTTTTAAAATATACCCAGCCCCTCCCCTCAAAAATTCAAATTTAATTGATCTGGTATGGAGCCCATACCTCAGATGATTCTAGTATGAGGCCAAGTCTGAGAACCACGGTCTAGAGTCCCAAATCAATTCTGATAATTTCTTACTTCCTGGTGAGTCATGTGGCGTCCTCTAGCACAGTGGAGAAGATCCTGGGCTTTGGCCTCATGTGGGCTCAAGTTTGAATCTTGCAATGCCTCTCACTAGAAAGTTTGCGTTAAGTCTCAAGCTCTTGAAACATGAAGTTGGTGATGGGGTTCAGGGCAGGCCTCCTCAAGATGGGCCACTTTGGCATGCAAATTCTTTTGAGCTGAAAACAGTCAAGGCCCAAAATACTCAGGAAGAACATTTGACATTCCTCCTAACTGCCTAAAAGAATTTACACAGAGGACCTGTTCCAGAAAGGGAGCTATCACCACAGATAATAACAGCATAATATGAACCAGGTGTGATAGGCAGGGAAGAACTTAAGCAACGTCTACCTGTTATAATTCCTCTCTGTGTCCCACTGTTCCTTACGGCCCAGCAAACATTTGTTTACCAAACATTTGCTCTTTTTCGTCTTCCTGTGTACTGCCTTCCTCTCCTTTGAAGTCCTATTTAAATCTTAGTTTGCTGTCATATTGCTTTCTTAAATCATGAATACAAGGAAATCACAACTTTTCCCATTATAGAAACAAAAGTTAAAGTTAAATGAATTTGTGGGAGGTTTCACATAAACATGGGAAGCACACGTTTAAAAATTGTTTCCCATTGGTGAATTCATACTTCTCAGATAACTGACAGCAATCACAGATCACCAATGACAGAAGTTACAAAACAACATTACCAAAGAAATCTAGTACATGAGAAGTTAAACTGACCTTTCCAAAGTAGCAGGGTCAGGATGAAGGATAAAAAGTACATAACAAGAACACTCCCTGCAAATGAATATGAAAAAGTCCAGGGTGCCTTCTCAACCCAGTTTTGGTAATCTGTCCAATTGAAAAAGTAAAAGTTAGGCTCATCCAGACATAACCATCCCTTACCCTATCTCCTTAGTGCTAGATACAGGGCATGGCTGAGCAAACTGACTCCTTTATGAGCAACAAAATACATACATGAAAATATACACACACACAGGAATAAATAAAAATTAAATAAATAATGGTCAACTCTACATAAAAATATAGTTGATGACATTTCCCTGTAAGTCCATACTCTTAAGATTGAAACACTGAGTTGCAGCAGTTCTGTGTACTTGAAGGATATTTTTGAAGAGATCACCTAAACTAGAAGCAGACCTGTCACTGTCTCTCTTGTTAGAGCATCTGATAACCTACATAATTAGCAAAGGATCATGAAAGTAAATGCCATCTTAGGAAGTAAAAGTAGAAACTTGAAAATGGAATTTAAAAACATAGCAGGCCAATAATTATTCATCAAATACTCGTTGATTCTCCAATGTGAAATAAGACCAGGCATTAAACAACAAAGACATAATCATGACAGGTGAATTTTCTGAGATGTAGGTAAAAGGTAAGTTTGCTCTCCAGAAGGGGGGTGTCAGCTCCGGGATGAAGGTTAGTGACTTCTCCAGCTGCATTCACAGGAACTCTGGATGTGTCAGCCAGGGCTGCATACTCTTTGCACTCATCCTCAAGTCTCAGTTTTGAAATGTGTGAAAATTACCAAATTAGACAGTGAGACTATGAACATTGTTCCTCCTTGTTTTTAATTATTAGAAATTGTAACTGACCTGTATAAGTGATGTCTGCTGTACTGCTTAAATAGCTGAGCTCTGATGCTAACTCCTTTCATTATTAATGAAGAAAGAGGTGTTTGCTTCAGTAACTCAAGTGTGACAGAAATGTCAACTATGAAAAAGAACCTTTTTATCCCTGAAACAAAGAATAGTTTTTCCCCTCTGTATTTTTTTCCCACTCAAGCACCATATGATCCACAACCACATGATCTACAAATCTGGTTTAGTTCACTCCTCT
The DNA here is from genome assembly GCF_005190385.1 of Monodon monoceros. NCBI lineage: Eukaryota > Metazoa > Chordata > Mammalia > Artiodactyla > Monodontidae > Monodon > Monodon monoceros. The sequence goes on from NW_021703768.1 coordinate 72,171,543, forward strand.
GAAAATCTCAGGGATTAGAAATATTCTTGTCCTTTTTTAATTACCTTGCTCATTTCCAAATTAAATTTCTATCTTTTTAACAATCAATTTGCATTCAAGTTCTGCATTCCTTCATGGCAATAAGCCAAGAACTAAAGAAAATATTGTGGGTTAAAAAGGATTTTAAGTGAAGCTAGGAATGTCTGATTTATGTTTGTCCATTTTCTCATTTGTACTGCAAGAGGGGTTTTCCTTAATTTCTTTTCATCAGTTGGTTCATCTTTCTTCCTTCCTATAAACTTCAGGTAAGACAGATGGAGATCTTGGGATTCTGCATTTTCTACATCAGCAAAAGTTGTAGTCTGTGCTATGAAAGGGGTGTGATTCTGTTTAATCACAGTGTTATATAACTCTGCAAATTCTCTAAGGTGTAATGATATTTAGAGGTAACAGTAAAAGCATTACAATTCCACCAAGTGTTATACAGAGAAACCATACACACGGAAGGCTGAACTTTTTCAAACAGCTAATAGGAACATAATGATTTTTTTTTTTTTCTCCACAATATTTTCAGCAAAGAAAAATAGCTAGTTGAGATTTGGTCACAAACTTGAGATACTGTTATAATATACCTATTAAACTAACAAATAAATCCTGCATACTATTTATGGATTTTCAGTACTTTCATAGAATATACATTAAGTAGGAATGAAAAAGATTTGGATGGACTACTGTGCAGTAGACATTTTTAGCTCTTATTTGAATGAAAAATATATTGACACATTTAGGGACTTGGCTAAATTCCTTGCAATATTTTTCTTTCAAAATGTTCATAAAGCCCACTTTCATTATGACATTAGTAATAATAGTAGTAGTAGCAGCAATAGTATTTAGGTAGTGTTTATAAAAGTAAACATTTCTCATAATAACTTTTTTTTTTTTTACTGTATGATATCACTTATATGTGGAATCTAAAAAATATAACAACATGGTGACTATAACAAAGAAGAAGCAGACTCACAGATATAGAGAACAAACTAGTGGTTACTAGCGGGGAGAGGGAAGTGGGGAGGGGCAATTTAGGGGTAGGGGATTAAGAGGTACAAACTTATGCATAAAATAAGCTACAAGGATACAACACAAGAACAACACAGGGAATACAGCAATTATTTTATAATAACAATTAATGGAGTATAACTTTAAAAACAGAATCACTATATTGTACGCCTATAACTTATATAATATTATACATCATCTATACTTTGATTTTAAAAAGTGCTTTATGAAATAGATTATAACTCAGAAATCTACTGTTACACAGATATGAAAATGATGTCACAGTGAAAATTTAATGATGTAGGCAGCATTTTATAAAGTTCTGACTTTATAAACTTTCACTAGAAACCCTGAAATACTATGATAGTCAAGTATACCAGCATGACTTACTACTAGATTTCAACTTATTAAATTATAGCAATTAAGACAGTATGGTGTTGACACAGAGACAGACAATCAGACCACTGGGACAGATTGAAGAGTTTATAAGTAAACTCACAAATATAACCACATAACTCATAAAAAAGATGGCACTACAAAGCAGTAGGGAAAGAACAGTATTATCAATAAATAGTACTAATTCATTTGTATATCTATACAAGGAAAAAGTAATTCTTGATCTCTACCTTATTCCATGAACAAAATTCACTTCCATATCATGCATCGAAATGACAAAGGCAAGACACAATAAGGAATCTAGAAAATAACAGAATATCTTTACCACTTTGAACAAAGATTTCTTTAAACGGGCTCAAAAGCCTTAACTGTAAAAAAGAGATAAAGAAAATTGAACTACTTTAAAATAAAGATCTGTAGAAGGCGGGATCAAAATGGTGGAGTAGGAAGACCCTAAGCTCACCTCCTCCCACGAATACACCAAAACTATAAGTACACACAGAACAATTCTCTCTGAGAACAACCTGAAGAATAGCAGAATGGCCCTTCTACAATTAAGGATGTAAAGCAAAAAACACTCTGAGATGGGTAGGAGGGGAAGAGAAGCAATCTAGTCAGGACTCACATGCCTTACAGGTGACCCAGAAGAGAAGGGGGATACCATGAGCTTGGGGATCCTCCATAAAGAACAAGAGGTTCAAGCTCCACATTGGGAACCGCAGCCCTGAGATCCAGCATCAGGAAGATGAGCTCCCTTGGCTGGTTTTGGAAACCAGTGGGGCTTACAACCCCCACACAAGGACACACTTTCAAGACTGGGATAAGTAGCTTGTTACACCTAATGGCATAGAGACAAACAGAGAAAGCCAAACAAAATGATAAGACAGAGGAATATGTTCCAAACAAAAGATCAAGATAAAATCCAAGAAAAGCAAACAAACAAACAAACCTAATGAAACAGAGATCAGCAATTTACCTGATAAAGGGTTCAAAGCAATGGCCATAAAAATACTCACCAAACTCAGGAAAAGAATAAAGGAACACAATGAGAATTTCAACAAAGAATTAGAAAATTATAAAAAAAGAACCAATCAGAGCTGAAGAATACAATAACTGAAATAAAAATACACTAGAAGGAATCAACAGCAGACTAGGTGATACAAATGCATAAGCAACCTGGAAAACAGAATAGTGGAAATCACCCAATCTGAACGGTAATAGGAAAAATAAATGTTTTCTTTTTAATGAGAATAGCTTAAGGGATCTCTGGGGCAACGTCAAGTGAACTGACATGCACATTATAGTGGCCCCACCCAGAAGGAGAAAAGAAAGGAGCAGAAAGCATATTTGAGAAAATGATGGCTGAAAACTTTCCTAACCCAAAGAGATATCCAGATCCAGAAAGTACAGAGAGTCCCAAACAAGATGAATGCAAAGAAAGCCTCACCAAGATATATCACAATTAAAATTCCAAAAGTTTAAGATAAAGAGAGAACTTTAAAAGCAGAAAGAGAAAAACAAAGAGTTACGTACAAGGGAACTCCCATAAAGCCATCAGCTGATTTTTCAGCAGAAACTTTGCAGGCCAAAAGGGTATGGCTTGATACATTTAAAGTGGTGAAAAGAAAAAAAGCCAAAAAACAAAAAACTATAAGAATACTCTACCTGGCAAGTTTATCATTCAAAATTGAAGGAGAGAAAAAGAGTGTCCCAGACAAGCAAAAACTGAGAGTTCATCACCACTAAACTGACCTCACAAAAAAATGTTAAAGGGTCTTCTTTAAGTGAAAAAGAAAAGGTCATAAAAAGAAATAAGAAAACATATGAAGGAAAAAAATATCCCTGGTAAAGGCAAATATATAGTAAAGTCAGTGGATCAACAATTTGAAAAAGGTAGTACAAAGGTTGGAAAACATAAGTCATAAAATCTTCTATAACTACAATAAAGAGTTAAGGAATACACACAAAGACGTAAAATATGACATCAGAAACATAAAATGTGAGGCAGGAGAGAAAAAGTTAAAGCTTTTAGAATGTGTTTGAACATAAATGACTGTTGGTTTAAAACAGATAGATAGGGACAGACAGATATAGATATATATGAACGTCATGGTAACCACAAACCTACAATAGATACTCAAAAAACAAAGATAAAGGAGCCTAAATATAACACTAAAGAAAATAATCAAACCACAAGAGACTAAAAGAAAAAGAAGAGAGAAGAAGTACAAAAATAACCAGAAAAGAAGTAACAAAATGGCAAAAAGTACCTACCTATCAATAATCGCTTTAAATGTAAATAGACTAAATGCTCTAATCAAAACATACAGGGTGGCTAAATGGCTAAAAAGTCAAGACCCATCTATGTGCTGCATACAAGAGACTCACTTCAGAGCTAAAGAAGTACACACAGACTGAAGTAAAGAAATGAAAAAAGAGATTCCATGCAAAATGGAAAGAAAAAGAAAGCTAGAGTAGCAATACTCATTTCAGGCAAAATGGACTTTAAAAAAATATCTACAACAAAAGTCAAATAAGGGCATTATATAATGAAAAAGGAGTCAATCCAAGAAGAAAATATAACATTCTTAACACTAATATATGCAACTAACAGAGGAGCACCTAAATATATAAAGAAAATCTTAAAAGACATAAAGGCAGACATTAACAGTAATACAATAATATCAGGGGACTTTAATACCTCAGTTACATCAATGGATAGATCTTCTAGACAAAAACTCTATAAGAAAATACTGGCCTCAAATGACATAAATCACACCCACCTCCTAGAGAAATGGAAATAAAAACAAAAATAAACAAATGGGACCTAATGAAACTTAAAAACTTTTGCACAGCAAAGGAAACCATAAACAAGACGAAAAGACAACCCTCAGAATGGGAGAAAATATTTGCAAATGAAGCAACTGACAAAGGATTAATCACAAAAATTTACAAGCAGCTCATGTGGCTCAGTATCAAAAAAACAAACAACCCTATCCAAAAACGGGCAGAAGACCTAAATAGACATTTCTCCAAAGAAGACATACAGATTGCCAACAAACACATGAAAGAATGCTCAACATCACTAATCATTAGAGAAATGCAAATCAAAACTACAATGAGATATCATCTCACACCAGTGAGAATGGCCATCATCAAAAAATCTACAAACAATAAATGCTGGAGAGGGTGTGGAGAAAAGGGAACCCTCTTGAATTGCTCGTGGGAATGTAAATCGATACAGCCACTATGGAGAACAGTACGGAGGTTCCTTAAAAAACTAAAAATAGAACTACCATACGACCCAGCAATCCCACTACTGGGCATATACCCTGAGAAAACCATAATTCAAAAAGAGTCATGTACCAAAATGTTCATTGCAGCTCTATTTACAATAGCCAGGACATGAAAGCAACCTACGTGTCCATCAACAGATGAATGGATAAAGAAGATGTGGCACATATATGCAATGGAATATTACTCAGCCATAAAAAGAAATGAAATTGAGTTATTTGTAGTGAGGTGGATGGACCTAGAGTCTGTCATACAGAGTGAAGTAAGTCAGAAAGAGAAAAACAAATACTGTATGCTAACACATATATATGGAATCTAAGAAAAAAAAAAGGTCATGAGGAACCTAGGGGCAAGACAGGAATAAAGACACAGACCTACTAGAGAATGGACTTGAGGATATGGGGAGGGGGAAGGGTAAGCTGGGACAAAGTGAGAGAGTGGTATGGACATATATATACTACCAAACGTAAAATAGATAGCTAGTGGGAAGCAGCCTCATAGCACAGGGAGATCAGCTCGGTGCTTTGTGACCACCTAGAGGGGTGGGATAGGGAGGGTGGGAGGGAGGGAGACGCAAGAGGGAAGAGATATGGGAACACATATATAGGTATAGCTGATTCACTTTGTTATAAAGCAGAAACTAACACACCGTTGTAAAGGAATTATACTCCAATGAAGATGTTAAGAAAAAGAAAAGAAAATACTGGCCTCAAATGACACATTAGAACTGATGGAACTATTAGATATCTACAGAACATTCCATCCAGAAACAGCAGAATAAACATTCTTTTCAAGCACACATGAAACACTCTCCAGGATAGATCACATGCTAGGCTACAAAACAAGTCTCAATAAATTTAAGAAAACTGAAATCATATCAAACACCTTTTCTGACTAAAACTGTATGAAATTAGAAGTACTGAAAGAAAACTAAAAAAAAAAAACCCACAAACATGTGGAAAATAAACAACATGCTACTAAAAAAACCAATGGGTCAACAACGAAATCAAAGAGGAAATTAAAAAATGCCTTGAGATTATGAAATTATAGACACAAATTCCCAAAATCTATGAGACACAGAAAAAGTAGTTCTAAGAGGGAAATTTATAGCAATACAGGCCTACCTCAAGAAACAAGAAAATAGTCAAATATACAACCAAACTTTCCACCTAAAGGAACTAGAAAAAGAGCAGCAAAGCCCAAAGTTAGTAGAAGAAAGGAAATAATAAATACCAAAGCAAAAATAAATGAAATAGAAACCCCAAAGAAGAAAAGATCAATGAAACTGAGCTATTTTTTTAAAAGATAAACAAAATTGATAAACCTTTAGCCAGACTCATCAAGAATATATGTGCAAACAATATGTCTGATAAGGACTTACTATCCAAAACATAAGACAAACTCACACAACTAAATATGAAAAAAACAAAAAATCGGATTAAAAAATGGGCACGGGAACTGAATAGGCATTTTTCCAAAGAATGCTTACAGATTGCCAACAGGCATATGAAAAGATGCTCAACATCACTAATCATCAAGGAAATGCAAGTAAAAACCACAATGAACAATCAACTCACACATGTCAGAATGGCTATCATCAAAAAGACAAGAAATAACACATGTTAGCAAGGATGTAGGGAAAAGGGAATGCTAGTGCAGCGTTGGTGGGAATGTAAATTGATAGAGCCACTGTGGAAAACAGTATGGAAATTCCTCAAAATATTAAAAATAGGACATACACTCCATCAATTCCACTCCTGCGTATTTATCTGAAGAACACAAAAACACTAATTTGAAAAGATATATGCACCCCAGTTCATAGCAGCATTATTTTTAATAGCAAAAGCAATATAAGTGCCCATCAACAGATGAATGGATAAAAAAGATGTGGTATATATTTACAATGGAATACTATTCAACCATAAAAAGAATGAATTCTAGCCATCTGCAACAACATGTATAGACCTGGGAGGCATTATGCTTAGTAAAATTAGTTAGAGAAAGAAAAACACTGTATGATTTTACTTATACGTGGAATCTAAGAAACAAAACAAACAAATACAACAAAACAAATTGACTCACAGATACAGAGAACAAACTAGTGGTTACTGGAGGGGAGAAGGGTCACGGGAGAGGTGAAATAGGTGAAGGGGATTAAGGGGTACAAACTACCAGTTATAAAATAAATAAGTCACAGAAATGTAGTGTATAGCACAGGGAACATAGTCAGTATTTTATAATAATGTTGTATGGTGTGTAATCTATAAAAATGTGGAATCACTATGTTGTATGCTTCAAACTAATAGAATATTGTTAAGTCAACTATACTTTAATTAATTAACTTTTAAAATCCAAATATGCTATTGAGAGTGAAAAATGCAAGCCACAGAGCAGGTGAAAACATTTGTAATACATATAAATGACAAAGGACTTGAAGACAAAATACCTAAAATATTGTACAAATTAATATAAAAATACAAAAACTCAATTTAAATATTGGAAGTATACACTTCACAAGAGAGGATACCCAAACAGGAAAGGGTGCTCATTATCATCAGTCATGGAGGAAATGCAAAGTTAACCCACGATGGAATGCCATTACACGCCACAAGAAGGCTAAAGTTAGAAGGATTGACAATTGTCATTGTTAGTAAGGATGTGGAGAAACTGGAAGTAGTATATTCCTCTTGGAAGTGTAAGCTGGTTCAACCATTCTGGAGAACTATTTAGTAGTTTTTATTTAAACTAAACATATGCATACTCTATGACACACAGATTCCACTCCTGTGTCTATTCTACTTCTGGATACATATCTGGTACATTGAAAGACAAGCTTAAGAATGTTTATAACAGCATTATTAACAATAGCCAAAAGTGAAAACAACTGAAATGCTCATCAATAGTAAAATGGACAAACGTATTAGAATGTTCATAAATGGAAATTTATAGAGCAAAGAAAAAAGTAAACTAGTTCTATACACTAAAGCAAGGATGAACTTCACAAACAGAATATTGTTCAAAAGTTGCCAGACATGTAAGTTCAAAACAGAAAAATCTATGATATTTGAAATCAGATAGTTGGTTACCTCTGAGAGAATGAAGGACTACAGGTGAGGAGGGACTGGTATATATTACCAGGAGACACTGATAGTATTTTCTTTCTTCGTCTGTGGGGTGGTTCCAAGGGTGTATCCCCATGGAAATTAGTGAAATTTTATCAAGGTGTATAATTTCTGCACTTTGCTGTAAATTACATGTCATTTAAAAAGTTCATTAAATTAAAATATGCAAATGAGATGTAAGTGAATTACCTTAAAACTAGAATATAAGATAAATTATGCCTAGCATAATTCAACCTCACTTCAAGAGAAGTGGGAATTTATAAAGTAGCAAAAAAATATGCAGTGAGAATGAGACATCAACAGAATCATCGGTACTTGGGATCCTTCTACAAGAACTGGTTCATGGGATCACCAGAGTAATGTGATACAAATCTGCTTATGGATTTTATTAGCCCTATTGACCTCATGAAGCCTGTTGGCATTGCTGGTAGGAATATCTCAATATCTTACTCAGGAGTAAGTTTTCACATAAATTTAATCTAATTCTTTCAACTTTACATATCATTGAAAATCCCTTTTTATTTTAAACCTTCCCCAAGTCCCATCACTATCACAACTCACATCCATAGTAAGTAGTGAGCAATGTTATCAAGAAATGAGTATTTCTTTCCTTCAGGATTTTTTTCAATCTTCTCTTTGGGTCTTGATTATAGTCTCATATACCTCCTTAGTAAACTGCCACTTGAAATCCTCCCAAGACAGGGGTACACCAACATCTTGGAAACTAAACGAGATTTTAGCAATATTAAATAAGACTACAGTAATGATTCAAGGAAGAAATCACCTTGTAATCTTTCCTGGAGAATACGGGAAAGTAAAAAAAATTCTAATTCTATATAATGATTTTCCAATAATAAAATGTTCTAAGATAAAGACAGCAAATAAATGGTACTTATGATATTAACAATACTCCTTCAATATGTCACAACAATTCTCTCTCACCAAACATGGTAAACATCATTCGTTTACCAGGACCCTTTTTTCCTGCTGAGTCTAAATATAATATAACCTCAGAGTTCTTCTCAATACTATGATCCAGGCAGCCTATAGCAATTGTTGGCAAATGAATTTAAAGCTTGAATTCCGAACTGTAGGAAAATTTTAGGAAAATTTAAGATTTACTAAGTAGGGTAGCCATTCTTTAAAAAAAAAAAATAGGTTGTTATAGGAGAGACTTAACAATATGATAAAATGTCACTTCCAGCAAATCCAAGGGAGAGATCAATGCAGACCAAACAGCCAAACAGCCCATATCTCTTCCATTTGAGAATCTCCCTCTTAGAGCATATCCAAAAATGTACTCTAGTTTCTCTTGTTCATACTGCTGCTACTTTAGCATTCTGTTTGCTTGGGGTTTCAATACCCATAAACTAGTACAGCTGACTTTAGTTTAATAATTTAGATCAATAACACCTTTGTGCAACCGAATTATTCTGGTCTGCATAATGCAAAATATATGGTTTATTGTTTAGGTTTTTGTTTTAATCACTGTTATTTTGCTACATTACCACTTTAAAATAAGCATTCCAAGTTGAAAAGAACTTTCAAGAGATTTTATCACAAATGATGAAAGCTGAATATATGCCCCCAAATAAGCTGTTCTTTCACTATGGTGACACGCAATGTTCATGGCACCTGATGCAGAGTCAGAATCTAATCTATATTTCTGAATGAATAAACAGTGAAAGACAAATCATTAAGAATTTGTCCAGTTAGGATAGTATTCATCAGTCTCTGTGAAATGAGCATAAGATATATCCATTTGGCCAGGTACTTCCTCATAAAAATCTAACATAAAAAATATGTAATTACCCTTAAATTCATCCACACTTAATGTATGGAGAAATCTTTAAGATGTATTGGCGCCTAGAGAGAACCCTTGCTTTAGGAAAAGAAATAAAAACTGCTCTAATCCCTTGTGTTAAATGATAGGTGGAATTCTGTGAAATTTTGAATATTTTTATGACACTCATTCTAGAAATAACAAAAGCAGCTCAGTTTAACAAGCTAATAAATATTTCTCAATGACCCTCTTTCTAGTTAAAATAGAATGGGAGCATTTTGCTTATAAGAATGTTGGTTCAAACTCCATTTAGATTTTCTTTAAATTCTCAGAAGGGTTCTACTGCCATAGTCCAAATGACTTAGGTTAAATACTATGACAATTCAGGGAACAATTCAGAAAAGACTATAAAAATGTGGTCTCCCTTAAAAGAGCATCTAGACCTGGCACTGTTAATAGAATCATCCTCAAGCAGGACGACTTCTCCTGTGCTCTGGGAACAACAGCCTTTCCCTCAAATTTTTAGGCCTCTAAGTTAGGTGCAACTTTCTCATTTCCTGTTCATTCTGACATCCAGCAGTATCCATCTGCCAATGGTATAATGACTCACCAAAATTTGCTTTACATTCAAACGTAAAATACATCTACTCAACATTCTACATTTATGTTTGCAGAAACTATGTAGTGCATACCCTCTCTGTGGAAATTACAAAGGAGCACACATTCCCGCAAACAATTTGTATTTTAGAGCCAGTTATGACAGGATGCCAAGTGAAGAGGCCAGACAAGGACTGAGAGGCAAAAGAGACTCCTATGACCTATGTCCACAGCTAAGGAAGGCTTAAGATAAAAAGTGGAACTTGCAGTGGGCTCTGATCAAGCATTCCTTGCTACTTATTCCTCAAAAAACTCCACGGGGGGGTTATTTATGTGACATAAAATGACCACAGAATCTCTGTGGTTTCTAAAAACAGTTATGTGTTTCTCGTTCATGACTTGTGTTCACTGTGGGTCTGTTTTATTTCAGCCCTGGGTTCACAGAGCAGTCTCCCTGCACTCAGGGTGATAGAGCAGCTTCTGTCTGAAGCACTGCCTGTCCTTATGGCAGAGATAACACTGAGTCATGCAATGGGTCTGAAACCTCTGCAAAGAAGTGACTCGTCACTTCCGTTCACATTTTATTAGCTAATGCCAGTCACATGGCATTGCCTACATTGAACATTGCAGGTCAATGATAGGCCTCCTCTAGGGAGGGAGTCCACAGGCAGAAACACTGAAAATAGTGAAAAGTGCTTAAATATTCCACATTAAGTCCAAGTAATCTCCACTCTTAATGCACGAGGTAGAGCAAGGTCAGGAATTTAGTCAATTCTATTACATGGGTAATGGAAAAAAGGAGAAGTGATAGTTATTGGGCACCTCCCAGGCTAAGTGCTTTAAATAATTAGTCCATAGAATCATCTCAACACAGGGTGGAATGGCATCTGCAGCATGATTTTACAAAGCAAAAAAAAAAAACAATGCTAATGAGTAATAATGTATGGTAAAGGCCATACATTACCAGACTGCAGGTGAATTTGACACTTTAAATCAGGTACACAGACAGCCATCCTTGCCATCAAAAATATTTATTCAGAACTCAGCTGTGTATGATAGGAACTGTGTAGACATAACTCCCTTACAGTTGACAATCTTAGAGTCACACTTTGTGCAAACATACTTTAAAAGACGACAGAATAAAACATAAATACAATACCTGAGTCAATGGGAAAATGTTTACACTCCATAAAACAAGTTAAGCATTTATAAAATTTATGCAGAAAGAATAAGAATAGGAAAAACAGGAAAAAATTCATTTATGTTACCATCATGTTAAAGTTCTGTATCATTAGAGGACAAAGGTAGGTGGAATCTCTATGAAAACTCGTATGATCTCAATATTTTTACTAGCTCAACAAAAGGAAAAGGAGTGGCATTTATGTCCTCAACTTTCCTTGTGCTGAGAATCCTAAAATAACGAGGTGTCTTTATAATCATGTGCAGGTTGATCCCCCAAAACGACTTGGTAATTAGTAATTAGACATGTATGTCTCTACTTTTACAGTAGAATGAATACATTTAAAAAAAAAAAAAGACTACAGTGATTCTCCCTCAGTAATGCTAATCACAGACAAACATTTTCACTTTTACTCCCTCTAGTTTCTCCCATCTTCACCACTTTTCGGTACATAATTCAGTCCACTCTTCTAGGCCTCACTTATCCACACAATGCTACAACATTTCTGGAATCCTGTTTATTACTTATATGTTTTGACTATCACATCCACATGTTTAACCACAGCCTGAGTAGTCTTACTCTTTCAACTTCTAGAACAGTAGCTTTTAAACTTTAGTGTCGCAAGCATAACCCAAGGCACTTGTAAGAAGAAAAAATGAAAGAAAGAAAATTTCCTCTTGTGTCCTTCCCCATTCTAATGCAATATATTCAATATAGAAAGGGGCCTAGGAATCAGCAGTTTAAATCGAGCCTCTACCCCCCACCCCCAGCCCGGGGAAATGTGATGACCCTCCTGGGCCACAAGAAGAAAGCTGTATACTGCCCCTCCACGTACTGCCACATTTTTATGGATATTTCCAAAGATGTTCTATATCAAATTTTATTATCTCAGGCTAGAATTTATTTTCACTCCAAACTGTAGGAATGAATTACTGAAACCTCTTCTAAATTATACATTTTCAGGTTATTGTAACCCCTGAAGCTGTGAGAATGTGTACATTCAAGGTGAATTTTCAGACTCAAAAATGGAAAGAAAAGAAAAAGTTTCTGCCCTGCTGATTATGAAGAATATCAGCTGATGGAAAAGCAGTGAAAATACTCATGGAAATTCAGGACAACACCAAACAGTTTCAGATTGCAACTAAAAATTCTGATTTGGTCAATATACAGTACAAAAATTTGACATAATTTCTGCTTAGAAAAGTAAAAAAAAAAAAAACTGTTATAATGATCCCAATGTATATATTTTTTGAAACAAACAACAATTTGGCCTATTCCATTAACATCTGGGTAAGGGAACAAAGACCTTCCCAACCACAGCTCTCCACGCACTCTACCTCAAATCAAGTTTGGCCACCATTGACAGTCCCTTGAGCCTGCCCCAGTTCCATGTGCTTTCTTCCTTTCTCCCTTCCCGACTGTTCCCTTACTTCAGCATGTTCAAATCACAATTATCCTTTAAGACTCAGTTCCAATGCCACCAACCCCCTTATATCTTCTATATCCCTCCAGCCAGAAATAACCAATCCTTCCAATTTCCTCTGGTACTTTTTGTCTGCTCTGACATGATTACTCAGTCTTACCTTTAACTACAATTATTTCAATTCACAAATACCTTTTATCTATATAGCCAGAGACAAAGATTTATCTTTATATTACCTAGAACGCCTAGTAGAGGCAAATGTTCCAGTGTTTATAAAAAATTAGGTCAGTGAAGAAAGAAAGCATACTAAAATGCCTCAATTATCAGTAGCTTCTCTAACTGGATATAAATGAGGCAAAGGAAAAAATATCCTTAAGAAAACGTCTTAATAAAAATGAATAAATATTTGAACTGTTTTAAATCAAATTATCTCAAGCTCAACACTACTGACATTGTGGGGCAAATAATTCTTGGTTGTGGGGTGAAATCCTGTGCACTGTCAGATGTTAAGCAAGTGTCTTGACCTCTACTCACTAGATGCCAGTCACACCTCCTCCCTCAGTTGTGACTACCAAAACTATCTCCAGACACTGTCAAATGACCCCTGGGGGGACAAAATCATCCCTGATTGAGAACAATTATTTTAAAGTAAAACTGTTTTCTTGGACTATATTAGAAAATGCCATATATTAACCTGCTAGCCAAAGAGAATGGAGAAAAAGGCCATGATACAATAGACACACTCCAATGGGAAGGACAACATATGTGACATAGAAAATAACCCTTAAAGCGCAGCCCTGAAGTTATAGGGAGAATGGGAAAGATGACAGAAAACTTGAGATAAGCAACTGCATTGCTTCACAGTGGTGCAAAAAGGTGGATATCAAAAATCCATGCCTGAAAATCTTGTCCCCAAACAAGCTTTTGAAATATTTTCTTCAGTTGCCAGAATTTAGGAAGAAATAGGTGATCACTAGGATTAAACATGGGTCCATTAAGATCAGATAGTACCATACTGACCTCATTTCCTTTTATGATCATATAAATAAATTGGAAAATACTGAATTTATATTGTAAGATATTTTATAAAATCTTTTAAAAGGTGTTGCAGCAGAAATTAAATGGCCATCCACTTAGGAGCCTATCTTCAAAATAAAGGAAGCATCAGATGAAATAAGAGACTTTCCATCTCCAAGACTGTATAACTGTAGGTACTGCACCATACTCAGGTTACGCTCTCTTTTCTCCTTGATGAACTCATGGGGAAGAGATCTTGGTAGAGCAGTCTGAGGGTCACAGAGGAAGAGAAACCCACTCAGCAAAAACCCACAGCATAAGAAGCTGAAAACAAGGATGCAGATCCATCACTTGACTTTAAGTCAAGAAGACAAAATAGCACCTGTTTAGTTCCTTATTTATCTGGCATATAATAGGTGCTCAATAATTATAACTAAAGGAATGAATGTCACAGGATCTAATTTAACTCTAATTGAGTCTAATGGTGCTCTCCTAGCAGATGAGTATGTACTAAATACTATTTATCCCTTCCATGCACGCTATAACCTCAGTGTAGGAAAGAAAGTAGGGCTGATTGGCTTCCTTCTTTGATGCAGGAGAGAAAAGACTCAAGAACAGACATCCATAACTAATACAGTCTGTTAGCACTCGCTGAGGGTCATGCTTACGTGTCCTCACATTTTCAAGGCAGAGGAAGGGGGTGGGAAGCCTAGCATGACAATCAATACCAGAATTACAGCTCCATGATAAGAAATGCTGTCAACATGATAATGACTTGTTTAAACATTTATTAAATCACTTCACAACAGATAGTAACACATGAAGTGTTATCCTCACATTTCACAGTGACATCACTTCTAAGCAGAAAAAATGCTAGCCAAACTGTTTTTAAAAATCTTCATCAAGATATTATGTAGTTTTGAGGGGCTTAATTATTCTTATTTGTTCACAAACAACTTTTTACAAACAAATTTGGCAACCAAATGCACGCATGGATGCATTATTATTGCTAATAAATGTCTAAAATCAGGAAATTCAATATTGGAATATCCACAACACAACAATTTTCACCTTCTCTATGCATTTTTCAGCCCTCCTCTACTTCAGTTTGACTTTCTGTGATCATGGATTATAACAAAGTTACTATTAATGACAGAATCACAATTCAGAATTTATAAAATTGTGTGAATTCAATGTTCAATCTTATGTTTCTTTTTTCATCAGTTTAAAAACTTTCACTCTAAAGAAAATAACAAAGAAAAGGAAGGAATATTTTTTTAAAACACACTCTTATTGGTCATTTCTAAAATGCTACCCATTCTCCTAGTAAATATAGATATATAAAGATATATATACATACATATAAATACTTTTCACACAGAATATTGCTGGATTGGCCTAGTTACCTTTTCAGAATAGGTCAAAGAAAGTTATTGACAGTATAACATTTTTATGTCTATTTATTGCCTGAACCATTTATTTTTGTATTAATTGGGATACAGGTTATGCTGTAGAAACAAAGAGGCCATAAAGTTCAATGGTTTAAGAAAGAAATCAAGATCTATATAGGCAGTTCCAAGCTAGTGTGGTATCTCCACGAAGCTGGAGACCCAAACCCTTCCTTAATGTTGCTTTACCACTCATTAGAACATTGTTTGTCTGCAGTTGAAGAGGCCTCACCGCTATATCCACTACATCCTCATTCCAGCATGGCAAAGTTGGGGGGTGGTGTGTAAAACAGAGCGTGCTTTCTTTAAAGGCACTACTTAAAAGTTGTTCAAATCACATCCCTTTCACCAGATCCTGGTCACATAACCACTCTCAACTGCGAGACAGCCTTGATTTTGAGTGGTCATGTGCCCAGCTATAGTCTGGAGGTTCTATTACTAAAGAAAAAGGAGAAGTAGATATTGGGACATCTACAAGGCTTTGCTACACTTTGAAGTATTTGAGCCAAGTTCAGTCTTACTGTTACTGTAAGATGCAGAAAATACTTTGACTTTCATTAGCCAAAACACCTGATTCCAAACATGATGGAGCAGCCCACTGCAGGGAGACACTGAATAGGCTTTTGTTTTAATTTCCTGATAGATTATTCTCAGAGTGGCACATCCTGATCTCAGATCCAAGAAGGTCTGACAGAACAAAGTCTGGGTGCCCACCATTCATGCTGCAGAGAAATGAGAGCAAGCTACAAAAGGAGGCATGATATTATGCTGAAGTTAATTCTGGAGAAGAGAATTTCCTTCCCTTTGCCGGACTGAGCATGAATCATACAGACTGAGAGCAAGGGAAGGGATATAAATGATTAAAAAACTCACCTCTTTCTCTGGATTCTGAGTGTGTGATAGCTGAAGCTCACATACCTCTTAGTGGCCAATGGGATGGCATCTACATGGTCTGATTCCAAGTTTGGTCCTTTTTCCATTGCACCAAAGTGCCTTCAACATGGCAAGCTGTATCAATAAAAAAAACAATGAGAATGTTCAGGTTATTATATTGAAAATCCAAACAATTCAGTAGGGGGAGAAGTAAGAGTAAAAATCCAGTGAACCTGTCAAGATTTTTATTCACAACAAAGGCTTATACTTCTCTGCATAGAAGTTCCCTGAGGATAGGACTGTTGTACATTTTGTCTACTTCTATTCCCGTCACATAGTAGGCACTAAATAAATATTCATGAAATTAATGAACAGAATAGTCTTGTACAACCACCAGTCTGAACCTGAAGCTCAGACTCTGAAAACCCTGTTCTTATACTGGTTCTTGGAGCAGCTCTCCCTGGAAGCAGGGGCAGCAGTGTGCAAGAGCCTCAATCATTGTACTGCCTCCCAGTCATCGCTCAGGAGCAAGGGTACAGCTGGGTCCCTTTTCCATATGAGCAGCATGGAGCAATCTAACCACAAACTTAGGCAATCAGTTCAGAGTTTCTCTCCAGGGAACATTTTCCTCGTACTATCTAAAGATGTTTTATTTTCCCTGTTGCCTTCTTTCTCCCATTTTTTTCCATTTCTCTTTAGAAATCATAATTAGCCTTTTTCAACACCCAGAGATTTAAAAAACAGAAAATCCCCTAGAAATAATGAGTAACTCAACACCCCAAAATTCTCTAGGTAATTCAGCAGTCCCCTGATCATGCATTATATCCTAACTACCCAACTGTAAAATTCCCAATTCACCAGAGAAGCTCATGATGAACCAGAAAAAGCCAGTTGTAAAAGTACTGTAGAGCTACCTCTATTCAGGAAAGAAAATGAAAGAGATAGGGGCAAAACAGAAAAAGACAAGCACTGTGCACTAATACTGCTGTTGTAATAATAATAACTCAATACTGTTAGCATTTTGCAGTTTACACAATCCCATGGTACACATAATTAAAATGAGGCTCAGTATTCTTAAGTGGGTTGTTTTATATTATGTAACTGATACATCTTAGAACGTACAGCCAGACTGAAGTCCTTTGAGTCTAAATGTTATGTTCTTGTCAATACATCATGCTACTTTCTAAAAGATTAACACGAATTCTGAAATCATAGAAGAATCTTACATCTTCTGGAAGGTCAGAGAATCCGCTGAATATAACAATGGTACTGTAGCCTGGTAATTTATCTTGATCACTTCAGACATGTGTTACAAGTAATTTATTAACAATAATAAGGTGTTATAGTTTAGGAGTGGCTACTTTTTAACAACTTAGAGCAGATATACCTGTCACACACACACTTGTATCACAATATGCTTTTTTGGGTGGATACAGAATCTGTGCAGTAATGGCTATCAGGCCAGCATATGCACAGAACCTTACTTTCACCGATGACAGTGGGCCTCGAAGGGGTGAGGAGAGCATTTTTGTATGTATCATGTGGGAATCTCTGGTTCAAAATAAGAAACCTGGAGCTACAAACTTTATTTTCATACTGTTTTACTGACCGGAATGCAAATTTGTGCCACTCAATCATAAGTGGCAACAACAAAGATCTGGAGCTAGAAGAGATCTGGGGCCATTACTGGAAAAGAAACCAAAGATAATCCTCTTTGTATACAAACGCCAACATATTGCCTTTGGCAAGGTCCATTATTATGACTGAAGGAGTATGGAAAACTTGGAAACAATTCAAAGAACAGGGCTCACCTCCCATTAGCCAGAACAAATGTTATTTCTCTGAGGTTGTCTATGTCAACATTATGTAATTTTAATTGACTGTTTCTCCCCTCAGTGTTCTGTGTACACACTCACACTATAGTAGTTATCTCTACATAATTATTCATTGCATTTTTGTCTCTTCCCCAAATGTAAAAATTCCTCAAGGGCAGGAAATATTTTATTCATTGTTATACACCCATAATAGATGTTCAAAAATGTCGATTTAATAAAAACGGTTGATTAGGATTGGAAAGTAGAACATGTGTTCTTTTTTTTTTTCTTTTTTAAAGCAGTGGGAATTTCTTAATCTGAGGAATGGTCACAGTAAGACTATTTAATGAATGACTGGTAAGGCAGATACATACAGTGATTAAATTTTTGCTAGAAAGCATTGGTTCATATGAGGCTTCACAGGACTTCAAGTTTTACTCAGAATTTCAAGGAAAACCACTGGAGGATTTTACACAGAGGATTACTATGGCTAACATGTTGAAAATAATTTGTAGGGGGGACAAAGGCAAAAACAGGAAGACCAGGTAGGAGGAAGTTATAGCAATAATCCAGGCAAGAGATTATGTTGGCTTTAAGGATGGTAGTGGTGAAGGATATAAGGAGGGGGTCAAATTCTAGAATTTTACTGTAATGTATAAAGTAGTCAACAGGAACTCCATATAGATTGGTTTCCAAAAGCAATCAAAGATGAATGCAAAGTTTTTGGCTAAACTAATAAGAAGGATGGAATCCTTCAAGCCTTGAAACTAGATCATATTCCTGATGGAAGGAGTATAGATAAAGAAGCAAAGAGGTATAATGTAGGAAATACCAAGCACCTTGATGTTCAGGAGTGGCCAGAGAGGTATAACTAGAACCAAGAGAGAGTGCTGTTCTTGAAATCATGTGAAGTAATGATTTTTAAGAAGGAAAGAGAAGGAAGGTCTCAGTGACCCGTTTAAAAAAAAAATTCTGTCAAATGAGATGAGGATTTAGCAAAATGGCAAACACTGGTAAACTTAATAAGAGTTACGTGTGATGGAGAGATGGGGTTAAAAGCCTATTGATACGCGAACAAAAGAGAATGGAAGGAGAGGACCTAGACACAGTGGGTACCGACAACTCTTTTTTAAAAACTTTAACCGAAATATTGTTGATTTACAGTGCTGTGCTAGTTTCAGGTGTATGGCAAAGTGATTCAGTTATACATATATATATTCTTTTTAGATTCTTTTTCATTATAGGTTATTACAAGATACTGAATATAGTTCCCTGTGCTATACAGTAGGTGCTTATTGGTTATCTATCTTATATAGTGTGTCTATTTCAATCCTAAACTCCTAATTAATCTCTCCTCCTCCTTTCCCCTTTGGTAACCATAAGTTTGTTTTCTATGTCTGTGAGACTATTTCTGGCTTGTTAAATAAGTTCATTTGTGTCATTTTTTTTACATTCCACATATTAACCTATGTCATATGACATTTGTCTTTCTCTGTCTGACTTACTTCACTTAGTATGATAATCTCTAGGCCCATCCATGTTGCTGCAAATGTCATTATTTTGTTCTTTTTTGTGGCTGAGTAACATTCCATTGTGTATATATACCACATCTTCTTTATCCAATTATCTGTTGATGGACATTTAGGTTGCTTCCATGTCTTGGCTATTGTAAATAGTGCTGCTATGAACATTGGGGTGCATGTATCTTTTCAAATTATAGTTTTCTCAGATCTATGCTCAGGAGTGGGATCACTGGATCATATGGTAACTCTATTTCTTTAAGGAATGTCCATACTTTTCTCCACAGTGGCTGCACCAATTTACATTCCCACCAACAGTGTAGGAGGATTCTTTTTTCTCCACATCCTCTGCAGCATTTATCGTTTGTAGCCTTTTTGATGATGGCCATTCTGACTGGTGTGAGGTGATACCTCATTGTAGTTTTGATTTGCATTTCTCTAATAATTAGTGATGCTGAGCACCTTTTCATGTGTTTGTTGGCCATCTGTATGTCTTCCTTGGAGAAATGTCTATTTAGATCTTCTGCCCATTTTTGATTGGGTTGTCTGCTTTTTGATATTGAGTTGTGTGAGCTGTTTGTATATTTTGGGAATTAATTCCTTATCTATCACATCATTTGCAAATATTGCTGCCATTCCATAGGCTGTCTTTTCATTTTGTTTATGGTTTCCTTTGCTGTGCAAAAGCTTTTACGTTTAATTAGGTCACATTTGTTTATTTTTATTTCCATTACTTTAGGAGGTGGATCCAAAAAAATATTGCTGTTATTTATGTCAAAGAGTGTTCTGCCTATGTGTTCCTCTAGGAACACTATGTTTTACCATATCCAGTCCTACATTTAGGTCTTCAATCCATTTTGAGTTTATTTTTGTATATGGTGTTAGAGAATGTTCTAATTTCATTCTTTACATGTAGTTGTCCAGTTTTCCCAGCACCACTTGTTGAAGAGACTGTCTTTTCTCCATTGCATATTCTTGCCTCCTCTGTTGTAGATTAATTGACCAAAGCTCTGTGGGTTTTACTCTGGGCTTTCTATCCTGTTCCACTGATCTATACCATCTGTGTTTGTGCCAGTACCATACTGTTCTGATGACTATGACTTTGTAGGATAGTCTGAAGTCAGGGAGTCTGATTCCTCCAGCTTCATTATTCTTTCTCAGGATTACTTTGGCTATTCAGGGTCTTTTGTGTTTCCATACAAATTTTAAAATCTTTCGTTCTAGTTCTGTGAAAAATGTCATTGGTAATTTGATAGTGATTGCATTGAATCTGTAGATTGGCTTGGGTCATTTTAACAATATTGTGTCTCTAATCCAAGAACACGGTATATCTCTCCACCTGTTTGTGTCATCTTCTATTTCTTTCACCAGTGTCATAGTTTTCAGAGTACAGGTCTTTTGCCTCCTTAGGTAGGTTTACTCCTAGGTATTATATTCTTTTTGATGCAGTGATAAATGGGATTGTTTCCTAAATTTCCCTTTCTGATATTTTGTTGTTAGTGTATAGAAATGCAACAGATTTCTGTATATTAATTTTGTATCCTGCAACTTTAACAAATTCATTGATGAGGTCTAGTAGTTTTCTGGTGGTGTCTTTAGGATTTTCTATGTATAGTATCATGTCATCTGCAAACAGTGACAGTTTTTCTACTTTCTTTCCAGTTTGGATTCCTTTCCTTTTCCTTATCTGATGACCATTGCTAGGACTTCCAAAACTATGTTGAGTAAAAGTGGCGAGAGTTGGCATCCTTGTCTTGTTCCTGATCTTAGAGGAAATGCTTTTTAGCTTTTTACTGTTGAGTATGATGTTAGTAATGGGGTTGTCATATATGACCTTTATTATGTTGAGGTATGCTCCCTCTATGTCCACTTTCTGGAGAGAGTTTTTTATCATAAATCAATCTTGGATTTTATCAAAAAGCTTTTCCTACATCTATTGAGATGATCCTGTGGCTTTTATTCTTCAGTTTATTAACTGGTGTATGACATTGATTGAGTTGTGAATATTAAAAAATCCCTGCATCCCTGGGTTAAATCCCACTTGATCATGGTGTATGACCTTTTAATGCATTGTTGGAGTCAGTTTGCTAGTATTTTGTTGAGGATCTTTCATCTATGTTCAACAGTGGTATTGGCCAGTAATTTTCTTTTTTTGTAATATCTTTGTCTGGTTTTGGTATCAGGGTGATGGTGGCCTCATAGAATGAGTTCTGAAGTGTTCCTTCCTCTGCAATTTTTTGGAATAGTTTCAGAAGGATTAGTGTTAACTCTTCTCTGAATGTTTGGTAGAATTTACCTGTGAAGCCACCTGGTCCTGGACATTTGTTTGTTGGGAGTTTTTAAATGACTGATTCATTT
This sequence comes from Monodon monoceros, assembly GCF_005190385.1. NCBI lineage: Eukaryota > Metazoa > Chordata > Mammalia > Artiodactyla > Monodontidae > Monodon > Monodon monoceros. Next base: position 72,193,403 of record NW_021703768.1, read on the forward strand.
TCATGACTGGTAATTGGTCTGTTCATATTCTCTATTTCTTCCTAGTTCAGTCATGGGAGATTGTACTTTTCTAAGGATTTGTCCATTTCTCCTAGGCTGTTCATTTTATTGGCATCTAGTTGTTTGTAGCAGTCTTTTATGATCCTTTGTATTTCTGTGGTATTGGTTGTAAGTTCTCCTTTTTCATTTCTGATTTTATTGTTTGGTGCCCTGTCTCTTTTTTCTTGGTGAGTCTGGCTAAAGGTTTATCAATTTTATTTATCTTTTCAAAGAACTAGCTTTTAGTTTCATTGATCTTTTCTATTGCTTTTTCATCTCTATTTCATTTATTTCTGCTCTGATCTTTATGTTTTCTTTCCTTCTAGTAACTTTGGGTTTTGTTTGTTCTTCATTCTCCAGTTGTTTTAGGTGTAAGGTTAGGTTGTTTATTTGAGGTTTTCTTGTTTTCTGAGGTAAGTTTTTATTGCTATAAACTTCCCTCTTAGAACTGCTTTTGCTGAATCTCATAGGTTTTTGGATCATCGTGTTTTTGTTTTCATTTTCTCTTTTTCAATTTTTTGATTTTCTCTTTGATTTCTCCAGTGATCCATTGGTTGTTTAGTAGCATATTGTTTAGCCTCCATGTGTTTGTTTGTTTTTGCAGGTTTTTTTCATAGTTGACTTCTAATCTCATAGCATTGCAGTTGGAAAAGATGCTTGGTATGATTTCAATTTTCTTAAATTTACCAAGGCCCAGCATGTGATCTAACCTGGAGAATGTTCCATGTGCACCTGATCAACAACTCTTTTGAAGGATTATGCTGTGAAAAAGAAGAGCAGAGAAATGAAGAGGAAACTAGAGAAGACATGAAATCACAAAAATACTTTTTTTAAAATATGGACTTTTTTTTAGAGCAGTTTTAGGTTCACAACAAAATTGAGCAGAAGGTATAGAAAGGTCCCATTTCTCCCCTACCTCCACATATGCATAGCCTCTTCCATTATCAAAATCCCCCATCAGAGTGGTAGAATTTGTCACAACTGATGAACATATATTGACACATTGTTATCATTCAATGTTCATAGTTTACATTAGGGTTCACTCTTGGTGTTGTACATTGTGTGGGCTTAGACAAATGTATCCTCCATGATGACATGTATCCTTCATTACAGTGTCATATATAGTAGTTTCTCTGTCCAAAGTGCCCTTTGTGCTCTACCTATTCTTCCCTCAATCCTTCCTAATCCCTGGCAACCACTAATCTTTTTACAGTCTCCATAGTTTTGCCTTTTCTAGAAGGTCATACGGTTGGACTTATATAGTATGTAGCCTTTTCAGAATGGCTTTTTTCACCTAGTAATATGCAGTTAAATTCCCTCTATGTCTTTTTATGAGTGATAGCACATTTCTTTTTGGAGCTAAAGAATATTCCGTTGCTTGGATGTACCACAGTTTATTTACCCTTTCACCTACTGAAGGACATCTTGACAATTATGAATAAAGCTACTATAAATACGTTCAGGTTTTTGTATGGACATAAGTTTTCAACTTGTCTGGGTCAATACCAAGGAGCAGGATTACTGGATTTCTAATAAGAGTGTGTTTAGTTTTCTAAGAAACCACAAAGCTCTATTCCAAAGTGACTGCACCATTTTGCATTCCCACCAGCAATGAATGAGCATTCTTGCTCCTGCACATCTTACTAGCATTTGGTGTTCTCGGTGCTTTGGATCTTTTCTATTCTAATATGTATATAGTGGTATCTCATTATTGTTTTAATTTTCATTTCCCTGATAACATATGATGACATATATGCTTATTTGTAATTTGTACTTATTCTTTGGTGAGGTGACTACTAAGGTCTTTGATCTATTTTTAACTGGATGGTTTGTTTTCCTATTGTTGAGTATTAAGAGTTCTTTGTATATTTTGGATAACAGTCCCTTATCAAATGTGTTTTTTGTAAATATTTTCTCCCATTTTGTGGCTTCTCTTTTCATTATCTTGATACTGTCTTTCTTAGAGCAGAAGTTTTAATGAGATTGAGATTATAAATTCTTTCTTTTATGGACTGTGCTTTTGATGTTGCATCTAAAAAATCATGAAACCCAAGATCATCTGGAATTTCTCCTATGTTATCTTCTAGGAATTTGATAGTTTTGTGTTTTACATTTAAGTCTGTGATCTATTTTGAGTTAAGTTTTGTGAAGGGTGTAAGGTCTGCATCTACATTCATTTTTTTGGCATGTGGATGTCAGTTGTTCCAGCATCATTTGTTGAAAAGACTATTTTCTCTCCATTGTATTGCCTTTGCTCCTTTGTCAAAGATCACATGACTGTATTTTTTGAGGTCTACTTCTGAATAGTCTATTCTGAAATGGTCATGAAATTTAAAGTGAAATGGGTCAGCATAAACTTAGATATAGATACAAAGTAAGCAAAGTTTAAAAACTACTACACCACATACATGCTGTGTGATCATAGAAGACTTACTTAGTTCCTCCAAGCTTCTACTTTCTGATTTATTTTTACAGGTGTGTTGTAAGACTCAAATGAGATAATATATGTATACTGTAGTGATTAAGAGCTCAATCACTAGATTTAGTCTGATTGGGTTTAAATCCTGACTCCTCTGTTAGTAAAAGAGAGGGGAACAAGGGAAATGAGGGCATATGCAAAGTAATGTTTATAAATACAAACCATAGAATCTGAGCTGGATAAAGAGGGAGGGTAGAATATGAAATGGAGTAAGGGAGGACAGTGAAAATGTGATTGGATCAGCTTGGGGAGTTTTGTTATCAGCTGGAAAGACAGGAGGTGGTCAGAAATTAGAATACCTAAAACTGATAATACAGTGGGAATGCATTAATTGATATGATCTTGGAAATAAATGTCTGATGTAAGGTAGAAAAATAGAGTAATGAAGAAGAGGTCAAGAAGCTGAAAGTCTGAGTTATCATCTCTGTGGATACTGAAGTCACTAAGAGGTATGACAGGGAGTAGTGTTGATAAGAATGACAAATGGAGGTTAAAATACTCAGGAATGAGGTTTCTGTAAGTAACTGCAAAAAGGAAGGAAGTGTGGATTATCTCATAGCTGGACCTTCAGAGGTAGGGAGGGGTTAAGGAGGAATGAGGGAATAAGAAGCAAGGAAGAGAATACATTACCTGGGAGCATAGTAGTTCAAGAGGTGCTATTATGGGGAAAAAAAGGAAGGGAACAAAGGCAGCCCCCACTTGATAGAGTGCAGAGCATGTTTAAACCATCTAGCTTCTTAAGACTCAAAAGTCATATTCTTAGATCGTAAACTAGCTGCTCAACTCTGCCACACTCTGTAGGAAAGCAGGCTGCATCATCATCCACCTCTACATTACCCTGTATCCTTATAAGAGTCTGGATCAAACAAAATATCAACCCATGTAATAATAAGGTCCAAAAAAATTGTGGAGACACAGCCATAGTGGCAGCCTAAAAAAAATATTTAGAGTAGTCAACCAAATAAATATCTAGAAAGTAAGCATCAATGGTGAGATGAATATGAATCACCATTTGTTTTTAAACAGTTTTATATTTTCTTGATTCTTCCAATTGTTTTGGATTTATGTAGGACTCATTCAAGGAAAAACAGATTTTGTTTTCTCCGTGATATGTGTGAATACATACATATGGAATATTTATTATCGGGATATATATATATATGTGTGTGTCTACTTTTAATATCTTATTTTTGAATGTAAAAATCTATATAAATCAAAATAAAGGGTAGATTTTGAACAAAACTTAAAGGAAACAGCATTTATTTTTACACAGACATGATGACTACCCTGAGATATAATTGTTCTCAATATAAGCATGGTCGGAGTTCAAAAAAAAATTCAATTTTACAATATCCTAAACGTTTGCGGCTCTAGTTAAGGAAACGCATTTAGAATGTACAGTTGCTGCATTGCCCTTTTAAAACAACCTCTCTAACACAGGCATTTTAAATAAAATTGGAATTTCAGGGATCCAAGGTATACCCCCAAATACATTAATTCCACATCTCTCCCAAAATTAGCGTAGGTTATTAAGCTTTCCTATAGCTACCATATCTTGGGAAGATCTCAGAGAAACTAGGAAATTATGAATCATAATTTTTAAAAGATCATATCTAAGGCAAAATATCCATTACAAAAAAAGTATTTTTATGACAATTTTAAATAAAGATAAGACACAACTCTCCACTTGCATGATCCTGTCTCACTCACCTCACCCTAATCTCAGCCCCCAGCCCAATAAAGCTTTATTTACAAGAACAGGTACTGGCCCACAGGTCATTTTGCCAATTTAATTTCTTAAAACATTGCACTAAAATAAGATTTAACTTGATTACTGAGTTTTGGACACTCTTAAATTTTGTGCTGTAGGTCATTCCCGTGTGTCAAAAGTCTCTGAAAGTGAATGATTACTGCATTTCTACTCCCACATTCCTCACAAAGCCTGCCTCACTTTACAAAGAGACACAGACACCTAATACTTATATATACACCTTAAAGTAATAAGCAGTTACCCATTTCAATTCATTTCAGTCCAAGAGGTATTTCCTGGGGGTCTTTCAACTCTTCTCAAGCCAGCTGCCTAGTTTGCCTGCACAGTACTCCAGCAGTGAAGTTTCCTGTAGCAAACAGGCAGCTGGAGAGGACTGACAATTATAACTGGCAACTATCATAATGGTATTAAAATTATATAAAACTACAAAGAACCTTGGTAAGTTTTTAAAATATCCTTTCAAACTATTTCACGTCTGGAATGGCTAAATTGAGATGACCATCACAGGAAAATTAAGTCACCAAAAATAATGCGATAATAAACTATTACAACATACAGCATTTTATATCAACGATGTTAAGCTAATGGTAGAAGTGCAAAAGTCTCAACTCCATCACCATTCAGTCTGGAATAAATAAAAACTTATGACGGAACAAATTAAGGAGCGAAAAATTGAATACCATAATTAGTAGTGAGAAAAATTAGTAAATTAGTAGTAAGTAAAAATTAGTAATTATTGAAGAAACCACATGTTTAATGTATTAACTGTAGCTACTAAAACTATTATATTATTTTGTCAGATTATGTAATGAGTGAAATTTTTTCACAGTAGACGCTACTTCCTAGGAGGAAGATTAAGTTTTTGGGAAGCCTCATTGTTTAGGCCACAGTTACCTGTACATTAGTTTTGTATTATGGTTTGTACACAGGGAGGTCTAATTCAGTTGTTAAAGTAGGTTTTTAAAAGAGCTTGATGAGTTGTCAAAAAACAACATTTAGCAACTGGTAATTGCAGGGCACTGAAAAAATCTGGAGCCTCTATGCCTCCCAGGATCATGTGAGATTTTTAAAGATAGACATGGGAAAATTAGGGTGTCCCTCACAGATACCAGAATCCTCTGACAATAAAGACTTACACCCACACTCAGAAGTCCTCAGGATAACAGGTTATTTCCAGACTATTTTCAGGAATACCAGCATTTGCTAGATGAGGCAAGTCCATTCATGACTATGGAAATCCTTAAAAAAAAACCTGGGGGCTTCCCTGGTGGCACAGTGGTTGAGAGTCCGCCTGCCGATGCAGGGGACATGGGTTCGTGCCCCGGTCTGGGAAGATCTCACATGCCACGGAGCGGCTGGACCCGTGAGCCATGGCCGCTGAGCCTGCGTGTCCGGAGCCTGTGCTCCACAATGGGAGAGGCCACAACAGTGAGAGGCCCGCATACTGCAAAAAAAAAAAAAAAGCTGGAATGCAGACCCACCTAAATTATTAAGGAGTTTTCTAACCTTTCATGGCATAATACCAGGAATACTCTTATTCATTCATTTATTAATTACTTACAAAATATTAAATACCCACACTGTAATGATCATTGAGATATACTTCCACTTACATGCCTTATATTTTATTAGGGAAGATATTAAATATATACATATAAACATATATGCATATGAAACTAACTCAAAGTTGGGTCAAATGCTATGAAAGAAATTCACAAGTGGCCAAAAATATTACTGGGGACAGGAATCTCCTTTACAAAACTAGGGAAGCCCTCTCTGAGGAGGTACATTAGCAACAACCTGAAAGAAAAGGAGCCAGTCTTGAGAAGTGTGTTGGAAAAGAACATTCCAGGGATGGCAAGTTACAGTATGTGCAGAAGAATTTTCTGGAGCAGAACAGAATTTGGCATATTCAAAAAACAGATAGAAATCTATAATAGCTGTAATATATTGGGGAGGGCAGTACAGAGCTATAGAAACTATCAATAATTAGCATTCAGAATCATAACCTTATTAAGGTTAGTTTGCATACCATAATATTTACCTATTTTAAGTATCAGTTCAATGATTTTTAATAAATATATAATTGTGCAACCATCACTTAACTAGTTAAAACTTTTCATCACTCCAAAAAGTTAACTCATGTCCTTGGCAGTTAATCTCCACTACTATCTCCTGCCTCACGCAGCTAGTGATCTGCATTTTTCTTCACAGGTTTTCTTTTTCTAGAAATTTCATGTAAATTTAATTATGCAATATGTAGTCTTTGTTCTGGCTTCTTTTACTTAGTATAACCTCTGTTGTTTCATGCATCAGTAGTAGTTTGTTACTTTTTATTTCTGAATTGTAGTCCATTGCACAGGTATACGACATTTTCTTTACTCATTTGCCAGTTGATAGACATTTGGATTGTTTCCAATTTGGGACTATTATGCATAAGCTGCTATAAACATTGGTCAACAAGTCTTTACATGAACACAAGTTTGGGGTAGATACCTAGAAGTGAAATTGCTTGGTCAAATGGCACTCTATGATTAACTTTTTAAGAAGTGTCACACTGTTTGAGTCATATGTTTTTAAGTCCTTGCTCACAGACCACTTTTGGAGGATAACAATGATGAGATAGCCTGCTGGAATACTTGATGAAACCTGTAGCCGTACTCATCTCTTTCCAATCTCACACTGTGATATCACAAGGAACCTGGATATGAAAATAACAACTATTGCTATTTACAAATGGGAAAGTTCAAGAGAGTGAAAACAAAATAGGCAGCCTATGAAAGGTTCATGTGGACATTACCCAAATAATAATTTTTAATGATTCTCATAGTTCACTACATTACACTGAGACTGTCATAGAGAAAATTCTATTCTAATTATTGGAACTAAGGTTTGTATAGCTCCACCCAGCTTGGAAAGGTACTTTGTGCTAATCAGAAATATGCATCCACCATGAGACCAAAAGTATAAGATTCTCTATTCTACTAATAAGAATCATTTCCATGACATTAAGTTATTTCTATCTGCCCATCACCTACATCTGAGAAAATGGACTTTCCCATGGTATCTGCAGAATTTAAAAGGTAAGTGAAAAGCCAAATGGGGTTAGTAAAGGGTGGCAAAACTAATGAAGACAATGTGCAATGACTTTCTATATGAGGCAGAAACATGCACAACGCATAGAGAGAAAGAAACTAAAAATATCTGATGTTGTTATAAAGGAAAGCAGAGCCAAAAGCAATTTGTCTGTGCTTCTTTCCCATCTGTGTGGCTCCTTCAGTTAAACAGCCAATGTAGTCAAATCTGATTTGCTTTCCTGTTACAAAAGTTGTGGCTTAACTGGAGCTGTGCTGGAATGTCTAGATAAAGACATCTTTACATAAATACTGTATACACATCTATGTTTTACACATATGCTTTCTACATGTGATTTTTGTACACACACCCTGTCTTCTCATCTTCAGGTAATATATTAGCCAATGAAAAACATTTAAAGGGAAGCCTTTCTTCCAAGGCTGCGAGAACTGTTCTTTCTCCTAAACTTGACTGTAACATTAGAAAAGCTACAGAGATAGTTATAACCCTGTTCTCAAAACAGAAAAGAAAGTGGTTGTCTCCTGTATAGTCAGGACTGGAAGAAATAAACTGAAAACTTAAAAAATATCCCTAGGCAGGTAGGAGGTATATGTACTGCAGTCCTTGTCCATCAGACTGGGGACTAAAAGGCTAAGTGGTTTGCCTCTTATTAAGTGCTTCCCATGAGGAGTCAAACATGACATCCAGATAGCCTTTCCTTCAGACTAGTGCTCTACCCAGCTGACCACTCTAGCTATAAACATTTGCCCTGGCTGTATTTTCCCACTCCTGGATGATTGTCTGCCTGGCAACAAGATGACAGAAGCACTAAGCCAAAATATCCTTATGTGGGCATAGCTGCCTCTTCATGGCAGAGCCAATTTGGACCCCATCCATTGGCAGGGATGTCCCAGAAGCAGCCAATTTTAGTTCAGCCTCTTTAAAACTCTGGATTGTAAACAAACAGTAGGATTTTCCACGGTGGAAGGGAGAATAATGAGACGAAGGATGCAGAAGAGAGCGGGTAGGTGAGGCTAGCACCTAGTTCATCAGAGAAATTAATGAGCTGAAAACCTTCAGGGACTCTACTATAAGCCCCCATATCTCTTAATTTTTAAAGTCCATGAATTGCATGCAGCTCTTCCCACCTTTTCTTTCCTATACTTTAAAATTTCCATATCATTGCTTGTTTTTCTTTCCTTTCTTTTCTTAGTCTCTCTTGATATTTGAAATAGTAAGTCAAATTTGGACATATCTAGTAGGCGGTTGCTGGTTTAGTAGTGAGGGGTAGTTGCTCTAATTGCCTGGTTTGCATAGCATTCATATGATTTCATGGATTTCACAAACAAATATTTCTAGATTAAATGTTCTCAAAAAATCATAATTGATCAGATTCAAAATAATTTAAGGCAGATCTGGTCATATCACTTCCATGAGTCTACGCCTTCTAGAATCAAGCACAACTTTGATATGTATGTCTTACATGTCATACTGCTCTGCAATGTGATGGAGTCTAAAGAGAAAGGCACTGAGAGTCGGACGGCCAAGATAGGGTTAATAGCCACATTACCTATAAGCGTTCTGTTGGTACAAAGGCAATATACTTGGTTTCCTCTTAGTGAAATAGAAATAATAATAACAATTACTTTACAGAATTGGTGTAAAAACGAAACAACTGTCTGCGCCCAATGCAATAGCTATTATAGTTGTTAGTTATATTAACTTATTAGCATGCTGTTGATCAAAATGAATGTGAAATTACTGATGACCAGCTCGCAACAAGGATATGATAACAAAACATTTCAATTTGGTATCAGTGAGGTACCTGTGGTCAATAATGTCATCTTTTCTTAAAATTTAATGCATAGAACACTGTCAATTACAATGTAAAAAATACAGGTACCCGGTACCTTCCATTAGCTGAGAAAATATAAAATGACGAAAAGTCACCATGAATTAAGGATCACTTTTAAATGCATTTGATTTTATTGATCACAGCAGCATTTAGAACAAAAACACAATTTTCATGTACAGTTTCATGTTAGAGATATTTATTCAGATTACCAAAAAAAAAAAAAAAAAGCTTGGTGTACATATGGATTTGTGGGCCCCATCCAATAACTCCGTCACTCCTCATGGTCCCTTGGCATACAGGCTAGGAATCACCAGTGTTGGTTAAGGTCAAAATAGACAGGAGAGTCTTACACATACTAGCTTTGCTTGCCAAGTCGAAATGCTAACCTGCTCTTTCCCAGGATTTTAGAAAAGCATTTGAAGACATTTCACAAGATAAATGGAAATGGGATAAACACAAGGCCTTAAAAAATATACTTCTGGTGCATTTATTAAGCGCTTGGATCTGATGCATGACACCTGCTTGAAATTCAAAGAATTATCACAGGCTTTGCCGAGGAAGAAAAGACAAGAATTATGACTGCACACAGGCTCATACTTCAGCAAGTCAATGTTTTTAAATCAATGAAAAACAATCCAGTGATTGTGTTTTCTTCAAAGAGAAAGCAATGTAAGATGACATACAGTATTTCAAGCTGTTCAAATTACTGATGGCAGAGCGACACGATATATATCCATTAAAACCAAATAGTTGTTTCAAAGTATGTTGGCCAACAGAGATAAATAGTGCCTCTCTGAAGCAAATACAAAATGATTTCTTTACTCAGAATTTTGGGCTCTATAATGCTTTCAACTGGAAGTACCTCTGGCTTAATTTGGGAATCTTTATTTTGCACCTTCATTCAGAATCTCTTGAGTTAGCCCACCAAACTCATTTTCTACATCAACAAAGAGGCATATGCATTAGGTATCAAAGCATGCATATTTCTGTAATAGGTTCTCTGGTGGTCTCATTCATATTGATAAATTGATCATATTGAATGAGTTAAACGTGAATGAGTAAAATGTGTTAAATTCAAAGTCTACTCTCGCAGGAGCATTACATCATCAATAATACCTCCAGGCTGAAAATTAATGGGCCATGTTTAAGAGCACTGTTATTTGAGAAAACGAGGTATGTGCAATTTATCTTTCTTGATTCTTCTTTCAACAGTATTTTCATTAATAAACTTAAAAAAATAACTTTGATATATAAAGTACTAAATCACCATCTATTTGTCCTCAAGACCTTGCATCCACCTAATCAGTGAAAATAATCCTCTCTTATTTATCTGTCTAGAAATTCCAAGGTAGCTAATGTGGGACCACAGAATATTGAGCAATCAAGAGCATATACAAATTCTAGGTGTTCAAAACAGAAATAAATTTCTTTCATACAAGTATTGTGTACAGTTGATGATTTTAAGATGATCTTAGTGCTATTCCAAGTTCTGTCCCTCCCAGCTGTAATCTATGCCACTTCTCATAAGACATGGCCTAAAAAAGAGAAATACTGTTAAGTTCCTCACAACTGGAAAAAATTACTCTTTATAATTCCTCCTACTATACCCTCCTTGAAAAATTGACCATCATAATAAATTCAGAATTTGGGCGTCTATTTTCATCAGAAACCTAGAAAAATGCAAGAGATACTCATGAATTATGCTTGATAAAGACACCAAATAGAGAAATGTTTCTGGAAGGCCAGAATATAATATGACATTTTTAAATAAAAGTTTAAAAGTATATGTATAAAGTGGATAATTGCTGGTTCCTAGTCTTTATAAAGAAAACTATACAGGATAATGAAAGATGTGAAAATGACAAATGTTTGTATTGGAAAATGGTATAACTATCTCTATGTCCTAGTAGACAAATTGACCATTAGGAAGCAACATAATCTATGGCTAAAACAACACTGTGGTATATTTAAAGGAATGTAAACTTTTTAGCAAAGGAATTGGTCAGAAAATAGCAATACTGTTTCTAATTCTTAAACTCTGCAATTTGAGATGATATTTTGGAGTCATGGCATAAAATATTAACCAAGAATGTTAAAATCTGGACAACAGAAAAAACAGATTTTAAATTCTAATCTCAAATTTAGTAATAATGCTGATGTACCTAAGTTGTTCTCTATGAACTGCCTGTTTTTTTTCTTCATTTTCACAGTCCTGTGCTCATACTGATGTCCATTTATGCTCAAGATCATGGAGCTGGAAAGTACCTAAGCCAGGAGGATTTAGATTCAGGTATGCCTAACCTCAAAATCTGTGACCCTAACTACTATAGCACATTGAACTATGAAATCTTGGTCTTACCTCTAGGCCTATTTCTCCCTAAGTCTTCTCTATAATAGTAAAGGAAGCATCACCCTTGAGTTAGTTAAGCCTTAATGCTAGGCATTACTCTTGACTCCTCACTTTCATTCATACTCCACATTTAATACATCAGCCAGACCTGTCAACCTCCCTCTTAAAGAAATATTTTTTCTATGTTTCCACCTTCACCATCCTATGTGAGTCATCATTTTCTCTTACCCGAATACTCAACATCCCAACTGGTCTTCCTGCTTCCATTCCTGCTATCATACACAGAAAAGTTGGTAGGGTTTTAAAAATGTCAATCAGATCCAGCTCCAGATGCTTCCCTCAATGCTTAGAATAAAATCTTAAGTTTCTATACTAGCATACCAAAGCCCTGCATCAATTGATCCCTCCTTCTCTCCCCAACCTCATCCTCTAGACTCCCTCAATCCAGTGAGAAACAGATATTAACATGCTAAGTTTATCCCTATCTGTAGAGTCCTTGCACTTGTTCTTACCTCTCCGTGGAATACTGCTCTCCTTCTTTGCCTATGGCTGGCTGTGTATTACATTCAGATCTCAATTTAGAGGTGACCTCCCCCAAGAAATGCCTTTCCTGACCCAAATCCAAAGCAGCCAGCCAGTGACTCTCTATTCACCTCACCTTATTCTAATCTCTGCCCACATTTCTCACAGTTGGCATTTTCTTGGTTTTATTGGTTCATTTACTGTTTTTCTCCCCTCAAAAGAATATAAGGTCTATAAGACATTGTCTAATTCACTGCTGGAGTCTCAGTGCCCCAGTCACTAGATGCCCAGTGAATATCCGTCAAATGAATCATGAGTGAAGAGGGCTGCTGCTTGCAATGTGGAGTATTTTAACTTATCACCTGCACAGAATGATTCCATTGATGTTGACAGTGATCCTCCACCCTCCTCCCACTCTACTTTATCCAATTTATAGATACTGAAACCCTGTGATTAAAACCTCAATCTAAGAAAAAATGCTCTTTGTTAAAATTAAGACACCATCCCCCAATGGGTTACATTTTAATCTTTAGCAGTCATTTACACCTCAATGTGAGTAAATTTAACTAGTCATATATCTTAAAAAAGGGATGAGAAAAGAAAAAAATAAATGAAGGTACTAAATGACTGACAGTGAGGAAAAGGGGAACCAGAGGTTCAAGACACACTTATGATTTCAAAGACTGTCCCGGCTTCTGTCCTGAGCAGGAGCTTTGCCTAACAAGTGAGTTCTGATGCAGACTCAATGTTTCTTAGAAACAGTCTTCAATTACTGACAAAAGATGGCCATCTGTTCTGATGCTAAAGCCAGACAAAGGGGAAAAGAATAAAATGCAGTACAGAGGGTTTAGATTAGATATGAGGCAGGATGCCTACACAGAAATGTGGGGAGTTATACAATGGAATAAGTTTCTGGAGAAAAATAGTTTTGAATTTTCTTAATATGGAACTCTTTAGAACTAATTCAGATTTGTATCAGAAAAGGATGTTTAAGAATTATTCCTGAAGTCAGGAAAGTGGACTTTATTTCTTTGTTCTTGTGAGTGATATCATTTGATATAGTGAATAAAGATATTCAAAAGATCTTAAACAATTAGAAATTCAGGGTGAAGACTGCATAATGGCAGACATAATGTATGCAGGACTGTCACTTCTTGCTGCAGCAGAATGGAGACCAAAACCAATCTGAGCACATTAGGGCTTTTTATTCAATCACTTGTATCAGAAGTCACTTCTTGTAAGCTGCCTGAGTGGTCGGCAAGGAGAGTGCCAGTAGAGGGCACAAAGTAAGAAGAGTATCCATGGTTTATCTTTTACTTTTCCAACTTTCTCCATACCGTATTTCTCCTTTCTTCAAATCTTCTTTCATTTGAGTATCTAACGAACCTTCAACCCACTGAAGTTTGGGTCTATGATGCAAATTTTTCTTCCTTTCTGCTAATTTCTACATGCACTCTATATTCTCAATCCAAACCAAAGCTCCAAAGAATGGTTCCAAGTTCTCAAAGATCCCAAGAGCAAGGGTCTACTTATTTTGGTTCTGAAGCTCCAGAAATTTTGTTGTTGTTCTTGTTGTTAATGGTATACTTTCTTTTCTAAAAGGATTTTCATATACTGATGTTAGCGTATTCCATCCCATCTACATGACTATTTTATGACTAGCTACTTAGGTTACATTTGATCACATTCTAAGTACCCAAAGGCCAAATGATGTCCAGCATTTTCTCTGAATCAAACTTTTACAGTAGTTGTCATCAAAAAGCTTGTAGATGTGGAAATATACTGATCAGAAAAAAAAACTGCCCAACAGACAATGCAGGCTGGTCTGACTAAAGAACATCTCACAACAGTGTATTATCAGTGCACATAACATAAATATGCTCTGGAGGATTTTTCATTTATTGTTCTTGTTATTGCATCTTACATTTTCTACAGATTCTTAAATTGATTGGCTCATGAAAATAACAGAGTAGCTTAAGTTAAGAATTCATTTAAGAGCTTCCCTGATGGTGCAGTGGTTAAGAATCCGCCTGCCAATGCAGGGGACACGAGTTCGAGTCCTGGTCCGGGAAGATCCCACATGCTGTGGAGCAACTAAGCCCATGCACCACAACTACCAAGCCTGCGCTCTGGAGCCCGCGAGCCACAACTACTGAGCCCCCATGCCACAACTACTGAAGCCCGCGTGCCTAGAGCCCGTGCTCCACAACAAGAGAGGCCACTGCAACGAGAAGCCCGTGCACCGCAACGAAGAGTAGTGCCCGCTCGCCACAATTAGAGAAAGCCTGCGTGCAGCAACGAAGACCCAATGCAGCCAAAAATAAATAAAAATAAATTTTAAAAAGTTCATTTAAAAAGGAGAAATAATTATAAAAATATGAATCATATTATAGTCCTTTGTACTCAAAAGCATAAACGTTATGTTGACAAGTAACACAGTAAACAAAGCGATACATTTGTTACTCTTAAATATAACATGAGAAATATAGTTTCAATAAAACTTCTTTCTCATTTTTAATGTATGTTACTTGAATTTTATTTTTTAATAGTTTTGTTTGGGCTTAATTTATTATCTTTAATTTCATAGTTGTATAAAATGTATACTTTGTTTTCTTCTGTACAATATTTAAGAAACTTTATATTGAATATAATTAAAGTCAACTATGATGGTCAAAGAGATATTTTTCTGTTTTGTTTGTCTCTGCTTTTTTCTTTAAAAGGTGGTGGTAAATAATCTAAGATCACAAATTACTAGAATAACTGAGCCCTACGTGTGTTAAAAGGCAAATGACTTGATTAAAATAACCTACACTAACTCCAGACAGTTACCATGATTTTTAAAGAAGTCCTGGTCTCGGGACAAATCTTCGCTTAGTGTTTCGTGCCTTCACAGGCATCCTATGTGCAACCAAACTCAGGGCTGTCACCAACTACTTCCCTGTACTCCCACACACATTAAAAGGATGTTGATAAATCACATCTACCTGTTATCACTGGAAGAACATTCAGGACCACTCTGCCACTAAACATGAGTTAGTGGTTGTCACTGATTAGTCAGTTTTTTAACCACAAGATTTTGCAGACATATTTGTCCATTTGTGCCCAAGTTTTAAGCACCTAGACTTTTATGATACAAGAAATTTTATTATCTAAGAAGTTAGAAGACTGAGCTCTTAATATTAACAAGTTAATAGAAGAATTGATACGTGTTCAAGCAAAAATCATAAAAAGCAGAGAAAGCATAAATTAACGTAGAAAAATAAAATGTGGAAAGAGTTCAGTGAAGTGTGACATGATTTGTGGCCTGTGTAAATGAGAATAAGAGATACTCCATGGTGGAGGGAGCATTTGTGCTGAGACTTGAATGACTGAAATAGGAAGATAAAGAGAAAGGGCTTTCCAGGTGAACTGGAATAGCATAACAAAAATATGAAGGTAGAGAAGTATTGGGGCATGTCCTCTAGTGGTGAGTTATACTGCTGTACTGAAGAATTAAGTGCCCAGAGAGAGGCAACTTGGACACGAGCAGAAAAGACAGACAGCGGGGCGACATGGTAGACATTCCTAAATACCTTGTTAGGTTTGAGCTTGATTTGGGAGACCACAAGAAGCTAATAAAGGGTTGTGAAAATGGGAGTACAAGGCAAGACTGGCTTTAAGGTGATTGGCAAGACTCCAAGGTAGTGGTTTTTAAAATGTGGTTTCTGGACCCACAGCATCAGCAACACCTGGGAATCATTAGAAATGCAAATTACGGGGCCTCTTCCCAGACCAACTGAATTTGAACCCCTAGGGATGCAGCCCAAAATTCTGTTTTAACAAGTCCTCCAGGTGATTCAGATACAAGCTCAAATCTGAGAACCACTTCTGTAAGGTACAGAATACACTGGAAGGGAAAAGATCAGGAGGTCCAGCGTCCACCATGAACCAAGTGAACACTTTTGGAATTTGTTAGTCTTTCCCACCATTAATTAACGAAAAGTGATTTACTGAAAAGATAACCCTTAGCTCGATCTATACATAAGTCTGTAAATATGAAAATGAGCTAATGGCACTAACTTTCCCCTTCTACTTTAAAATTTTAAATTCCATCAAAGGACAAAAGAGAGAATATTCTGCTGCATGACCATTGAAATTAGCATAGTAAGTTTTGTATGAATTTGACAATCTTTGTTATCAATAAATCTAGAACTACCAAAACTCTCTTGCTAAATTTCAAATCTATTTGGTTTCACACTATGATTTTTTTAATGGTCTTATTTGTGCATTATTTTAATTTTTCATTATATATTGTGCCATTTAGTATTCTCCATGATTATGTTTTCAGTGAACAGATGCACTACGGTTTCGCTGCACCAAATCTATGATCCATAATTAGATGTCAATATGTTTTCTTTATGAACTAAATACATTTTTAGTTACTTGGACATTAATTAAAATCACATGCTGGATTGTTACATCCTTTCAACACATTTTTGAGGAAATATTTTTGGTTTACTTGAATGCTTTAAAACATTCAATTTTATACTATATAATTCTTTTCCCATAAGAACAAATACTATAGCTAATATATAAATATTAGTTACAGAGTTACACCATGAAGCCATTAATGAGGTATAACCATTCACATGCAAAAGCAGACAAATGATGAATTAGGAGAAAAGACTGAGTTTTTAAATTGTTGCTTTTTAAATATATCATGATTTGTATTTTTTTCATTGCAACACTAGGAAAAAATAAATGAAAGAAAATTTCAGAATAATAACAAACAATAAGCAATACTGCACTCCCATGAGAATAAAAGCAAATGTAAAAATTCACATGCTGATAAAAAGAGCCAGGATAATAAGGTGATACAGAGCTCACACTCATTAGTCATGTTATACTGTACCATTCTGAACATCATCTGAACTCCTCATGAATTTGTAAGATGCACTCATCTCATGGGAAAATTGAAAACAGGTTTTCCAAAGGAAGAAAACCTTTCTAGCCTCTAACAAAATGCTGGAAAATCTAACCCCAGAAAGTTACTTCACTTATGCCAGGCATTCCCATCTGTTTTTGCAAATGTATGGAATTGGCCAGAGGTTAGGGGAGAAGGAGACGTAAGCATATATGGAAATTATTTTAGCATGTCTCTGTCATTTTGTCTCTGATACTCTACTATTTCCTCATTTAGAGTTACTGCAGTTCATGTGAAAATTCAGCAGGTATAAAACTCCTCTCACTGCAACTGGATAATAGAAGCAACTATGTTTCCTAAAACAAGTCCAGATTCGGCCTGAAATATAAGGGGACATAAAGGAAAAAGTTGTGACCTATTTGGAAATTTATCCAAAATAATTTCTTCCCTTAGGATTTCTATCGTCTTGTTTCAGGGAATATCACATACGGCAAACTGAGATTTACTTGGTTGTCTGTGAGGTATCCTGAACTATGTGTATCTATACAAAGTGGGATAGGGAATAGCAGCAGGTTCCAAAATCTCAGCATTTTAATGGTGAGATGGCATTATGAGAATACGTTTCAGGAAGGGCTAGCTACAAGAATTGAGCCTACCAGACACATAGCCAAACTTTATCAGTGTTATTTATAAGCAAGCTTAACAACAGAGTTCAAAAAGCTTAGAAAAATATTTCTGCCCTGACATTTACAAGAGAGAGCAGTAGGTAATTTTTATTTGTTGATGAGAGATTATTATTTGAAGTTTGTCTTAAATGAAGGGGAGCTGCCATGTTTCCACTCAGAGCAGAGCTCATGTTAGAAATGCAGAATCTCACGCCCCACCCCAGACCAACTAAATCACAATCTTCAGTTTGACAAGAACCTCCTGGTAATGTGTATTTCACACTAAAGTTTTCAAAGTAATTCTCTAAGGCTTTTGGTTAGTCACAATAATGTGCTCATAGATCATATACTCCACCATATCCAATAACGCCTTAGATATTTGGGTTGAGAGATGACTAGACAAAATATTGGGGACATATGCTAAAAAATATTCATTATATATCTGAAATTCAAATTTAAGTAGATATCCTGTATTTGATACAGCAGCCCTACCTGGGATACGCACACTGATTTTTCTCCTTTGCAAATGAAACTTCCTCCAGTCCTCTCTGAGACTAACTTTTTCCACAGGAGCAGCTCTTCTTGGCTTCTGCCCTGTACGACTCTGCATAGTCAGGAGCCACTCTCCTATCTGGCTTGCCTATGCTGATCACCCCTATGAAGGAAAATTATTAAAACTAATGGTAACTTTTTAGTTCTCCTCTAAGTTGTACATCAATATTTGCCACTCAAAAAGAAAACAGTCAGACTTCCATTTCTGGCACTGTGGCACACCCACACTCCCACTAAAAATCTTCTAAAATTGTTAATATTTTCTTAAATCTTTTGATTAATTCACAAGAAATAAGGAATATTCAGACTACAATCTAAATGAAGGTGGAAAATAGTGTTAAGAGGATCACTGAAGCTAGGTTTCATCCTGAGGGATTTACTAAATACAGTAAACAATACTTCCTTTTCATGGCCTTGAAGGACTCAAGGGAAAAGAGGCAAAGACAAAAGCCTGCTCAGGGCAGAAAGTCTAAGAAAAAATTCTTAAATAGCTGTGACACCAGAGGTCCAGCCTTCATAGCAAAAGTGAAGTTAAAGATATTCCCCTGAGATTTCATAAGCAAAAACGAGTTTTTACATCAGTTTGTAGCATAAATTCACAAATGTAGGTACTCTAAAAATTTTAAGCCAAAAAACCCTGAATTTACGTTGGTCCCAAACTAGGTAATATACACAGATACCACACAAAGGCAAATGGAAATTCTCTCTTGTGTACCTACCTTCATCCTAGACTACAGATGAGATTTTAAAGAACATAAGATCATAGTTCAAATTTCATAAACGCCCCCAAGAGACATCAAAAGGTAAAAGAAATATAAAATTAGCAGGAATGGATTTATCAATATAAAATATTAAATAAATACATCTAATATATTTTAAAAATAAAATGAATATTAAAATATAAGCAGAAAATCAGTAGATTATTAAAGTAACCAAGCAAATTTCAAAAAGAACCAAAGAGAACTTATGAAAATAAAAATAAATTAAAATCTTAACAGATAGATTTAATAATTGATCAGGGATAGATTAACAAAAATAGATCAGGGATACATCAATAAACTGATGAGCAATATAAAAGAAAACCCCTAAAACTCTTTGACCCCCCTCAAAAGGTCCAATCTTCAAAGTAAATGCAAAGTTAAAAATATAAATAAAGGCCAGCTTTCACATAGGTTGACAGTCTCTTAATTCACACAACTTCTATGCTTTGAAAAACTCAACCTAAGGATTGAGTTTGCAGAAACACACACAGAAGAAGAAGAGAAAAACTAACAAGGTATACACAATATTTCAAAAGAAAATTTCTGAAAATTATCTGATACAAATGAAAGATGTCAATCCACATATTCAGGACGCTCCAAATTTCCCAAGTTAAAAAAATGAAAAGAAATCCTTAACCAGACTCACCACAGTGAAACTTTAGAAGACCAAGACAAAGAGAAAATTTTTATATGAATTAAAAATTCAAATTATTTTCCAAAGAGTGAAGGAGAGCCTGATAGTTGACTTAAGGCCAATATTCAATGAAATATGTTCAGTGTGATGGGAAAAAAATTTTTTTAATTTAATTTTTTTAACAGCAGATTCTTTTTAGTTATCTATTTTATACACACTAGTATATATTGACATAGTGTATATATGTCAATCCCAATCTCCCAATTCATCCCACCACCACCACCACCACCACCCTCCCCCTGCTTTCCCTCATTTGTGTCCATATGTTTGTTCTCTAATCTGTGTCTCTATTTCTGTCCTGCAAACTGGTTCATCTGTACCATTTTTCTAGATTCCACATATATGTGTTAATATACGATATTTGTTTTTCTCTTTCTGACTTACTTCACTCTGTATGACAGTCTCTAGGTCCATCCACATCTCTACAAATGACCCAAATTCATTCCTTTTTATGGCTGAGTAATATTCCATTGTACACATGTACCACAACTTCCTTATCCATTCGTCTGTCAATAGGCATTTAGGTTGCTTCCATGACTTGGCTATTGTAAACAGTGCCACAATGAACATTGGGGTGCATGCGTCTTTTTGAATTATAGTTTTCTCTGGGTATATGCCCAGTAGTGGGATTGCTGGGTTATATGGTAATTCTATTTTTAGTATTTTAAGGAACCTCCATACTGTTCTCCATAGTGGCTGTATCAATTTACATTCCCACCAACAGTGCAAGAGGGTTCCCTTTTCTCCACACCCTCTCCAGCATTTGTTGTTTGTAGATTTTCTGATGATGCCCTTCTAACCGGTGTGAGGTGATACCTCATTGTAGTTTTCATTTACATTTCTCTAATAATTAGTGATGTTAAGCAGCTTTCCATGTACCTCTTGCCCAACTGTATGTCTTCTTTGGAGAAATGTCTATTTAGGTCTTCTGCCCATTTTTGGATTGGGTTCTGTTTTTTTTCATATTAAGCTGCATGAGCTGTATATATATTTTGGAGATGAATCCTTTGTCCATTGATGCATTTGCAAATATTTTCTCCCATTCTGAGGGTAGTCTTTTGGTCGTGTTTATGGTTTCCTTTGCTGTGCAGGAGCTTTTAAGTTTCATTAGGTCCCATTTGTTTATTTTTGTTTTTATTTCCATTTCTCTAGGAGGTGGGTCAAAAAGGATCTTGCTGTGATTTATGTCATAGAGTGTTCTGCCTATGTTTTCCTCTAAGAGTTTGATAGTTGCTGGCCTTACATTTAGGTCTTTAATCCATTTTGAGCTTATTTTTGTGTACGGTGTTAGGTTAGGGAGTGTTCTAATCTCATACTTTTACATGTACCTGTCCGGTTTTCCCAGCACCACTTATTGAAGAGGCTGTACTTCCTCCACTGTACATTCCTGCCTCCTTTATCAAAGATAAGGTGACCATATGTGCATGGGTTTATCTCTTGGCTTTCTATCCTGGTCCATTGATCTATATTTTTGTTTTTGTGCCAGTACCATACTGTCCTGATTACTGCAGCTTCGTAGTATAGTCCGAAGTCAAGGAGTCTGATTCCGCCAGCTCTGTTTTTTTCCCTCAAAATTGCTTTGGCTATTTGGGGTCTTTTGTGTCTCCATAAATATTTTAAGATTTTTTTGTCTAGTTCTGTAAAAAATGCCATTGGTAATTTGATAGGGATTGCACTGAATCTGTAGATTGCTTTGGGTAGTATAGTCATTTTCACAATATTGATTCTTCCAATCCAAGAACATGGTATATCTCTCCATTTGTCTGTGTCATCTTTGATTTCTTTCATCACTGTCTTATAGTTTTCTGAGTACAGGTCTTTTACCACCTTAAGTAGGTTTATTCCTAGGTATTTTATTCTTTTTGTTGCAATAGTGAATGGGATTGCTTCCTTAATTTCTATTTCTGATCTTTCATTTTTAGTGTATAGAAATGCAAAAGATTTCTGTGCATTAATTTTGTGTCCTGCAACTTCACCAAATTCATTGATTACCTCTAGTAGTTTTCTGATGGCATCTTTAGGTTTTCTATGTATAGTGTCATGTCATCTGCAAACAGTGACAGTTTTACTTCTTTTCCAATTTGTATTTCTTTTTCTTCTCTGATTGCCATAGCTAGGACTTTCAAAATTATGTTGAGTAGTAGTGGTGAGAGTGAACAATCTTGTCTTTTTCCTGATCTTAGAGGAAATGCTTACAGTTTTTCACTGCTGAGAATGATGTTTGCTGTGTGTTTGTTGTATATGGCCATTATTATGTTGAGGTACATTCCCTCATGCCCACTTGCTGGAGACTTTTTATCATAAATGGGTGTTGATTTTGTCAAAAGCTTTTTCTGCATCTATTGAGATAATCATATGGTTTTTATTCTTCAATTTGTTAATACAGTGTATCACACTGATTGATTTGCATATAGTGAAGAATCCTTGTATCCCTGGGATAAATCCCACTTGATCATGGTGTATGATCCTTTTAATGTGCTGTTGGATTCTGTTTGCTAGTATTTTGTTGAGGATTTTTGCATCTATATTCATCAGTGATACTGGTCTGTAGTTTTCATTTTTTGTAGCATCTTTATCGGGATTTGGTATCAGGGTGATGGTAGCCTCATAGAATGAGTTTGGGAGTGTTCCTTCCTCTGTAATTTTCTGGAAGAGTTTGAGAAGGATGGGTGTTTGCTCTTCTCTAAATGTTTGATAGAATTCACCTGTGAAGCCATCTGGTCCTGGGACTTTTGTTTTTGGATGATTTTAATCACAGATTCAATTTCATGACTTGTGATTGGTCTGTTTATATTTTCTATTTCTTCCTGGTTCAGTCTTGGAAGGTTATACCTTTCTAAGAATTTGCCCATTTCTTCCAGGTTGTCCATTTTATTGGCATAGAGTTGCTTGCAGTAGTCTCTTAGGGTGCTTTGTATTTCTGGGGTGCCTGTTGTAACTTTTCATTTCTAATTTTATTGCTTTGAGTCCTCTTCCTCTTTTTCTTGATAAGTCTAGCTAAAGGTTTATCAATTCTGTTTATCTTCTCAAAGAACCAGCTTTTAGTTTTATTGATCTTTGCTATTATTTTTTTTGCTTCTATTTCATTTATTTCTGCTCTATCTTTATGATTTCTTTCCTTCTACTAACTTTGGGTTTTGTTTATTCTTCTTTCTCTAGTTCCTTTAGGTGTAAGGTTAGATTGCTTATTTGAGATTTTTCTTGTTTTTTGAGGTAGGATTGTATTGCTGTAAACTTCCCGCTTAGAACTGCTTTTGCTGCATCCCATAGGTTCTGGATTGTTATGTTTTTGTTGTCATTTGTCTCTAGGCATTTTTTTATTTCCTCTTTGATTTCTTCAGTGATCTCTCGGTTATTTAGTAACGTATTGTTTAGCCCTCATGTGTTTGTGTTTTTTACATTTTTTTCCCTGTCATATATTTCTAATCCCATAGTATTGTGGTCAGAAAAGATGCTTGATATGATTTCAATTTCCTTAATTTACCAAGGCTTGATTTGTGACCCAAGATGTGATCTATCCTGGAGAATGTTCCATGTACACTTGAGAAGAAAGTGTAATCTGCTGTTTTCAGATGGAATGTCCTATAAATATCAATTAAATCTATCTGGTCTACTGTGTCATTTAAAGCTTGTGTTTCCTTATTAATTTTCTGTCTGGATGATCTGTCCATTGATGTAAGTGAGGTGTGAAAGTCCCCCACTATTATTGTGTTACTGTTGCTTTCCTGTTTTACAGCTGTGAACATTTGCCTTATGTATTGAGGTGCTCCTATGTTGGGTGCATATATATATATATATATATATATATTTATATATATATAATTGTTATATCTGCTTCTTGGGTTGATCCCTTGATCATTACGTAGTGTCCTTCCTTGTCTACTGTAACATTCTTTATCTTAAAGTCTACTTTATCTGATATGACTAGTGCTACTCCAGCTTTCTTTTGATTTCCATTTACATTGAATATCTTTTTTGATCCCTTCATTTTCAGTCTGTATGTGTCCCTAGGTCTGAAGTGGGTCTCTTGTAGACAGCATATATATGGGTCTTGTTGTTGTAACCATTCAGCAAGCCTGTGTCTTTTTGTTGGAGCATTTAATCCATTCACATTTACGGTTATTATCGATATGTATGTTCCTATTACCATTTTCTGAATTGTTTTGGGTTTGTTTTTGTAAGCCCTTTTCTTCTCTTGTGTTTTCCCCTT
The DNA here is from genome assembly GCF_005190385.1 of Monodon monoceros. NCBI lineage: Eukaryota > Metazoa > Chordata > Mammalia > Artiodactyla > Monodontidae > Monodon > Monodon monoceros. The sequence goes on from NW_021703768.1 coordinate 72,217,279, forward strand.
AGAGAAGTTCCTTTAGCATTTGTTTTAGAGCTAGTTTAGTGTTGCTGAAGTCTCTTAGCTTTTCCTTGTCTGTAAAGCGTTTGATTTCTCCACTGAATCTGAATGAGATCCTTGCTGGTTAGAGTAATCTTGGTTGTAGGTTCTTCCCTTTCATCACTTTAAATATATCATGCCACTCCCTTCTGGCTTGTAGAGTTTCTGCTGAGAAATAAGCTGTTAACTTTATGGGAGTTCCCTTGTATGTTACTTGTCATTTTTCCCTTGTTGCTTTTAATAATTTTTCTTTGTCTTTAATTTTTGTCAATTTGATCATTATGTGTCTCGGCATGTTTCTCCTTGGGTTTATCCTGCCTGGGACTCTCTGTGCTTCCTGGACTTGAGTGGCTATTTCTTTCCCATGTTACGGAAGTTTTCCACTATAACCTCTTCAAATATTTTCTCGGATCCTTTTTCTCTCTCTTCTCCTTCTGGGACCCCTATAATGCGAATGTTTGTGCATTTAATGTTGTCCCAGAGGTCTCCTAGGCTGTCTTCATTTCCTTTCATTCTTTTTTCTGTATTCTGTTCTGTGGCACTGAATTCCACCATTCTGTCTTCCAGGTCACTTATCCATTCTTCTGCCTCAGTTATATGCTATTGATTCCTTCTAGTGTATTTTTCTATTCAATTACTGTATTGTTCATCTCTGTTTGTTCTCTAATTCTTCTAAGTGGTTGTTCTTTAATTCTTCTAGATGTTTGTTTAATGTTTCTTGCATCTTCTCGATCTTTGCCTCCATTCTTTTTCTGAGGTCATGGATCATCTTCACTATCATTATTCTGAATCTTTTTCTGGAAGGTTGCCTATCTCCACTTCATTTAATTGTTTTTCTGGGGTTTTATCTTGTTCCTTCATATGGTACATAGTCCTCTGCCTTTTCATTTTGTCTATCTTCCTGTGAACGTGGTTTTCGTTCCACAGGCTGCAGGATTGTAGTTCTTCTTGCTTCCGCTGTCTGATCTCTGGCGGATGAGGCTATTTAAGAGGCTTGTGCAAGCTTCCTGATGGAAGGGACTGGTGGTGGGTAGAGCTGGGTGTTGTTGTGGTGGGCAGAGCTCAGTAAAACTTTAATTTGCCTGTCTGCTGATGGGTGGGGCTGAGTTCCCTCCCTGTTGGTTGTTTGGCCTGAGGTGACCCAGCACTGGAGGCTACAGGCTCTTTGGTGGGGTTAATGACAGACTCTGGGAGGGTTTATGCCAAGGACTACTTCCCAGAACTTCTACTGCCAGTGTCCCTGTCCCCACGGTGAGCCACAGCCACCCCCTGCCTCTACAGGAGACCCTCCAACACTAGCAGGTAGGTCTCTGCTTCAGTCTTCTATGGGGTCACTTCTCCTTCACTGTGAGTCCTGATGTGCACACTACTTTGTGTGTGCCCTCCAATACTGGAGTCTCTGTTTCCCCCAGTCCTGTTCAAGTCCTGCAATCAAATCCTGCTAGCCTTCAAAGTCTGATTCTCTGGGAATTTCTCTTCCCGTTGCCAGAACCCCAGGTTGGGAAGCCTGACGTGGGGCTCAGAACCTTCACTCCAGCGGGTGGACTTCTGTGGTATAATTGTTCTCGTTTGTGTGTCACCCACCCAGTGGTTATGGGATTTGATTTTATTGCGACTGCGCCCCTCCTACCATCTCATTGTGGCTTCTCCTTTGTCTTTGTTTTCTTTTGCTTTTTTTTTTTTGTGTTTTTGTGGCACGAGGGCTTATCACCGCCATGGCCCCTCCCGTCGCTCGCAGAGCACAGGCTCCAGATGTGCAGGCCCAGCGGCCACGGCCCACGGGCCCAGCCGCTCCGCGGCACGTGAGATCCTCCCGGACCGGGGCACGAACCCGCGTCCCCCGCATCGGCAGGCAGACCCCCGACCACTGCGCCACCAGGGAAGCCCCTCCTTGTCTTTGGATGTGGGGTATCTTTCTTGGTGAGTTCCAGTGTCTTCCTATCGATGACTGCTCAGCAGTTAGTTGTGGTTCCTGTGCTCTCACAAGAGGGAGTGAGCACAGAAAAATAATTTTGAAAAACAAATTCTGTGAATTTGACGTTATAATTTTTATAACAAGAGTGGTAAATAATTTTTTATAGAGTTAGAAAATGTAGACCAAAAAAACTCACTACCAAGATCATATACTTTGAGATAGGAGATATTGAAGTTAAACATTACTAAGGTCCTCATATTGCTGGAAAAAAGGCAAACATAGTGCTTAACATTAGATGATTATATATTAAATATTCATGTTAAAATATCAAGGGTATTCACTAAAAATAATTATAGTGATTGGAAGCACACAGACCATGTTGCTGATCGTAGTGTAATTAAATAAGTAATCAATAACAAAAAATGACTAGAATAACCACATGTTTAGAATTTTAAAAAGCATACTTCCAAATAATGAATCATAAAAGGAAAACAGAATAAAAATAATAATATGCTTAAATCCAAATGATAGTAGGATATTTTCTATCATTATTGTGGGCTACAATTAAAACAGTATTTAGAAAGAAATTTATACACGTCTGTTTTGATAAAGAAGCAGCAGAATACACTTTCTTCTCAAGTGCACATGGAACATTCTCCAGGATAGAGCTCTTGCTGGGCCATAAAGCAAGCCTCAGTAAATTTAAGAAATATGAAACCATATCAAGCATCTTTTCCAACCACAATGTTATGAGATTAGAAATCAATTACAGGACAAAACTGTAAAAAAAAACAAACAAATGGAGGCTAAACAACATGATACTAAACAACCAATGGATCACTGCAGAAGTCAAAGAGGAAATAAAAAATACCTAGAAACAAATGACAATGAAAACACAACAATCCAAAACCTATGGGACCCAGCAAAAGCACTTCTAAGAGGGAGGTTTATAGCAATACAATCTTACATCAGGAAACAAGAAAAATCTCAAATAAGCAACCTAACCTTACACCTAAAGCAACCAGAGAAAGAAGAACAAACAAAACCTAAAGTTAGCAGAAGGAAAGAAATCATAAATATTAGAGCAAAAATAAATGAAATAGAGACCAAAAAAAACAATAGCAAAGATCAATGAAACTAAAAGCTGATTCTTTGAAAAGATAAATGAAAGTGATAAAACTAAAGCCAGACTCATCAAGAAAAAAAGGGAGAGCACTCAAATCAATAAAATTAGAAATGAAAAAGGAGAAGTTACAATGGACACTGCAGAAATACAAAAGATCATAAGAGACTACTATAAGCACCTATAATCCAATAAAATGGACAACCTGGAAGAAATGGACAAATTCTTAGAAAAGTACAACCTTCCAAGACAGAATCAAGAAGAAATAGAAAATATGAACAGACCAATCACAAGTCATGAAATTGGAACTGGGATTTAAAAACATCCAACAAACAGAAGTCCAGGAGCAGATGGCTTCACGGGTGAATTCTATCAAACATTTAGAGAAAAGTTAACACCTATCATTCTCAAACTCTTCCAAACAATTGCAGAGGAAGAAACACTCCCAAACTCATTCTACGAGGCCACCATCACCCTGATACCAAAACCAGACAAAGGTACCACAAAAAAAGAAAATTACTGGCCAATATCACTGATGAACACAGACACAAAAATCCTTAAAAAAATACTAGGAAACCAAATCCAACAACACGTTGAAAGGACCATACACCATGATCAAGTGGGATTTATCCCAGGGATACAAGGATTCTTCAACATACATAAATCAATCAATGTGATACACCACATTAACAAACTGAAGAATAAAAACTGTATGATCATCTCAGTACATGCAGAAAAAAACTTTTGACAAAATTCAACACCCATTTATGATTTTAAAGAAAAGTCTCCAGAAAGTGGGCATAGAGGGAACATACCTGAACATAATAAAGGCTATATGCGACAAACCCACAGCAAACATGATTCTCAATGGTGAGAAACTGAAAGCATTTCTTCTAAGATCAGGAACATGACAAGGATGTCCACTCTCTCCACTTTTTTTTTTTTTTTTTGGCGGCACACGGGCCTCTCACTGTTGTGGCCTCTCCCGCTGTGGTGCACAGACTCTGGACGCTCAGGCTCAGCAGCCATGGCTCATGGGCCCAGCCACTCCGCGGCATGTGGGATCTTCCCGGACCGGGGCATGAACCCATGTCCCCTGCATCAGCAGGCAGACTCTCAACCAGTGCGCCACCAGGGAAGCCCCTCTCCACTTTTATTCAACATAATTTTGGAAGTCCTAGCCATGGCAAACAGAGAAGAAAAGAGAAATAACAAGATTCAAAATTGGAAAAGAAGTAAAACTGTCACTGTTTGCAGACGACATAATACTATACAAAGAAAATCCTAAAGATGCCACCAGAATGCTGTTAGAGCTCATCAATGAATTTGGTAAAGCTGCAGGATACAAAATTAATACAGAGAAGTCTCCTACATTCCAATACACTGACAATGAAAGATCAAAAAGACAACTTAAGGAAACAATCCCATTTACCATCTCATCAAAAGGAATAAAATACCTAGGAAAAAACCTACCAAAGGACGAAAATGACTTGTTCTGAGAAAACTGTAAGGTACTGATGAAAGAAATCAAATATGACACAGATGGAGAGATGTACCATGATCTTGAATTGGAAGAATAATTATCGTCAAAATGACTATGCTACCCAAAGTAATCTATAGATTCAATGCAATCCCTATCAAATTACCAACAGCATTTTTTACAGAATTGGAACAAAAAATTTTACAATTTATATGAAAACACAAAAGACCCCGAATAGCCAAAGCAATCTTTAGAAAGAAAAATGGAGCTGGAGGAATCAGACTCCCTGACTTCAGACTATACTACAAAGCTACAGTAATCAAGACAGTATGGTACTGGCACAGAAACAGAAATATAGATCAGTGGAACAGGATAGAAAGCCCAGATATAAACCCACACAGCTATGGTCACCTAATCTATGACAAAGGAGGCCAGAACATACAATGGAGCAAAGACAGCCTCTTCAATAATTGGTGCTGGGAAAACTAGACAGCTACAGGTAAAAGAAAGAAACTAGAACACTCTCTAACGCCATACACAAAAATAAACTCAAAATGGATTAAAGACCTAAATGTAAGGCCAGACACTATAAAACTCTTAGGTGAAAACATAGGTAGAACACTCTTTGACATAAACCACAGCAACATCTTTTTTGACCCACCTCCTAGAGTAATGAGAATAAAAACAAAAATAAACAAATGGGACCTAATGAAACTTAAAAGCTTTTGCACAGCAAAGGAAACCATAAACAAGACAAAAAGACATCCCTCAGAATGCGAGAAAATATTTGCAAATGAAGCAACTGCCAAAGGATTAAGCTCCAAAATATATAAACAGCTCATGCAGCTCAATATGAAAAAACAAACAACCCAATCCAACAATGGGCGGAAGACCTAAATAGACATTTCTCCGAAGAAGACATACTGATGGTCAACAAACACATGAAAAGATGCTCAACATCACTAATTATTAGAGAAATGCAAATCAAAACTACAATGAGGTATCACCTCACACCAGTCAGAATGGCCATGATCAAAAAATTTACAAACAATAAATGCTGGAGAGGGTGTGGTGAAAAGGGAACCCTCATGCATTTTTGGTGGGAATGTAAATTGATACAGCCACTGTGGAGAACAGTATGGAGGTTCCTTAAAAAACTAAAAATAGAACTACCATATGACACAGCAATCCCACTACTCGGCATATACCCAGAGAAAACCATAATTCAAAAAGACACATGCACCCCAATGTTCATTGCAGCGCTGTTTACAATAGCCAGGACATGGAAGCGACCTAAATGTCCATCAACAGAGAAATGGATGAAGAAGATGTGTACCCACATACAATGGAATATTACTCAGCCATAAAAAGCAATGAAATTGGGTCATTTGTAGAGATGTGGATGGACCTAGAGAGTGTCATACAGAGTGAAGTAAGTCAGAAAGAGAAAAAACAAATATCATATTAACACATATGTGGAATCTGAAAATACTGGTATAGACGATCTTATTTACAAAACAGAAATAGAGACACAGATGTAGAGACCAAACATATGGATACCAAGGGGGAAATGGGGGGATGGGATGAGTTGGGAGATTGGGATTAATATATATACACTGTTGATACTATGTATAAATAGATAACTAATGAGTACCTACTGTGTAGCACAGAGAACTCTACTCAGTCCTCTGTGGTGACCTAAATGGGAAGGAAATCCAGAAAAGAGGGTATATATGTATATGTATAGCTGATTCACTTTGCTGTACAGTAGAAACTAACAAAATATCGTAACGCACCTATACTGCAATAAAAATTATTAAAAAATAAAATAAATCAATTACACTTTCTATATTCCCAGCCACAAATTTAGAGTGTACAATATTTTTAAATGTTTTTTAATGTTTTATAGACATATATAAATCTGAGAAGTAAATATAACAAAATTCTGTAGAAACTTTATGGAGAAAATTGTAAAATTCATTAAAAATTAAAGAATATAAATAATGTTCATAGACTGGATAATTTGATATCATAAAGGTGTCAAATCTCCAAAAATTTATCAATAAAATTCTAAAGAATATATGATAAAATTTTTTAAGTGGCACTTGACAAGCTGATTGAAAATGGAAGATCAAGGTGTTAAGAATTGCTTAGACTCTCTTGAGTAACAAGTTGGAATGTTTCTCTTACCAGATATGAATAATTATTTTTAAATTATTGAAATTAAGACAGTGTGATATTACCACAGAGACTGGAATATAGTCCAGTCAAACAAAATATTCCAGAAAAAAGACCCACACATTCAAGGAAACTTGATTTATAGCAAAGATGACATTTCAGATCAGTGGTAAAAATATGGAACTTACAATAAATAGTGTTGGCGCAACTGGTTATCCATATGGAAAAAATAAATAAAACTGGATTTTTAACTCATATCCTTCACAAAAATTAATCCAGTCATATTAGAGACCTAAACACAGAAAACAAAACTATAAAACTTGGAGACTAGGCTATAAAATCAGTAATAAAAGAGCTTTTTCAACCTTTCACAAAAAAGTGTAACCTATACAGAGTAAGATTGAAAAGTGAACCATATTCAAATTAAGCAGTTCCGTTAAACAAAACACACCATTCAGAGAAGAAGAGGAAATGTTTTCAACATATGTAACACAGGACTAGGATCCAAAATTTCCCAAGAGCTTCTACTAATCAATAAGAAGAGAAAAGGGGCAAAGAATTGAACAGATGCTTCACAAAAGAGAATATCCAAATAGGTAATAAACAAATGGAAAGGTAATAAACTGCACCATTTTTTCAGGGAATTATAAACTAAAACTACAATAAGATAGTATTGCATACCCTCTAGGTTGGCAAAAATTTAAGTCTGACTATACCAAGTGTTGACAAGCATGTGATGCAAACAAACATATATACATGTGTACAATGCTGGTCATTGTGTAAACTGGTAAACTACTTTCCAGAAACAGTTTGAGATTATCTGCAAATTTGAATAGACATATTTCTTTTGACCCAGAAATTCCATTTCTAGGTTTAAGTGCTAAGGAAACACTTATTGTACACACCAGGAGAACATTCATAAAAGCACTGTTTATAATAGCAAATGTTCATTTAAAATATAATAGATAAATAAACTAGGGTGTGATCATACAATGGAATACTGGGGAGCAATGGAAAGTCAATTACTTACATTTACCTGAATCAATGTCTAAGCTTCTGAAGCCCAACACCAAGTGAATAAAAGCAAGTCACTGAACACATACAGTATATTCCATTTATGGAAAATTAAAGTCAAAATGCGAAAGCAAGCAATACATGATTTAGCGTTAGAAGCATATGGTTAAGAATATAAAGAAAAACAAGGATATGATAGACACAAAATCAAATTCATAGTGATTTTCTCTGAGTCACATAAGAATGGAATAGATTCAGAAAAGGCAACACAGGAGGTTTCAAAGGAATGAAAGTATTCCATTTTGTAATTTTGTGATTACAAAAGCATTCTTTGAATAATGTTTTTTGTACATTATATTTTATAAATATTTCTTGAAATCTACTCAATTTTTATAAAACAATTAAAAGTATTAATATAAAGTGGATGGTTTTATTAATTCTCACATATTCAGTACAACTGACTTCGAAGGTAATGTGCAAAATCAGCAGAATTAGAAATTGGAGAAGCTTCGGTAATGCATCAATATGTATCCTGTCAAACATGAAAACAAGGGCTTCCCTGGTGGCGCAGTGGTTGAGAGTCCGCCTGCTGATGCAGGGGACACGGGTTCGTGCCCCGGTCCGGGAAGATCCCACATGCCACGGAGCGGCTGGGCCCGTGAGCCATGGCCGCTGAGCCTGCGCTCCGCAACGGGAGAGGCCACAACAGTGAGAGGCCCGCATACCGAAAAAAAAAAAAAAAAATGAAAACAAGGTAAAGTAAATCTCCAGTGTCAGTCTCTACTTGGAGCTGTCACTGAATTCCACTTCTTGTACTTAATAAATGATAAACTAAGGTCCAAAGACTGCATGAAAAAGTCCACATAATGATTAAATGTCTAACAGAAAATAAACATTTACTGAGTACCTATCATATGCAAGGCAATATGTCCACTGCTATGGAGTTCACAAAAACACAGAAGATACTGAGATCTTCTCCACGTGTCACTAGGAATTTCTAAATAATCTCCTGGTTTCCCTCTCTTGCACTCTCTTTCTCTCTCTAGCAAACCTACCCCAACCACCCTTCTTGTGGCTCCCAGACCATATTTCTACTGTACAGAGCCTCACACAGTACCCATTTTATGACAAAATTTTTAAATGGATTTCTCTGATCATTCTGATCTTTGCAAGCATCTGATGGTCCTCATCACATTCAGGGCCCATAAATTTAAGTGCCTATCAGGGCCAGGCAGGTTATTTAGATGAGTGAATCCTGTCAAGCATAAGAAAAAAGACAGAGAACAGCAGCCCTTATACAAAAAAGGCAACAGCTAAACTGGTCTAGCCAAGTATTGCCTCACAGGAATGGAAGCTCAGTGTTGTTCTTTCTTAAGAAAAGCATCAAATTTGGATTTTTTTATTGAAATCACCTAACTCTTCAGTTCATTTTCAAAACCATAAAAAGACCTGCTGACCTACAGCACAAAATACAAACTCCTTGATTTAGCATGTAAGGCACTTCAAACTCTGTTTCCAAACTACCTTCCTCATGTCTCTTCCCACACACTGCGTTCTGCACTCATCCTTCCTGAACACGCCATATTCCTTGACAGTTCTAAGATGGAAGCACATTTAGATTGTGGGCCAATCCCTTACCCAAGTCCACTCACCTCTAAGAACTGATTGCACTTAAAGCCACCTCCACTCAGAAGTCTTCCTTAACACCTACAGGACAGAGTCAGCCATGGTTTATTATATCTGTTTCCTTTTTTTTATTCATATACATACAGGCTGTCCCTGACTTTCATATTTTCAGCTTCTGAACAGCCAACACTTTCATGCATTATACATCGACACTCCAAAGTGCCTTTTGTATGCCAAATCCAGACTTTCGTACATCAGCAGATCAACGAACATTTTGCGCTAATGTGTGGTGGCACCGCCTGACAGCCAAGAGTTCTGTTTGGGCCGTCATGCCATCTTTGTCTGTAAGAGCAGGCTTTATGTAATTATTTGAATATTTTTTGCTCTTTGCCCTTATTATTTTGCCAGAATGAGTGGAAAATGAACACTGAAAATGCTGATAATAATGATAAAAATCTTAGGTCTCATGAGCTTAATACAGTTGAAACAAAGATGAAATCATTAGGCATTCCCATTATGGCACATCTTTAACCCCAATCAGCCTCTTAACAGATTTAAGCCCAGTCAACTGTACTCCAATTATGAAAGAAAAATATAAGATTAAGGACCCTGTATAAAATGCTAGAAATAACTTGTTGAAGATTGTGTGTAAATGGCAAGGTATAATTAGAGAGTATATATTTTAGATCTCAAGGGAAAAAGAAAACTCTGCCTAACATGTAAGTATTTTTTTACTTTAACATTATGACTCTATTATGTGTTTAAGGAATGTATTATGTATGAATCCATGGATATTTGATGGACTCTTTCATTGGGAATCATAGTGCTTTTTACTATATCCTTAACCTCTGGGTGCCCTCAATCCACTTGCTCCCTAATTTCCTTACTCACTCACACATCATCTAGGCATGCTAAAGAATCTATCCTTGTTAATCCTCCACTCGATAGTCACTGACCCCTAAGGGGAGGCTGCCATACACCTGCCACCGACAGAAATGGGATGACCAATTTAGAGCAAAGATGGTATATACCTTGTGGAACAAAGAGATAAGACCTCAAGTACTGGGGAATGGGAGAGAGAGTTCTAACAATTTCTGGCTGTCTGTCAGGTACTGTGTATAAGTACTTTATTTACTTAAAAGGATAAAATAAAAACTTGATAAAACTTGTCAAGGGTCATTGATCAGAGGAGGAAAGTGAACTCAGAGACTTACCCAAGGTCATACAAACACACAAGCAGCCAAACTACAATTTAAAACCAGTTGCGTCTGAATCCAAAGTGTATCCTCTTTCAAAAACACAATGCCTTCAGTATGCTCATTATTATAGATACTGGTCAAGGTTATTACCAGATGATCAAATGATGTATGTTCTTCTGCTCCACGCTTTAAACTTGTCCCTATATATGTGATGATTTAACTTTCTTTTTCAGGAAGTTCTCATGCAGCCATTTATCAAATGGTTGGTTTGAATAGCTGCTACAAAGAAACATCTTATTCCTCACCCAATGCGTGGTGACATTTTTTTTTAGTATTAAATGTTTCACACAGCTCACTTAGAGCCAAGTTTTCTGAAATGAACTCTTTTTGTTCTTCTCAGGAGTGAACTTTCTCTGTGTGCATCTTCTCACAGTTCTTCTATTCAAAGAGATTTTGAAATTTCATGATAAACACGAAAATGATAAATAGTGTATGCAATAAGATGGAAACCAAGCCTAAATCTCCTGCTCGTAGTGATATACTCTGTGATGTCATGGATCACAACAGTTTCAAATACGGTTTTAATTTATAAATGTGTGCTTAAATACATTAATGAATAATTGAGGACATTCATGTGTGTATCTTACTCCCTTTCTCACTACCCTTTTCCTCCTTAAGGCATTGCAATTACTTCCTACAAATCGAATAAACCTGTGGGTCAAAGTTCTCCGTTACCTACCTGCCCGATCCCATTTGCTTGTTTTTCTTGGTCTCTCTATAGAATTTAATATGTGCATGGTCCCTGCTCTATTTCTGTGTTGTAATCTGGCTCTTCTAAAATGGACAACTACCATAGGTTTTAAAGACTCTGCTCTCTGGCTGCAATTACTTACCTGCACCTATATCTACTTCTACCAGCTGGATGCCTACTAAAGACATTATTGGTTGCCCTCTCAGATATACAGTGATCCTTTTTTTTTTTTTTTTTTTTTTTTTGCTGCGTTGGGTCTTCGTTGCTGCACGTGGGCTTTCTCTAGTTGCGGCAAGCACAGGCTACTCTTCGTTGCAGTGCATAGGCTTCCCATTGCGCTGTCTTCTCTTGTGGAACACTGGCTCTAGGTGCACAGGCTTCAGTAGTTGTGGCTCATGGGCTCAGTAGTTGTGGCTCGCGGGCTCTAGAGCGCAGGCTCAGTAGTAGTGGCGCATGGGCTTAGCTGCTCCCACGGCATGTGGGATCCTCCCGGACCAGGGCTCGAACCCGTGTCCCCTGCATCAGCAGGCGGATTCTTAACCACTGTGCCACCAGGGAAGCCCTACAGTGATCCTACTGCTGCTGTTAGTGCTGCTGCTCATAGCTCCTATCTTCACCCCCTCAGACAGATAACCCTTCAAGATCTTGGAATCACCTAACTGGAGGTACCTGAGAGAAACACCCCACCTTGGGTGATGCTGAGCCAATCAGTAACTAATGTGGATACAAAAGCCCTACTTCCTCAAGGTGGGACAGACTTTCTGATGCAGTTTGTGCTCCAGTGCTTCCCTGTGGGGTCAGGCTAAAGTTGGACACTTGAAACCATGTCTTCGTTTGTTTTTCTTTTTGTTTTTGTTCTCCCTTTCCCTCTTCGTCTCTCACTCATATAGAGATTTCTCCTGAACACATACTCTCTTTCCTAGTTTTAGGCACTGTCTTAGGTGAGGCTCTACTTCCAGAGGAACTGACCTAAGAAAATGCCTAAAATCAAAACAAAGAGTATGTGGTGCTTTTGTTCCCCCTGAATTAATGGCTATAACCAAGTTTACTGGTTACATGACTCCAAAATTCTGGATTGTGGGACTTTCTTCCTAAAATCTGTTACTTGTTTGCTGTATCAAACTGGAGCCGAAAATGGATATTGAAATTCAGCCTGGTAATTTCAAAATCATTGCCTTTCCACCTCTTCATGTCTTGGCGAATCTTCTAGGTGTACCTGCTGCTCTCCTGGAATAAATGTGAACCTGGTGGTGCTGTGAGGGTGGAGATTCAGAGCTTCAAGACTTGTGGACCCTATGGATGTTGTAGATCTATGGATAACTGACTAGAGCTGCTTTGCCAGGAACAAGGCTCAGGACAAAAGAGACAATCTAAGTCAACTCCAAAAAGGTGAAAATAAATTCTAAAGCAAAGAGTTTACAATAGGATCAAGAGATGGAGCATGGAGGTTTGGGAGGGTGAGTTGAAGGCTGAGCTTGGTGCAGTGTTAGGAAGCACTGATATGTGGTATATACACCCAAGGCCCTGGGATAAGAAGTGACCTTTTATAACTGAGCTTTTTTACATAGCTGGAGACTGAAACTCTACCTGCTTTCTTAGAAATCAGTTTGCTTGATCTCCTCTGACTCCCAGAATGCAGTTTTGGAAACAAAGCCCTTCTTAACCATTCTGCTACCACAAACCTTTAAATTTGTGATTAGCACTCCAAGGATAAGATTCTCAAAGGCTATCCTCCCTGAATATCTGACCTCCTTGCTGTGAATACGGCCACACAAAAACTGATTTCCTGTAGTCTTGTGTACTCTAAACTTTTCCAAACCACTCTATGCTGTTGCTACCCAGGTAATAATATGGTATTTTATAACATTAATTTTAATTACTTAACACTAATTTTGACCATTCAAGTTTTATGTATTATTTTCAATTGCATATCTGCTTAGATTCTCCTGACTGAATTAAAGGCTCCTAGAAGAGCCATATTAATATCCCCTTCATATCCTAGAGTTTTTGTCAGAGTAGATCTTTTATAAAAATTTTAGGATGAATAAAGAGCATGCTATTTATTTAACGAGGAATTATTTTGCACCTACTGTGTGCCAGGGCATTTGTCTATCCACTGGTTTAAGTGCATCACTTTGAATGATACAAACATGATGTCTCTTCATGGAATTTTACATTTGATTGAACAAAATAAATAAGCAGATAGTGGTTACATTTTATAAGGGAAATAAAAAAGGGAAGAGTGATAGAAAAGAACTGGTGTGGAAGAGAGGCTCTGTCAGTTACAGTGCTTAGAGAGAACTGTCTGAAGAAGTGGTAGTTTGGCTGAAAAACGAAGGACAAGAGGGAGGAAGGGTATACTGGGAGGAAGCAACAGCAAGTATAAAGCTCCTGAGGTAGGAAACACAAATAAACATGTTAAAGAAACAGACAGAAGGTCAGTGAGGCTGGAAGGCAGTGTAAAGAGATGAGCTCTATCAGATGCAGCCTGAAAGGAAAGCACAGGCAGGTCAGGCTACATCACTAAGCATCTGAAAATTCAGCCACATGTATCAGCATGAACTGCATAATTTGCAAGGCCTGTTGCAAAATGAAAATTTGGAGCCCCGTTTTTTAAAAAAATGGGGGAAATGTAGTTTAAAGTACTAAATTATGAACCATTTTGCTTTTCGCCTCAATCTCTTTCAATCTGTCACAGTATTTTTATTTGCTATTTAATGTCTGACTCCCTTTGGCATGAGGATGCTTGCTAGATAAGTACGTCAGGATGCCCAGCACCATGCCCCATCAACCTACATGGTGCGGTGTGGGCACCCAAACCCTCACCTTCCCACACCCCTGACCTCCCTCGGAGACTGAGATGGTATAAATTCTCTGACTCAGAAAAATTGTTAATATTGTCATTCTTAGTGGAAAAACCAGGTTGTGGAGAAGTTAATGCCTTGGTTAGGCAAACACAAAATAAAAGTACTTGAAACATAATTACCAAGGTACAATACACCTCAAATTATCATGTAGTGTATCCTCCTGCTTACAGAAAATACTTCATAAGGCCTGGATTTAAAGACAGCCAAGAGAGAACTGATGAACCTCTTTCCATTCTGTTATTTTTTCCCCTTTTACTAAATTCCTAGTTAAATTCCAAGATTTCTGTTTAAGCCAGCATTTTCTCATTCAACATTTATTGAGTACCCACCATGTGCCAGGCACATACCTGAATACATTAACTCCAAAAGTGAAATGCAAACCGTGCTATAACTAAAATTTAGCTTTGTACACAGCAGTGTTTTTACGATAAGAGTTCTATATTCTCCACTAAACCGAACTTTTAAATTTAGCATGTTTTAATGTCCCAAGCACGGCTCCATCTTATTTAACACCTCTAACTCGAAGGCAGAGGTTTTTTACTCCACATTTATAGATGAGGCAACCAAAGAGCAGAGCTCTTAGGTAATTGAGGGAGCTATACAATAGGAGACTGAGCTTTCAACTCCGGGTTGTCTCACTGTAAAGACTGAGTTTTTTCTATAAGTCATCCCCTCACCCTTCTTCTTTTCCTTCAATGAATTACCATGGCTGCTATATTCTCACCTTCAGAAGTACTCAACAATTCAACAATTCTGAAATCTCCACTTTTTAAAAAAAGCCTATCTTGTTTGTATTTAGTCTTATAAGAGCTGTACTTCAAATTGTTTGAAATACCTACAAGAAATGTTGAATGCACTTGCATATACTGGCTATATATTTTAAACATAAATGCCTCACTATTTTGACAATTTTGAAATAGTCAAAGTCAAGCATGGAATTAGGTTATTCAAAAAGACAAGTCTGTGGCTTAATACTATTTACTACCTTATTTGCAAGGATCACATCTGCCAAATGCTCTAACAGTTGTACATATGTGTTTAAAGAGAGGTCTATAGATCAAGGCAGTGATTTTCTGAACACTAAAGTCTCAGAGAACTCCCAGGGATCTGCTGATTAACCCAGGAGGATGTTAATTATGAGCACATCTGCCATTCTTACTTTTTGTTCTTTTTCTTTAAATAGGAGTGGAGTAATTCAGACCTGTGTGTATGATTAGGTATAGCTAGCAATGCATGATGAGCTAGATTTAGATACATTTTGGAAGCGTCAGATAAAATGAAACAGTTCACTAGAAAACATAACTTGTACTGGAGATTAAGTGTCTAAAGTAGGAAAAAGTTGTTTTTTAAAAAGCTTAACCTTAAATGAAACAGCATATGAGGTGGGTGAATGTGAAAAAATAGATAGCTTTATTGTTTTTCAAGAACAAGAGTATAGTTCCTCTACTTTGTGACTTATCACTGTGCTGTAAAATATTTGGGGTACTACTCGTAACTACAAAAAAGACATAAACTAGAACAGTTTAATGCTAGGGCAAAGGACGAGGCGAACAAGCTGGCATTCTACTTGTGACATTCTCATTTATTTAAAAAATGGCCAATTTCTATAATTTTTAGCTGCTATTTTTTCTTTGTAAAAATGAGCATATTATTTGAAACAAGTGATAATTCATGTGACTCCAATCTAAAACTACCAAAACAGGCAAAATGGAAATAAGGCATAGAAAGTACAAGAAATGTAGCAGATTGTAATTAATCCCCCCTTATGTTTATTGAGCTATGTAAGTTTATGATTATTATGAAGACATGTTTTGAGGATCAGAGAAATTACTCCAATGGCAGCGTTTCCCTCAGCGTTCCTTCTCTACAGCTAAGATGAGCAACAGAAGGAAATAGACATAACAACAGCAAAGATAAAAAAAATGGTGGAAGTATTGACAATGGATGAGAAAACTGAGATGATATAAATCCTCTAACTCAAAAAGCACATTTTTACAGATAAGGTTAGTAGTTTTAAGCAATAACTTAATAGAAAATAGTTCATCTATGGCACTGTTTCCATTTTTTCATTAAGTAGTACGCTAAAATGAAGTTAACCTTCCACAACAATATTAGTTCTTCTTAAAGAAAATGCTGATTAATTATCAGTTGCTCTAAACCATTTCAAGAATAGAGAGAAAAAACAGGTAGAATGCTACTCACTTTCCAGGAGCACAATATTATATTACCTCTTATGAAAACTATAGACATTTTTACTTCATTAACTTTTTGCCTATAAACACCACTGCATTTGATCAATTAGATTTCTAGAATTTTATCATTAAGATTTTCACTTTCGAGAAAGATTATAATTGGCCAAGTTTTTATACTTCTTATTTCTTCTAAAGGATAAGTTAACACTGACATAATGGAGAAGCCTCCCTTTTACGGCAAAAAGGCAAAAAGAAAAACGCTGGGAAAAGTTTATTCTGAAACATTGTGAGGAAGCTGCTGTGGACTTGGAATTGTGTTAAAGATACATATCGTACATTTATATCAAAATACATAAAATAAGTATAGCTGGGCTAGTTTCCACCAAGATTATAAACTATCACTGGATACTGGCTTTATCTCCTAGAATATCATTCCTGGATATTCTAAAGAAATCTGAAGAAGGTGAGAGATTCTGTTAATTGATCTAAAAACTGCTGAAAAATTCTGGAGTAACTGAGTGGGGCAGGTTCTGGAATATATCTGCGTGTGTTGGAGGGGGGGTTCTCAACCTTGACACTCTTGACATCTTGGGTCAGATAACCCTTTGTTATGTGAAGCCGCCCTGTGCATTGTATAATGTTTAGCAGCATCCCTTGCCTCTACTCACTAAATGCCACTAGCCCTAGCACCACCTACCACCCAGTTATAAAATTTAAAAAATGCATACAGACCCAGTCAGTCTCTCGTGGAAGGCAGTGAGAACCATGGATGTAGATGATTCCAACCCATTATCTCTTCCAAAACTTGTATCAAGACACAGGCGTAGCCTCTAATTTATTATAAGGCAAACATTTTGAGTGAATAAAGTGATTCACTGCAAAGAGCAAATTAAGGATATGACCTTGTAATTCAAATCTAATAGCCTCTAGGTTGCCACTATAAAATTGAGAGAGAAAAACGTATTAGGAGCAAAGACACATAGCAGATTAAGACACTGTGTAAAAGAAGAATTTGGGGTGGGCTTCTGGAACATGAAACTTACTGGAAACAAATAGATTTGAAATCTATTAAGTTTGTAAAGCTACTGCACTGCCAAAAAACTACATGACTGGTTGAAAATTTGTCTACTTAAGACTTAAAACAACTCTTTGCTGCCTAGTCTTCCAAGAGAAAGAAATGGGCTGAGAACAAGGTGCTAAAGTTAAAGAGGGCACATTCCTCCGCACCTACTTCACGGGGACTGCTGAGAATAACAAAGGAATAGAGGAGAATCATGATTTAATTAAGGGAACTCCCACCCTTTCTCTGCCCAACCCTCTACCCCTTCAAGGTAGGGGCTTCACCTCATCTGTGCAGAGGAATTTCAGATTTGGTTTGAACCAAGGACTGTTGGACTGTTTCCAATCCTTCCCATTTCTTAACTAGGATATTCCATTATTGAGTTTGGGTGAGAAGGCAGATATAATCTGTCTTTAAGTTCATGGGACTCCAGAAAAAGTGAAGATACAATTAGACCTAATTCAGAGGCTACCATGAACCTAGAATTCTTAGACTTGAGTTGTATTCAGTGATTGAACACATTTTAGATTGTCTCCCTGGGGAGGGGTTGAGTTTGTTCTATGAGCCGGATGAAAGGAGCAAGGGTATATTTTGTGACTGGAAGGTTGGATTGTGACAGAAACAGTTATCAAATACCCATATGGTCTTCTACATTTCCCAGCCTCCTTTACAGTTAGATTAAAACTATTTGACCAGTTTGGGCCTCCAAAGGGCTAGAAGCAGAAGTGACATGAATCACTTGCAGGGTGAGACAGTTTAGAGCACAGGGCCTCCTCTAAAATCTCTCTTTTTCCCTCTGATGACCCCTTTGGAAGCCATGTGTTGAGATGGTAGAAGCACAAAATTAAGTGAACCTGGATCTCTAAGTCACCGATTGGGAAAGAACCTCTGCTGCCCTTCACCAGGCTTTGTTGTGTTAAGCTACTGAGACTACAGGGTATATTTGTTATTGCAGCATGGACTGGCCTATCCTTCCTAACACAGTTCCCTAACCAAGAGTTCCACCATCATCACAGCCACAGACAGAGGTAGAAAATATGCCACTGCTACAGGGCTTAGCTATAAAAAGAGCTGACTGCTGGTGAGCATATTTTTAGGGTTTCATTTATAAATCATTAGGCAGTATGTTGCAAAGACATGAAAGAAAAACAGATCCCAGAAAAAAGAGTTTAGTAGATGCTCACACTTGTTCCCCTCTCTGAAAAGTGATACAGCATGTATGTTCCCTCTTGGTAACATGTTCATCAGCAGCTGAAATGTGCACTCAGTCTTTTATGTGGTAACTTGAATCCATAAGCTCCTCCCGCCTCTGACCATGATGTCACCTTTTATGCAATCAACCAAGAACTGCTTTTCCCCAGCCAGCAGCCTTTAACAACACCACCCTGATGTACTTTAACCAGCACCTTGGTCTCTACTAATGGGTCTGGTATTTTAGGTCTTAGGAAGAGGCTAAACTTTCATGCCAAATTAACTTTACGCTTCCACATTTTCCAAATCCTTTGCCCCTACGCTACCAATTCTCATGGCCCATAAAATGTGTTATCTACTTCATGTAATGAAAAAAATACAGTAGTGAAAAAACAAACGCCTCCAGCAACAAAAGATAAATAGCAAAAGAATGCTTAAGTATAATTTACTTGCAAATATATTTTCATATGTGTATTATGTATATATGTGTGTGTATATATATATATTCCCCATAAAAATCATTTGTTTTCCTGAATTAGTGTTTGCTCGGAAAAAAATTGCAGAGTAGACACCTTAGCCGCTTTTAGGGAAGCCCCCAGTAGCCATCCCACTGTCCTTTCAAATGCAACATGTTCAATACCTCTCCCTCTAAAAATCTATTCTTTCTTGTAATATTTCTACTGATCTGAACTAGCAATCTTTCTCCCATTCACCCATGTGCAAAATTCAGAATAACTCTTTTTCCTCTACCCTACAAGCCATATGGTGCCAAGTACTATACTATCAGTGACCCTCTGATCAAATCCTTTTTCTCCATTCTCACTGCCTCTAGTGCCCCTTCATCACTTTTTTTGACCCTCATAAGAGCTGCTGAACTAATCTCCCTGCATAGCGTCTTCCTTTACTCAATGCAGTCTTCACACCTCTACCAGATTAAATTTTTTAAAATCAAGATAGCAACTGTGCCACTTTCTTACTTAAAATCTATCTAGATTTCCCCTACTGCCACTGTACCATATCTTCATTCTCTCAAAGTCTTCTTCACCATACGTCTATCTAATTTTGTGCATTACTTCTCTCCTACCTTTATCCTACATTTCAGAAAACTGGATTGCTCATCCTTCCTTGTGCTCTTCTAAACCAGGGTTTTCGCTAATACCACTCCCTCTGGCCAAAATATTCTCCCTATCTTCCCATTGATAGTCTACTTACCCTTCAGCATTTCATCTCATCAGTTATATCTTCAGCAAAACCATTCCCAATCCCACCAATTGGTATTAGAGCCTCTTTTATAGCACTAATCAAAATTTTTTGCTATGGCACTAGTTAAAATCATTTTTGTTATGCCTTCATATTATTTGAGTTGCTACTAAACTATATGTTATTTGATGGCAAAAGCTAATGTAAAATATACATTAAATAGATGGAATGAATTGGTATACGAAGTAGCAATAATCAGTCTACTGTATTAAAAAATCTTTCTGCTTCAACGCTCTTCATTTTTTTCTTCTCCACCTTCACCATAGGTATTTGAAAAGTTTCCTCCTTTTGGGAACACTATCATTCACATGAATTTGGAGGCCTACCACCCCAATATTCTTATGCTGACAGCATTACATAAGATACCATTTAAATACATTCTGCTTCTGAATCCTGGCTATTTGGAACCTGAATATCAGTGCTCCAGTACGTACCCACTATTGATTGCTCAGTTCCTCTGGCATTATAACAATATACTGCATCAACTCAATTCATCCCAATCAGGAGCTCCACAGAAAATGTATCTACTGCATATTTTATTAAATTGATCTAAGCAAAATTCCAGAGAGATTCAGATTCGCATCTCGGTTTCTGCATACAGCCAACCTTTGTAAACATAGCTATATATCGTCCATTTCAACAGAGATACAAAATGAACTCTCAAGGTGGATCACCCTCTCTGTGGTTTTTTCAAGACAAATTCACACCCACCTTGGCCCACTAGCAGGTCAGATTATAGAACACTGATTTTAAGATAATAACTATGTGTCTAAGTAGGAGAGTGGGAGTATCAGTGACCCTCTGTTTAAGTATGCCTTGACCTACATTCCAAAAATCTCCTATGAATGGGAACTGTTCCACTTCACACAGGAAAGTGACTGATAGAGTCCATGTACCTCCTCTCCTCTCCAGTGATATATCTACCAAACTGTTTTTTAAAAATCAATTGAATAAAGGGAAATATACGTCTATACTCATAAACATATGATAATAAATGCTTAATGAACACTTAATTGAAGGGAAGCCCAATGAAAGAAAATGAATGAAAAGTGGCTCTATTACTCTCATATCCCTTTTCTGGGTGACGAACTGTTCTAGTTTTCCCTGGACTGAGGGGTTTCCCAGGAGAGGGGACTTTCAGTGCTAAACCAGGGAAGTCTCTCCAAATTAGGGCTAGTTCTTTACCTTACTCCGCACAGATGTTAATATGATAACCTCAGTCCTTTGCAAAGGAAAGAAATAGTGCCGTTTGAAGAGACGTGGATAGACCTAGAGACTGTCATACAGAGTGAGGTAAGTCAGAAGGAGAAAAACAAATACGGTATAACATTGCTTATATGTGGAATCTAGGAAAATGGTACAGATGAACTTATTTGCAAAGCAGAAATAGAGAGACAGATGTAGAGAACAAACATATGGATACCAAAGGGGGAAGAAAGGGGGGTGGGATGAATTGGGATTAATTTATATACACTTATATTTTATGTATAAAATAGATAACTAATGAGAACCTACTGTATAGCACAGGGAACTCTACTCACTGCTGTGTGGTGACCTAAATGGGAAGGAAATCCAAAAAAAGAGGGGGTATATGTATATGTATAGCTGACTCACTTTGCTGTACAGCAGAAACTAACACAACATTGTAAAGCAACTATACTCCAACAAAAATTAATTTAAAAATTTCCAAAATATAGGTACTTATGCCAGAATTCATTTCACTTTTCACTTTTATAAATTATAGAGGTCAGATATGATCTTTTCTTAAGAATTCTAGAGATTCATATTTGATCTCAGCAGGTCTAAATCCCCTTTCCCAAAGTGTTTGAATTTCTGGGTCTCAAGCCATAAGACAGGGAAGTTGTCTTAAGGAACCAACTGCTCTCTGGTGGCTCAACTGTGTTAGCTGAAAGAGATTCTCTGCTTCCCTATCTTGGATTTTCTGTCCCAACTCAATCACAAAATGAGAGAAGAATTGTCACGGGGCAAAAAACTTTTCAAACCTCAGATAGATTCTTCTCTTAGCTGAACCATTCCATTTATACATCTTGGCAGTAGTCATTAGCAGTGAGAAACCTAAAGAGACAACAAAAGAAAAATGTATGTCTTTTTCAAGAGCTTCTGAAGTGTTGAAAAGAGTTTCTATTTAAAAGCTTCTGACAATGATTGGCAGGATCTGAGAAAACCTCGAAAAGATGAGCCCCACCCTCTGAGAACTATTATCAGGAGAACAGTAATTGGCGAACACCTATTCCATTCTCACCACAAATGAAGGATTGCAATCTAATTGCTACTTGGTGGTCCCTCTAAAAGGTGAACAAAGCACAGATCAATACAGAACACCATGCAAAGGCTACTGAACGTCAAAGAAGGGGAGAAGTTCTAATGTTCTGAACTAACCTGACACAATAAAATTACAGAGAAATATGTATTGATTGACTGAGTGATTACTAACAGGCCCATTAGGGCAGTGTCTCCCCAAGAATCTGACATTTAAAATCAAAAATAGGACAGGCCTAATTTTAAATTTTGCCATTAGGGGATTTAATTTAAATGAGAAGGAGAACAGAGGTGTATATATCAACCCAATTTAGTGCAGACAGAAAAATAGACAGAGATGGAAATTACAGTCAGTTCAGAATAGATATAATGAAGCTCATTTACATTTGACGTAATAGATGTTTAGAATATTAATAACCCACATGGCAAAATGACCTACTGACAGTTGGAGTAATTAAACACCAACTTTTGAACTTTGTTTTTCTTAAGTAGCTAGTCGATGATAAATGTAAATAACCATGAAGGAGTTAAACCAAATTTTACGTATCAAGTAAATGAATTTAAGGCCCTAAACCAATTAGGTTGTGATTTAATCAACAGGGCCTCAGGAAAGGGTGCTCTGATTCCCCTAATGTATTGCCTTGAAGGTTAATTCTAAGTACAGAAAGTTGATGGTCAGCTTAAAGGAGCTCCAGAGACGGGCGCGAACCGCGACTAACAGCGGGGACCGCAGAGACCGGGATGAGACGCTAAGTCTGCTGCTGCCGCCACCAAGAAACCTGTGTGTGACCACAGGTCACTCTCCACACCTCCCTTCCGGGGAGCCTGTGCAGCCCGCGACTGCCAGGGTCCCGAGATCCAGGGACAACTTCCCCGGGAAAACGCACAGCGCGCCTCAGGCTGGTGAAACTTCACGCTGGCCTCTGCCGCCGTAGGCTCGCCCCACACTCCGTACCCCTCCCTCCCCGGGGCCTGAGTGAGCCAGAGCCCCCGAATCACCGGCTCCTTTAACCCCGTCCTGTCTGAGCGAAGAACAGATGCCCTCCGGCGACCTACATGCAGAGGCGGGGCCAAATCCAAAGCTGAAACCCCGGAGCTGTGCAAACAAAGAAGAGAAAGGGAAATCTCTCCCAGCAGCATCAGGAGAAGCGGATGAAATCTCCACAGTCAACTTGATGTACCCTGCATCTCTGGAATACCTGAATACACAACGAATCATCCCAAATTGAGGAGGTGGACTTTGAGAGCAAGATTTATGATTTTTTCCCCTTTTCCTCTTTTTGTGAGTGTGTATGTGTATGTTTCTGTGTGAGATTTTATCTGTATAGCTTTGCTTTCACCATTTGTCCTTGGGTTCTTTCTGTACGTTTTCTGTTTTTTTTTTTTTTTACTTTCTAAAAATTTTTTTTCTTAATAATTATTTTTTTTATTTTAATAACTTTATTTTATTTTACCTTACCTTACTTTATTTTATTTTCTTTTATCCTATTTCTTTCTTCCTTTCTTTCTTTCTACTTTTTCACCCTTTTATTCTTAGCCGTGTGGATGAAAGGCTCTTGGTGCTGCAGCCAGCAGTCAGTGCTATGCCTCTGAGGTGGGAGAGCCAACTTCAGGACACTGGTCCACAAGACAGCTCCCAGCTCCACGTAATATCAAACGGCAAAAATCTCCCAGAGACCTCCATCTCAACACCAACACCCAGCTTCACTCAACGACCAGCAAGCTACACTGCTGGACACCCTATGCCAAACAACTAGCAAGACAGGAACACAACCCCACCCATTAGCAGAGAGGCTACCTAAAATCATAATAAGTCCACAGACACCCCAAAACACACCACCAGACATGGACCTGCCCACCAGAAAGACAAGATCCAGCCTCATCCACCAGAACACAGGCACGAGTCCCCTCCACCAGGAAGCCTACACAACCCACTGAAACAACTTTAGCCACTGGGGACAGACACGAAAAACAATGGGAACTACGAACTTGCAGCCTGCAAAAGGAGGCCCCAAACACAGTAAGATAAGAAAAATGAGAAGACAGAAAAACACACAGCAGATGAAGGAGCAAGATAAAAACCCACCAGACCTAACAAATGAAGAGGAAATAGGCAGTCTACCTGAAAAAGAATTCAGAATAATGATAGTAAAGATGATCCAAAATCTTGGAAATAGAATAGAGAAAATTCAAGAAACATTTAACAAGGACCTAGAAGAACTAAAGAGGAAACATGCAATGATGAAAAACACAATAAATGAAATTAAAAATACTCTAGAAGGGATCAATAGCAGAATAACTGAGGCAGAAGAAGAGATAAGTGACCTGGAAGATAAAATAGTGTAAATAACTATTGTAGAGCAGAATAAAGAAAACAGAATGAAAAGAACTGAGGACAGTCTCAGAGACCTCTGAGACAACATTAAACGCACCAACATTCAAATTATAGGGGTTCCAGAAGAAGAAGAGAAAAGGAAAGGGACTGAGAAAATATTTGAAGAGATTATAGTTGAAAACTTCCCTAATATGGGAAAGGAAATAGTTAATCAAGTCCAGGAGGCACCGAGAGTCCCATACAGGATGAATCCAAGGAGAAGCATGCCAAGACACATAATAATCAATGTAAATGTAAACGGATTAAATGCTCCCACCAAAAGACACAGACTGGCTGAATGGATACAAAAACAAGACCCATATATATGCTGTCTACAAGAGACCCACTTCAGACCTAGAGACACATACAGACTGAAAGTGAGGGGATGGAAAAAGATATTCCATGCAAATGGAAACCAAAAGAAAGCTGGAGTAGCAATTCTCATCTCAGACAAAACAGACTTTAAAATAAAGACTATTAGAAGAGACAAAGAAGGACACTACATAATGATCAAGGGATCGATCCAAGAAGAAGATATAACAATTCTAAGTATTTATGCACCCAACATAGGAGCACCTCCATACATAAGGCAAATACTAACAGCCATAAAAGGGGAAATAGTAACACATTCATAGTAGGGGACTTTAACACCCCACTTTCACCCATGGACAGATCATCCAAAATGAAAATAAATAAGGAAACACAAGCTTTAAATGATACATTAAACAAGATGGACTTAATTGATATTTATAGGACATTCCATCCAAAAACAACAGAATACACATTTCTCTCAAGGGCTCATGGAACATTCTCCAGGATAGATCATATCTTGGGTCACAAATGAAGCCTTGGTAATTTTAAGAAAATTGAAATTGTATCAAGTATTTTTTCAGACCACAATGCTATGAGACTAGATATCAATTACAGGAAAAGATCTGTAAAAAATACAAACACATGGAGGCTAAACAATACACTACTTAGTAACGAAATGATCACTGAAGAAATCAAAGAGGAAATCAAAAAATACCTAGAAACAAATGACACTGGAGACATGACGACGCAAAACCCATGGGATGCAGCAATAGCATTTCTAAGAAGGAAGTTTATAGCAATACAATCCTACCTTAAGAAACAGGAAACATCTCGAAAAAACAACCTAAGCTTGCACCTAAAGCAACTAGAGGAAGAAGAACACAAAAACCCCAAAGTTAGCAGAAGGAAAGAAATCATAAAGATCAGATCAGAAATAAATGAAAAGAAATGAAGGAAACAATAGCAAAGATCAATAAAACTAAAAGCTGGTTCTTTGAGAAGATAGACAAAATTGATAAACCATTAACCAAACTCATCAAGAAAAAAATGGAGAAGACTCAAATCAATAGAATTAGAAATGAAAAGGGAGAAGTAACAACTGACACTGCAGAAATACAAAAGATCACGAGAGATTACTACAAGCAACTCTATGCCAATAAAATGGACAACCTGGAAGAAATGGACAAAATCTTAGAAATGCACAACCTGCCAAGACTGAATCAGGAAGAAATAGAAAATATGAACAGGCCAATCACAAGCACTGAAATTGAAACTGTGATTTAAAATCTTCCAACAGGGCTTCCCAGGTGGTGCAGTGGTTGAGAATCCGCCTACCAATGCAGGGGACACGGGTTCGTGCCCCGGTGCAGGAAGATCCCACATGCCACGGAGAGGCTAGGCCCGTGAACCATGGCCGCTGAGCCTGCGCGTCCAGAGCCTGTACTCCGCAATAGGAGAGGCCATAACAGTGAGAGGCCGGCATACAGCAAGAAACAAAAATCTTCCAACAAACAAAAGCCCAGGACCAGAGGGCTTCACAGGCGAATTCTATCAAACATTTAGAGAAGAGCTAACACCTATCCTTCTCAAACTCTTCCAAAATATAGCAGAGGGAGAAACACTGCCAAACTCATTTTACAAGGCCACCATCACCCTGATACCAAAACCAGACAAGGATGTCACAAAGAAAGAAAACTACAGGTCAGTATCACTGATGAACATAGATGCAAAAATCCTCAACAAAATACTAGCAAACAGAATCCAACAGCACATTAAAAGGATCATACACAACGATCAAGTGGGGTTTATTCCAGGAATGCAAGGATTCTTCAATATACACAAATCAATCAATGTGATACACCATATTAACAAATTGAAGGTGAAAAACCATATGGTCATCTCAATAGATGCAGAGAAAGCTTTCGACAAAATTCAACACCCATTTATGACAAAAACCCTGCAGAAAGTAGGCATAGAGGGAACTTTCCTCAACATAATAAAGGCCATACATGACAAACCCACAGCCAACACTGTCCTCAATGGTGAAAAACTGAAAGCATTTCCACTAAGATCAGGAACAAGACAAGGTTGCCCACTCTCACCACTCTGATTCAACATAGTTTTGGAAGTTTTAGCCACAGCAATCAGAGAAGAAAAGGAAATAAAAGGAATCCAAAAGGAAAAGAAGAAGTAAAGCTGTCACTCTTTGCAGATGACATGATACTATACATAGAGAATCCTAAAGATGCTACCAGAAAACTACTAGAGCTAATCAATGAATTTGGTAAAGTAGCAGGATACAAAATTAATGCACAGAAATCTCTTGCATTCCTATACACTAATGATGAAAAATCTGAAAGTGAAATCAAGAAAACATTCCCATTTACCTTTGCAACTAAAAGAATAAAATACCTAGGAATAAACCTACCTAAGGAGACAAAAGACCTGTATGCAGAAAATTATAAGACACTGATAAAAGAAATTAAAGATAATACAAATACATGGAGAGATATACCCTGTTCTTGGATTGGAAGAATCAACATTGTGAATATGACTCTACTACCCAAAGCAATCTACAGATTCAATGCAATCCCTATCAAACTACCACTGGCATTTTTCACAGAACTAGAACAAAAAATTTCACAATTTGTATGGAAACACAAAAGACCCCAAATAGCCAAAGCAATCTTGAGAACAAAAAATGGAGCTGGAGGAATCAGGCTCCCTGACTTCAGACTATACTACAAAGCTATAGTAATCAATACAGTATGGTACTGGCACAAAAACAGAAAGATAGATCAATGGAACAGGATAGAAAGCCCAGAGATAAACCCACGCACATATGGTCACCTTATCTTTGATAAAGGAGGCAGGAATGTACAGTGGAGAAAGGACAGCCTCTTCAATAAGTGGTGCTGGGAAAACAGGACAGGTACATGTAAAAGTATGAGATTAGATCACTCCCTAACACCATACACAAAAATAAGCTCTAAATGGATTAAAGACCTAAATGTAAGGCCAGAAACTATCAAACTCTGAGAGGAAAACATAGGCAGAACACTCTATGACATAAATCACAGCAAGACCCTTTTTGACCCACTTCCTAGAGAAATGGAAATAACAACAGAAATAAACAAATGGGACCTAATGAAACTTCAAAGCTTTTGCACAGCAAAGGAAACTATAAACAAGACGAAGAGACAAACCTCAGAATGGGAGAAAATATTTGCAAATAAAGCAACTGACAAAGGATTAATCTCCAAAATTTACAAGCAGCTCATGCAGCTCAATAACAAAAAAACAAACAACCCAATTCCAAAATGGGCAGAAGACCTAAATAGACATTTCTCCAAAGAAGACATACAGACTGCCAACAAACACATGAAAGAATGCTCAACATCTTTAATCATTAGAGAAATGCAAATCAAAACTACAATGAGATATCATCTCACACCAGTCAGAATGGCGATCATCAAAAAATCTAGAAACAATAAATGCTGGAGAGGGTGTGGAGAAAAGGGAACACTCTTGCATTGCTGGTGGGAATGTGAATTGGTAAAGACACTATGGAGAACAGTACGGAGGTTCCTTAAAAAACTACAAATAGAACTACCATATGACCCAGCAATCCCAGTACTGGGCATATACCCTGAAAAAACCATAATTGAAAAAGAGTCATGTACCAAAATGTTCAGTGCAGCTCTATTTACAATAGCCAGGAGATGGAAACAACCTAAGTGTCCATCATTGGATGAATGGATAAAGAAGATGTGGCACATATATACAATGGAATATTACTCAGCCATAAAAAGAAACGAAATTGAGCTATTTGTAATGAGGTGGATGGACCTAGAGTCTGTCATACAGAGTGAAGTAAGTCAGAAAGAGAAAGACAAATACCGTATGCTGACACATATATATGGAATTTAAGAAAAAAAAATGTCATGAAGAACCTAGTGGTAAGACAGGAATAAAGACACAGACCTACTAGAGAATGGACTTGAGGATATGGGGAGGGGGAAGGGTGAGCTGTGACAAAGCGAGAGAGAGGCATGGACATATATACACTACCAAACGTAAGGTAGATAGCTAGTGGCAAGCAGCCGCATAGCACAGGGAGAGCAGCTTGGTGCTTTGTGACCACCTAGAGGGGTGGGATAGGGAGGGTGGGAGGGAGGGAGACGCAAGAGGCAAGAGATATGGGAACACATGTATATGTATAACTGATTCACTTTGTTATAAAGCAGAAACTAACACACGATTGTAAAGCAATTATACTCCAATAAAGATGTAAAAAAAAAAAAAGTAAGTTGATGGTCATCATTATTAGTGCAAGGAGAGGGAAGCAAAAAATGGGCCTTTGACATCTATCATTAAAAGTGGAATACAGATGCATGAATAATTTTCCCTTATCCATCTTTATGTAGTAATCAAGAAAGATGCCTTTAGAAGTCATTTGGTTTGTCAACTAGGCAATAATGCATTTAATCCTAACTAAAAAGGAAATTACTTGGAAAAGAAAGAGTCTCCAAGAAGGGGAATAGCAGACATATGCTCGAACTGTGAGATTTCAAATTATATGTCATAAGATATAATATCTAATCACACATATAGAAGAGAATCATTGCTTTGTGGAAGAGAAAAAACAAAGATATTTAAGCACCAGATTAATGCCTAGAGATATTACAAATGTTTTACAAAGTCATATAAAGAAATTAAGTCAAACTTAACTTCACGTCAGATTTTTCTTTTCAAACAAGAATCCACCAGGAAAGACTGATGTCTGTTAGATCTTGCCATTTTGTTAACAGGGGGTCACAAGTCCTAGTTATTACCTGACAGTGAAAAATATTCAAGAACAGATTGGTAATCTTGGACCTAACGTCTAAGTGAGAACAATAAAAACAGTCCTCAGCTGCCATTATGTAACTTCTTTCTTCATTATCACACAGCAGATGATATGTTTTTCTGTTTCATTTTTTGCTATCTAACCTGAGCCATAGGCCAGATTCTCCTCCTCTGTAAGTCTGCAGGGATTCTTTGGTTTGTACCTTTTGTGTAATTCTGCTTGGCCTTCTAAATATGGCTCATTATCCTGGGTTTCAATACATTTCTTGACTTTTACCTGCAGACCTTAATGGAGTTGAGTGCCTTGGAATAAGGGGTAGTTTTCACAGCAGGTGAAATCTAGGGATACTATGGGCTTGGAGCAATAATAACTAAATTTCTATTTCATAAACTGAGGGGGGAAAGGGAGAATCTTCTTTGAAGAATGAATTTTATCGTTTTGCAATTCAAATTACAATGTACTGCTACAGTATAGTGACTGCTCCCTAGATTAAAGTAGTACAGTTACACTACTTTTTGATATCTTCAAAAATGGTTTAGCAAAGATGAATTCCCAAATTCTAATCTTTGCAGTTGGAGATTTCTGAAAAACAAAGCTGGATCTCTGTATTTCCCAAACTGCAATAACCCAGGTCTCTTGTCTAAGAAACACAATTCCTGAAATAAGGTCAAAACTAAATTCCTCCAATCTTAGTTTAAAAAATATGTTTTTTATGTTCCAGGTGTTTCACACAATGTCTGCATGAGGTGGTCATGCACTCTGGAAGTGCCTGACAACCTTGACATAACCTTCAAGAGACAATCACTTACTCTGAACATTTGCAATATTTCCGACCGTTACTTTTTTCAGCTCCCTTTGATGACTCATACTAAGGGTGGAGAACCGGAAGGGATATTTTCCTTCAGAGCCACAAAAATAGCCAAGATGTACTTTTCTTTTAGCCATACATTTCAACATGCATAAACTCTCTGGCTGATATTTCTTGCCATTTGGTCCAACTATACTTCCTGAAGACACTGTATGAAAAGAACTAGTCTAATTTAAGAAGGAATCTGTCCCTGGTAAAACAATACATACAAAAAGGAAAAAAGAAATCATCCAATTTAGTCAACTTCAACTTCCTTAAAGCCTTGATCTTAGAATCTGGTTTTTAAATAGAAAACTTAAACAAAAGTTACTATCCAAGTCATTTTGTTCTCAGTATATTTAGGATCATTTTATGGAAAATAGAGTATATGTAAACTAATTTTAAGGTCAATGAAACTTACATAACCTAAATAGATCCCTTCTTCATGCATAGTCTCAAGTATAATACATCAATATGTAATTTTCCTTTGTCATCAAAATTTTCCTTTATTAAGTTTATTTTCAGAGAGATTTACCATACTTTTCTTCAAAGATTCATTAAGATGTATATGCCCCCCCAAAGTGTAAAAAGGTAAAATATTCTGAAATAACTTAATTCAAAACATACTTTTTAGTAAAAGACTAAAATTCATACACATAAAGGAAATAAAGTACATATTTACAGACTCACTGCTGTGTTCAGATGGCAGTACCAATCAGGACAAACACTCTGAGCCATAGGATCTGCTCAACTGAGAATGGTATCATGATCAGAACTAAGAACTACAGCATAAAACATGCTGAAATTATCATAAATTATTAACACTTCTGAGTCTGATTCATTGAGGCTATTATTTTATTGGAAATGGAGATAAAACTTGAGGAGAAAAGCATAACAAAAGTACTCAAAGAGGTAAATGTCTTTTATTTTCAATATTTTTAATGGCATTATTTGCTCAGTATTTGTTATATATAGGAAAACACAGCTAGAATTTTAGATCAGTGGTTCTTAAAGTGTGGTTTCTGGACCAGCAATTGCAACATCTCAGGGAACATGTTGGAAATACAAATTTTCAGGCCCCACCTCAGACTATCAAATCAGAGAAACTCTGAGAGTAGGCTCAGCAAACTTAACAAGCCCTCCAGGTGCTTCTGATTCACACTCAAGTTTGAGAAACACTGTTCTAGATAATCATTTTTAGGATGTAGTAAATTCCAATACAGACAGAGCTACAAAATATTTTGCGTAAGCAATAATTTAAATAATACATTTATATAGTGCTTTGCAAATTAAAAGTACATTGAAATGCATTAATCTCACTTGATATCTCAATATTATTGTGAGATGAACTGGGGAGGCACTCGTATTTTTATTTTACAAGATTAAATTGAGTGTGAAAGAGGTTAAGTAAATTCCTCAACCTCACAATGCTAGTTAATATAATTAAATTAGAACACAGATCTTTAGGCGGTAAAACATGTATGCTGCTACTAAGTAAAGAAAGAGCTGATCAGAATTAGCAGAGATTCTTTGTTTAACATTTATTGATATCCAAACAATGCTATAAACTCTTTAAAATTTTTTAATTAAGTAGCATTCAAAAATGCTACAAATCTTACAAAAGACTACACACAACCATTTAAAATAGATATCCAAATTAAGCTCTGTCTCTGACCAAAACCAAATTAAATAAATTCTCAAACTACCAAAGTCCTAGTTAATGATTTTATCGATAAAAAAAACAATCATTTATTTTCACTCCTGTTGAAAAACAAAGCAGTTAAATGTTCCACGTGGCCTCAGAGAATTCTACTTTCATAAAAGCATAAAGAAGAAATAAAGCTTAAGTTTGTGGGAATTCAGTCAATCATTTTTTTAATATTAATTCTCCAATTTACCGTATAGGAAGTAAGAAATCTTCTACCTATAATTTTTGTTTCCTATGTGGAAAATAGATTCTAGATATTCTTCGCAT
Source organism: Monodon monoceros (assembly GCF_005190385.1). Lineage (NCBI taxonomy): Eukaryota > Metazoa > Chordata > Mammalia > Artiodactyla > Monodontidae > Monodon > Monodon monoceros. The sequence continues at coordinate 72,249,805 of NW_021703768.1, forward strand.
AGTGCTTTTCTAAAGTGAGAAGGACCTGCTCCTTACCATGAGCTTAGTGTATCTCTTCTAAAACTTTAATAATCACAGTCACTTATTCTAACATGATTTATAACATGACCCAATCTCTCTTTAAGGACTCTTCATAATTTTGAAAGAAGAATTTAAGGATGTTAACAAAATCGACACAATTTCAATTCAGATTGACACTTCTCAAGACCCAGGCCTAAATGGTGTTTGTTTAATAAAATTAATATATCACAGAATCTGTGAGAATGTCTGATAACTATAGAAAGATTAAAGCAAAATGCTTGGGAAAACATGTTTTTGACTGTTGCAGATATTCTCAGACCAATAGCATCTCTAGAGAAAAAGTATGTGTGAGATGTTTCTTTGAATGACACAGGAGAACAATTAAAAAATCTAGCCGAGGATTTCTCAAACTGGGATCTCAGAGTGTATTCTAGAGAATTAGAAGGCCCATAAGAATAGTTTTTGTATATTATTTGTCATTTTGATGACAAACTTAAAAAAATCTCTCAACAGTTGTAAAGAAACTTCTTTGAGGTGACCATTTACAACTGAATAAATATGCTGTTTTCAAGGATTGAACATGTATTTCTTAAGTCATTCCTTCTCAAACTAGGGTTCAGGGTTGCACCTCCAAAAGAGTTATGAGAATTCCTTTTTCTTTTAAAAAGACATCATTCGCATTTGAGAAACAATAATTGTAGCAATTTAATCACTGCCTTAAATCTGATCAATCTAAAAAAAAAGAAACAAACTCTCCACTAGGAAGCTTAAATAAATATGAAACATTATTTTGAAAGCACGTAGAACATAGTGACAATGGCACAGTCTAGCTATATTTTCATGCCGTATCAGTTGAACCATTTTGACCAACCTTGAGTGAAATAGCAACGGGACAAAATAGGAGAATCCACCCATAGGAAAGAGTATTTGATCACTAAAAATGTTTTAATTTGGTTGTTATATAAATCAGACTGATTTTATTTGGTTTTATTATTGTTTTAAATATTTTACAGACATGCCTCCCCTTATTACTTGTAACTGGGCTGGACTACTTCCACTGGCCTTCCTGTGGTACATCACTACTGACTTTGTAATACACACAATGCAATGACTCAAACCAGCAATTCAACAGGCAAAGACCCTCAGTGGTAAAGATCACGATCTGAAGATAATCTTTAAGTGTGTGGATAATCCAAGTGTGTGGATGTTGAAAAACTCCATGGATGAAGAATATTGCCAGGGGTTGGGGAGACAATATATTAACAGAAAGTGAATAAATATGAAGAAAATTCAGTATTCTCCATAATTGTCTACAATTTACCATTTATTTACCTTGTCCTGTTGTCAGTGAATTAATTTGTAACTGAAAACCCTGGTCAGGTTCTTTTAGTAGAAAAGCAGGTCTCCTCTGAATATCAAAATATAGATAGCCAGATTTCTCAGTGCCTGAGAAGAGAGCTACAACTACATAAAGGAAGGAACTCTGTTGTTGAATTTCAACTAAAAATATCAATATGGATGGATGGATGGATAGATAATCTAATAAATATAGCTTTGTTTACATATGTGTATATGTGTTAATATACGTGGTGTGTGTGTCTTTTGAAACAATCTACAAGCAATAATACTCCAGTAGCAAAGACCACACTAGCAACCATACTCTGATTTCTAAACATCATTCCATACTAAAAGGAAACAGAGCTTCTTGGAAAATTGGCTGATACCAGTGTTGGGGATGGGAAAATATAAAATGTTCTTGGAATATCTTTGAATCCAGAAATAAATAAATTAACCTGCTCCCCCCTCCCAAATAAGGACATGTCGAAATACACCAAAAAAAAAAACAACAACAATAACAACAACAACAAAAAAAAAACACCAGTCTGAACAAGTTCCTATTGGCCAAACTGGGACAAACTGTGCATCAAAATAAGTAATTCACTGCATTAAATGAATATAAGAATCCATTATAAATAAGTAGATAAATAATTAAAAGGAGGAGATGGAAAAACTCATTTTTACAGAAAAATGCCGGCTAATGAGTGTAGAAAAAAATATGAAATTAGAAATTCACTATGTGGAAATAATCACTGTAATATTTGATTCAGGCACAAATCATCAATGGATACTAAAACTAGAGGGTGAATATTTGATGAGACAGGATATTTACAAAATCTCAAAGTATCTCTCCACAAGAAACTTATTAATTATTATTATTATTATTAAGAGAAACCTGGCAGACACTGCCTTAACCAAATGATCAAAGTTAATTCACCAATAATGGCACAAATGGACATCATGTGCCTCCTGAGAAGGACACAACATCACTTCTGTGGTATTCCTACTAAAAATGTGTAACCTGAATCTAATCATGAAGAAATATCAGACAAACCAAAATAGAGAGACATGCTACAAAATAACTATTCTGTATACTTCAAAAATGTCAAAGTCATGAAAGACAAAGGAATATTGGAAACTGCTCCAGAAAAGGGGAGACTAAAGAGATAGCAATTAAATGCAACATTCAATCCTGGACCAGACAAAAAGAGAATTTTTTTTTGCTATAAACAATATTACTAGAAAAACTGGAACTATTTGGAATACATTCTTTACTACTACTTATCATATATATACTTTTATTATAATAATATTATATTGTACTGTAGGAGAAAAAGAGTTTTCCTCAATCCTCATAGAGTCCCTGGTTGGGTCTGAAAATTACACTGACAAAGACAAATTAACAGGAGAAAAGCTGACAAATTTTATTGAATTTTTACATGTACATGGGAGCCTTCACAAGAGAATGAGAGCTGAAGAAGTGACCAGAGCAGGAAGCTTTTATAACTTTTAGACAAATAAATAATAAATTTGTGACAAACAGACAAGGCAAGGGATTTGGGCCAGGGGTAGTAAATGGTAAAGAATTAACTAAGAAAGTAATGGTTAGTTTAACAAGATTTATGAACTCCCTTGGTGATAAGAATGTCTTCCCTCTTCTTGGTACAGGTAGGGTACCTTTCACAGGAGATTTATCTCCTTTTAATGAGGAAGAGCAAAGGGGGAGCAGGGGGCTCAGAGTGATCTTTCTGCTTCTGCTTCTTTCCCACCTCCTTCAGTTTAAGATATTCAATGTGCCAAGCTGCCATATTTTGTGGTAGCCTGTCCTGAACATTAGTATCAGTGCCATTTTCCTGATGTATATAACTATACTCTGGTTGTATTCTTATGTTTTCCATAAATACACATGGAAGCATTTAGGTGTAAAGGGGCAGCATACCTGTACTTACTCTTAGTTTAAGACAGAGGGTGGGGGGAGGATTACTACTCAGGGAAGCTAGATAAAGGTTAAATACTTGTACTGTTTTTTCAACATTTTTGCAACTCAAATTATTTATAATAGAAAGTTAAAAGAAAACATATCCTTCTAATCTGGTGGAAACATAGAAGATGGTACAGAAAAATCATCTGGGAGGTTAAAGAACAGTCTCAGGAGACAATGGTATTATTGTCAGTTTCCATAGGGAAATAAGAACAAAGGTGCCTTCCTCCTCTCTGTCAGGGAGAATGACCTTCTACTGGGAAATGCAAAGTAAGTATTGAATTAGAAAATGAAAAATGCAAAGACATAGTAAGAAAGCACCTTGCCATTTAAAATGTATTTAAACATCTAAATCTAATGCACCAACATCATGGCAAACTAAAAGGCATCTCTAAAGTTATGTGGGAAAAGCAACTTAGTCAACAATTACAGATATGAAAGTCAGTCTATCCTTGGCAAATTCGAAAAGACCACAGAGTCAGGGAGAGGTATTCAAGTGCTACTCAGGAGACAAGCAGATATTTTATTCATCTTCAAAAATGCAGATCTTAGAAGGGAAATTTAACTTTGACACTATTGACAGAATTGGGTCATGAGAACTTAAGAAAAAGAGACAATCTCTCCAAGGATCACTAAGATCAAACCAAGCCATACTAATTTCACTTCTTTTTCTGAGAAACTCAGTAGACATGCAGGTCAGGATGCAAGTCAGGATGTATTTTCCTACCAGGAAGCCACAGGCAACATTTTACAACAAATCATCATGAACAAAATAGAAGGTTATGGGCTGATCCCACATTCTAATACAGTTTATATTAAAGTCGGTTTAAAATCATTCAGATCATTATTTCAAAGTGTGTTTAAACTGGAGAGAATGATCTCATACTGTAAAGGATTCCATCCTGTTAAGAAAGTACATGCTTGAAAGGCAAATATGCCAAATTTATTGGGCATGGCTTCAAAATTGAACTACAGAAACAGAAATAAAGAATATTTCCACAAGTTGGAATTATTGTTTGACATAACAAGGCTATTGGTTCAGTAAATTTCATCAGATTATAAAATATGAAAAATTTGGAAATTACTGAAAATATAAAATAATATGTATTATAATGGCCAACACACAGAGACTGATATTGCTATTATATTGACGATTTTTCTTAATTGTGTGTATATGCATGTATGTGTATTTTTAAGTGGAAATACACTGCATATTCATTTATTACGTCATTTAGCAAATATGTACAGGATGCCTGCCAGTGCCTGGCACTATTCTAGGCACGGGGGAAAGTTAGCTATAAATAAAATAGACAAAAACTCTTGAACTCATGAAAGTTATAATCTATATAATTGAATATTTCTTCACCTAAAATTACAATGAAAGCATATTTTATGTCATTAAATATTTTTTAAATGATTGTAAATAACTGTGCAATGGTTCATTCAGGCTATTATGATGCATTTAACGATTTCCTTATTGTTGAATGTCTAGCTAATTTCAAATTTTGTTGTCATAAATAACACTGAACAATTTTGTGCATAAATCATTAATCCCATTTCTCATTTACTTCCCATATAACATTTCCTGGATCATATGATGATCAGCTCTTTCTCATAGTTTCCAATTGGCTTCTGCAAAGATTGTAACTATTTATAACCAAACAAGTAATAAATGAATGCCTGTATTTTCCTTACCATGAGTATTAAATTAAAATTTGAAAACAAACTAACATTTGGCAATTTGATGGGTAAAAAAATATATTTTATTGAGGCTTTAATTTGCATTTTTATTAAAAGTTAGGGCTGAATTTTTTATATGTTTACCAGATATTTTCATTATTTTTTGTGAATTATCTGTAATATCTTTTTTCTATTGGTAAATGGAATGTTCATCTTGCTTACATTATTTGCAAACACTCTTTATATAGGTAGGGAGGATAATTCTTTGATAACATAAACCTTATATGGGAAAAATATAAAAAGTTAAGTCAATCAATCTCTCTCTCCCTCTCTCTCTCTCTCATACATACACACACACGTCCAAACACAAGATGGAGGTTCCTGACCTAATTGTACTTCATCTCCATTTCAAAAAAAAAAAAATTTTCAGATAATATGCAAATAATGACCAATGCTGAAATATATGAAGAAAAACACAATCTTAAGAGAAAGCATGTGTTCAAATGTGGGAAGTAACAGTTTTACTGGTTTTTAAATGTAAAATATACCCCTCATATTTGAGTGCTCATTTTAAGAGCAATGCTGACATACAAAGGCTTTTCAGGAAGACAGCGACCAGAAACAGAATAGAATTTAAAATTATACTGTGTCAGCAAAATTAGAAGGGAGGATATTTATATTCACAAATGTAGTTTTCTCTCTCTCAACTGTTAAAAAAGAGAGAGAGAGTGTGTGTGTACCAGAATAACGTGGTGCTATAGGCCCCTGAGCTAGTATAGCCTCTATACCTGGTAGAATCTTAATAATTAATTAATTAATGAGTGCATGTATAAATGAGTAAATGAATGAATGACCAAATGAGCAAAAATGATGGCCTAAAATAAATGGAAGTTCCAGTATATATGTTTTTAGTCAACACAAGAACTACCTTTCTAATCATTAGATTTTACCAACAAAGGGTGGGCTGCCTCAGGCAACAGTGAGCACCCCAGGATTTTCAAGTACAGAGGAGAAGAAATTGGGGCAACAGGGAGATGAGTTAGCATCCAGCCAAGTATTCAGTAAGGCCACTCTTACATCTATGATTCTTAAATTCTGTGAAAGAAGACAAGCATACTATCATTTAGGAATCCAAAAAGGAATGAATGGAATGAAATGGAAGCTGAGAAATAGAAAAAAAATTCTGATTTCAAGCCTGAGGTGAAGGCAATAGATTGAAGAAGAGATTATTGTGAAAACCAGAGTATTTGAAAGCACACTTCAAATGAGAAACCTGAAGTGTTAGGAGCTCAGAGTCTAGATGACTTTTTAAGTAAGTCAGACCAGTTTATACCACTTTGTGTTTTAGAATGGAATCATAAATTCATTATGATATCATAAATTCATATGATATCTGGCCAAAACGTTGAATGAACAGAAAATGTTCGTGAAGTATATTTCATTCATATTCAAATTTGGGGGCGGGTTGTAGGTAATGAAGAACACTCAATAAATATGACAGTGTTTCATTATTATTAGCACTCATCAGTTAAACATAGCTGGCTTGATAGAATAAGTTATTCTAGAGAATGGGTATAATTGAGATAAGAATCTTCCTCTAAACTTTTATACCTAATACATTAACTGCAATCAGGCTTCCAGCCAAATTAATCAAACAGATATATAAACTATTTAAGACGTCTGAGTGGGAGAGCCAGAGCCACTCTTTCTAGGCTCAGTCTGCCAAAAACCATTGGAGGCATCTCTATTTCTAATATTAGATACTACAATTGGACCTCCGCCTCCTGTCTCCAGATAACTACTCAGTAGGGCCGACTTTCTCTCAGCTTATGTGAAGACAGAGGAGAACAAGATTCGTGACATTCTGGGATTTTGCCAGAATTCAGTGGGTGGTAGGACCAAGGCTGAAGGCCAAGGGACAAATCCACTAGCTGCACAAAACACACTCTCATGCTTTTGTTGATTAAAGTGTCATATTTCTTTCTGAGCGTGGGGGTAGGGAGGAAATAATCTACTTTTTAAAAGTGTCTCTCCAAGAAAAATAGTTCCAAGTTGAGGCTGGTATACTGTGAGGGGGGGAAAACAACTAAAATAAAAAGCTTAGCTGTAGTTCATTAACTTTAATTGGTTTTTGTTGCCTCTCCTCAGGTTTCCTGGATCTTTCAGCTATCTCCTCCCCCAACTCTCTGCTTCCCCTTCTTCTACCTCTCGCCTCCTCCCCCTCCAATCTGGCTTTCCCTCCTTCCTGGCAGCATTTTTAGCTTTAATTTGATAGTAAAAAACTGAATCCAAAGTTACAAAATTCTTCAGATTCAACTTCTTTGAAAGAAAAAGAAGTTTTGGAAAAAGAATGGATATCTCAGCTTATACCTAGCACCGCTTAAAGGTACATATCCCCAACATGTGGCAGGTGCTCTATGAATGTGAAATGGATAATACAAATGCATGAAATCATTCATCTGTTTAAAAATGTCTTTTGGCGGACTGGCTTAAGTAAAGGCACTGTTGTGGGCCCTGGAGACAAGGAGAGAATAAGCAACGTCCCCATTCTTATGGAACTTATAAGTTACTGGAAAGACAGACAAAAACAAAGGAACAAATCAATATATTAAACTTTTTAGTGAAACATGCTATGAAGAAAACGTAAAGCAGGAAGGAATAAATTAGTGTTAGGGTGCTGCTTTTGAGAGCAAAGGCTTCTCTCAGGAAGTGACTCTTGGACAGACACCTAAAAATGTGAGAGTAAAAACCTTGTGACCTTTTGGGGGAATAGTGTTCCAGAAAGGGGAACCTGCAGCAGTAAGAAGACCAATATATATGGAGTGAGGTAAACAAGAGGGGCAAGGGAGAAAATCAGGTCAGAAATAAATGAAAGGAATAAAAGAATTAATTGAACAACTTTTCCATTCATCTCTTACCACTGGAGAGTTATCCATATGCATAAGCACTCTATAAAATCTAAATCACTACTGTACCAAAATTTCCTAAGCACTTATTTCTGAAATGGAATGCTTTTTTATCTCTGCTCCAAAGTCCCCACTCCCACCATCACAAAGTTAAAGCTAATCTATTGTATGGCCATAACTCAAAGATTAGGGGCTAATTTGGATTGAGGGTAAAAGGGACAATGAGGCTGAAACCTACACCTAGCCCAGATTAATTCCTATGTACTGATAACTGGCCCACCCATATATTTAGCTAAGTGAATCTGTAGGAGCCATATATCTCCTCCACATTTTATTTCTGCTGTATCCCACAAGATTTAGAATCAAGTTCATTCAAACGCAGCTCAAGACCTTAAAAAATCATAAACATGCATATATATATAAAATAAATATGTTTATGTATTATATACTGTACATATATAGCATATAAAATATTACACAATGTACACATACTATATATATACACACACATATACACATCTATCTACATAAACAAAAATGTGCGTGTGTGTATGTGTATGTGTGTCCCATACCCCCTTCCCGTGGAAAACAAAACTGATTGCATTTTATCAGCCATGTTTGATATGTAAAATGCGGCTGCAGAAAATATAAGCACCTGGCTGTTTTAGATCCACTCAGAATTCCCCACTGATACAGATTCTTTTTAAAACCAAAGCAAAAACAGAAAGAATCCTAAATTGCTTTTAGGGCCACTGGATGATTTCCATTAGCCTTGACTTATTTTAAGCTCAAGGCACACACAAGTGCTAATTTTCATCACTAATGTAGTCCAACCTGATCTACCCAGGCAGAATTGCACCTAAACCTCAGACTTAACTCAATGCTTCCTAATAAAAGTGGGAGCCAATTTTGGAAAAGAAAAGTTTTGTAGAAACAAAATACTGCAGTAATGACTAGGCAAAGAATGTTACCCTGGAACCAGTAGAACTGAGTTCTAGTCCTGGTATATGATGACTGGAAAGTCATTTTATTTCTCTGAGTTTCAGGGTCCTCATCTGTACAAGGAAAGTATGTTGAATTGATTATTTCCAAAAACTATTTAAGATTTTAAATTCTATCATTAATTAGATTCAAAGAAGATCTGAAATAGATTCTTGGATAATAAATCCACATCCATGACTTACTATCCTTTAGTAACACTGTACCAAACAGAAAACTTTTCAAGACTGACAATTGTCTCATATGCAAAACTGCTTTAAGGTAAGAATAAATAGAAAAGAAAAAGCAAAATGGGGAAAGATTTTGAAAAGAAGAAATAAAGAAGGCTAGGAAAATGAAGTAAAAACAAAATGTGTAGAACGATATAATTCTGGAAGTACCCAAAATACCCACTGGATGCTGAGAGCAGAACAAGAATAGAGGAAGTCCATATAGTTCAACATTTGGGAAATAAAGAAGTCCTAGTAATAATAGCAAAAGTAATGTCAAGTGAGACACATTTCTCAGGATACTGCTACTTTCATGGCCAAGAGAATTCAGGACTTGTACTCTGTTATGGACTAAATTATTATGCTCCCCCCGAATTAGTATGTTGAGGCCCTAACCTCTAACATGATGGGGCCTTTGGGAGATAACTGGGTTTAGATGAGGTCATGAGTGTTGAGCCTTCATAATGGGATTAATGGCCCTATAAGAAGAAAAAGAGACACCAGAGCTTCCTCTCTCCACCATGTTAGGATAAAATCAGAAGGTGGCTGTCTGCATGCCATGAAGAGGCCCTAAACAAAAGCCCGATCTACCCACCTTTATCTAGGACATCTCAGTTCCAGAACTGTGAGAAATGAATCATCAGTGTCTGTTGTTTAAGCCACTCAGTCTTTGGTATTTTGTTATAGCAGCCCAAACTGACTAAGACACACTCATCTGCCACATTGTTCAATGAGCCATTGAATGAGAAAGGTCATCTATTAAAAGAATTTAAACCCAGAAGCCTTTCAACTTTTTTGTTTCTTTGATAGAAGGAGAAAGCAAGAGCGAGAAAGACATTTTACCAACTCTATTTAAAAAGACAAGGGAGAATGGAGCAAGAGGAAGTTGAGAAGAGACTTCAAAAGGATGACACTACAAGGGCTCCTCCATTTCGTACTCTTTCCCTTCAACATGTCCCCTCCTGGACCCAACAGAGAAATATCAAAGGACTTCGTATGTTTCTGGTAAAGGAGTAATAGAAATTAGGTACAGAGACAATGGATTTAGTAAAGGATAAGTGTCCTAATCCAAGAGTCTGATATTGAAGATTTCCCCATCCAGAAGATACCCCTTCCCCCCTAAACAAACGGTATACGTTGGCCAAAATTAATGTTTTATATATAACTGTATATGAAATAGGTCAAAGCTTTTGAAAAATTGAATAATTGACCAGATGATTCTCAAATAATCCTCAAACTATTCTTTCTGTGAATCCACATCCCCTAGAATTTTCTCCCCTCTTAACCTGAGTCTGACTTATTTTGAGAAACAGGATTAATTCTGTCAAAAGAAAGAAAGAAATCCTGCTGTTTGCAATTACATGAATGAAATTGGAGGGCATTATGCTACGTGAAATAAGCCAAACAAAAAAAAAGAGAAATACAGCATGGTATCACTTATATGTGTCATTTTTTTTTTTAAATAGTAGAACTCAGAAACAGAGTAGAATGGTAGATGCCAGGGTCTGGGGAGTAGAGGAAATAGAAAGAAGCTGGTAGAAGTGTACAACTTTCAGTTACAAGATGAGTAAGGTCTGAGGATCTAACATATAATATGGTGAGTATAGTTGGTAAGATTATATTGTATAATTGAAATTCACTAATAGAGTAGAACTTGTATTCTCATCAGGAAAAAAAAGGTAAATATATGAGGTGATGAATATATTAATTAATTTGATGATGGGAACCCTTTCACAATGTATATGTATATCAAATCATCATGTTGTACACCTTAAATATACTACAATTTAATTTGTCAGTTATACCCCAATATAGCTTTTTCTTTTTTAAAAAGAAAAAAAATGATTTTATGATAGCTTTAAGAAATTTTGAATGGAACAGTTTTTCTCTGACAATGCAGGATCAATTCATGATTTAAAGAGTGAGAATATAAAACATGCAATGCAATTAACTCTGACACAGATCCTATGCACCCCAAATGCTCTACTGCACTAAACCTGCGACGGTATATGATGAGTAAAGGCCATGATACCTTAGGATGCTTGTTCAACCAACTCTGTGGAACCACAAAAAGGGGAAAGAAGTTAACAGCAGTGAAACATCTACTCCAGGATAGACACTTCTTCAGTCATTTTACACATGCTATTTTAGTTACTCCTCAGAACAACACTACAAAGTGTGTATTATTCACCCCCATATCATAGATGAGAGAGCACTGAGATTCAGTGGATTTCAGTAACATGCCCAAGGCCACAAAATGAGTAAGTAGTAGCACCAAAGTTTGAACCCAGGTCTAAAAAACGAACAAAAAAAAAGCTTGTCAAAAGCATGAGTTAATATGAATTTGCTTTGAACACCGGGAATCATCAAGATTTGAGGCTGTTCGTACCTTTGTGACAAGAATTAAGCCCACATTGACGGGACAGCATAGATCTTTCAGGAAACAGCAATTTGCATGTGTACTGTATACACAACACTAAGTTAGACGCTGTATAAAAGAAATATATACATATATAGATATATACATATACACGTGTATGTATCAATTTCTCAAGTATTTGACTATTAATTAGCACCTATAAATATAAGTCACCTTCATGCCTAAGCATTCTATTTTTGTAAGCAAAGGACAAATAATGATAAAACCAAATGATAGCAGCACATAATTCCCAGGTATGTTTTTGTCTCAATAATCAGTCAATTCAACCTCTTAGCCCTGCTACAAGTATAGCTCCACTACTGGATCAGGAGTATTTCATATTCTCAGTGGTAATCTTGGGTACCATGATATCCACAATCATCAAAGTCTGAATCATGTTGACTCTAAAATTATACGAATAGGAAAGTAAATTTATAAATACATTTGAGGAAATGGGTTATAACAAATGAAAAAGATTTTTATTTCTCCCTTCAATCTTACACCAATAAAACATGTCTTTCTTTTCTCTAGCTTTTAGGCGTCTAGTAAGAAAGAAGAATTTTTTCACACATTTACTGACAAAATCCCTAAAAGACTTTACTATTGGTGTTGCACATTGTGAGATGAAGGTAAAAGATTACATTTTTAATTACTTTGATCCCTATGTGTGGCTACTGACATTTATAATAATTTGAAATTAATACCATTTCTTTCTCAAAGAAATATATTTTGCCACTGCATACTTCTAAGACTCTTTAATTATGAATGAACAGGTAACATTAAAGATAACAGGATCGTCCAGTGTACACGGCACACCTTCTCCTCGAGCAACATAGTAAGCCATTTAAGCCTTGGGATATCAAGATGTCACAAACAGATTCACTTACTTCTTGAACTAGTCTCCTTGCTTTTCTCCATCATTCCAGCTCCTGCAGCCCACGCTAGAAGTTATCTAAATTCCACTTCTGGAATGTAATTTCTGTAGTTTGAATCTTTGTAAAATACAAATGCATTATAGAGTGATAAGAATGAGAGAATAAGCAAATGAATGAAAGAATGAAGCTACTATTAATGAGTTTCAGATTCTTTCCTGAGAGCTGACTTTGTGAGGACTAAGGCCTTATTTTTTATAGTTGAATAATATTACATTGTATGTATGTGTGTATATATATGATATATACACACACATATGTGGTATGTGTATATATATATATATATATACACAGACACATATACATATGTGTGTGCATATATACATACATACACACACACACATACCACAACTTCTTTATCCATTCATCCAATGAAGGACACTTAGGTTGTTTCTATGCCTTGGCTATTATGAATAATGTTGCAATGAACATAGGGGTACAGATATCTCTTTGAGATAATGATTTCATTTCCTTTGGATATATGTGCAGAGTGGGATTGCTGGATCATACTATAGTTTCATTTTTAGTTTCTTGAGGAACTTCCATAGTGGCTATACCAGTTTGCATTTCCACCAATAGTGTACAAGTGTTCTCTTTTCTCCACATTCTCGACAGCATTGTTATCTCCTGTCTTTTTGATAACAGACATCCTAACAGGTGTGAGGTGGCACTTAGTTGTGGTTTTGATTTGCATTTTCCTGATAATTAATGATGTAGAGCATCTTTTCATATATCTGTTGGTTATCTGTATGTCTTCTTTGGAAAAATGTCTATTCAGGTCCTCTGCCAACTTTTTAACTGTGTATTTATTATTTCTGTTATTGAGTTGTATGAGTTCCTTGTATATATTGGGTATTAACCTTGTAGTAGACATGTGGTTTGCAAATATTTTCTCCCATTCCATAAACTGCCTTTTCATTTTGTTGATGGTTGTCCTTGCTATGCAGAAACATTTTAGTTTGATGTAGTCTCATTTATTTTTGCTTTTGCTGCCTATGCTTTGGTGTCAATTCCAAAAATTTTTATCTTACACCATATATAAAACAACTCAAAGTGGATTTAAAACTTGAACATAGGACATAAAACCAAAAACTCCCATAAGATAACATAGTAAGTAAATTTCTTGACATTGGTCCTGGCAATGAATTCTTAGAATGGACACCAAAGCAAAGGCAGCAAAAGCAACTTCCTTGGTTAAATTTATTACTAAGTATTTTATTCTTTTTGATGCTAATGTAAATGGGATTGCTTTTTTAATTTCTCTTTCTGATAATTTGCTGTTGGTGTATACAAACTCACTGATTTTTATGTATTGATTTTGTACCCTGAAACTTTACTGAATTCATTTTTTAGTTCTGACAGTTTTTTGATAGAGCCTTTAGGGTTTTTTATATATAATATCATGTTATTGGCAAACAGAGACAATTTTATTTCATCCTTTCTGATTTGAATGCCTTTTATTTCTTTTTCTTGCCTAATTGCTCTGGCTAGGACTGCCAGTACTATGCTGAATAAATGTGGCAAGATTAGACATCTTTGTCTTGTTCTTGATCTTAAAGGAAAACTTTAGCTTTTTACCACTAAGTATAATCTTAGTTGAGGGACTGTCATACATGGCCTTTATTATATTGAAGTACATTTCCTCTGTACCCAGGTCATTGAAATGATATTGAGCTTTATCAAATACTTTTTCTGCATCTATTGAGATAACCATATGGTTTTTATTTTTCATTTTGTTAATGTGGTGTATTACATTGACTGTCTTGCATACGTTGGACCATCCTTGCATCCCTGGAATACTTGATCATGGTGTATAATCTTTTTAATGTATTGTGAATTTGGTTTGCTGACATTTTGTTCAGGATTTCTGCGTCTATATTTATCAAGGATAATTGCCTTCAGTTTTCTTGTCTTTTAGTGTGTTTATCTGGCTTTGGTCTCAGGGTAATGCTGGCCTCATAAAATGAGTTCAGAATAATCCCTACTCTTTTATTTTTTGGAATAGTTTGAGAAAGATTGGTATTAATTCTTTAAATGTTTGGTAGAATTCACCAGTGAAGCCATCTGGTCCTGGACTTTGTTTGTTGGGAAGTTTTTGATTACTGATTCAATTTCATTGCTAGTAACTTGTCTCTTCAGATTTTCTATTTATTCATGGTTCAGTCTTGTTAGTATTAGGGTTCCAGTAACTATCCACTTCTAGTTTGTCCAACTTTGGTGACATATAATTATTCATGGGAGTCTCTTATGATCTTTTGTATTTTTGTGGTATCAGTTGTGATATCTCCTCTTTCATTTCTGATTTTATTTGATTCTTCTTTTTATCTTAATTAGCCTGGCTAAAGGGTTGTCAATTTTATCTTTTAAGAAAACCCAGCTCTTAATTTATTGATCTTTTCTATTGTCTTTCAAGTCTATTTCTCACTTCAGATCTGTTAATATTTGCTTTATATATTTAAGTGCTCTGAAGTTGGGTAAATAAATACTTACAATGATTATATCCACTTGATGAATTGACCACTCTGTCAATATATAATGTCTTTCTCTATCTCTTCTTACAGTTTTTGGCTTAAAGTCTATTTTGTCTAGTATAAGAATAGCTACCCCTGCTTTCTTTTCATTTCCATGGAATATCTTTTTCCATCTCTTCACTGTCATTCTATGTATATCTTTAAAGCTAAAGTGATTGTCTTACAGGCATATAGTTGGGTCTTTTTTTTTTTTTTTTTTTAACCCATTCAGCCACTCAGTGTCTTTTGATTGGAGAATTTAGTCCATTTACATTTAAAGTAATTATTGAAAGGTATAGACTTACTATTGCCATTTTGTTCACTGTTTTTTGGCTGTTTTAAAGTTCCTTTTTTCCTCTCTTGCTCTTTTCCTTTGTGATTTGATGACTTTCCATAGTGGTATATTTAGATTCCTTCTCTTTATCCTTCGTGTATCTACTATAGGTTCCTGCTTTGTGGTTACCATGAAGCTAACACACACTATCATATAGTTTTAACAGTCTATTTTAAGCTGTTAAGTAGGTGAGGGTATGTCAAGACCCATCTGTGTCACAAAAGGGAGGATCTCAGCTAACACTAGATGCAGGCTGATTAGAAACCAAACTCTCAGAGAGCAGCTGGGAAAGTATAGAGTGAAGCCCCTTCCAGAGACAAACTGAGAGATGGGAGTTTTTGCCAGCTCCCTCTGCACTTGAGCCCAGGTGTACAGATATAGGGGGTTAAGGGTAGGGGATATTCCTCTTCCCATTTAAAAACTGATTCTTTTTTGCTACAGTCCTGTGCAACTCATGAATGCAAGCCCCACTGGCTATCTGGTGATTTAGGGACCCATACCTTGAGTGGAAGCGATAAAAATTGAGATTCTAGATGTGTGGACAAGCTCATAATGGTGACTTGGTTTTACTGTTGGAGTGAGCCATAGGGAGAAGGCATGGGGAGTGTACATGGGTTTCCCTGGTCTCTGAGGAGAATCAAAGCCAGCCCCTAAATGCAAATTAGAAGGTAGACCCTCACACAGCCGCTTATAAATATGTATTCAAATCCCTTCTAGGGAAACACAGGGAGATGGGCATTACTGCTTGCTCCCTCTCCCCTGAGCCCTGGAAGAGCAGTCATGGGGAGTGCTTGTGTACCTGTTAAAAACTGCTTCTCTGCTTGCTACAGTCCTGTGGGTCTTGCAGAGGCAAGCCCTCTTAGCTTTCAGAAATAGGTATTTGGGAGCCTGACCATGGAGTAGGATCTTAAAAGTTGGAGCGTTAGATATACAGTCCAAACACTTCACTCCTCAGGGAGAATCTGGGACTTGTGTGTTCCCTCTCAATTGTATGCCACTATGCCAGGGGTGGTGTGTATGGCAAGAGTGTTTCTCAACCCTTCCTACCTATTTCAGGGTGGGTATTTTCTCATTTGCACAATGTGTAGCTGTCACTCAGCTAGTTTCTGAATTTCTCTCAGAGGGATTTGCCCTGTGTGTAGCTGTACATCTGGTGTGTCTCTGGGGGGAAAAGGAGTTCAAAAACCCCCTTGTTGCCATTTTTAATACTGCTAGGGACTAATTACACAAGGCTCATAAGTCTGTCTCTCACCCAGAGAGATTTTTTTTTTTTTTGCTTTCAAAAAAAGCAAAACAATACTCTTTTTTGAAGTGTGTTATACATGTTCCTGCCTTCATAAATAAAGTATTAGGAGTAAAATTTTTATAACAACAAATACATTTAAAGCAAGATGCTGAACTACTGAAATAAAAACGATTAAGAAAAAAACTATATTTCTGTTTTTGTGCCAGTGCCATACTGTTTTGATGACTATAGCTTTGTAGTATAGTCCAAAGTCAGGGAGACTGATTCCTCCAGCTCCATTTTTCTTTCTCAAGATTGCTTAGCTATTCGGGGCCTTCTGTGTTTCCATACAAATTGTAAAACTTTTTGTTCTAATTCTGTGAAAGATGCTATTGGTAATTTGATAGGGATTGCACTGAATCTGTAGATTACTTGGGTATTATAGTCATTTTGACAATATTTATTCTTCTAATCCAAGAACATGGTATACCTCTCTATCTGTTTGTGTCATTTTTGATTTCTTTCATCAGTATCTTATAGTTTTCTGAGTACAGGTCTTTTGCCTCCTTAGGTAGGTTTATCCCTAGGTATTTTATTCTTTTTGATGCAATGGTAAATGGGATTGTTTCCTTAATTTCTCTTTCTGATCTTCAGTTGTTAGTGTATAGAAATGCAAGATATTTCTCTGTATTCATTTTGTATCCTGCAACTTTACCAAATTCATTGATGAGGGCTAGTAATTTTTAGGTAGCATCTTTAGGATTTTCTATGTATACTATCATGTCATCTGCAAACAGTGACAGTTTTACTTCCTCTTTGCTAATTGGGATATAAAGTCCAGAGAACCCATACACCTATAGTCACCTAATCTATGACAAAGGAGGCAATACTATACAATGGAGAAAAGACAGTGTCTTCAATAAGTGGTGCTGGGAAAACTGGACAGCTACATGTAAAAGAATGAAATTGGAACACTCCCTAACACCATACACAAAAATAAACTCAAAATAGATTAAAGACCTAAATGTAAGACTGTACACTATAAAACTGTACACTATAAAACTCCTGGAGAAAAACATAGGCAGAACACTCTCTGACATAAAACACAGCAAGATCTTTTTTGATCCACCTCCTAGAGTAATGAAAATAAAAACAAATGGGACCTAATTAAACTTAAAAGCTTTTGCACAGCAAAGGAAATCATAAACAAAACTAAAAGCCCACGAATGGGAGAAAATATTTGTAAATGAAACAACTAACAAGGGATTAATCTCCAAAATATACAAACAGCTCATGCAGCTCGATACCAAAACAACAAACAACTCAATCAAAAAATGGGCAGAAGATCTAAATAGACATTTCTCCAAAGAAGACATACAGATGGCCAAGAGGCACATGAAAAGATGATCAATATCACTAATTGTTAGAGAAATGCAAATCAAAACTACAATAAGGTATCACCTCACACCAGTCAGAATGGCCATCATCAAAAAATCTGCAAACAATAAATGCTGGAGAGGCTGTGGAGAAAAGGGAACCCTCATGCACCGTTGGTGGGAATGTAAATTGGTATAGCCACTATGGAGAACAGTATGGAGGTTCCGTAAAAAAACTAAAAATAGAGCTACCATATGATCCTGCAATCCCACTCCTGGGCATATATCCAGAGAAAACCATAGTTCGAAAAGATACATGTACCCCAATATTCACTGCCGCACTATTTACAATAGCCAGGACACGGAAGCAACCTAAATGTCCATCAACAGAGGAACGAATAAAGACGACGTGATACATATATACAACGGAATATTAATCAGTCATAAAAAAGAATGAAATAATGCCATTTGCAGCGACATGGATGGACCTAGAGATTGTCATTCTGAGTGAAGTAAGTCAGAGAAAGACAAATATCATACGATATTGCTTATGTGGAATCTAAAAAAAATTGTACAAATGAACCTATACAAAACAGAAACAGAGTCACAGATGTAGAAAACAAACTTACGGTTATCAAGGGGGAAGGGGGGAGGGATAAATTGGGAGATTGAAATTGACACATACACACTACTATATATAAAATAGATAACTAGTAAGGACCTACTGTATAGCACAGGGAACTCTACTCAATACTCTGTAATGGGAATTACCTATATGGGAATAAAATCTAAAAAAGAGTGGATATATATATATATATGTGACTCACTTTGCTGTACAGCAGAAACTAACACAACATTGTAAATCAACTATACTCCAGTTAATATTCACTTAAAAATAAAATTTAAAAGAAAGAAAAAAAAACTCCCAGCCCTCCCTGAACTCACAGCTTAGTTAAGAAAATTAGAAAGTCAAGAAATAATTATGCTGTAATCAGGCCCATTCCTAAGACTTGATGGACCTAAGCAAGGGTACAAATGGAGGCCTGCATACCAGATGTCTAACTATTTAAAAAACTATAAGATAAGCTACAAACAGTTGAATAAAATATTTTTTTTTCCCACCTTGACAAATATACCTTCTTAACCACAGAGACTACCAGGTTCGAATTTAGAATTCCTGGATTCCTCAGAGTTCCAGGTTGGACATTAACGTCATCAAAGAAGCTGCCCTCCAGCCCTAGGCCTGTAACTCTCCTCCCTTCTTTCACTGCCCCACCCTCAGCTCTTTTACTCTGAGGGGCCTAGGGAACATGCGTGTGGACACCTTAACAGAATATGTATTCTATGTTGTCCCTGGGCTGTCCTTAGAATAAGCTTTCCACCCTTATCTAAGCCTCTTGTTTTTCTCCATAGAAAGTTGCTGCTTTACAGAGACAAGCTTAGCAGTGATGGGAGAAAGGCCAGCATTTGGGAGATTAATAAGTCAACCCTTGTCTAAAATGTATTCCTCCCAGCAGGGATTTTACTCCAGTAGAGTCTAATAGATAGTTACTGTAGAGGAACAAAGAAAAGGCTTTCCCTACCCAGTCCTGACTACCAGTCACATTCTAAAAGTTAGCTTCTTTTTCCCCTATGATTGAGATGTCCTAAGTGAAAATATGCCTGGGTACGATTTCTTCAAGGTGTCTCAGCTGTAACCTGAAGGGGAGGCACCAGGGGACAAAGAGCCTGGCCTGGCCTGTACAGGTCTGCAGTGTAGGTGGTGATTTTAAATGCCTTCCAAACAAACAGTAGGTCCCTGAAATACAGCATGATGGAAACATTTCTAACAAAGCTCAGACTTGCATCTGAAGCATTTGTCTCATTAAGATAGCACTCAAATGAAAGGTTCATTTTACTAGGCTGAAAAAAAAAAAAAAGCTTCCAAGCTTCAACCACACTCCCTCCATACCTCAGATCTAGTGGTGCTCACATCAACTACATGGACTATTTTCAGATGCAAAGGCCTAGGGAAAGGACCCTCAGCAGTTTGCTGGATAAGACTGGGGCCACTTGAGTAGAGTTTACGGCACCATATATTCAGAGAATAATTTACAAAGCGGGAGGTTAGGACTTTGCGTAGCACATCCCTTTGACCACATGGACCTCGTCCAACTGGACGAGGGTCAGAGACCTTTAAATCAGGCCCGCTCTTTCCCAGGTCTGTGGGTGGTACTAGCTACAATTATCTTAAAAGAGGTATCCACAAAAGGCTAATGGATCCCTGAATGGAAGTTCTTCTTTGCAGGAGTGAGGAAGTTTTCAGAGGAGAGATGGCATTTGAGCTGGGTCTTACATCATGAGTGGGAGTTTACCATGTAGAGAAAGGAGGGAAGGGCACTCCAGGAAAAGAAACAGCATATGGGAAAACACAGAGTTTGAAAGAGTGGCATATTCAGAGAATGGTGAGAAGTTACTTGTGGCTGAAGCGTAGGGGGCATGTGGGAGATGAGAAGAGATGGCAGAGTCTGTGGAAGAAAGATTGGGGAGGCTTTGATCATGATGAATGTTGTTCTCCCAGAGGCATTGGAGATTATGTAAATGGTAGGATGGCAGACTCTAAAGCATCAATCTTGTGATTTCAGAGAGGACCTCTGGCACCGTGGACAGAACAGAACTGGGGAGACCAACTGATAGGCAGTTACACACAAAAAATAACAAAGCATAAGGCCCTTGTCATCAGCATTGAGAGCCTACACACAAATATTCTTCTCTGTGTCTAACTTATGGTACTGGATAAGGAACATGAAGAAGGAAGAATAAGGTCTCAAAAGCATAGTCACCTCCAAAATAAAGCAGTGGCAATGAGCACAGGGACCCAAAATAAAGAGTTACTTAAGAGGGAGAATTGGGAGAACTTGGCTAACTGGGTAAGGAAGGGAGGGTAAGGCAAAGGAAGGTTTCTAGGTTTAGTAGATTGCAGTGCTGTTAACTGAGGTGAGATGATGAGGAGAGGAACAGTTCTTCTGGATTTGACAAAATTCACTTCATTTCTATGATACTGTCCTACATGGAAGCACAGTCTCAGAACACAGTGTTTCTGGCCACCCGGAAAGACCCCCACCCCCACCCCCAAATTTTGCGGCTTTTCCTTTTTCTCCTTTTTAAAGATTCTCTGTCCTGGTCTTTGTTAAGAGTTTGTCACTTGTCATATATTTGTGTTGTCAAAGCCCCAAAATGGACTGTAAATCAAACCATCCTATATGTTACAATTCTAAGATTAAACAAGGACCGAAAGATGGACTCAGAGGCTCCTCTAGATTAAACATGGAAACTTCAGGGCATCCCTGCTATGATTTCTTAAAAGTTGCTTAAAAGTTCTATCCCAAAGAGCTGAAACTGTCAGATGGGATCTCCAAATAAGAGGTATAATTGCCAAAATCTGCAAAAAAGGCCTTGAGGTAATTTGAACAAGTAAGGGTATTTGGTTGTCTTTAATCCTTCTGTGTACTGGCTTTTCTCTTCCATGAAATGCTTATTTTTTATTCTCCAAATCACAGTAACATTGTTGGAAAATCTTTTATACCAACTCTGTACATGTTTGAAATATAAAGGCAAAAACTTCAACTCAGCCATTTAAATTTCTCCCTCTCATTTCTCCCAATCCCTTTGGATAGTTTTAAGGACTCCAGAAGAAGCATTTACAGCTAGCTTAGTTCCTGAGAGAACAACTGAGAAGACTGACCTAGGAAGAAGGCTGGTGTATTTAGCCAAGGCCTGGAGAGAGCAGATACCAGCCATGCTCTGCGGAGCTCCATAACCCA
Source organism: Monodon monoceros (assembly GCF_005190385.1). NCBI lineage: Eukaryota > Metazoa > Chordata > Mammalia > Artiodactyla > Monodontidae > Monodon > Monodon monoceros. Next base: position 72,271,538 of record NW_021703768.1, read on the forward strand.
CACAAGAGGCACAGCTTCACACACTGCAGCCACACCGGAAGGGGCTTTCTCTGACTCTGCTTGAGCTGTTTGCAATGCTTCTCACCCTCCCAACCTGACAATCTGGTACCATTCAGTGATTATTAAATATACAAACAACAATGACAAAAAATCAAATGCAACAAAAAAACAATATTAGCCGGGTAAGGAAGACAGCAATAAGTGATATAGATACATTATAACTGCTTTCAGTTTAATAGAAATATTATTTCAGCAACTTGAGTAATACAGATATTTGTGATCGTGATTGCCATATACAAAAACAATGAAGGCTTTTTTTTTTTTTAACATTCTTTCAGGCATCTAATAAAAAGTGAATAGTCTTAAGGAGACTGTTTTAAAGTGTAATTTCTGTCTTCTAACTGTATGAACATATTGAAGATTTTCTCATGACTTTTTTAAAAACTATTTTATTCTTCCATTTTTAGGTTTCTAATTAATTCAAGGGTTTTTTTTTTTTTCCCGATAAAAACATTTTTGAAAGACCTCAATTATTTGCTCTTCCTAAATGTTTTCCATTGCAAGGATTAGAGGTGATAAATCACATTCAGTTTATCTCCTACGGTTTCTTCTAGCACATTGTCAACTCCCCTCTCACCCTCATGGGCACACCCCCTGCATAGTAACTGCATATGGGACAGTGTAAAGGCTGTGGGATAAGTGACACTATTAGCACAGTGTGGTGGCTTTGATGTGTAGCTCTCGGCAGGGTTGCCAGAAGAGTGACAGACTCCTGCTCTAATGCAAAGCCTATTTCTCATTTACTCAGTTCACTTCTAATAATCTTATATTACCATTAGTGGCAGAAAGCAGACAGGCATCATGGCTGAAAAATCTCACATCCTTGGGATTAGTTTATTGAGTGCCAGCTTTTTGTATGTAATAAGCCCTTTATTAAAAATAAAAATAATGAAAAATATTTTTATAAAGAAAAATATCCAAATGTATAATAAGTATCAAAATGAGGTCAGTTCTTTTTATTTTAATTTAAATAAAAAGAATATTATATCCCACACCGCCCCACACAGCGAGGCATGGGGGTGTGGACACAATTTTTCTGCACAATTTTCTAAGGCAAAAGCCACCCTAAGTCTCCCTGCATGTGCCAGTGTTCCAAGAATTTAGTTGTGCCATTGTCTAAGCCTTGACCAAAACGCTGTTCCCAAACAGGAACAAAAAAACTTAATGAATAATTTTGTATCTAAAAATAAAACCATATTAATAGTTGAAAATTGGGGGAAAGAAAAAAGCATCAAAGGCACCCAAGAAAACAGAATGGATTGCACTGTGTGTGTGAAGGAGGAGTTAACCAATGAGCAGTTAACCAGTAGGTTTAAAGCAGAAGCCAGGCTACCTATAAATGTGGGAACGTTTTTAAGTGTGAGGAAGCTGTTAAAGGGGATTTAAAAGAACAAAAAGTACCATTTGTTCCCCTAATTAACTTTGAAGAGTCTAATTAAGGGCAACATAAAAGCCTAAGAAATGCTGGTTATTAGGCATGTGCTTTAACTTGATCAGTGAGATGGTGTTCTTGTAAACAAAGATGCTAATTTCACCCAGCCCAGAATAAACCTCTCTGCAAATATCTCACAGCATAATCATGCAGTACCTTGGGAGCAGAATCCCTATCTAGTGCAGCCTGCCTCTAGAGGTTCTTAATTCTAGACATTAATGGCACTCAATTTAAAGATGCAATCGAAGATAAAGAACATTCTGACAATTTGGTCTGAACACAGCCACTCCCCAAAGGAGTCTTCTGTATGTTAGTTATATTATAACTTGCCTGAGCCGCTCTAAGAATTGACCATTTTGATCATAAAAAGGTTGAACTTTATCTCTAAGATGGAGACAAGCAAGATAAAGTTAAAGAGCATTTATATCTGATTAAAACAATACATTAGTATTATTCAAGGTTAGGTTAGGCTTTGCTTTGCTTCAAGACTATGTTTAAATTTTAGTTTTCAACACAAATAGATTTAGGGAAAAAAAGACAGCATTTCTTTTTAGAAAAGGAATCTGCCAGTAATATAAAAGTTATTACAATATTAGAATGATGGGATTATACAATTGGGTTTTTATCTAGTTTTCCTTTAGTTGCTCTAAGGAGCTGCTCTATGAGGGAGTGAACCCTCATCCCAGAGTTATAAACTGTGACTTCTGGGAACTTGTTTTATGTTTTGATTCAGTGAAGATCAGTGTCTTAAGTTGGGGAAATTCAGATGACGGTATTTTCTAGGAATGCTTCACAGGGATGCTATAATGAGACCATTTTAAAGAGCTTTGCATTTTTTTGTGAAAAGGTATAATATTATGATTTTATTATTGTTAACACCAATAATAGGAGTCATTTTATTATTGTTAACACCAATAACAGGAGTGTGTGAGGTAGACAATTGTGGCTTAATGATATAATCACACCAAATGGGATTTCCAATCCTATTTAGTGTTTTGAATTAGCCATAGCCTGCAGGAGCTAGGGCAGCCTTGCAATTGGCATGCTATTAAAACTAACCCTAAAGCTTGCAGGTAGGGAAAAGAGTGGCTTCTGTGATGCTTTGAGACTTTGGTTCTAACATCAGCACTCAAAAGGACAGCTTTCAAAAAAGGGCAGTGTCTAACAGCCTTGAGATGAAGGATTATAGATTATAAACTGAATGAGTTTTAAAAATATATTTTGGCATACAGATACTTCTAAGGATTTTCTCCAGCTAGACTCTCAATAGCTTACTGCCTGTACTTAACCTGGCAGAACTTGTATGGATGGCTACTTTGCTGAGGGCCTCCTGTCCCTGGAAAACCAACTGAATGTAGACATTACAGACCACAAAAATGACATACACTAGAGTCAAACTGGAAGAGTTACACAAAATTAAGCACCCTAGACTTGGTAACAGAGTGACCTAAACTTTAAGTCTGCAAGTAAAACTCTTAGTTGCCTTGTGCAACAATATAAACCAGTATGTACAGAGTATCTACTGTGTACAAAACACTGCACTTTTATTTTAAGGATAGCAAAAAGAGGGTAGAAAACAAACATAAGAAGCAAGAGAATATGCAGAAGACAGAATCACTAAATCACTTTCTTTAAGCCCAGATCTTTTAATCTAGCCTTGAAATTAATATTTAGTAATTACTGAGTCCATGAAAATTATATTACACTGTTCCAAACTGTAATTATCCTGCCTGAGAGTACACATATGGCTTCCCACCCAGCCGTTCCCATCCCTTTCTACTGTAGCTCTTCCATCACTTAGGTAAGAGAATGCCATCATCTTCCAGGAGCAAATACAGAAACATATGTTACCCACACCAAATCCTCTGGCAAAAAATAAACAAGAATGAAGGGCAGAATCCATTTAAATCTATTACCAAATATATTTAAGCGCTACCTGAGGTTTTATAAGCCTTGATCATATCATTCCTAACTACTTTTATCATATCCCTAATCAATTAGTGATAGGAATTACCCCCAATAAAGGCAATGGAGACAAGAATCATTTTTCTTGTGAAAAGAGATTAGAACATAAACACTGTGTAGATATTTGATTACAGTATTCCTCTCTGATATGACCAAGGTTATTCCATGGTATTTTTCTGCTACATTGGACTGTGTGACTTTAATATGCCAATAGGACCTGATGTGTCTTTACCTGCCGCAAGAGACTAATTTAGTGCTAATTGCTTAGTACTGTCATCAAACAGTCAGTGTTGTCTGCAACACCGCACTACCTGTGTGAAGCTTTGGGTAGGAATGCTTCGTGTGCACATGTATCTGTTTATTAGCCTTTTATTTATATTCTTTACTTTTCATCTTAGCTAGATTAAAATCAAAAACAAAAATGAATTGTTACTGAGGGCACAGTAAGTATTGCCCTATAAGTAATGTATGGATAATTTTTCATCACTTTCCAGATTTAAAAGTTTACAGAAGAAATAAAGAAAAGTATTCAAAAGACTGAGAACTACCTAGGTCTGTATGCTGAACCTCTTTTTTAATATAGTGCATACCTATTTACACATTTTCTCCAAACTTACACCCTTACAACCAGAGTACTTCTGGTAAGGGATAAAGCAGTTCCCTGGCCATCTCCTCCTCAAAGTTTAGACGATAAATAAGAGAACTTGTAGCAAAATTGACCATTCTTCTCCCTACCGAAACGAGATCAGGCATTATTTTAAAAACTTATATAAAGCCAAACTATTGCTTCCTCTCAGTTGTTTCTCTGGGAATTTAGAAGCTTGCTTCTTGTGGTTACCTCAAGCAGCTTTGGACTTAGTCCCGACAGGAAAAGAGGAAATCTTTCTCAAATCCCATTAAGCCTTTTTCTGCAAAGTTGCATTTCTTACAGGTGTGTTTTGAAGGGGTACATAACAGAACTACACATCTGTGTTGAAAGGCCCTGAATATTCCTTCCCTCCAAAGAAATATTTCCTAGTAGTATATCCAGATGAACCGTGGGAACCAAATTTTAACCTTCCGAGTCCAATACCAGAGACATGTCAATCCACATCCACCCTGCCTGATACTTGGATAATGAAATGCTCCATCCAGATGTTCTAACACCTTTGGCACAATGTATGTCTACAAAAATAATTCAGCAAGATACAGCAGGGATCAAAGATTTGGGATGGAGTTACACACCCACATTCAGAAGTAGCAGCTTGTTTCCTGTCATAGGTGGAAGGGGACTCACTAGTGAGAACACTGTCTACCAAACCTGACATTAGAGACCTACTTTTTATGCAGCACACACTTCAAGGTATTTAGGTGCATGAAGCAATGGATCTGTACTGATAAATTCACACTCTTTTCCAGTCTCCTGGTGTGAACCCGTCACATCCCTACAGGATGAGTAACAGAGGGTTGGAGTCTATTTGCAGACACGGGGCATGGAGGAGGTAATTCAGTCTCAGGGATACAGGCTTGGAGTCATTGAGAAAATGTTCTTCTAATCCACTGAGCTAACCATTTGAACAAGGGAAAGAGAGGTACTAGAATAATGTGGGTGGGCCAACATAAATTTTGTGTAAGAATTGTTATATTTCAACCATTTAAATTGATACATCCCTGAGAAACAGTTTTCAAAAGCATGCTGCAGGTGAGTCTATATTGCACAAATGAAAAAAAAAAAAGGAAGGTGCTAATGTGCAAATTTACATGCCATCTCCTAAAAGTTATTCATTATTAGCATTGTGAAATACCTGAAAAACATTTGTGATTTCTGTGTGACTTGTTTTATTTTTTAACAAAAATTCTGCGTTGGTGTTAAACAGATTTTCAACCCTCAACAAACCAGATGGCTAATCCAAAATTATTACATGAAGTATGAACAGGAAACCAAGAACTGTACTCTGCAAAAAGATAATGAGAATTTTTCAGCGTTTACGTTTTTACCAAATAAGTTGTATTTCTATTTCATTGGTATTGACTTTGGAATTGTAACAAATAGTCCCAGTAATAATTACCAAACGTCTATATTTAGGGAAAACTAGCACACGTGTATCATAAATAATAGCACAAATTGATATTTCTGAATTGCTGTCTTTCTAGATATAGACATTTGGTAATTATCGCCAGAGTTGGCATGTAAGGAGGTGTTTAGACAATTTTTTAAATGCATATTGCTTACTCAGACCATGCACTAATGATATTCTGCAATGAAAATCATATTTAGGTATGTTACAATAAGGTGAGATCTTGACGTAGTAGATAATAAAGGAAAAGTATACCTTGCGGCTTAGTAAGCACAATCACTTCACTCTGGGGCCACCAAAACAGCTCTGTCTGGGACTGATAAATCACTTGCTAATCTAACACTGGTCCCAAGGTGGAATAACTTTGACCTTAAAACTAAAATGTTTACGGCCCAAATATTATTTTTGTACTTTGGCACAAAGAAGTTCATTAATTCTGCATCACTTGACTGTCTCCTGCAGCTTTTAGTTCTGACTTATTGCCTGATTGGCAAAGAGTAACTTCCAACAGAGAAAGGCTTAGCACAACTTAGCCAGAAAGGGCTTGCTTCTGGCTCCTCACCTGGCAGAACTGATGTCTATAGAAGGAAGTCTCTTTTTCTGCTCAGGTAATATGCAGGGTATATTCAGATAGCAAACGCGGGCAGCAGATGGAAGACTTGCTTGATTCTGTCCACTACAGTGTCTGGCCAACTCTTGGCAAATATTATTTTCAGAGCACAGTGAGACATGTGAAACACCATCAGCTATTACCAGGTGACACCAACAACAGTGATGGAAGCTGTGACTTGGGCAATGGGAGGACCAATTGGCTGGCAGTAATGTGAAGCTACTAAACTAAACCTATCTTGTTCATTGCCACTGTGAGAAGATGATGCAGCTCAGTGGGCTGCTAATGAGAAGCAAAAGAAGAAAATAAAGGCAATGCCAAGAGGCATAAGAAAAGGAAGGAAGATAATTAAGACAGAGCATTTAAGCTTCAAGTAAAATCTAAATTCTGTAGTATTAAGACTAAGGATGCAGGCCAGTTTGGACTGACTAATAATAAGAATTTAACAAATATGCTTGAGATGCTTAGGCAAGAACAACAACAGCACAGCACAGCAAAATAGATGGAATGGAAAAACAAAAACAACATGCATAAAAATGCAGTTAATATCACACAATTGAACAAAATATCAAAACAATCTCTGCTAGGATAAGTTAGTATGATAAGGTATTTGCTGGTTCTTGGAAGGGTTCTAAGAATTGGAAAAAATATTTTTAGATTAAATATTTTCAATAATCTATTAATTCAGCCTATATGATGAAATGTACATATTATACAATTAAATATTGGTTCTCTTCCTTCTCACACATCAACCCTCAGGGCCACTGATCTGATCATTTCTTTCACATCTTTTTTTTGTTGCTGTAGTTGTTAACAAGTAATCCTTCACGAGACCTAGTATAATCTCTCATTCTGGCAGAGACCATTAGAGCTCACCTATTACTCCACATGCACCCTTGCAATTTTTTTCATGTGCCAACCTGGCTAGCTACTTCAATCAAATACTAAGCTAGTTGTTGCTGTGAAGGAAGTTTGCACATGTAATTAAAAGGCCACAGTCAGCTGACTTTAAGTAAGGGAGGTAATCCTGGATAATTTGGGTGGGCCTGATTCAATCAGTTGAAAGGCCTTAAAAACAGAGCTGTAGCTTCCCTGAGACAGAAAAGAAAGTCCTGCTCTGTAGAGCAGCCTCAGCCTGTGCCTGTAAGCTCCAGCCTGCTCATGGTCTCTGCTTCCTGGGGGCCTCCTTTAGATTTCAGACTTGCCCTGGCAGCCCCAATAATTTCATAAACCAGTTCCTTGTAATCAATCTCTTAACATGTATATCTCCTACTGGTTCTGCTTCTCTAGTTGAATCCTGACAGATGCATCCCGCAAAATTTTTCTAACCTCCCTTACAACTGGGTTGAAGCTGTGTGACTGCTTTGGCAAATGCACTATGACTTGAGAATGGATGCATGTCACTTGCAGACTGAGACAGCTAAAACAAAGGCTGGTGTGCCTCCTTTGTCTCTCCTTTTTCTGTGACAATCTTGAAGGCCACATGCTAAGATGGTAAAGCCATAGTCAAAAGCAGACTGTAGCCTAAGTCATACAGTAGATGTGTCTCCTGAACTGCATCAGATTTTATAAGAATGAGAAACAAACCTTCCTTCTATTAAGCCTCAGATGTCTTAACCTCATTTTCAGGGTTTATTTATTATGTTAGTGTAGCCTTCTAGTCCCATTTAATAGATATATTTCTAACTTTCTTTCAGATCCCTATATACAAAGGGTGCTCAGAAACTCACCGGGCACATTTTTGTCATAAATTATGAAGAAGTAACACTAGTATTAGATGATAGGAATTTTCATTGGCAATGATTTACGCTAAAAACAGACAAAACTAGAAAACAATAACTGGATCAAAAGCATGAGCTGTGGGCTTCCCTAGTGGCGCAGTGATTGAGAGTCCGCCTGCCGACGCAGGGGACACGGGTTCGTGCCCCGGTCCGGGAAGATCCCACATGCCGCGGAGCGGCTGGGCCCGTGAGCCGTGGCCGCTGAGCCTGCGCGTCCGGAGCCTGTGCTCCACAACGGGAGATGCCACAACAGTGAGAGGCCCGCGTACCACAAAAAAAAAAAAAAAAAAAAGCGTGAGCTGTAATTACTGCACTGGCTATACCTATTAGCAGAATCTTTGTTATTTTGTAAAATCAATTTTACACTTGTTTGTTCTTAGCTCCACTGCTGCCCACACTTATTAGAATCTGAAGAGTCTCCTATGATCAGAGAGTCCAAGATGTAAATAGCATCACACCACAGGAAGAAGGTGGAAGAAGAAACACCATATTAATGTCCAAGGATAACAAAAGGATCTGACACAACAAACGGGAGGGGTGGTTGCCATATATATACAAACCTTTTCAATTCTTTGGTCTTATTGGGTCCTGACCTAGTAATCTCCTTACTAGATTTTATTTACTGAGATAAGAAAATATAAGAAATGTCTGGGAATGTGTTTTTACTTTAAAAAAACAGCTTTCACATACAATGTAAAGTGAACTACATAAACAATTCATACATATAGACATGTATATGAATGTAGACACACACATACATACACAGAAGAGAGTAAGAATGCTAAAACCTTCACAAGTGAAAAAGGTGATTACTGCTATGAGGGAATAAACAGGTGATTTTAAAATTATTTTCTCTATCTTCTATTTTCTAATTTTTCTAAAATAACAATTTTTTTTAACTGGGGAAATTTTTATAATATAAGCAATAAAGGAATTAATTAAATATGAAACATTAAGATAAGCACTGTAAAAGATGATAGCATTATAAGCCCTAGATCCTTGCATTTATTATAACACTCGCTTTTCAGATGGCTTTTCATTTAAAATTCACAGCATTTGGATTATTAATAACTAACTACCTTTTCCACAGAATTATCAAAAGTATTTTTTAATGAACAGCTAATCTTTCCCTAGCAACTAAATGATTACTCCATGCAGTAAAATCTAAATGTAAATGCACATTTCTCATTTTAACAAATATCTACTCAGCTTCCTTAGTGGATTTTTTTAATCAAATGGATAGGACTGTTATAATTAACATCATGAAACACTTTTTTATGTCAAAAGATGCTACTAAATGCACAAGCATGATTGAAAACACTTTATTTCTAGTCAATATGAGGATTAAATCCACCTCCAAAATTTGTAAATACTATTAGCTCCCATTACGTCTTGCTTAGCAAAAGTAGAGATCGTCTAGTCCCCACCCAAATGATCACAAGGTCCTGATCTGCAGGGAGTTATTAGCAGGTTTTAATTATTACTCAATTCTGCTACCTCCATCACATTTATCTTATCACTACATTGTTCACTACTAGTTTATTTTTCTTGGCAATATTCTTAATTTCCCAATTTTCTTCTATTTGTTCTAATTACGTCATGGAAATCATTTCTATCCTACATATACATGTTATTACCTTTCATGTACCATATTTGTCAATAACTGATCTTGGCTTTTCTCTATTTTAAAATCCTTACCAATTATGACGGTTATAAAGATTTATCTTCATGCATGCAGAATGGAAATGAATGAATGAACAAATGAACAGATGAATGAATAAATAACTATTAACCTATGTCAGAGACCAGCTGACAGAATTAAGTGTGGTTTTCAACTTGTAAAGATTTAGAAGTATTCAGTTTCAGAAGCCAAGGGGCAAAGAAATATCAAAGTGCTTCTGGTCCATTTGAAGTTTAAATGTCCCTGCAAGTTGAAAAGAAAAGGAGGAACCACTTGTCAATTACTCTCTGAAATGTTTTCCTCTGACTTATGCCTAAATTTGTTGATTCTTTCCTTCTTTCCTTTAACCCTTAATTGTACATCAACCCCCAAATGTTACTTATTCTCTGTCACAGTATCAGTCTAAAGACCAAATATAGTTCTGACCAACCTGTTTTACCAAGATGTTCCATGTTTTTGAGGCATTTTATAGACTAGCTTTTGGGTTTGTTTATCTAGAAAAACTCCTTAATGTTTTTCAAAAGGTAAGTAAACAAGAACAATGATACCTTTTTCTTAATGAGCAGAAGGTATCAAGAGTGTCCCTAAGGCTGTGGTGAATAAAAGAGCAGTTGAGGTGAGGGCGAGGGGGCTGTCTCCTTCTAAGGTATCATTGTGGTTTTGCTGAAGAAGTCCAGGAAAATAAAAGCTTTCTGTATCTTAATAAATGTAGTCATGTCATCTCTACCATAAACATGTATACAGCCCTGCCACTAGAGAAAAACTGCAGAATTAATGATTTTGAGGTGCCTATCTACTCATCGAGACCCCAAGACTTGACCACTATGCCCACACCCCCATAAGTGCTTTTTGAAATTAGAAAGCCGCATATATTCCCAACAGTATATACAACATGTGTACAGCAGTACAGCAAAAACAGCCCCATGACATTTTCAGTGAACACTTTCCCAAAATACCAATTGACTGTTTGCTGTTCCAAGACCTGTTTAGCTAGAGACATAAATATAAACATACAAATAAAACACAGAGAGTAGCTTCTTAGCTAAGGAGAGACAGAGAAATCATGTTCACCGCGTGTGGTTGGAACAATGTAGCCAACATTTACTTAAATTCTAAAATAATTATCTGGTCATAGAGTATAGAAGTTTCTTCACTCTGATTTCTTGGTCCCACAATACTTAGAGTTACTTCAGGCATTACTGATGATCATGGAGTAAAATGAAAAGTTTTACATGATGAAGGAATTAAATAATAATGATAAGAGCCAGATTATGAATCAAGTTATTGGCTTAAAGAGAACAGTCTCTCCTACAATGGGTTTTACAGAATAAAAGAGGAACTATTTCAGATGCCAAGGTTAGCACAGATATGCACACAGAGTAAGTCTGCCTGTTCATCTTGAACTATGCTTAAAATGTACAAATAAAATAAAAAGATTCATTATCATTAATTAGCTAGTACATAATAAAACCCAACGACAACTTTTTACAGTTCAGCATCAACCTTCCACACTACAGCTGAGTATTTTTCGTCTTTCTGAAGTGCCACAGCTGTTTCTGATTCTCTCGCTATTGTTCTAATTTAAAGACCAAGAAGTTTGTTTTCATTTGACATTGGATTAGATTTTCCAACTATTTGCTAGAAACTACACTCTTAATTTCTGCTGTTACATGTTCTTCTGTTTGAGTACCATTAAAAAGCCATTAGTTACTGTTTTATCTTTATTATCATCGTTATTACTTTCATCATCAAATTTCACAACACAAAAGTTTTATCACAAATTGCCAATCATGATATTCCTAAATGAATCAAGTATTTCAAGAACATGAAGCCCAAAAAGATCTTGATAGTAACATAAGATCCTTGTGCATGGAAGAGTTCCATTCTCATGATCATCCTTAATATTCCATATTTGGATTAAGCAATATCCTTCCATGAAAAAATAAAGTTCTCCTAAATTAAATTACTTTTTCTAATCTTAACATAAATTTTATACCACATAAATAAAAATTACATTAGTGGTAGAGGTCATTTCTATTGGGAAACTTGAAATATGTAATTATGTTTCATAATTTCTATAAATTTTCTAGAGAATAAAATATTAGTTGCAAATGTCATCTGATAGTTTGGACTGGCTTCTGTTAGATCTGTTAAGCTGCATACATGTGTTCATATGTATGAGAAAATACAGCCAATCTCAGGCAAAAGAAACAAATCAGGTTTGGACTTTTATCATAACCTGTTGATGAACTACTAGCAATCTGTCATGTTCTGGGTCACATTACTACAGAAAATGGAGCGTCACCTCCCAGAGTGCCCCTCTGAGAACCTCAAGTTCATGGGAATGAACAGTGGAAGGGACCTCTGAACTCTTTCCCACAGCCAAATGACAGCTGTGATTCTTTGGCCTCAGCTTGCCTTCTTAAGCTGATTCGGCACGAAATTTATGGTGCCTGCTCCACAGTGTCCCATGCCAGCTCTGGACATTTATTATTCTGACCAATTATTGAAGGATATATGTTTTTTCTATCATCCAGTTTGATCAAAATCCCAGCCTCTAAGATAGGAGGAATAAGCCACAGCTGAGGAATGAGGTAGGAGTATATTCAGATATGCTGCCAAAACTTGTTCCCTGAATCTTAAGTGCAAACAAGCATATTTTAATACTCTTTTTAAAAAGCCAAGTCGGGGCTTCATTTTATCAGCAAGTTTCTCACATCAGAAAGATGTGCAGGAGGAAAAAAAAAAAAGACATCAAAGGGGCAGACGAAGAGCTCAAACTTTTTTACATGAATGTTGGGTTGCAGTCTTTTCAAGCTTCTACTTATGAGCAGGGGAGCCTTTGGTAGATTTCCTAACCTCACTGAGCCTCAGCTTTCTCATCTGCAAAATGAAAATAATGTACAACTTACAGAATTTTGTGAAATTCAAATGAAATAATAGATGTTAAACATCTGACACAGAAAGGATTCAGTAAATATTACTTCTTATTAATATGGTGTTACTAAGAAAAGAATTATATTTGTTTTTATTTAGTATTATTTTTATTATCAGTTTTGTAGGATTTTTTGAAAACTATGAAAACAAATGTCTTCATGAATTTCATTGCTATAACCCAAAAGATGAAAATTTACTCATTATAGAAGCATTAATTCAACAAATACTGAGTATCTGCTTTGTGCCAGGCACTGTTCATGGCAATGGATATTCAGTAGTGAAAAGGCAAAGTCCTTGTTATTGTGAAGCTTACAGTATTTGGGGAGGTAGACAGTAACTTATATGTAACAAGAGATTGTATAAGGATTAAAGAGGAAAGAAAACAGTGAAATGAAATGACAGAGGCTGACATTGGGAGAAGAAGTTCGGGTGGAGCCCTTTGGATTGGGCTTTAGACAGGTGGGCATGAAACAATCTCTAAGGAGAGGTATTTAAAGTGAATCACAAATGATGAGAGAAGGAGCCAGCCACATGAAGAGCACAAAACATCTGGGCAAGAAAAGGGATTGCTGTCAAACATCATAAAGACCTCAGTGTGTTAGAGGAACCTGAGTAGGAAACATAGGAAAGAGATAGGTGATGCAGGACTTGCAAGGCTGTGGGAGGAGCTGGTTTTATCTTAGAAATAATGGGAGTTCATTGGATGGGAAATACTCTGACTTGTCTTTGAAGAAATTTAAATAAGAGAACTGTAAGAAAAATAACAGGGATACTTGTTAGAAAGCTTCTTCCGGTCCTGGAGAGAGATGACAGAGGCTTGGACCAGGGTGGTGGTAACAGAAATGAAGAGAAGTAGTCATATTTAAATATCCTTTGTAGATAGAATCAAAAGGACCTGCCAGTATATCATGTATGAGCATTAAGGAAAAGGCAAGAACCAAAGATGGCAAACAGTGGTGCTATTTCCTGACATGGGAAAGAAAGAAGAAAATTATTCAACTGAAATGTGGGAGTGGGGAATCAGGAGTTCTCTTTTGGACATGTTATGTTTATGAGAACCATTGAACACGCATGGGGTTTAGTCAGGGCTGAACTCATGTAGATCTTCAGGCTGTCATCATACTGATACCTGAGGAGTCAGTCTTAATTTAGCCAAAAATGCCCTGCAAGGACCTGATGTAACAGCAACAAGCCTCCCCTACATGAAATTCCCTAAGTTAGAGGGGCAAATATATTTGCAGGGGAAAAAAGTCTGCCTCCTATGTGTCAGGGAAAGAGAACTCTGGCTGATGGAAATTTCTTTATAATCACATAGCCAGAGCCATGTTCATCACTTATTTAGGCCTGACCTGTGGATTACAGAATCAGTAAAGCGAGGTATGGGACATGGGAGATTTGAGTAGAGGACAAATCAATCAGAAATCTTAAGCACCCAGAGGACACTGTTCAGTGTTTATGTGGAAGGTAATTCTGGAGATGGCATCCAGGATAACTAGCTAGGGTGAAACATATCAACGTCAGATTTAAAAGATAAATTTCTTCTTCAGGGACTTCCTTTGAAATAGTAATATGTACAGTCAACACTAAGTTTTGAAATCTGGTGTCTCCAAACAATTATGCTAGATATTAATTTTAAACCCCTCCATCTTACATTTATAAAATAACCAACAATCAACCATACCTGGACTTACATTGAGCTTTGTACTTGTTCTCTTCACTCTTTTCCTCAAATAAATATGCTAATTAAATGTAAAATGAAAAAAAAATGCAGTTAAGAAGGAGAAAAGACAGTACAGTCAATATATTTCATGTTTCAGGATAACAAGGCTTTGCAAATTCTCAGAATTGAGTGGGGTATTATCAGACTAGGATTACTTCTGAGTATCATTTAATATAAGTCAGAGTTGCTGTTCATAGAATGTGGAAAGTATACCTTGAACAACTCCCTACTCTCTTTCCAGAGGATAATGCTTCATAAGAAAGGTGGAAAATGTGTATGTGTGTGTGTGTGTGTGTGTGTGTGTGTGTGTGTATGTGTATAAAAGAGAAAAATAAGGAGGGAGGGAAAGAGGCAGAGAGAGAGGGAGGAGACATTTTGTGACATCCAAAATGATTTAATTCTAGCATGGAATTATAGTAATTGATCTTTGGAACCCTGGTGATCCTTGAGGTTGGCGTTATGACTCAGTGTGAAATCTTCTGCAGTACGGGGTGGTTGAGCACTGTTGTCCTGCAGCTGAGCCAGCAGAGTTACACACTTTTGGTCTTTCCATCTGAGCTGCTACACAGAGAGCAGGTTTTGGAGCAGGTTCTTAGAGCATGAAGCCATTATGACTGAAGCTTGATGCTCCAAGCACAGACACATTCTCACTTCCACAAATGTTTAAGTAAAAAGAGAATGTGCTGAAGGAGGAAATTATTGTCTTTTTGTTTCCTTCCTTTCATTTTCTTTTCCTGCAAAAGCACACCTCGTATGGTGTTTTGACTTACAGAAAATGAAAAACAAAGATGAATTCTGAAACTGTTAATTGGGTAAAAGCCTGGGTTTTCAAAGAAATTAAAAGAGTTCTTTCCTTAGCATGGAAAAACTTTTGAAGAGAAAGTATCAACCCTTTTCCATAGAATCTTTCTTCCTAATAGAACAGATATTTGGACAAGATTCATCAAAATATATCTGTCAAAAAAACCTGCCATAGCAAGCTGATTTTTTCATGTTTCTATAGGATCATATTTAAAGTTAGTATAATTTCTAATGCAGGAACATTTTTTCATGAAACAGTAGACTGTCATTTAAGCAAAAGACATTGATTTCAGATAATGATAATTGGAATTAATGTAGTTAATATTAAAGAAATAAGATCTGCATTTCTCCTAGGCCAAGAAAAAGAGAATAGAGTGGTAAGACCAAATACATTGAAAACATTTCCCCATGGTTAACTACTGCCAGAAATCAAAGGTAAAAAAAATCTTATCTCTGGATTTTTCCAGAGCTTTCTCACCATAGCTCTGAATGTGGCAACCCAACCATGAAAATAAGAAGACTCCTACTCTAAAATATTACTCCTGACAATTTCTTGTGGAATTATCATCTATATAGACAAAGTACATACTGAATAAATATTTGGCATCTACTTAATGGCATACTGTATCCCTCAATTTTTTGGTGTCAGCAATTAGCATTGAAGACTTTTGTGCATGAAGCACATTGCTTATTGCCCACTCTACAGGGGTAAGAGACAAAGTGTATATGCATCATTGGTTTCTGAAATAATAACCCCATAGGGCACATAACTACAGTTGGTGTCTTTGGGGAGTAGCTAACATTATTTTTAAAAAATTATTCGGGCTTTCCTGGTGGCGCAGTGGTTGAGAGTCTGCCTGCCGATGCAGGGGACACGGGTTCGTGCCCCAGTCCGGGAAGATCCCACATGCCACGGAGCGGCTGGGCCCGTGAGCCATGGCCGCTGAGCCTGTGCATCCAGAGCCTGTGCATCCAGAGCCTGTGCTCCGCAACCGGAGAGGCCACAACAGTGAGAGGCCCGCGTACCGCAAAAAAAAAAAAAAAAAAAAAATTACTCAATGTGTGTCTGCATTTTGATTGCTGTAAAAAGGAGAAAACAGGGCTTCCCTGGTGGCACAGTGGTTGAGAGTCCGCCTGCCGATGCAGGGGACACAGGTTCGTGCCCCAGTCCGGGAAAATCCCACATGCCGCGAGGCGGCTGGGCCCATGAGCCATGGCCGCTGAGCCTGCGCGTCCGGAGCCTGTGCTCCGCAACGGGAGATGCCACAACAGTGAGAGGCCCGCATACCGCAAAAAAAACCCCAAAAAAACAAAACAAAAAAAAAAGGAGAAAACAATGTGAGGCCTGCAAGTGTGATGTTTATTTTTCAAAGCTACAGGAATAAGAAGATTGTTAATTATCATTTACCGACAAATGAGAAAATAACCTAAATCAAACTTCAAAATGGGTAGCAGCCAATATTCTGTAATAGCCTAAATGGAAAAAGAATTTGAAAAAGAACAGATACATGTATATGTATAACTGAAACACTTTGCTATACACCTGCAACTAACACAACATTGTTAATCAACTATGCTCCAATATAAAATAATTAAAAATTAAAAAAAAAAACGGGTAGCAGCATCTTGATGAAGAGTATAAATCAAAATGCTCTTATTTATTGGCGAGTTATAACTATCCCAGGGATTGTGGAATAAAACACTCTTCATCTCTGCTTCCACCATTCAAATGCTTCCTCTGCTTTGTTAGCCCTTCGGGAAATCACAGTTCTCTCTTAAGTTGCACTTTCTGCCTCAGCCAAGCAAACTTATTATGCGATTACACTGCCATTTAAACCAGTATAACTGTAGTAATATGTGCAGTAGGGGCTACTCAGCAACAATGCCCCCCGTCCAGGGAGGCTTTGTGGAATCTGGGCACTATAATGCTGAGGAAGAAGATGCTTTCGTCACTAAAGATGGTGAAATCACTTCTACCAACGGCTAGAACTGAGGAAAATATGGGCTTCCTTTTCTTAAGAGACAACAAGTTAATAAATCATCATTGGAAAATTCTGAGGCAGGTTGCTGGATATATGCTAACGAGATGATCCTTTAGCGAAGAAACCAAGGGGGATTTAAAAATCTTGAAACTGAGTAACGCTGCCTCCAGCAAGCCTCTCTCTCAGTGGTCAAAATATGTTTTCACTCTCTTGCTCTCCTCATCTGCTTTTCTCTGGCAAAGTGAGAGGTGAATCACTTTTGTTCTGCTGTGATTATTTTTACCCCTCAAAACATAGCTTAAGGGCTCCATTTTAGGGCATAATTGCACACAGAGCCAACTTCCTCAAAAGGTTAAAAAAAAACCCAACTCAACTTCTCTAGTCCCAGTAAATATCAAGCAGCATATGAGTCAGGTCCGAGTGAAAGCAGAGGAAACATTAACCATTTCTTATATAAAACATACATATTTCATTACTCTCAATCCATCCCACCCCATTCTTGATCTGTACTTCAGGTTTCCTCTATGCAGTTCACACAATACAGTCTCCAGCTTTACAAATAGCTTAATGTCCAAAAGTGTATTTGTAAATCAGTGTTTAAGCTCAGAATGTGTCTTACCGCAAGGGAAGAATATCACATGTGGTGGTTAGCTTTCTAGGCTACACAAGGGTAGGTAATTTCACTTTAATGTATATAAAATAGGGAGCATTATATTTGTGATGAAAATTTTAGAGTTCAACGTTCTTAAAATATTAATAATTATAACAACAAAAACCATGTAAACCGTTGCTTTGTGCTTTTTCAAAGTGGAAAGATATCTAAATTTAAGAGTTAGGTTTTGATACTGCAAAGGACAAAAGTATCATACTCAAACCAATCATACTTCGATAATTTGCAAATTACATCATCAACACATGCACTTATTTTGCATGTGTCTTCTTCATTCATTAAGAGGTTGGACCACATCTTCCAATTATTTTATTTCGATCTCTATACCCACTATAGTTTTTAACTTTCTTTGGGCACAAGATAAGTGAAATTATGGCTCCGAAAAAATAACTGAGTTCTTTGACTACTTTGAAGCTTAACCCTGAGGGTAAGCTTTCCTGGATCTTGCACTGAATCTTATTATACTTGACCAATGAGAATGCTCTACACTGACACATTTATATCACTTTTCTTCAACACCTGCAACAACACAGCACTCCAAAGGTGTCCTCTTCTGAACTCTTTAAATTTGGCAGTGGAGGAAAAAAATACCTACTGGATTGAAAAGATGTTCATGGAGCATAAGAGGAACTATGTTGTCAACAGGTTTCCCTATCTCTGCTCTTTCCTCTAATAGTCCATTTCCACACAAACCACAGGGATTTAGCAAAACATTGTATCACAACTCTGCCCACTCTTGTGTATCCAGTGGCTTCTGATCATACTTAGAGTAAAATCCAAACTCTGTATTATCACCTTCCAGATGCCTTCTGTCCTGGCCCCAGGCACCTCTCTGAACTCAGCTAGCACCACTATTTCCCTCGTCCTCAAGGTCTTCCACATCTCAGCACCACTTTACTTCTTCTGCCTGAAGGGCTCTTCTCCAGATCTCTGTATGGCCAGCTCCTTAACAGCATTTTTCTCCCTATAAAATGTCATTTCTTACCTGACCACCCTTTGTAAAATAGCCCCTGACCTTTCTTCCTCTAATTCCAGTCATCATACTCTGCTTTATTTTTTTTAGGTCACTTATCACTGTCTGAAGTCATATTATTTATCTTACTAATTTCTCTTTATGCCCTCCCCCAAATGTAAATTTCATGAGGGTAGGGACTACTTATATCATAGTTAACATGTGTAGTAAATGAACAAACAGTTATTGATGTTAAAGAGACATCCTTGAGTTTATGTTGCTGTCTGTAATCACTACATTATTATTTACTTATTGCACTACTTTTTTATAATTAAATCATATTGTGATAGAGAAAAAGAAAATCATACCCTTTTCGACAGAAATGCAAAGTTCAAGAGGCAAAAGTTCAAGATACAAAGTCTGAAAGCACTTTAAGCCAATCCTTTCACAAATGAACTGAAAGGAAAGGTTTAAAGGGATGGAGTTTTTTAGTCTACCAAATAGAAACCCAAGAAATTAGTTAATTATCGTATTCACATATATGACGATATTTTTTATCATGAAAATGTCAAGGTTTTATCTGTCTATGAAGGAAAAGACAAAAACATATTTAAATTAAAGCTGGAGATAATTAGAATGAACCTAAGACCCTCCTGGCAACAATAGAATGGACTACTAAAGTGATTTGAAATATAGGGGCCAGAATTCTAACAGGAGAGAGTTGGGAACTTCTACTTTGATGACATGGACATTAACTCATATGAGAAGTGGACATAGTTGGAAATCCCAGATGGCCTCATTTGGCTAAGGAATATGTTGAGCAATATAAGGTTAACACAAAATAATACATGCTTATGTAAAATAGTTCAAACTAATACAAACATAAATATATGCTCCACTCTTTTCTAGTCCTTTGCATGCAACTAATATTCTCTACCTGTCTGTCCAAATAAGCAGCTCACCTTCCAAAGAGAAACTGAGTGCATAATAATTCTGTCCTAGCCGACTTCTCCTTCTCCTTCTGCTCCTCTTACTTGGTTTACTCAGCAGATCCCAGAGGAAGAACAGGAGATCAATGTCCAGTCAGACCTAAAACTGCCAATGGTGGGGCTTCCCTGGTGGCGCAGTGGTTGAGAGTCTGCCTGCTAATGCCGGGGACACAGATTCAAGCCCTGGTCTGGGAGGGTCCCACATGTCGCGGATCAACTAGGCCCGTGAGCCACAACTACTGAGCCTGCGCGTCTGGAGCCTGTGCTCCGCAACAGGAGAGGCCGCGATAGTGAGAGGCCCGCGCACCGCTATGAAGAGTGGGCCCCACTTGCCACAACTAGAGGAAGCCCTCACACAGAAACAAAGACCCAACACAGCAAAAATAATTAATTAATTAATTAAAAACAAAAGTACCAATGCCACCGTGGATGTGAGGATCAGTCAATGCTTTAAAAAAAAAAAAAAAACTACCAATGGTATCAGAGATACTACTCTTATCTATGATTTCAGAAAAACTGTTTTTCTACTCCATCGTTAGCTAATAACAATATTAACTTACAGTTATTGAAAATTTATTATTTGCCAAGCACTTTCCAAAGGGCTTACATGAATTACCTCACTTAAATCTGACAAGTAGTTTAGGAAACCAAGACTCAGAAAGGTGAAACTCATTTGTTCAAGTTGATACAGATAGTAAGGGGCACAGCCAAGTCTAGAGCCCACTTCCTCTGACTACATTGGCTATGTTTCTGAACCATTCTGCAAGAGTAACTTGGAATAGGCTAGAAACAGACAGTAATTCATTATACATTTTCATTTATCAGAGAGCATTAGTATCTTCCTGAGTCCCATGAGAAACAGTTATTCCTTTTTTCCTCCCCAAATCTCTCCTTTGAGAATCCCTTCCCATCTAACATTATCCAAAACTGGCCATGAGCCAGCAAGTATTTTTAAGTCAATCCATTTAAAAATTGGAGAGACTGAGACACAAAACAATTCCAAGAGTGTGAAGAGAAGAAATGTCCACGGTCTCCAGCTCTGTTTTCAGTAGCCCCACATTGTGCTCTCTCTGAGATGCCCCACTGGGATTACAGTCAAACGAAGTCTATTCCCATGCACACACAGGGAATAAAGGACAGGTTATTCTGTGTAGAGACATAAACGCCACCTTAGCTGGTGTTTCTTGAGGGGAGTATGGCAGGATAAAACAATTTTTTTAAATGTACATAATGTTTGCTCTAATAATTCTGCTAATGAATTCGCAAAGGACATACTCGTAAATACACACAAAATTTAGTTACAAAGTTGTTCATTGCAGTATTTTTTTTATAGTATTAAAAATAAATGAAAAAAAACCTACAAATCCTCACGCAGTGGACTGGTTAAACCAATCATGGAACGTCAATACAAGGGCATTAACATAATGTCTGAAAATAATTGTTAATTTCATTTAAAAAAGTGCTCACAATATATTAAGTGAATAAGCAGTAAGTTAACAATATGCACATAATGGGGTCATTTTTGCAAAATAATATTAAGATGTGTATAAGCACAAATAAAAAAGAGAAAGTCATGCATCAAAAAGTTAATAACAGGGGCTTCCCTGGGGGCACAGTGGTTGAGGGTCCGCCTGCCGATGCAGGGGACACGGGTTCGTGCCCCGGTCCGGGAAGATCCCACATGCCGCGGAGCAGCTGGGCCTGTGAGCCATGGCCACTGAGCCCGCGCGTCCGGAGCCTGTGCTCCGCAACGGGAGAAGCCACAGCAGTGAGAGGCCCGCGTACCGCAAAAAAAAAAAAAGTTAGTAACAGTTATCACTACATGATGGGTTTGTATATTAATTTTTGCATATATATGCTTTCTAAAAATCATATGCATTACTCTTCTTATGAGAAAATTGAAAGAAAGGGAAAAACAGGGTACCATAATGTCCTTTCGTGAAGAGTGTGAACACCTCCTGCTTTCCAACAAGATTAATGTTTGCTTCAAATTGTTTTAATGAAAATGTATGCCTAGGACTTTGGCACTTGTTCAGAAGTAAAGGAATTTATTATGAGTTTAAAATCCTAGAAATCTCTTATTTTCATCTCTTCATGGAATTTGGGAAGAAATGCAACATTTAGTATTTATAGACAAAGCCTGAGCAACACTTCTGTGGCAGAGAACGGGCAGAAGAAGATAACCAAGGTGCTCAGGAAGAAAATCACTGAATACTTGTTAGTGATTTGGAAAACAGCCAGAAATTAATTGAAAATGAAATATAATGAGAAGCACCAGCCATGCAGAATATCAAATAAAAGCTATATAATAGAATACAGAAATTGGGAGACTTTCAAGATGGCAGAGGAGTAAGACGTGGAGATCACCTTCCTCCTCACAAATACATCAGAAATACATCTACATGTGGAACAACTCCTACAGAACGCCTACTGAACGCTGGCAGAAGACCTCAGGCTTCCCGAAAGGCAAGAAACTCCCCATGTACCTGGGTAGGGCAAAAGAAAAAAGGAAAAACAGAGACAAAAGAATAGAGACACGACCTGCACCTTGGGGAGGGAGCTGTGAAGGAGGAAAAGTTTCCACACACTAGGAAGCCCCTTCAACTAGCGGGGACAGGACAGGACTGGAGGGGGTGAGTTGGGGTGGGGGGAAGCTTCAGAGCGACAGAGGAAAACGCAGCAATAGGGGTGCAGAGGGCAAAGTGGAGAGATTTGCGCACAGAGGATCAGTACCAACCAGCACTCAAAAGCCCGAGAGGCTTGTCTGCTCACCCGCCGGGGCAGGAGGGGGCTAGGAGCTGAGGCTCCTGCTTTGGAGGTCAGACCCCAGGGAGAGGACTGCAGTTGACTGCATGAACACAGCCTGAAGGGGGCTAGTGTGCCACAGCTAGCCGGGAGGGGGTCCAGGAAAAAGTCTGGACCTGCCTAAGAGGCAAGAGGCCATTGTTTCCAGGTGCACGAGGAGAGCGGATTCAGAGCACCGCCTAAACGAGCTCCAGAGACAGGCGCGAGCCACGGACACCAGAGATGGGCATGAAACGCTAAGGCTACTACTGCAGCCACCAAGAAGCCTGTGTGCGAGCACAGGTCACTCTCCACACCGCCCCTCCTGGGAGCCTGTGCAGCCCACCACTGCCAGGGTCCCGTGATCCAGGGTCAACTTCCCCGGGAGAACACACGGCGCACCTCAGGCTGGTGCACCGTCACGCCAGCCTCTGCTGCTGCAGGCTCACCCCGCACTTCATACCACTCCCTCCCCCAGGCCTGAGTGAGCCAGAGCCTTGGAATCAGCTGCTCCTTTAACCCCGTCCTGTCTGAGCAGGAACGGACACCCTCAGGCGACCTACATGCAGAGGCGGGGCCAAAATCCAAAGCTGAACCCCAGGAGCTGTGCGAACAAAGAAGAGAATGGGAAATCTCTCCCAGCAGCCTCAGGAGCAGCAGATTAAATCTCCACCGTCAACTTGACATACCCTGCATCTGTGGAATACCTGAATAGACAATGAATCATCGTAAAATTGAGGCAGTGGACTTTGGGAGCAACAGTAGACTTGGGGTTTCCTTTCTGCATCTAATTTGTTTCTGGTTTTATGTTTATCTTAGTTCAGTATTTATAGTTTATTATCATTGGTAGATTTCTTTATTGATTTGGTTGCTCTCTTTTTTTTATATATATATATATTTTTTTTTTTCCTTTTTCTCTTTCTGTGAGTGTGTATGTGTATCCTTCTTTCTGTGATTTTGTCTGTATAGCTTTGCTTTCACCATTTGTCCTAGGGTTCTCCCTGTCTGGGTTTTTTTGCGGGGGGGTGGTTTTAGTATACTTTCTAGTGCTTGTTATCATTGGTGGATTTGTTTTTTGGTGTGGTTGCTCTTTTCTTTCTTTCTTTTTTTATATTACTTTAAAAATTTTTTATTTTTAATAATTTTAAAAAATTTTTAACTTCATAACTATTTTATTCAATTTTATTTCATTTTATTCTTCCTTTCTTTCTTTCTTTTCTCCCTTTTTCTCTGAGCCATGTGGCTGACAGGGTCTTGGTGCTCCAGCCGGGTGTCAGGCCTCTGACTCTGAGATGGGAGAGGCAAGTTCAGGACACTGGTCCACAAGAGACCTCCCGGCTCCACATAATATCAAACAGCGAACGCTCTCCCAGAGATCTCTATCACAATGCTAAGACTCAGCTCCACTCAACGACCAGCTAGCTATAGTGCTGGACACCCCATGGCAAACAACTAGCAAGACAGGAACACACCCCACACATTAGCAGAGAGGCTGCCGAAAATCATAATAAGGTCACAAACACCACAAAACACACCACCAGACACGATCCTGCCCACGAGAAACACAAGATTCAGCCTCATCCACCAGAATGCAGGCACCAGTCCTCTCCACCAGGAAGCCTACACAACCCACTGAACCAACCTTAGCCACTGGGGGGCAGACACCAAAAACAACGGGAACTACGAACCTGCAGCCTGTGAAAAGGAGACGCCAAACACAGTAAGTTAAGCAAAATGAGAAGACAGAGAAACACACAGCAGACGAAGGAGAAAGATAAAAACCCACCAGACCTAACAAATGAAGAGGAAATAGGAAGTCTATCTGAAAAAGAATTCAGAATAATGATAGTAAAGATGATCCAAAATCTTGGAAATAGAATGGAGAAAATACAAGAAACGTTTAACAAGGACCTAGAAGAACTAAAGAGCAAACAAACAACCATGAACAACATAATAAATGAAATTAAAAATTCTCTAGAAGGAATCAGTAGCAGAATAACTGAGGCAGAAGAACGGATAAGTGACATGGAATATAAAATAGTGTAAATAACTACTGTAGAGCAGAATAAAGAAAAAAGAATGAAAAGAACTGAGGACAGTCTCAGAGACCTCTGAGACAACATAAACGCACCAACATTCGAATTATAGGGGTCCCAGAAGAAGAAGAGGAAAAGAAAGGGACTGAGAAAATATTTGAAGAGATTATAGTTGAAAACTTCCCTAATATGGGAAAGCAAATAGTCAATCAAGTCCAGGAAGCAGAGAGAGTCCCATACAGGGCAAATCCAAGGAGAAACATGTGAAGACACATATTAATCAAACTATCAAAAATTAAATACAAAGAAAAAATATGAAAGGCAGGA
Organism: Monodon monoceros; assembly: GCF_005190385.1. NCBI lineage: Eukaryota > Metazoa > Chordata > Mammalia > Artiodactyla > Monodontidae > Monodon > Monodon monoceros. The sequence goes on from NW_021703768.1 coordinate 72,296,322, forward strand.
AAGGAAAAACAAAAAACTTACAAGTGAACCCCTGTAAGGTTAACAGCTGATCTTTCAGCAGAAACTCTGCAAGCCAGAAGGGAGTATCAGGACATAATTAAAGTGATGAAAGGGAAAAACCTACAACCAAGCTTACTCTAACCAGCAAGGATCTCATTCTGATTCGACACAGAAATCAAAAGCTCTACAGACAAGCAAAAGCTAAGAGAATTCGGCACCACTAAACCAGCTTCACAGCAAGTGCTAAAGGAATATCCCTAGGCAAGAAACACAAGAGAAGAAAAAGACATACAATAACAAACCCAAAACAATTAAGAAAATGGTAATAGGAACATACATATCGATAACTACCTTAAATGTAAATGGATTAAATGCTCCAACCAAAAGACATAGACTGGCTGAATGGATACAAAAACAAGACCCATATATATGCTGTCTACAAGACACCCACTTTAGATCTAGGGACACATAAAGACTGCAAGGGAGGGGATGGAAAACAGGTATTCTATGCAAATGGAAATCAAAAGAAAGCTGGAGTAGCAATTCTCATATCGGACAAAATAGACTTTAAAATAAAGACTATTACAAGAGACAAAAAAGTACACTACATAATGATCAAGGGATCAATCCAAGAAGAAGATATAACAATTGTAAATATTTATGTACCCAACATAGGAGCACCTCAATACATAAGGCAAATGCTAACAGCCATAAAAGGGGAAATTGACAGTAACATAATCATAGTAGGGGACGTTAACATCCCACTATCAGCAATGGATAGATCATGCAAAATGAAAATAAATAAGGAAATACAAGCTTTAAATAACACATTAAATAGATGTATGTAATTGATATTTATAGGACATTCCATGCAAACAAAGGAATACACTATCTTCTCAACTGCTCATGGAATATTCTCCAGGATAGATCATATCCTGGGTCACAAATCAGCCTTGGTAAATTTAAGAAAATTGAAATTGTATCAATTATCTTTTCCAAGCACAACGCTATGAGCCTAGACATCAATTACAGGAAAAAAAACAAACACATGGAGGCTAAACAATACACTACTAAAAAACTAAGAGATCACTGAAGAAATCAAAGAGGAAATCGAAAAGTACCTAGAAACAAATGACAATGAAAACACAATGACCCAAAACCTGTGGGATGCAGCAATGGCAGTTCTAAGAGGGAAGTTTATAGCAATACAATCCTACCTCAAGAAAAAAGAAGCATCTCAAGTAAAAAACCTAACCTTACACCTAAAGCAATCAGAGAAAGAAGAACCAAAAAAACCCCAAAGTTAGCAGAAGGAAAGAAATCATAAAGATCAGATCACAAATAAATGAAAAAGAAATGAAGGAAACTGTAGCAAAAATCAATAAAACTAAAAGCTGGTTCTTTGAGAAGATAAATTGATAAACCATTAGCCAGACTCATCAAGAAAAAGAGAAGACTCAAATCAACATAACTAGAAATGAAAAAGCATAAGTAACAACTGACACTGCAGAAATACAAAGGATCACGAGAGATTATTACAAGCAACTATATGCCAATAAAATGAACAACCTGGAAGAAACGGACAAATTCTTAGAAAAGCTCAACTTTACGAGACTGAACCAGGAAGAAATAGGAAATATAAACTGACCCATCACAAGCACTGAAATTGAGACTGTGATTAAAAATCTTCCAACAAACAAAAGCTCAGGACCAGGTGGCTTCACAGGTGAATTCTATCAAACATTTAGAGAAGAGCTAACACCTATCCTTTTCAAACTCTTCCAAAATATAGCAGAGGAAGGAAAACTCCCAAACTCCTTCTACAAGGCCACCATCACCCTGATACCAAAACCAGACAAAGATGTCACAAAGAAAACTACAGGCCAATATCACTGATGAACATAGATGCAAACATCCTCAACAAAATACTAGCAAACAGAATCCAACAGCACATTAAAAGGATCATACACCATGATCAAGTAGGGTTTACCCAGGAATGCATGGATTCTTCAATATACGCAAATCAATCAATGTGATACACCATATTAACAACCTGAAGGATAAAAACCATATGATCATCTCAGTAGATGCAGAAAAAGCTTTCGACAAAATTCAACACCCATTTATGATAAAACCCTCCAAAGGAGGCACAGAGGGAACTTACCTCAACATAATAAAGGCCATATATGACAAACCCACAGCCAACATCATTCTCAATAGTGAAAAACTGAAACCATTTCCTGTAAGATCAGGAACAAGACAAGGTTGTGCACTCTTACCACTATTATTCAACCTATATTGGAAGTTTTAGCCACAGCAATCAGAGAAGAAAAAGAAATAAAAGGAATCCAAATCATAAAAGAAGAAGTAAAGCTGTCACTGCTTGCAGATGACATGGTGCTATACACAGAAAATCCTAAAGATGCTACCAGAAAACTACTAGAGCTAATCAATGAATTTGCTAAAGTAGCAGGATACAAAATTAATGCACAGAAATCTCTTGTATTCCTATACACTAATGATGAAAAATCTGAAAGAGAAATTAAGGAAACACTCCCATTTACCACTGCACCAAAAAGAATAAAATAACTAGGAATAAACCTACCTAAGGAGACAAAAGACCTGTATGCAGAAAACTATAAAACAATGATGAAAGAAATTAAAGATGATACCAACAGATGGAGAGATATACCATGTTCTTAGATTGGAAGAATCAATATTGTGAAAATGACTATACTACCCAAAGCAATCTAAAGATTCAATGCAATCCCTATCAAATTACCAAAGGCATTTTTCACAGAATGAGAACAAAATATTTCACAATCTGTATAGAAACACAAAAGAACCTGAAATAGCCAAAGCAATCTTGAGAAAGAAAAACAGAGCCGGAGGAATCAGGCTCCGAGACTTCAGCCTCTACCACAAAGCTACAGTAATCAAGACAGTATGGTACTGGCACAAAAACAGAAATATAGATCAATGGAACAGGATAGAAAGACCAGAGATAAACCCACACACATATGGTCACCTCAGTTTTGATAAGGAGACAAGAATAAACAATGGAGAAAAGACAGCCTCTTCAATAAGTGGTGCTGTGAAAACTGGACAGCTACATGTAAAAGAAATGAAGTTAGAACACTCCCTAACACCATACACAAAAATAAACTCAAAATGGATTAAAGACCTAAATGTAAGGCCAGACAATTTAAAACTCTTAGAGGAAAACATAGGCAGAACATTCTGTGACATAAACCACAGCAAGATCCTTTTTGACCCACCTCCTAGAGAAATGGAAATAAAAACAAAAATAAACAAATGGGACCTAATGAAACTTAAAAGCTTCTGCACAGCAAAGGAAACCATAAACAAGAGGAAGAGACAACCCTCAGAATGGGAGAAAATATTTACAAATGAAGCAACTGACAAAGGATTAATCTCCAAAATTTACAAGCAGCTCATGCAGCTCAGTACTGAAAAAACAAACAACCCAATCCAAAAATGGGCAGAAGACCTAAATAGACATTTCTCCAAAGAAGATATACAGATTGCCAACAAACACACGAAAGGATGCTCAACATCACTAATCACTAGAGAAATGCAAAGCTAAACTACAATGAGGTATCACCTCACACCAGTCAGAATGGCCACCCTCAAAAAATCTACAAACAATAAATACTGGAGAGGGCGTGAAGAAAAGGGTACCCTTTTGCACTGTTGGTGGGAATGTAAATCGATACAACCACTATGGAAAGCAGTGTGGGGGTTGCTTAACAAACTAAAAATAGAACCCCCCTACGACCCAGCAATCCCACTACTGGGCATATACCCTGAGAAAACCATAATTCAAAAAGAGTCATGTACCACAATGTTCATTGCAGCTCTATTTACAATAGCCAGGACATGGAAGCAACCTAAGTGTCCATTGACAGATGAATGGATAAAGAAGATGTGGCCCATATATACAATGGAATATTACTCAGCCATAAAAAGAAATGAAATTGAGTTATTTGCAGTGAGGTGGGTGGACCTAGAGTCTGTCATACAGAGTGAAGTAAGTCAGAAAGAGAAAAACAAATACCGTATGCTAACATATATATGGAATCTAAAAAAAAAAAAAAAATGGCTATGAAGAACCTAGAGGAGGGACAGGAATAAAGATGCAGACGTAGAGAATGGACTTGAGCACACGGAGACGGGGCAAGGGTAAGCTGGGACGAAGTGAGAGAGTGGCATGGACATATATATACTACCAAATGTAAAATAGCTACTGGGAAGCAGCCACATAGCACAGGGAGATCAGCTTGGTGCTTTGTGACCACCTAGAGGGGTGGGATGGGGAGGGTGGGAGGGAGACGCATGAGGGAGGCAATATGGGGATATATGTATATGTATAACTGATTCACTTTGTTATAAAGCAGAAACTAATACACCATTGTAAAACAATTATACTCCAATAAAGATGTTAAAAAAAATACAGAAATTAATCCTGGTAAATATGGTTATTCAGCCTATGGAAGGAGTAGAATTTCAGATCAGCTTTAAATGTTCAGGTTTTTAATAAATCGTATTCAGGTAATTGACCATTCATATCGAAAAAATTTTTTAATTAATTTCCTACCTCACACCATCCACAATCATAAATTTGATAAAGATCCATGTGTATGAAACCTATCTGTAAAATAATTAGAATAAAGTAGTGAAAATGGAAAGGGCTTTCAAAGTCACATGTGAAAGCTCCAAGAAAATTAGTGATAGATTAAAAAATGAAATATGACCTAAAATTTCTGAGATGCAAAATACACTTTTAACAATATAAAAATAACTTGTATTTTTGGAGAGAATATTTGTAATGTTTAATGCATAAACATCAGCTGACACTCTTAGTACATAACTAAGCTCCCACAAAACTGTAAGAAAAATAGAAAGGATCTATAGAAAAATGAGCAAAGGATATGAATAGGCAATCCAAGAAGTAATACAAATAGCTAATACATGAATGAAAAAAATGTTCACCATCAATAGTACATGAGTAAGTGCAAATTAAACAATAACAAGACACCATTTCTCCTTCCATGGATCAACAAAAATTGTTTTAATTTGAAAATATGGAAATGCTATGGTGAAACGGAGATGTTCATACACTGGATTACTGGATTATAACTTGAAACATCTGTTTCAAATATCAGAATAGTATTATCTATCAACAATTTCATTGCACTTACAGACATCTATCCCCAAGAAAACCTAACAGTTAATAAAGATATGCATACAGCATTGTTGCTAGTAGTGAAGCTACATGTTAACTGACATGGGAATGCCTAAAGAAAATACACCTCCACATATTCACAAAAAGCCAGACTTAAATGTCTTTGTATCTGTTTTACACATATATGTATGCACATTAATAAATACAAATATAAAACCCCAAACTGAAGCCCAGTTCTAGGTAACTATAATCTCTACACTGTGAGAGGAAAAGAGGATGAGCCCCAGGATATTAAACCCACTGTTCAGCAGAGGCCTGAGCAGCAAAGTGAATTACTGTATCTCTTGATATCCAAAGAAAAACTCAAATTCTCAGTTTCAGAGAAGGAGCTGGAGAATATGAAATTTTTCTGTATCATAAAATCAGAGGATTTTTTTTTTTCTCCTGAGAGTAAAATTTTTGCTCTTGGGAGAGAAAAAATAGAAGGGCAGAGCAACATGGTGAAATGGCCATGGGTCTCCTAGGAAATTTAATAAATAATATCATCTTAAATTGCTTGAGCTGCTGTAGTATCAAATACTCTATCATCTCTAACTTTCAGAAACATCTGCTCTACACACAAACATGTGTGTGTCTCTCTGTGTGTGTGTACAAATTAAGGAAAGGGTCTGAGTTGCATGCTTGGGTTGGAGCCAGAGCAGAGATAAAGACACAGCTAAAAAATATAGAGAAATGAGGAAAAATCAAAGGAAGCAAGGAAGCCAGAGTCATGAAAACATAAGCCTACCAGTAATTCTTGAAAATCTTGGAGGCACATGTTCTTACTATAGGCCAGATTAACAGGCATTAAAGAATATCTCATCTAGATCATAAAGAGTAGAGTGTCCTAGCTGGCATGCAGGTTACAAAAGTTTATAAATGTAATGGTACAGTGTTTACAACATTCATTGTAGAAAAATTACAAAAGGAACACGCACTGATTTAAAACTTGTATAGAATAAAAAGAGAAAGTCTCTTTTCACTGGCTCCCTCCTAATCACTCTCACTCAACTAGCACAGTTCAGAGTTCTAGATACTTACATGGTCATTGATATACAGAGAAGCTGAGCTGAACTACTATCATTAATGTAGATGGTTTGTGACTCTCCAGAAACTGCCCCACCCTGCCTGCCTGCCTGACTAGTATATACCAACGAGTGGCATACTAGCTATCTATATTTAGATAGGTGAAATAAGTGTAACTGTGCATATTCATTGACCAAATTGAGAACTGTATACAGTTAATCTTCAGAGTCCATAAGGAATTGGTTCCAGGACGCCCATAGATACCAAAACACAGGGATGCTAATGTCTCTTATATAAAATGGCATAATATTTGCATAAACCTATGCACATCTTCCCACATACTTTATATCACCTCTAGATTACTTATAGTACCTAATACAATGTAAATGCTACATAAATAGTCGCCTGTTCCCAGCAGATTCAATTTTGCTTTGTGGAATTTTTTTTTCAGAATATTTTCAATTTGAAGTTGGTTGAATATGTTAAGGCAAAACCTGTGGATACGGAGGGCCAACTGTATTTTTTAAATGAAGTTTGGTTTATGGGTCCAACTGAACCCAAGAATAAAGAGAACTGCATCTATGTAGAAGATGAGACCAGTGAGTAAAATAATGCTTTGTTGAAATTGAGAAAAAGAATAGTCCCGATGATCAGAAGTCCGCAATTATTCAGACATAGAGAACAGACTTGTGGTTGCCAAGGGGGAGGTGGGATGAGGGAGGGATGGATTGGGAGTTTGGGGTTAGCAGATGCAAACTATTATGTATAGAATGGATAAAGAACAAGGTCCTACTGTATAGCACAGGGAGCTATATTCAATATCCTGTGATAAACCATAACGGAAAAGAATATGAAAAAGAATGTGTGTGTATATATACACACACACACATATATATATATATAACCGAATCACTTTGCTATACAGCAGAAATTAACACACAGTGTAAATCAACTACACTTCAATAAAATAAATATTTTTCAGTCTGTGATTATTAAGTTCAGAAACTAAGCAAAGAACTTGTGTCTTAGAAAAACTTTAAACAAGCTCAAGTTTGACCAGAAATTGAATCTCATAAAAACCCGAGACTAGAGATATCACAGATGATGAAAAGGCATTTGACAAAGATACGTATAAGGAAGGACCTGACAAACCCAGAGATGGAATTAAGAGTCATTTTGCTGCCCCCATCCACTGCCTTACCAATAAGACGTAATAATTGATCCCAGCCCTATTTTGCCCAGCTGAGCCAGAGATAAATAAATACTCAATTCTTAAGATAACAGCCCAGGCAGTAACTACAAATGGATAACAGTTATCACAAGAGATGAAATCTTTTTACCACCAAGCGATTGAACAAAGTTATGCAGAAATCAGCTCTCTTCAAGTAAGATATCTCCAAGATACCTCCTTGCCAAAGCAGAATTCAAGTATATCTACTCTGGCCAGAGTGCGTGTTACATGTGTACAGTTTGTACCCTGAGTATAAAATAAATTCCTGTCAATCACTCTGTGCCATCCAGTGTGATTCATGTCCATGTGCCATCCGGTGAAAATTCATGTCCTCGAATCTCTATTAAGGAAAAAATCCACCTCAGTCTTTAAATTTTAGCAACAACAACATACAAAGCCTAGTCATAGTGTAGAAATATACAATGGCGAAAGGAATACAGAAGACCACATTGCAGCTCTCAACTTCATCTCTACTGCCTCTCCAGAAAAAACTCAAAACAAGGATTACCAGCTCCCCTGGCATATGTGTTAGCCCACTCTGCTCCTAATCATGCAGAGAACAGACATCTCGTGCCACACAATATTCTGTGATGGGGGAGGGTGGCAGGATTTCTGCTCAAGAGGTCAGAAGAGCAAAGAACTGCATTCTTCCTAAAGAAGGCTCTTGCAAAGTTTCTGCTGAATTGAGCTTTATATGCGGGTGGAAAACCCAGTGTAAGGCATGTGGTTGCATCACTTATAAGATTTCAATTTGACAGTTTAATTAGGAAAAGGAGAGTTAGTGTAGGGCTTGCAGAATTCATGATGAATCACATACTCCAACAGACTTCATTTTCATATTTCAATTACACACATTTCTAACTCATGAACAGCAACATAGCATTTTCTGTTTAATAAATGTGATATCTGTTGGAATTGATAACATTAGTTCAGTAATTACTGAGCCATTATTGTCAGGCTTTTTAAAAACATGGAAAGAAGCCTTAGTTATTAAAGTTTAGCATCAGCACGAAACTAGCTTTTCAAACGTTCCAACTAAAGAGCTTTTGAACAGTGCATTAGCTATCCCTTATAGGTACAAGGGTAAAACTTAATAGCAGGTATCTGCAAGAGATGGTTTTTGATCTAATCACATCTTATTTGATTCCTTGACACACAACTGTAGCTATATTCTTTCTAGATCTTTATTCAGAATTCAGGTCAAAAAGCAAGGGAGCAAGACTTAGGTTTGAATGACATAATTTAATGCAAGATCATGCTTTAAATTCTGATCTGATTCTGATCTTTGCTTAAAAAAATAATAAAATGTAACAAAACACTTATTTTTCATCAATTTAAAGATAAAAGTAGATTCTAATAGGAACAAACTTTCAAAGAGGAACAAGCTCAGTCGGTCAAAGCATGTAGAATCTTGTGAGTTCTTTCCCAGAGTGGCTGCTCTGAGTTCTGGAGACCTAAGCTGAGAAGCTGGCTATGCTCGTAGATGCACTAGGTCTTTTTCTTTGCTTGGGTTTTGAACAAACAGAAGTTCATTAAATCAAATACAGATGTCAGTTTCCTTAGGGACTAAGAAAAAGGTCATGCCCTACAATAAACACAACTGCAAACACTGGAAGTGAAGCACACTTCTGTTTTTAAAATCACTTTCAAATTTGTTCATAATGATCCTTTCACGGATGATATCTTGACTTCTGTGTAGCTGAACTACCCGCTTGCTACTGCTTAACCTGCAAAAATCTTGATATCTTGCTTAGATAAAGTACATTTATGTGTTAGTATGTGTTATATAAATACATATAGAGATATTTGTATATGTATCACAAAATTTTCTAAATATTCAGGTCACGAAATATAGGAAAAATAGTTTTGTCACATGATATCACCTATCGCATGTTAAAATTGTACATGTAAAGGGTCTGTATTTCACAGTCTCAAAAAAAATTCATATTTCTTCACATTATTAGTAATTCACATCCTTTAGTATCAGGGAGGAACAGTATTTTATTGATTTCTTAAGAATGTTAAATAAAATAATGACAATAAAGTGGCTAGCATACTGCCTAACACATTCACTCAATAATTGGTTACTATAATTATTTTAGAAGGCTTGGGATTCTTGTACAAAAATTAAAATAATATAAAAATTATAATCACAGAAAAGTAAAAAGTTTGAGAATTATTTCAAATTTAAAAAAAAAATCATAAAGAAATGACATTCTCATCCCCAAATGGCACAGCCTTAAGAAAATATTTAAGTTTAACATCTTTAGTTCCTTACTTGACAAAAATTGCAGCTTGATCAGTGGGCAAATGAATATTTTCAGAACTCAGAATTGTTCTGCCCTGTCAGGTGGTAGCAATATAGATGCAAACAAAAGAAAATAAGAAAAAAAGGAGAGTTCAAGAAATAAAGATTTCCACTTCCCCTCATTCTGTAAATAACTGAGGCGCAGAAAAGCAAACTTTTTTTCATAATCACAACAGCTAAGAAATATCAAGTTAGATTGTACAGTAATATAATGTTCTGTCTACTTTAGCAACAGTTGCCAAGGTATGGTCCATGGAGCTCAAGGGATCACCAATTCCCTTTCAGGGTCCACAAGCTCAAAACTAGTTTTCTAATAGCTTTAAGGTTTTGGGGGGTTTTGTTTTTTGGTTTTGTTTGTTTAATTAATTCTATTGATGTTTTCATTAATGGTGCAAAAGAAATTGTGGGTAAAACTGCTGGCACCTTTGAGTGAATCAAAGCCATGGCACTGAGCTACACTAATAATTGTATTTGTCACTGCCACAATCCCTATGAAAGATAAATAAGAATCAAAAGCCAGCTTCATTACATTTCAAGTCTTGAGTACACATCTTTTTAATATTCTGTGGGACAAAATGGGAAGCACACCTAAAGCCCTTTGCATATTGCAGGATAGTGGTCGTCTCCAGGAAAAGCACTTATGATTATTTAAGTTTCCAGTGAACTAGCCACTTCCTTCACAGAACAATTTTTACTTGAAAGAATGAACTTTGATTATTTAGATTTGCTTATTTTACAGACATTGTCTTGAAGATGACAAGAAATGACTTAGTCACCTTAGGGAAAATTACCTGGACAGTATTTTTTGCAAAAGGTAAAATTTAAGCTTTCAAAGCAGAACTTAGAATTTTGGAAAATTTGCATCTGTTATCACGACAGCTTTCCAAGACATAATGACTTTCCTGATAAATTGCTGGTGGCAGTAATGAATGTGCTTTATTGATACTGTATAATAAGGTGTGTCAACCTTTGCAGATATGCATAGCTTAGTAAACCAGTATTTGCCAAATCAGCAATAATAGTGTTACAAAATCATGCATGGGTAAAAGATAAATTTAAAATATAAGATAGGCAAATGGAATTTAATGTAACAAGTATGAATAGTTCTTGGCATGGTTTCATATTCTACATTTCAAATAACCTTTAAGAAGTCATCACTACTTATTGAGTTTTGGTGTAATATGAAAGAAGAATACTCAAAATATCCCCCCTTTTAACTATATGTTTATGAGACTAGGTTTTCTTGATATTATTTAACTAAATAACATATAACAACAGATTGAATGCAGAAGCAGGTATGTTTTCTATCAAACCAGACATTAAAGATATTTACAAATATATAAAATAATGCTAATTCTTCTCATTAAATATGTGCTGGGAAAGGTAGGTATTTTTTCATAACAATGTTACGTTACTTTAATGTTATTTTTAAATGAATTAATAAATAGTTTGAAACTTTCTCAGCATTAATTTCTAATGTGGTATATACTGATACATATTATTCACAAAAACAAAAGGTCTTTTTGATCCTCAAAAACTTTTAAGACTATAAAAGTCTCCTGAGTCCAAAACATTTGAGAACCATGGCACTATGCTGTAGAGATTAACAAATGGGTTTCAAATAGAATACAAACTTGGATCAGTTGGTAACGGCTTCAAGGAATTGGTAGAGAAGGAACTAGAAGCCATGTTTTGAGTTATAAAGATAGAAAATTAGAAAATGTGGTACTTAAGTCACATTGGACCCAAGAATATACTGGATTTCAGATGTTTCAGGATAGTCCAATGTCCTAACTCATCTTCCTCTTCCTCATAGTACTTAGCACAGTGCCTATACAGAGCAGATTAATAAATGTTCATGAATTTAACTGAATCTAATACAAAATTACACTGACTCTTTTTACAAATTCTGATACAAGATAGAGGGCCAATGGTTATTGTTCTATGAAGCAAATGCCAAAAAAAAAAAACGTGTTAAGCTACGGAGAAAATAGAATAGACATCTACATGGGTTGCATGATTTCAAGGGAACAGAATTTCTCCCCATAAATAAAACTTTTTTTAACCTAATGATTAGTTCCTGAATTTACTTTTATAATTGGAGATGTGACCTTTTATTCTACAATGAAAATGTCAAAATACAAATACTCGAGGGAGAGGTAGCATATTCATCCAAATTCACAGTAAGTTTTAAATAATATTATCCAGGTTTGAAATGACATGATCAAATAGAAATAATAGGGTAGAAGATCTCAGATGGAAGACACTATAGAGAGACGGTGAAAGGAATGACACTAAGAGGAAAAACTGAAGATTCTAAAGGAAATATATTTATTTCACAATTTGAAATAAGGCCAGGCAACTTTGGGGATTCCCTAGAACAACAACAACAAAACTATTAATCGTGTATTTTTCCAGCCCATACACAATATTGTAGCCTATATAGAATAAAAGTCTACAAAATAAAAATCAGAATGTCCCACAACCTAAATCTAGCCTGCTGGACTCCTACATGGCAGCCAACATTCTACCAAGTCACTCTGCTGCGTGTCCTAGATGAGGACTTCAACAAGACTTCTCTCTTGCAATGGAATGAAAGAAGGCAGCCTTTCAAATAAGCAGTGATGTCTTAGCACAATGGAAAGAGAACTACGGTAGAGATAAGTAACTTGGGTTTAACCCAACCCTGACTATTGATTGTTAGCTCTGTGACTTTGGGCAAATTTTTTATGCTCTCTGGGTCTCAGTTTTCCCTTAAGGGAAGATCTAATGATCTTTTGTGAAATATAAGATGTGATAGTTTTAAATTTAATTATTTAGATAGGAAATTAACATTTCTGTCACAGACATTATTTTTAGCATGTCTCATTGAAATTTTGTAGAACAATATTTCCTTCAAGGAAAATCAGAATACAGAATATTAAAAGCATTTTAATGAGACAAATTATGTGAGGAGAAAAATCTATATTTAAGCAACTCTTTTGTTTATCTCAATTTTTCATTAACCAGTTAAGAACTTATACTCTTTCACCCTGTTTTCTTCAGCAATGCCTAAAGGACTACTACCTGAATAATAAGAAAAATGCTTATAAAGAGTTTAAAAAGGGAATTTGTTTCTATCAATATCCATCTTTGACCATTTCCTAGGGGAACTGTGTGAGTTCAAGATGTCAGAATCATTCTACAGAATGAAAATCTACTTTCTTCCTCCTTTTGTTACCTCAAGAAATACTGAAAATAAATTTTTTGTGTGGGACAATGTTTTTGTCATTTTAAGTCTGCTGACAACTATGTTTAGTCACATTTCCCCCAAACTGTTTGTTGAATAGGATCCCAATCCTAGAGTCACTTTAGAGTGGAAAGAGTAGTCTTTTTTAATATAAGGGCTAGTGTCACACTGTTAACTCTCAATGGCTTTAAAAATCTCCCTCCCGGGCTTCCCTGGTGGCACAGTGGTTGAGAGTCTGCCTGCCGATGCAGGGGACACGGGTTCGTGCCCCGGTCCGGGAAGATCCCACATGCCGCGGATGGGCTGGGCCTGTGAGCCATGGCCCCTGAGCCTGCGCTCCGCAACGGGAGAGGCCACAACAGTGAGAGGCCCGCGTACCGGAAAAAAAAAAAAAAAAATCTCCCTCCCATTTTCAAAATGTACTGTACCAATATATATTTTTTACTAGTCTTTACCAATAACAAATACACACTAGATTTCATTACACCACCAAAATGATCAGTCACCCAAATTTTCTACCTAGGCTAAGTGTGTCAATTACTAGCCCTAATCCTTCCTTTTACTTTCAACTTCCTTTTTTATTTGGAACTCTTTGACTCTGTTGATATTTGTATGAATTTCCCCTTAGCTATTAAAAACAAACAACAACAAAAAATAGGAAAACCTAACAAACAAAATGTAATTAAACACCAGAAAACAAAAAGATGGATGTTAAATTACCCCACAATTACAACAGATTTATTGGGAGAAACTTTCCCTCCTATTGGCCAAAGCCTGAATGACTGACAGGTTATTTACTTGCAGCATGAAATGAAGAACAGTTGCCAATATTAAGCACTTTTTTAAACCCAGTTAATCAACAAAGATGCTGACGTTGATTTTTAGACAGACTAGTTCACAAGGATAATAATAATTCAGACTATAAAATTTGCACTATGGGTTGTACTGCATATGGGCCATTGCCTCTGTGCCAAAGGTCCCATCAACAGATGACTGGATTAAGAAAATGTGGTATATATACAACGGAATATTACTCAGCCACTAAAAAGAATGAAATTCTGCCATTTGCAACAACAGGAATGGATCTAGAGAGTATTATGCTTAGTGAAATAAGTCAGACATAGAAAGATAAATACTTTATGTTATCACATATGTGGAATCTAAAAAATAAAACAAATGAATGTGTATAACAAAACAGACTCACAGATATTGAAAACAAACTAGTAGATATAGTGAGGAGAATAAAGAGAGGAGAGGAAAAATAGGGGTATCAGATTAAGAGATACAAACTACTATGTATAAAATAGATAAGCAACAAGGATATTTTGCACAGCACAGAGAAATATAGCCATTATTTTTCAGTAACTTTAAATGGAGTATAATCTATAAACATATTGAATCACTATGCTGTACATCTGAAACTAATATAATATTGTAAATCAGCTATATTTCAATTTAAAAAAAGACTCCATCACTCACTTTGGGCTGGGGGTAGGGGGATGACGTTCGGAAGATAAAGTCTGAAGCTGGGCCGGTCATCTCATTAATTCACATCCATAAGAATTCAAATAATGGTCTCCAGTCAATTTGTTTCTTGATGTTCCTTTTTTAACTGAAGTTTCTAAATTATTTTTTAAATTCCAGGAAAAGCATTTGTAACAAATATAGAAGTCCTCTAAAATTTTGCTGTCCTTTAAAATGCAAGTCAAGGATCAATTATCAAAACAAACTCATTCCGCTAATCAGTTTACAAAGGTGCAAATTGTTTCTCGGAATACAATGCCAGGGAGGCTGCTTTGTTTAATGACAATCCTAACAGCAAGAATCCCTAGGGCAGGAAGCAGGTAATCAAGAATCCACCTCAAACTTTGAGAAGGCTGGCAACAGTCTATTATAATGCCTGGTTACAGGGAGACCTTGTACAGAGAACAATACACTGAAATAAACCAGACTTGTTATGGAACAATAAACTTAAATATAGCTCTGAACTTGACACAGCTAAATTATTTTTGCCTTCTAGGATTGAATTTAACACTCTAGGCTAAATACTTCAAACAGATTTTTCTACTGTGCACTTTGTATGCCTGAATGCACATACCATAATCACATTTTGGTGTGCAACTTCAACAACGTGTATGTGTCCACAGAGGGTCATGATGTCATTAAAACCCAACATGAAAGGCTAAGGAGGTGACAAAGATTGTTTGGTCAAACATTATTTGAGGGCTTCCAGTACTCACCCTGTATTAGAAGAGATAAAGGATGCAAAAAAGATTTTTACAATACATTCTACAAATACAGTAGCAGGAAATTCGTATGCAAATGAAATATCAAGTGAAAGGAGTCAGGATTTGAGAGGAAGGAAAAGAGTGAGGCTGAGTTTAAGAACTGGATTTGGATTGAGTTTAAATAGGCAGAGAAGGAGGACAGCACATTGAGGAAAGGTGTAGAGGTATAGAATTGTATGTTATGTATAAAAGATAGCAAGTCCACCCCCGGGGCTGAAAGCAAGGGTCCTGGAGAAAGGACAGTAGAGGGTAAATAAGGAAGGCAGATTAAGACACAAGTGTACAGAATATAGGGTTGGCCTTCCAAACAAGATTCCCATTTTTTCAGCAGAGTATCTCATCAGTTTGGGAGAATGCTGTGAGTTACATGACAAGCATCATTTTCCCCAAGTTAGAGGTGGGGTCAGGAATGCTGGGAAGAGGTCAGGGTCACACAGAGAGCGACACAGGGAATGACAGAGAATCCTGTTTCCCAGTCCAGCCATCTCTCAGCCAAGATATACTACCATCTCCCTGCCTCTTTCCCAGGTTCCAAAATACTGAAATGGAATGACCGTGCTGGAATGAGCTAAAATGCTGGAACTGCCCCTTATTTTTTCCTTTCTCTGTGATGAGAAAGAAAAGAGAGGAGGACCATTGAACTTTAAACTTCCTGATAAACTATAATGTGGGAAAGTGCCATTTTTAGGTTTACATGAAGGAGCTACCTCTGAGAATGGCCTCTTGGCCTGTGAAAAACTAGAAACATCCCAGGAAGTCACTGAAATGTTGTAGTACTGTGAGAATTTGTATAAAAATAAACACTGGATTATTTCAGGCTTAGTCCCTAGAGAAAATGAGCCAGAATTACTCAGAACCACTAGCCTAATCTTGACAGAACAGAGGAAATTAACAACTGAAGCCAGATTTTTTTCCCTTCTTAAAAAAAAATAAAGCCCTGTTTGTGATATTTCGGAAAATGAAAAAAAGAATCAGGTTAACCATGTGATTCAAATGACCCTGAGACTAAGACGGCTGAGTTTCCTGATGAGAAAATAAAATGCAGACCAGTGCTTCTTGGAAGGTGTCAACTGGAAGCACAGAGGCAGGAGAGCTTGAATTCATGGATTCAAAGAGACACATAATTCAGCTCTCTGTAAACTCTATTCTCTAGAGCTTGGTGGATTTTTTAAAGCTTGCTCATTTTTCCCCCTCAGGAGATATAAAGATTTAAAAGCCAAAGGAAGCACACACTATCACATGACACTATGGGAGCTGCCCCCAAGCTCGACTAAAGTGCTCCCTTTCCACTGAAAAATAATTTCCCATTGAATCTCTGGTTTGAAAGAAATTTCATTGAGAACATCAGATCACTCCATTATCTAATTCATATTTCTAATAAGAATGACTAAACAACAGCTCAGAGTTATTTATTAAAATACTGAAGACAACTGCTTCTTGACAACACTACCTTACATAGCTTAGTAAGGTAGTGCTTGGCACGTGCCTGGTAACTTCTATGTGTCCAGCACTGTTGTTTCAGCTGTAAAAATGTAGGTCACAAGCCTTCCGCTCAAGGAATTGTGCCACTTCTACACAGAAGTATGACTAGTGGATCCATAGCTTCCTGACTTGTACCTCTCTGGGTCCACAGAGACAATCCAGGGATATGACATGAAGCACAGAAAGAAGATCGGGAGAAATCAGTATCATGCCCCATTATTCCTTACAGCTAACACTGGCCCTTTTATTTCTAATGCAGAAAATTAACTCATGGAAGAGACTTTTGAGGTGTCACAAGAGAAGATATGGCTTCTGCTAAGACTGAATGATTGGCCAGGCAGTTTGTGGTTATTATGTCTAATCACACAGAAAAATGGGAATATGAGTGGCTTTTCTCTTTCCATGCTTGAGTGTGTCCCTGGGAAGAATGTGTTCTAATTAGGGACCAGGATCTCTACCTTAGAGAGCCCAGAGTTGTAAGGACAGGAAGTACAAAGTCCCGCAGTAGATCATCGTTAATGATGGTAGTACCATTCTTGCCTCCTAACCTTGATACAGACCAAAGTTTCAGATGCATGAATTTCTCTATCAAATACAATACCATATAGAAGGTCTGATCCACCTGGTACACGGAACCACATTCTTCCAGAGTACTGCCTCTGAGCAGATGATTCACCTCTGCATTCACCAAGCCATTCCTACACTATATCCACCTGGTAGCTTCTGGATGTTGTGCTATTTGATGCAACCAACAGAGTCCACGGTCATGGTCTTCTTGTTCCTGTACCTTGTTAACTGTGAAGTGGGTTCACTCGTGGTATGCTATATACTACAGGATTCCATACCTGTGGATAAGGCACCCTGACAGTCTCCGGATGGGGGTGACTTGGAGGGCAATAAAGGTGAACTCATATTCAGAACTGTCATCTATTTCTGTAAGAACAAACCACTAGGCCTTCCAGAACAGAAGAGACTCAATGTAATCAACCTGCTACCAGTGGTTGGTTGGTTGGTCTCTTCATGGAATAGACACATCAGAGATTCAGCTTTGGTAACAGCTAGATTAGCCTTGGAAAGTGAAAGTCACTCTGTTGGATGCACGTGAAGCCTTCATCTCTGCTGATGGGTCCTCTCAAGTCATGAGCCCGTTACACCAGTTCTGGGGTGGCTGCTGACAAAGGCAAACTAATGTCTACCAACCAAGTCACTTGAGCCTAGTTTATAGTTCCATGATTCTTTTACAGTGATGCCTTCTGGAGGGTCTTCACAAACCATACAAGCACCTTCACACTTCATGTCTATTCCTTTGTTGTGTCCATCCACAACTGCTACCTCAGGCATCCCTATCTCTAAACTTCCGGGCCCCTGAGAAGTTATCCAGCCATTTCAATTACTCATGACTCTGTATATATTCTCACCTCAGGGCACTTCTTCCAGAAAGTAGGTAACCAGGTACACAACTAGAAACTGTGACAATGGAAAAGTTGTCTCTTATCACTGTCTGACTATAGCTTGTAATGCAACCACATCCATTTTTGGTTTGACCCACATAGAGAACCAATGTATCTGATTATTTGGCAAGAACTCCACTGATTATTTGGCCCATCCATAAACCAAAGTTGAGCTTTCTTCTCCTCCTTCAGCAGTCATAAAGGACATCCCCATATGGCCATAGATGGAAGCTGAAGAAGGGTGCTGGTGCAACCATAGTGGTTGACATAGAAGGGAGAGAGGTCTAAGCTACCTATTCACGCAGTTTTCTTGTGCTTTCTGGTCTGCCCAGGCTCAATGTAAGTCTGTCATTTATTATGATGGACTGCTGCTGGTTTTACCCAACTTAATGCCTTGGGGCATTAAACAGAACCCAGCTCATATGGGTCTCTACCAGGATCCAGTAACATGTTAAGAGCTGTTTCCCCACTGCAGATGCCATGGCCCTACTCTGGAATTGTAGGGTCTTTGATATGATTCTCTCCTTGCCTTAAGGTGCATACTGCATCTTCTCCCACCACTGACACCTCCAGCAACATGTGGTCTGCCAGACAGCATCCTGGACTAAGTGGACTTTCACATACGTTATAGCCTGAATCTGCTGCAAAGCCCTTTATTGCTCTAGACCCCATACAAAGGCAACAGTCTTTTGTATCATTTAGCATATCAGCTAGAACAATATTTCCAAGTATGGAATGTATTACCTTCAGAACACAAATAGGCTTACCAAATGTTATGCCTTCTTTGTGATAGAGGATACAGTAGCAATTTTTCTTTAATTTTAGAGAAAATATCCCAGCATGCCCTGGACCACTATATCCCTAAAAATTACAGAAATATCAGGTCTCTCAACTTTCAGCGGGCTTCTCTCTCACCCTCTGGGGCACATATGTCTTACCAAAACCTCCAGCATGCTAATCACCCCTCTCTCATTCTTCCTCATCAGCATGATATCATCAACGTAATAATTAATGTGACGCTCTGTGGGATGTCTAGATAATCCAGATATCTTCTGACTGATGACAGAGAGTGGGAGAGTTAACATGTACCTGGAACAAAACTTTAAATGTGTATTATTGCCCTCTCTATGTGTCCTTTCTTTTCTGATTATAGTAGAAAAGAATGAATTTGCTACTTCAAGCCTCATGCCATATACATGAGAATTAATTAATCTACTCAAGCAAAGATACCACATTCAACACAGCAGCTGCAATCAGGACTATTAACTGGTTGAGCCTGTAACAGTCTACAGTGGTTCTCAAAGGTCTGTTTGGCTTCTGAAGGGAGCAGACTTATGAATTAAATAGAGGTATGACAGACACCACTACCCTTGCATCCTTAAGATCCTTAAGGGTGATTCTAGTCTGCCATCACTTCCAGAGGTCGATACTGTTTTAAATTCACTATCTTGATGGGCAGAGGAAGCAATTCCAAAGGCTCTACTTGGTACTTTTCATTCTAATAGCTTTTACTTCACAGTCCAATGATTCAATTGGTGTTATTCCAACAGCTGAGTATCTTGATTCTACATTTTACATTTGGGAATTGGGTAAATGACAACTGTGTGGGGCCAAAAACCTTGTGGACCTGCTCTAAGCTGGACTTCAGCCAGGACTCTACTGAGCATCTGGCCTTGTGTTCTCCCCACTCTAACAGGGACGTGATAATACTTCAGGTCTCTAAGTATCAATGTCAATTCAGGCCCTGTGTCAAACAGCCCTGGAAATGTCTGTGCCCACCCCACAGTGCATGGGCACCCAAGTAAATATTCATTGATCCTCTTGGGGAAAGCTTGGAGGAGTCGTGACAGTATACACCTGACATTATATTGCCGAGGGTTCTCTGCACCTCATCAGTCACTGGATTCTGTATCTGAAAACTGACTCAGGTCCCAAAATTGGGTAAGAGAATGTAGCTTCCTTTTGGAGCAGTGACCTTCAGATAACTTCTCATTTATTTTTCTTTTTACTGTATATGTTAAGTAGCTTATATGATATCTATTTTGACCTAGGAAAGCCATGTTCTATTAACCACCACACTTCCCTGTGGATAGTCTCCTTAGCTGTCCTTCTGACCTTGCCAATTCTTAAAATAACTATGCCCCCTCTCTCCGCCCCACTCACCAGCTCTTAGTTGTTAAGCACTGACACCTCAGCTTCATTGATTCAGAGACCCATCATCCTCATAAGCTCATGAAGATCCCAGCTCAATGACTCCCACTCCTGCCATCAACCCTGGCCTACAGAGAACCACCACTAAACCTCTCAGAGATGCTGATACTCCTCTCACCAGTGAGTTTCTGATGGCCTTGGTGAATAGGGTGTTCCCCAGGCCCTCCCTGCAACATATTTCTCTAGTGGGTCTTTTGACCTCACATGATATACACATTCCAACATGCCCACTTCCCCAAGCCTTTTTTTTTTTTTTTTTTGCAGTACACGGGCCTCTCACTGTTGTGGCCTCTCCCGTTGGGGAGCACAGGCTCCGGACGCGCAGGCTCAGCGGCCATGGCTCACGGGCCCAGCCACTCCGCGGCATCTTCCCAGACCGGGGCACGAACCTGTGTCCCCTGCATCGGCAGGCGGACTCTCAACCACTGCGCCACCAGGGAAGCCCCCCCAAGCCTTTTACTCCCTTCCTCCACCACCTGCCACAGCAATGTAGCCATTTTATTTTACCCAGTGTGAGGCATCACTATATCCAGGCTTCAAAGAACCACCCTGGCAATGGGTTTTCCTCCTCCCCTGGGGTCCCTGACAGAAAATTAAACCACATGGGAAGATACAATGCCCTGAAGTTAATTAACTCTTGTTTATTTAGTCTTATGTCCTGGCCCCCTTGATCAAGCACCCTCAGAATCCAATCCCATGGCTCCTATCAGTCCATGCTACCTCAACCTTGCAGCTCCCTCAATATGACTATCGTAACTATGCCCTTTACCCTGATTCTCAAATTCCCAAAGCATCTTTTATTTGCCTTCAATGGCATTAAGATCAAGCCACCATGCTTATAATAAAGAAAACAGCAATGTGCTTATGCCACAAAAGTATTTAATTTTAATTTAACAGTTTATGTCTGTTCTGATACTTTTAGAGCAGGCAGTGGAAACCCCCATGGTCGTCCTTAGGTTCTGATTCATCCAAGCCTGGATTCCCTCACATCACAAAATGGCTGCCAGTGGCAACTGGGCCTGGCTGCTGCTTTGTCTATGTCTAGTAGGAGAGAGAAAAAAAATTTTCTTTCCCTCAAGAAGAGATAAAATCCCTGCTCTCTGGTGTGACTGGGGCCATGTGTCCCACATACCCATCACTGGGGGGGACGGGACCATGAGAATCTACAGGGGATGTTGTGGTCTGACTGGCTCTATCTTGATTAATTCATTAACCCCAATCATAGTGGGTAGGGATTTTTGTCTTTTTTTTTTTTTAATACTGCTTTTGTTTATGTGTGATTTTTTGTTTGTTTGTGTTGACTATTCTATTTTCATAGATATATTTTCAGTGCATAAAATAATGCCTGGCCATAATTGGCACTCAGTAAATATTTGTCGAATGAATGAATGAAATGATTAATTAGGATGCCCTTCTGAAGCTGGAGCTAGGGTAGATTTCTGAACAAAACTGAGGAATTGCTAGGAAAGGGAAGTGGACATAGAGTAGCCAACCAATACCATCTGCCTTTCTATTCTGAAGCAGACTTTGAGTAAGTAATTCTTTCTCAAGCTGTGGGCTGCCACGTATCTATCTCAACAGAAGAAAAACACCATTTCAACAGATAAGTAGAGCTAATCAAACAAATGTTCTTTGTCCCTAAGAGTTAGCTCTGCCTCGGTTTGGAAATATTTAGTTTTCTTGGTATTAACAAAAGTTAAGGCAGGTTTTCTTTTTTTCTATCTTAAATAACTAGTACTTCACAGTGCTCTTCAAGAGATGTTGTACTTTCAAAACCATCATACACTCCTATGTCTGATATTCAAAATAATCACTCTCAAGCAGTATAACATCTAAAGTGAGAATTCAATATCTTCTGCCATTAACAACATCATTAATAACAAATGTCTGTTTAATTACTCTTGCTAAGATTAAAAAGGCCATTATTCTTGTAACTTGAGAAATTCATTAGCTGGAAAAGGCTGTTTAATGCCAAATGCACTCCTTAAAGATGCAGTCCCCAATATTTGAAGGTATTTCTGAGATTCACGCATTTGCATTACTTTAAAAAAGCACTAACCAACTGTGCTGAAGATCATACTGTGACAATAAGCAAGCACTGTAACATTTCAAAATCAGAAATGAAGCTACAAGACGTTTTACAATACCGTACCGATTCTGTTCTTTCGAATATTTAAACTCCACACACTGAGCCCATTATTCATCATTCACCTCTCACTAATTCTGTGCTCAAATAAGTCCTGTACCAACACAGAGCATCCTAAGGTACAGTTAATATTCATAAGCACCTCCTCCAAAGGGATTCAGAGCCATAACTTAAGATCTTTGCAAGTCAATTTTAAAGTCTGAGACTTCAAGGAATTCAGACCCATTAAATGAAAATTACAAGACGGGATTTAGAAAAACATCTTTCCTAATCCACTGTTTCAGCTCAATATATTTTTAGCACAGAAACCTGCTTAACGTTTACTAAAAGTTAGATCAGTGACAGTGTACTCACAGAAAGCAATTCAAATTGCTTCCGTTGTAATGGTTACATACCACGTGTTGGCTCACTCTTTGACTTTTTCGTCCCAGTGAACAATAAAGCAGAGTCACAAAACAAGCTGTAATGAAGCCTATCTCCTTGCTTCTAGGATTGATTTACTTACTGAATTTGATTCACATTTCATACTCTTATGTTTTAGGTTCTGAGAGGGAAGACTTCAACAACAGAGGAGCAGGAAGAATTGCAGAGGTCAAGACAACAAAGGTAAATTACTATCTGGTAGAAAGTTGCTTCTCAGAAAGGAATAAGTGCCTTACAATAAGAGAATGTTCTCTCTTCTTTCTTTCCTTCATCTAATAAATATAAATTGAGCACCTCCTCAGTGTCAGGAACTAGGCTACCAACTATCTAAAGTTGAGTAAGACATGGTGGCTGCCACTGAGGAGCTCTTACAACCTTGTCAAGGCTGCTAAACTTCTGGCCAGGAAATGCAATCCTGTTGTAGATGCTGTGCTAGACATTTGGGTAGGATGCAGTAGGACAGGAAAATGGAGTGAGAAGTTCCAAAGAGTCAGTAAAGGTGTATGAAGAAGCATGGAAGATTTATATTTTGACAGATCTTTAAAAATAAAAAGGTTTTGTCATTTTTCTTAGTTGTCTTTCATACGTTAGGGCAGAATGGGTGAAGGGAGAGTCTGTAGTAGTCTCAAATTTTACCCACGGAGATTGATTCCTGTTACTCCCGTGCACAGGAGCACAGCTAATCTTATTTTGCTTCCTTGTTTGTTTCCATCTGTCTAAAGAGATACTGGAACCAAAAAGCTCATGGTTTCAGCACCATTGCCACACGGCTCCTTGGGATGCTTACCTTTGAGAAAGGCAAAGTCTTCTGAACTTTATCTAATCAGTTTACACCTATCATTGCTCTCTGTTAGGTTGAACTGGTGCTCAAAGTACAAACTTACAAGAATCTTAACCAAAAGCAAGAAGCTGATTCTTCTTCATTTCTCTGCTTGAAAATACAGTGCCTACATGATTTTAAGCACCTGGGAAGATTAGGTTTATCAATGGTGTTGTAACAATTTGTGATAATAGTCAAGTAAAAGTAACACATACCTGATTATTCAGAAAATAAGAATAGCTCACTAAGGAGGAAACTCTGTTAAAGTTAGTCAACCATGGAATAGATTGTTTTCTAACTTGCTAAATTCCCTGATATTGGAAGTAGGAAAGCCAAAGTACACTGACATTAATTAGTAGGGAAGTCGATAAGTATCTCTATTTTAGAAAGGTTATTTGGATTACATGACCTGCCATCTCAGAGATTTTTATGATTCTATATGGTTTTAAACAAAAACAATTCCTATAGCAATCATCTGTTTGGTCTTTAAAAGTCTCAAGGCAGCAGCAATATCTGTTTGTTCTCCCACATAAAAAATGAAGGTACAAGAACAAGTACATTAGTCTTGGCATGTTTTCTTGCTTGTAACTTTTTACTAACTTAATGCCTATGAATTTTAAAGAATGTAAGTAACATAGGGCCAAAAACAAGATAGTAAGTGGCATCCTCGTCTGTATTGATGACTCTTCCTGTAAACACACATGCACTGCTTTTATGTGATGACATGAATTGCTCTTTGAACCTGGCTGGAGCTTACTGTGTGAATTTGCCTGTGCTACCCATCCCTGAAAGAAGTCAAAGAAATAACAGATGGAGCTTTACCTGGGAAAACTCTTTAGCTGTTAGAGTTTTGGTAGGGACTCAGAATAGGACTCTATGGCCATGGAATCCCGGGGGCTTTTAAAGATTGTAAAGCATCTCAGTGAGTCTCTTAGGGCTGGGACACCATCCTCATGTGAGAAGTCTGGTATCGCAGCAGTGTCAATAGCTTGGCTTCAGTCAGTCCAGGCATCAGCTTGGCTCTGCCTGTGTTCTACCTTATGTTTTTATTTCTGAAGTTTCTAGTAAAGAAAATCATATATAATTTTTCACAGAATGAAAAGTTCAGAAAAGGCATTAAAATAATTCAAATAAACCACATGCTTTCTAGAGAACCTTCCCTTATTCTGCTTCAACTCCAACATCCCTAGTCCCTAAAGCTTGCTCCAGAGAGGACGAAAGGGTCTTCTTGCCAAACTCATTTGATCTCATTATCAGAAACAGACTATTTAGCATGCACAACTGGGGGTTTTACTCATAGCATGCTTTTCCTCATACACATATACAAACACATGCACACAGATATTTTAAACTTGAGTTTGCATTTCCATGGGAACTAAATAGACTTTTATAGTACAGATAAAAATGAAAGGAGAAGAGACTTTCTTATTCTATAAAAGAATCATTTTTATTCTGTGAAACTCTATTCGGAAAATCTAAAAGCTAAGAGCGTAACTTCTTAAGTGGAAAAAAGATTCAATTTTTGCCATGAGCATTAAAATGCACACAAAATGGGTTGAAAGTCTCACCTAGGAGAAGGAAATATGTATACGTGTGCATGCAGGTGTATGTGTGTAAATGTGCATACATATTATAGAAATTGATAAATATGAAATGTTCCAAGTTACTTAACGATTGTGTAGTTTTTACTTTATAAAATTCATGAGTATAAAACACACTGAAATATTTTACATAGAAATTAATTTTCAATGAAAGTGATCAAGCTTTCATTTTATGAAATAAATAACTTCACAAATAGCACAAGGAATTTCACATTTGACGAACCACCTTCAATTTGATTCTTTGGTTGTAGGGTGGAAGAAAATTTTAACTCAGGGTAATAGCTCTGAATTCAAGACAAACTTATAAGAAGAGGATAGAATGGAGCATGAGATTTCTCATATAGTCCTAACAGAAAACCTTTTAAGCTAGCTTCATGAAAAAAAGCAAAATTTAGTATAAGGGTAAAGGAACGCAAGAACAGGGATGCAGCTGAGCTACAGGAATAAATATGCTGAAAAGACAAAAGGGTCATATACAATTTGGGAAGATTTCTCTCCTAATCTCTCATTACCTACATCTCTCTTTACCCATGTGTTTATTCTTGTCAAGAACTCAGTATATACCACTCTCTCTGCTCCCCAAGTCATGTGAAATAAAAAAAAGTTTGTATACATTTTTCATTTTATAAAAGAGCAATCAGAGTGAAGCTACGGTGTGTTAGATATAAGTTCAAACACTCCTACTGCCTACCTTGGGTAAAATGTATAACTTTGGACTGATCAACTGTGGCAAGGTGAATAGAAGCACATTATATGAAAATGGTTGCCTCTGCCGTTACTAGGTGAATTTAAGGGGAATAGTAGTCTCCAGGAAAGTGGCAGGCAGTAAATTCAACCACAGTCCTTGTGTACCAAGCAGATTTCAAAGACTATGTGAGTGAGAAATATAGCCAGGAAGCAATCACAATAAATGATGAGGGTGTTATATGACCAATTCTCAAGCTCTGGATTAAACAGAAGGACAAGAGCTGTGCTGAATCAGAGTACTGGTAGATAAACTATAGTGGGGAGGATTAAGCAGTTTTACCAATTTTTCTATCAGCTACTTGAATATATAATTGAAGGGCTAGTACACATTTTAAGTATATAATGATGTCAGAATGTCACCTGAGAAAGTTCTCACAGAAAGCCTCAGAGCTACATACATTGTCTTTGAGAATTTTCCTTAATCAAGGCCCTGTTTCTTACACTTGCAGGCTCAAATACTTAGATTTTTTAGGGCCTGAAAGCAAATCCATCTCTCCAAGGCAGACTCATGTCAACTCCCCTACTGAATTAGTCATGAGACTGTTATACAAGCTCCAATATAACATCACACACACACACACACACACACGCATAGTTATAGATATAGATATACAGATATACAGTGTGATATAAACCCCAACACAATACACCTTCACATGTGCCAGAGTACTCATGTGAACATGACAGGAGCATTCTTCCTCGAAATTAAGAAACATGGTGGCAAAGAGGTACATGAAAAAACGTTCAACATCACTAATCATCAGAGAAATGCAAACCAAAACCAGAATGCGGTATCACCTAACACCTGTCAAAATGGTTAGCATTAAAAAGCCTACAAATAACAAATGTTGACAAGGATGTAGAGAAAAGGAAACCCTAGTACACTGCCAATGATATCATAAATTGGTGCAGTCACTGTGGAAATCAGTAAGGAAGTTCCTCAAAAGACTAATACTAGAACTACCATATCATCCAGAAATTCCACTGCTGGGTATACAGCTGAATAAAATGACAGCACTAATTTGAAAAGATACACGCACCCCAATATTCATAGCAGCGTTATTTACAATAGCCAAGGTATGGATGGAAGCAACCTAAGTGACCATCAACAGAGGAATGGATAAAAAATATGTGGAATACTACATACAATGGAATATTACTCAGCCATAAAACAACAAAATTCTGCCATTTGCAACAACATGGATGGACCTAGAGAGTATTATGCTTAGTGAAATAAGTCAGACAAAGAAAGACAAATACTCTACGTTATCACTTAATCTAAAAAATAAAACAAATGTATATAATAAAACAGAAAGAGATTCACAGATATAGAGAACTACTGGTTACCAGTGGGGAGAGAAAGGGGGAGGGACAAGATATGGGTATGCGATTAAGAGATATAAACTACTATGTATAAAATAAATAAGCAACTAGGATATATTGTATAGCACAGGGAAATATAGCCATCATTTTATAAGAACTTTAAATAGAGTATAATCTATAAAAATATTGAATCACTATGCTGTACAACTGAAACCAATATAATATTGTAAATCCACTATACTTCAATTAAAAAAAAGAAACATGGGAAGCAAATACTTAAACTTATCTTACTGACACCATTGCATGTGTTCACAAAGTATGCTTATAGCATTGTTTGTACAGCACAACATAGAAAACTACCTAAATTATATGAAAAACCATACAACCATTTAAGAAAAGACTCTAAATGTTCCAAATCAAAAGGCTCATCCTTTTTTAACTATATGCAGTCTTGCTTTTTAATAAAAGGACACATGAGAAGTAAACTCATAATCAGAATACTAAGTCACTAATTTACAATGAGAAATACATTTATTTCAGCAATCAGAATATACTCATGTCCAGATGACCTGTCAATTTTCTCCCTAAAAGCAGACCTACCAAATAAAAATAAACAGTTGCTCAATGAGCACGGAATTAGAACAAGGTAATTTAGTTAGCTAAATCAATGTTTAGTAGCATCAGGATAAAAGAATCTTATGTCTCCATTTGTAGATACTGAAGATGATCTTTTCATTAGGTTTGGAATACTTGAAGGTTGTTGGCTACACCCTGCTGTAGTCTTTCCCTCAGAAATCATGATTTAGCAAATGGGACCACACAGCTGAAAAGCCCTTTAGCTATGGAAGGCTCCCTCGCTTGGGAAAGGTGCAAGGACACACCCAAAGTTTATTTCTGTGACATCCCTTTCTCTAGACTTTATGGCCAACTATCCCCTTACTGTTGGACAAATTCTTTCTTTAATACCTTCATTCCGAATAGAGTCTGCTATAGTGTATCTTTGAGGCAACTTAATATTTCCCCGCTGTGACATAGTTGTGTGAAAATTTTAATTTAACTTTCTCAGGACAATCTCATTTTCCTCATTTCCAAAGTCTTCAGGGAAGGTCCACCCTAATCCTCACATAGGTCAATTTGCAAATCTGCAGGTTGTCTTATACATTATGCTTCAGTTTCCTAGGAATCTACTCCAAATGAGAGAAAGTGAATATTGGTTACAGGATATTGAAAAGTCTTCTGTCTCACCCTAGCTGACTCAACTACAAGCCATCCAGGAACCTCCACAGTGAGCCACAAGAAGAATCTAGGACCAACCTAGGAACAAATCCAATGCAGAATTTGACCCTGAAAGAGACCATCCACAATTCAAATCCAGAGTGGGGTCATGACATGAGAAAGGAAATATTTGAAATCTTGTAGTTGGTAATAACATGGAGCTGAATGGTATCTTAGTTTGGATTACAACACCAGCCAGCGGCTAGACAAATGTGAGAATGTGCCTATTTCTCAGACAGAAGGTACCCTGTTAATTCATAGTAAATTTTAAACAAAACAAAGCTGATGCAGCAAGATCAATAGAAGACAAAATCAAATTAAGGGCAAATAGCATTAATGGAGATAAAAAGGGAAGCTACATAATATTTCAACAATCCACCAATAGGATATTATAATTGATTCTACATACCTAAAAAGACAACTTTAAATAGATAAAAGAAAAACCTTACAGAATTACAAGAAAAATACTGACAAAACCTCAAAGTAAGATATTTTAGCATTTCGCTTTCTGAAACTGACAAAATAAACCAACAAAAAAAGTAAAAGAGATACATAAAATTTGGACAACACATTTAAATGTCTTTTTATTAGATAAATTTAGAATACTGTATTCCCCAAAGTATGAAAGATACATTCTTTTTAAGCACAGATAGCAACTTTTACACACATTGATCTAGTGTTAGGACACAAAAAAAATCTCAACAAATATAAAAAAAGTTATGACAATACAGACCATGTTATCTGACCATAGTTAAATAAGAAATGAATAATAAAAATACAATACAATATATGTTTGGAAATATTTCTAAATGGTGCTTAGGTTAAAGAATATATTTCTAAAAGAGCATAGTATAAAGAGCAAATTATAATGCTTTGATGAAAAAGTAAAGAGGAAAATAGAAAATATTTTAATTGAATGCCAATGAAAGAACTGCATTAAAAAAAAACTTGTGGAATGCATCTAATGCAAAATTAAGAGGTAAGTTTATAACATGAAATAGATTTGTTAAAAAATAAAAATGGTTCAGAAAAATTAGCATTGAACTTAGAAAACGAGCAAAGGAGCAGCAAAAAATGAAAGAAAGATATAGACAAAAATAATTAAGATACTAAAAGCTAATCAAAGAGAAAAATTATGGAAATTATCAACGAAAGTTGGTACATTAGAAAAACTAGTGGGAAACACTTATAAGACTAATCAAGAAAGACAGAAAAAGAGAACAAATTAAAAGTAATAGAAGTTTTGAAAAAATGAATATAATCACTGAGTCAAGATTTTTTAAAATCATAATGCTATAAATAAACATTTTAAAAATGTCAAAGAAACATTTACTTTTCTAGAAAAATATACATTATCAAAATTGACTAAAGAATAAATGAAAAATTAAAGGGGTTAAGAATATTCAAAAACATAAATCTTTGATCCAAAACCAGCTCCTATAAAAAATATATGAGCTAGAGACAATTTTAGAAATGATTCTAGCAATGACTGAAAAGCCTTCAATAAACAGACAATTCCTATCTTATGAAATCTGCTCAGGAGGCCTGAAAAGAATAAAAGCATTAAGTATGATTCTCAAACCAGACAAGACTATTTATGAAACTTGAAAAATAGATTCTAAAATTTGTATATAATATTAAAAAACTAAAATAACTATGGCAATCATGAAGAAGAAAGAGAAGAAACGGGAGGAGGAGGGGGGCTTTACTGGATAATGGAAGTGGCAACTTTATATACAGCTAAATATTTGCTCTTTGGTGAGAAAAGAACAGATTATTTAATACAAAGTGCTAAGTCATTTTGTTACTTATATGGAAAATAATTTCTTGTTTCTCTATGGATAGGAAAAACAAGTAGAATGAGGAAACTGGATTCCTCCACATACCACTTGCAAAATCAATTCCAGACAGCTTAAGAAACTATTTAGACAAAAGATAAAACTTCAAAACTTTCTGGGGAAAATTTTAGAGAACATTTTATGGCCTTATTAAAGAAAAATATGTCGTAAACAGCAAACATAAAAGCGGGGGGGGAAGCAACCTGATTATACTGAAGTTTAAAATTATGCAATGACAACAGATTCCATAAACCTAGCTAAAATACACATTCATTAATTTCAACACACATGCTTGGAAAAGGTAATTGTATCCTATACAACAAACAAAGTGAAAGTATCCAGAATATCTAAAATACAACAAATAAGAAAACTGCAATTACCAACTAGAAAAATGGGTAAAAATTATAAACATTCCCAGATGAGGAAAGCCCAATGGCCAATAAATATATGAACATATACTCAACCTCTTTCACTTGAATCAGGGAAACTCAAATTAAAAATAACATAACATTTTATCTATAAAATATTGACCAAAAAATATTAAATGCTAAGAATAGGTCAGAATGTGGTAAAAGAGGATCTAGTAAACAATTCAGGTACTAGTGTAAATTTGAAAAACAATTTGGCAATAGTCACTAAGTATATATTACATTAGGTCCCATAATTTCACTGTTAGACACATGTACTAGAAAGAAATCTAAATATATGTACAAGGAGACTTAAACAATGATGTTCATTGCAGCATTTTTTTTGTAATAGAGAAAAATTGAAAATAAGTTAATGTCCATCAGTAGGACAATGATATATATAAATGGTGGTACATTTCTAAATGGGTTACTATAAAAGGTTAAGGTTAATAAAATAGATCTAC
This sequence comes from Monodon monoceros, assembly GCF_005190385.1. NCBI lineage: Eukaryota > Metazoa > Chordata > Mammalia > Artiodactyla > Monodontidae > Monodon > Monodon monoceros. The sequence goes on from NW_021703768.1 coordinate 72,327,837, forward strand.
ATGTATTAAAATGGATTTTGAAAATATAATGTTGGGAATTTACAGAATGATGCATATTGCATGATTCTATGTATAAAATATTTAAAAACACAAGCAATATTCTTTCTTTTCATAGATGCACACATAAATAGTAAAAGGAAAAGGGGGGTCAACATTTTTAGGAAGGATTCCAAGCTACTTCAAGAGAGTGGTGACAGGAGTGAGAAGGGAACAACAGCACTTGCAAGGACTGCAAAGGGGCCATCAGTTTTATCTCTAACTTTTTTTAATTCTGAAGGTAAAGTAGCAAAATACTAACATGCTTAAAATTTGGCTAGTAAGTATATGGGTATTCACTGCACGAATCTTTATAATTTTTTATGTTTACAGTATGTCATAACTTTTAAAAAGAGAGCAAGGAGATATAAATTGCCTCTGTCTTAAAACAATTCCCCTAGGGATTGATTCTCAAACCAAGGTACTCCTCACCCTGGGAGTACACAACACTGTTCTAGGGACTCGTCAAAGTCACATAAATAAGCCACATCTTCCAGGATCATCAATTTTGTTCAAGGACTGGGGAAATGGACATAGTTATAATAACAACAAATACAGATTTTCATGAGCGAGAGTTTGAGTTGCTTTTTATTTTCTCTAACCTTCACAGAGTTCTCTTCCATTCTACCCTTTCACCACTGACTTCCTCACTATCACCTACAGCTACCACTTCCTCACTATCACCTACAACTACCATTTCTGTATTTTTGCAGAAATATTTGAAAAGTACTCCCAGGGAGAAATTACATGATCCCAACCAATTTCCTCAACAAAAATAAGAATCTATACCAGGATGAAGAATCCACAAGGGAGGAAATAGACTCATATGAATTAACTCAACATTTGAACTCTTGTATTGACAAATCTCTTTCTTCACCTTCGTGATTTTCGTGTTTGGTGGAGACAGAGTACCCTGATAAATGCCAGTAAATTTCTTTGATGAATTGTGTTTTGGCACAATGCATTCATCCTATATTGAGGGACACTGTGCAAAGAATCTCACAAAATTCTAAGAACACTGCTCAAAATGTTCATGATACTATATGATGCCATTTTATGAACAACCTCAGAAGAAATTTCTCATCTTATTTTAAGGAAATTTTTGCTTCTTCTAAGTCATTGGCTTGTCATTATATTTTGAATAAAGTGAATTGTGGAACAGATCGCACTTCCCTTTTGACTTAGAGTGAAATGTGGCCTACCCAGGGCAAGTAATGCTGTGTGGTGCCTTTTTCCTTTTTTTTTTTTAAACATAATTTATGGTGTAGCTTTATGTCCTCACTTTATTTCTTCTTTAATGCCTAGTTTTAAATCTTGCCATTTTGTTTAATTGATATAATTCTATAAACTGTCTTACATCTTAAATTAACAATAGTAAATAGATAAATAGAAGCCTATAGGATAACAATATACACTTGGAGGTTTACCAACTGTAGATGTATTTCTCACTGCAAAATTAACTATTTGGGTTTTTCTTCATCAAGTAAATTTCTCAATTTTTATTCTAAAATTCAATGTTTTTTCTTTTTAATTTATTCTTGATTTTTTTTTTTTAATCTGACAGTAACTATACTTCTGAGCTTTCCTTTTGGTCAAGTGGACAATGTAGAAGATATTGATTTTCTACTCAGAAATTGTGAATTCACGCTGATTCTACCACAAATGAGTTATATAACTTTGATTATATCAGAGGGATTTTTATAAAGCATACTTTCATTGTCTGCAAAATGTGTCCACAGGGATTTTTTTAGTATGCAATTAGATAATGTATATAAACCATATTTTAAATCATGAAGTTGCCCAAAAATATAAATCGTAAGGAGGAAGGCAAGTACCCTAACTTTGACATATAAAAATCTACGTTTAAGTTCTGTTTCCATTATTTACTAGCTGTGAAGCCTTGGGCAAGTCTCTTAACATCTAAAACTTCCGAAAAGTGGGAGATAACAAACTACTTCAGAAATAACTGTGAGAATCAAATGGGGAATTACATAAAAGGGTCTTACAAAATATAAAACTCAATAAAAATAAACCACTATTTTTATAAATTATTCTTCATAGAATACAGGACTATTAATTTTATATTGTCAGAGCCTAAGACATTACCTAAAACAATTTCTATTCAATAATTAGGGTAAATTAAATGGAACTATTTTTTAGAATATACAATACTTCTGAAACAGGCCTAGATTTTTTCATATACATTTTATTTTGGAACTTTTTTTCTGAAATAACTGTTTGAAAAGAAAAAAAAATAACGAACTAACTAGGAGTTCCTAATTAAGTAAAACAATGGACTTTTCTGGTATTTTTCCCACTGCATTGATTGGTACATTAACTAAATTCCCAAATAATTTTAAAATCATTCTTTTCAGAATGCAAAAAAGACAAAATGCTGGGGCTTCCCTGGTGGCGCAGTGGTTGAGAGTCCGCCTGCCGATGCAGGGGACACGGGTTCGTGCCCTGGTCCAGGAAGATCCCACATGCCGCGGAGCGGCTGGGCCCGTGAGCCATGGCCACTGAGCCTGCGCGTCCAGAGCCTGTGCTCCACAATGGGAGAGGCCACAACAGTGAGAGGCCCGCGTACCGCAAAAAATAAATAAATAAAATAATAATAATAATAAAATATAAGTAACCTCTGTGTTGGAAATGGTATTTTGGAAATATCTCCCCATATATATTTCCTTTCAGTAAACCAGTTTATCCTCCTGCATATCATAGAACATTATCATCTACACATCTGACAAATATATGTACTCACGCTGAATTCATGTGTGTGTGTGTATATGTGTGTATGTGTATGTATTTATTATTTCTTACGGTGTGCCAGATAACCACTCTGGGGTTACAGCACTCAATGAAACAAAATCTCTACTCTCATAGAGATTACGTGCTGGTAGGGAGAGACTGATAATAGAAATATGTATGTAAGTAAAACGTAATATTCAGATGGGTGGTACTGTGAAGAAATAAATAAGAATAAAGGGAACAAAGAGTTGAATGTATTGGGGTAAGAGTCCCCATTTTACCTAAAGTGAAAGGAAAAGAGTCTATGACGTGATAATATCTGAGCAGAGACCTAAATAAAAATGAGGGAGCAAGAAATGCTGATACCTGGTATATGTGAATATTCAGACACAGAGAACAGTAAGTGAAAGGCCCTGAGGCTGGAGTCCCTTCATATTTTCAAGAAATAATGAGGAAGTCCATGTACCTGGAGCAGAATGAGCGAGAGGAAAATTAGTAGGAGATGATGTCAGAGAGACATTGAGGGCTGAGTTCCCATGAGGCTGGATGGGACTGTAAGGATTGGGGAGTTGTATTCTGAATTAGGGAAAATAGGAAGAATGCACTGAAACTGAAAAGGAGTATATGACTATGATTGTGAATTTTATGTGTCAACTTGACAGGATCATGTGGAGCCCAGATATTTTGTTAAACATTATTTTTGGATGTGCCTGTGAGGGTATTTCTAGATGAGATTAACATTTGAATCTGCTGGATTTAGAACAGATCGTGCTCCCCGATGTGGGTGGGCATCATCCAAACCATTCAGGGCCTGAATAGAACAAAAAGGTAGAGGAAGGGAGAATTCATTCTCTTAGCCTGCCTAACTTAGTTGGGACATCAGTCTTCTCCTGCCCTTGGACTGGGACTTATACTATCATCTCGCCAACTCTCAAGTCTTTGGAATTGAACTAGAACTTATGCCATCAGTTCTCCTGGTTCTCAGGCCTTTGGACAAGGACTGGAACTACATCATCAGCTTCCATGGGTCTCTACCTTGCAGATGGCAGACGACGGGACTTCTTAGCTTCATACTCATACGTGTCAATTGCTTATAATAAATCTCTTTTTAGATATAGAAAGATGGATGGATAGCTAGACAGAAACAGAGATGGAGAAAGAGATAAAGCAAGAGAGGGAGAGATTCTATTGGTTCTGTTTCTCTGGAGAATCCTAATTCAGTGACTTACAGTAAATTTCTCCCATATATGAAGAGAAAGTAGAAAGCCCTTTCCTGGTGCCCCTAGTGGAGTGAGGATCAAGGTGAGATCCAGAGGTAGAGCAGAAAGGGGCCAAACTTGAGAAGGAGTCTATAGAAACTCTAAATATCTATGAGGAAATTTGGGAACATTATAGCAAGGGTCCTCTTTCTCCAAAGCCTGAGAGAAGTTGCAAGATTCTAAGAATAGTTTTGGAAAAGGGAAGAAGAGGGAGGTACAGGGAGGTGACTAGAGATGTGAACGTGAGACAGTGCTCCTAGTTAGCCATGGTCTGTGTGTAGGGGCTTAGTAAGAGGTTACGGAGGTTCTGAGGGGACTAGTTAAATAACAGAGGCCTGGGACCAAGATCAAGACATTTTAGTGAGATGTTAGTATGCTGCATGCAAATATCTGGAACCACGGACTTCAGTTGTTGCCTTCATGACAACCACAGAGGCCAGATGGAACTAGTCACACTATTCTCACTGCCACCATTCTACCCAGATACTATCTGGGGATGGAAGAAGAAATCCAAAGGACTAGCATTTTTATAAAAGAGGCTGACTTCAATATGAAGAGGCTAGGAGACCACTGATTATCGAGGTTTCTTTCTACCCCGACCTCCCTGCACACCACTCAGTAATGGAGGAGGTCATGAGAAAGATTAGTTACTTATAGACTGCCCCTTCAATTGCAATTTATAAATTGTGACCCTGCTACATAACCACATTTTGGAAATCCAGTTTCATACACTGTCTATCAAAGATCTGTGCCATACATTAAAATGAATTTTCCCACTCTGTATGAGCAGTTATGTAACCAATAACATCTGGCTAAAAAATAACAATGTTGGGCTTCCCTGGTGGCGCAGTGGTTGAGAGTCCGCCTGCCGATGCAGGGGACACGGGTTCGGGCCCCGGTCCGGGAAGATCCCACATGCCACGGAGTGGCTGGGCCCATGAGCCATGGCCGCTGAGCCTGTGCATCCGGAGCCTGTGCTCCCAACGGGAGAGGCCACAACAGTGAGAGACCCGCAAAAAAAAAAGTTTTATATTAGCTTGACTTTATAATAAAATCTAATTTAATTGTTTGAAAGTTTGGTGGAGCATCTACCACATAAAATCTACTTATTAGGCAAAATCTGTTGCTGTTAGTCATTTCCTAAAGTGCCCAACATTCTCCCCTCGCCCCGACTTACTGAATAGGTCCTAAAAGCATGAGCTTTAGTAGCCCGGTAAGACATTTTTAAATGTCTTAACTGAACTGCTCCTAAGATTTACTATCTGTACTCAACTGAAGACAAAATACTACTGGATCAGAGGCTAAGTGAGGAACTTTTTCATCTTCTTCCTCTCCATTTAAGCTCAAGTCAGATATTATTTTGAAAGGAATATTTATTTGGATAAAATCAGAAAACCAGCCTAAACATGGTCCTTCTCATGTTGTTATTCTGAAACTTCCATTGCTATTTTTGTATGCATTTTTCTTTCCCTCTTCCTTACAATCCTTATAACTTTATCCTCACTGGGGCTCTTCTGTGTTAAAGCAGATAAGCAAAAGTGAGTCCTTATATTAGCCAGAAGGCAGTAGGCATGAGAAGAAAAACGAAGTGGTGGTCACAATCGAAGGACATGCTTTTCAAAAGTGGTTCAGACATGTCAGAAATCTTACTCATCTCCTTTCATATCTGCTAGTATGACCACCTTATTCTTCTTTTTCAGATTGCCTTTGGGGTTATCTGCTGTTTGAGTGTCATTACAAAAGTCAGTTCTGCTCAGGATCCTGGCAAATAATTTATCCCTGTGTCCTTAGTTTAACTCCCCATTGCTTCTTCGCAGCACTGCACTCTGGGTCTTAACCATACATCATGTAATAGTAGCTGGGTGCCTCCCTGCATCACTTTCTCTCTGATCATGAATACCAGTGTTATGCAAATGCCACATGCGTGTCTCAGGTTATGTGGTTTTGCTGTGAAATCTAATCAAATACCGAGCCCCTTGTGGGGAGTAAAATAAGGCATCCTCAGAAAGTGTTATCTCTAGCGTTTATTACATTGGCATTACCATTCACTTAACAAAATATAATTTCAAAAAAGAACTGTATTTTATAGATATCTTACAAATAAATCCATACTTTTTAAATAACATGCTGTTTAACTCTGTCTGGAATCTTACCTTCTGCCCCCAAATTTTACAGCTTAGTTTTCCAGTGTCTAAGTATTTGCCTTACCTTTGAATAATACAGTTTAATCAGATTTTCTAAAGCTTTTACTAGATTATTTTAAAGTGGTATAAATAATGTAAGTAAGCCTAATTTCATATTAGATACCTTCTGTGACGGCTCACGCAGCTCAAGTTTTTTTTTTCCTTTTTCTTTTTTTTTTTAATTAAGGCGATTCCGGCAGTCATTTCTGACTTCTGTGGCATCTTTCTGCAAATCCTATCCACTTTACTGCTATACTGAGGTTCATTTGTGTCATTCAAATCTTTGCTCTTTAAATATCCACTTATAAATTTATTATGGCAACACATTCATATCTTTACATTTAATCTGAAATTTCGATAACAAGCAGGAGACGGAATAAATGAGTAGCAGACACACTTGACAAAATTAAAACGCTTTCCTGTCAGTGCCCATATGAACTATTACAATGACAGAATAGCATTTTAATTTTGTCTAGTTCTTCTTTCTCCTTTTCACTCTTCATTTCTCCTTCTCTGGCTTTCTGTGGAAGCTTTGATAAAAGATCTAGACTTTAAGTGCCCAACATCCTCACAAAAATGTCGGAGGATGTTTTAAAATCATGGATTTTTGAATGACAGAGATGAACATCGCTGCAGCACTGCTGCAGTGGGGAATTTATCATTTTGTTAATTAAGAAGGGTTTTCCAATAGTCACTCCAGAAATTGCCTCTGGAATATCATTAATTAACAATCCCACTTCCACCACGGGAGGGAGGGGGAAGGCCAAGCAGCAAAGCTGACAAGAAGAGTAACTATTAAAATACACACATATATATTTGAAAAGCACCAGACAAATTTGGAAAGGAGGAGGAGAATTATTTAAAGCTGGTATTATAGGATCAACAGAGTTAACAAAAAATCCAATTTGTAGCATGAAAGCTATCTCGGTTCACAGGCCTTGTGCTAGTCTCTAAATAAAGTCAACAGTTTAGAAACTCTTTATCTGAACTAAATAATTTACCGTTTTGTTTGGAATTTGAGGTTTGTTGCTTTTCTCTTTTCCAGGATGACTGTTTCCTTTCTAGGGAAGAAGAAAACAAGTCTTTTTTTTCCAGTTTTCTTATTTGTTGAGTATCCAGGTAACAAACTACTTAAAATCAACCAAACAAAACTTGATAATTGGCCCAATCCCCATCTGAGCCACAGAAGAATGTAACTATGGCAACCTGTCATTTAGAGCAGACCACATCTCCTGTACCTTTCAGGATTTAAGTATGTGAGAATCTACCCCTTCCTAAGTGGAATTATCATGCCGGGAACATTTTGTTCTTTACTGTAAAGGAAGTATGAAGCCAGGATCCTAAATAGTTCTCAACAAAGTGTTCAGGTGAAAGAGAGGTTCAGTAGCTGTGAAAGATACATACTCTAATCTTAAGTTCTTTCTCATAAGGAACAAACAAGAAGTGGACTTTATGAAAGGTCAATAATTAAAGCCACAATGACTGCAGCAGGGTAGCTTGCTGAAACCTTAGTTTCCAAAATAAGAAGTTTTATGGTTAGAAAGTAGCAGCCTGACTGCAGAAACAGACCATCCAGAATTTAAAGGAGTTTGATCTTTACAACAGTCACATTTAGCATGTATCAGTAAGTACTATTCATCTCTCTTTTTTGTTGTTGCTGTCCTTTGGCAATCAAGCCTTAAAACAGGACTTCAGCTACCTGGATTTTATAATACATGGGAACAGTATTTTTACTTCTAGTGAGAGCGCTTAACCTGGCCAGGAATAATCTCATAGACTCTTAAACATCAGTTGTCCCAAACTGGAAAAGAAGCTTGAAAAGTGATCCCTTATAGTAAGTAGACCAAGCCTTTTTTCTTAACCATTAAAGTACTGTTAGTCATGATTAAAATCTGTGATCAGCTTCAATTCTATAAATGAAACTGGCAGCCAACGTCTGCATTTCCACTAGAATAATTTTTTTAATAGATCTTTATTGGAGTATAATTGTTTCACAATACTGTGTTAGTTTCTGTTGTACACCAAAGTGAATCAGCCATGTGCATACGTATGTCCCCATATCCCCTCCCTCTTGAGCCTCCCTCCCACCCTCCCTATCCCACCGCTCTAGGTCATCGCAAAGCAGCGAGCTGATCTCCCTGTGCTACGCTGCTGCTTCCCACTAGCTATCATTCAGTAGTGTATATATGTCGATGCTACTCTCACTCCACTAGAATAATTTTAGAGAGTATGAACATAAAAAGAGTGAATATCTCAAGTTGTGAGGCTAGCAGGAATGAAGTAATTTTGTTACAGCTGGGTATACTCTCTTTGCAGTCTCTACATCAAGGGGGCTATAATGGGTATCCGAAGAAAAATCAAGGGTGGATTTTGTCCTTCACATTGAACATGCCGTCAGCAGATTTATATTTCTACCTCACTGGTATATGGGGATCACTGTGAATGCAGCTAATACTTTTTTCTATATACAATATCGAAGCCATCTGTGATAATTCTCCAATTCCTATTCATCTCAATTCCTATTCAGGTCAACAAATGTGTACTGAGCACCTATTGTGTGATGGGTACTTTGCTAAATGCGGTGAGGCATGCGAAGGAGTAGTCGATTTTCTATGAAGCTAAGTAACTTTAGGGCTCCTCCCACCCTCTTGCAAGGACCTGGCAGGGATGCTGGCAATTTTTTAATTTATAATTTTTTATTATTTTCCTTTTAAAATTCTTCTAAAATTGTATGAGCTTCAGGCTCCACAAAACCTAGATATGCCTCTCCATCATGTTCCACTGAAGTTCAATGGAAGCATCTTACGACTCAGGTGTTTTTCTGTGAGGATCTATTGCAAGAAGAGCTGTGAGAAATGACTGACAGTGCTGCTAGAGGTTTGAAGATTTTTCAAGGGAAAGAAGAAATGTGGCCTGGGCAATATAGTGATGAAAACTATAATAATTCAAAGGGTTCTCTGTTTTACTGTTTGGGGCATCTTTATTTTAAATTGTTTTTAATATGTGAAAAGTTCCTAGCATTAAGTTAAAGAAACCATTTGGGAAATTCTCTTTTGCTAGCAAATGTATGAAGTCTAAAGTAAAAGAACGTAAAAGGAATAATATATAATTTATGTAATACATAGGCAATTACAATCTTAATAACTACCACTTATTTTGTGTTGAGCAGTATGCAAAAAAATTTATGTACATTGAAATCTAGCAGAACCCTGCAGGGCCCCCCGCCCCAAGTAAAAAAACTGAGCAGTTAATGATTAGGACAATAGAGTCACAGACTCAGTGTCTGGTGCACACTCCTGAGTTGCTGTACAGATACTGTAACTGCCACCAAAGGAAAAAAGAAACCAACTGCATGATGACCAGACCATAGCCATGCCATAAGCTGCTCCACTTGAGCAGTACTGAATCTACGGCTCACACAATTCCAAGAACTGGTCTCAAGAGAACGAGGTTAACACTATTTATTGCTCATAATAATCTATATCTTTGTGAGTATCAAAATAACTGTAGCTTGCTCTCCCCATATATGTAAGTGAACAACTAAAATTGTCAGCAAAGAGATGCTACAGACCCATGTTGAAACCTTCCGCCCTGAGAATACAGCACCCTATGTCAGCATGAAGAAGTTACAGAAGATGGACCTTCGCCCCTAATCCCATAGAAATGGAATGATGTTCTGTCAGGTGGGGATCTGTAAGCAGCTTTTAGCAGGAAAGAGCTCTTTGCAGGAGGCACCCTTTTGTCTTAACCTTAAACCTGGCACTCCCATGCTCAACTCATCTCTGGCCCAAGCACACTTTTCAAATCTTTTAATCACACAATACTTTGCCTAACTTGTCTGCTCTTTCCGTTGATCAAAGAAATAGACATGAAGAATACGTAATTAACTGACCAGATCTCTTCCATAGCGCCCCCTTCAGTAATCTCCTGAACAAACTGTGTGACCAAACCGTGTGAACAAGATAACTTCCAGAGGAAGATCACGAGGAGTTGACAAGCCTGCACACAGTGGGGGATGGTGACAGTTTTGACCCCCTATCTCAGTGAATAACTGAGATGACTTCTCTGTTTCCCTTTCAAAGTTTCATGGCTGAGCTGAATCTTCAGAGGTGGTTTTGGGGGGACGCTGAGTCCACCATCTCCCCAGATTGCCAGCGTTCTGATTAAAAGCACCTTTCCTTTCTAGCATTTGTGAATATTGATTTTGTAAGCCGTGAGCAGCAGGACCCCCCATCTGACAAGACATTAATCCTCATAATAAACCTGGGAGGTAGATACTATTATTACCTCCATTTTACAGAGGACTGGAGAGAGTAACAACATTCCTAAAGTTATAACATTTGTAACCATTTAAAATCTCATTAGAAAAAAACGATTAAGTCACTATTTCATAACAATAAATATAGGCACTGTTACAGAATCTCGATTTGAAATTTTAAATTAGTAAGACCTCCCTTAAAAGAATTTGACAATATGAATTTTTTAACTATAAAATTTTCATTCCTTTAAACCAATAATTCCATTTCTAAAGAAATCATCTGAAATTAGGGAAAGATTTATATCTAAAAATGTTTTCAGTATCATTTGTAATAAGAAATCACAAATATTTAAAAGTAAAGATACATAATTATAGTGGAATTTATGTTAGAATTGATGTAGAGCCATTAAAAGTTCTGTTTAAAATTTTACCTAACATTATGATATAAAAGTATTAAACACATAAAAATGCATTTAAAAAAAAAGACTGCAAGAACAATATGCCAAACTGTAACAGTTGTTTGAGATTATGGCCACCAGGTGGAAAGGTTTTATATGCAATTGAAGGTATGAGACTGAAACTGGGTGATAAGACATATCTGAAGCTCCAAAGAAGAATCATCAAAATAATAATGAAAGTCAAAGTAAACCAGACAGCATTAGATGAGATTAAACTTTCTGAAGCTTTTCTGGACCTTTGAAATCTTTTAAGTTTGAATTCTGTTTATAATAAAAGGATTTTTTTTTTAATGGGGAAATCACTGAAAACTGAAGATGTTGAAGAGGATTTAAAGAGGGAGGGAAACTTCACTTGGATCTGGAAATATCAACAAGATTTATATGAGGAAAGAGGAAAAGGCAATCCAGGGCCAGTACCAGAAGGAGCAAAAGCTTGGAGTAGTGAATGTGCAGGCTGCATCATTTGGAAATGTCTTAATTTGATGGAATGCAGGATTCCCTTAAGAAAGATAAAAAATACATTTTAACTATTAGTGTGAAACCAAATTATTATGCAATTTGGTGCCATCTTGAGGAGTGTGAAAGTTACCTAGTAATAAGTTTTGGATCAATATAGGCTATCAAACCAAGGACTGGTGTGTAAAATGGCCCTGTAGGAAGATGAGTGGATGGGCTGTATGTAGATGAGACAGGAACCCTGGAAGACTGAATGCAGGCAGCACTCTGCTATAAAGCAAATGATGATTAGCTATGAAAGTAGTTCATTCACAGTGGTAACGGCAAGGAATGCACAGACCTCAAAAAAAGTTTAGCGGAAGAATCAACAGGATTTGATGAACACGAAAGTATGAGTAAAATCAATGGGAAGGTATAGATATTTCAGAGACTCTGAGTTCCAGTGACATCAATGGTACACATTTTTTTTTTTTAAAGGAGAAAGGCACAGCTTATTGGAAAGAAAATGATCTCAAATTTTAATATGTTTAGTTTGAGGCAGTCCACCAAGGGAACAAGTCCCAAAAGCAGTTGGGATATAGACCTCAGAAGCTGGGAACATGAAGCAAAAGTGTCTCTTAGGACTCAAACAAAGCTATGAGCCAGAAGAGAAGAAAAAAATAATCAGCTCTGCCTAGTACCATGAGAGGGTGTTAGCAGTTACTCATTTTAAGTGTCACTTTGCAAACAGACTTAAACCAACCTTTTGGAACCTAACCACATTATAAATAGAAGAAGTTCTGTAAAGAGAAGGGCCATCAACATGGAAGGGAAAGTCAAAACCATGAGTCATCGTTGATCCAGGGAAAACACACAAGAAGGAGAGGGGAATGGCAAAGAATTAAACTCTGGGAATGTTCATAGATAAGAAAAAAAGAAAGAATAATTTAATTCCAAAACACAGTGCCTTCAACTATTTAAAACTATGAGAAGTGAGGCCAAATTTGTTCTTCAGCTCAGATGTGGACAACACATTGAAATCCTAGAAAGAAAAAGCCAGAGGGAAACAAAAAACACACTTTTCTAGTCAGAATTCAGAGTACATCGTTTACTGAAAAACAAGAAGAAAACTCTCAAAATCAACCAGTATGACTGCATGTTTCACAAGAAATCTATTACTCAAAAATTCTCCAGGGAATATAAGAAGCATATACATTTTATTTTCAAATTCAGACTAAAGAATATATTAAGAGATTAAGACTAAAGAATATATTTACCTGGGAAGCAGCCCAATTAACTGAATTAACCTGTAATGTTGAAATTGAAATGCTTACATTTTCCTGCTAAAAACACACACGTAAATCAAAAGGACATTAAAAATAACTACCTACATAAACTATCCAAATTCCAAATCCTTTTATATGTGTTTTTGTCAGACAGCAAATACAGTGACCTGCTTTCTGTGTCACGGTTTCTTCCCTATCCATGATTTTAGAGCCACTATACTCTTTCTCATAGAATCTCACATTTATGGTTTCTCAAGTACAATTTCACTCGAATTAAAGCAAATATGTTCTTTCTCCTGATGGCCAAATCCCAAGAGGCTTATTAGTTAAACTGAAGCTGGACAGAGGTATCAAGTCTCAAGAGCACTTATTGCGAGTCTGGGCATGTCCTGTCGCCAGGGTTATAGTAAAACACAGCACCATCCATGGAGGTAAGAGATAGTAAGTCAAGATGTTAAACTTGCTTTAATGTGGAACCAAAAAAAAAAGCTCTATTAACATATTTTTATTTGAATTTAACAATTGCCCACTTTTTGGGTATTTTTTCAAGTCATAGTTTTAAGAAATAAAGCAACGCAGATAAGGTTCTCTATATCCACCCTTACTCCCATTTCACTACTTCCCTGCCTAAAACCAAACTCTATAGACGGATTTTCTACTTCAAAAAACTTTAGTAAAATACTCAACCTCACTAGTAACCAGGAAACTGCAAAGTTAGATAATAACAATTTACATTCATCAAACTGGCAAGAAATTATAAAGTCTCACAATATCAAGCCTTGGTGAGTCTGTGGAGAAACAGGGATTCTCTTATACCTCTGATGGAAAAGTAAACGAAGCTATCACTTTGAGGAGGAATTTACCAATATCTTATAAATGTAGAATATGTTTACCCCATGACAGGTCAATTCCATGGCTAGGTTATGAAAATAAACTATTCTTTTCTCCTTCTGGGCATACAGAAGGATGATACTCCTCAGTCCCCTTGTCTTTGGGTGAGGCTAGTTCCGGTCGATGCTTCAGACAGTGAAATGACAGATGTCATGTATTGGTGGATATATAGTTGCCAGTGTAAACCCCTCCAGCTCCTACTTGCCTTGCCAAAATGATCTTGGAAGCATACACTAATGTGTGAGGAACAAAAGATCAAGGCAGCCTGGGGAATGCTGAGGCAAACACGTGGAAGAGAGCTGCCCTAGATAATCACCTGAATCCTTAACAGATTTCATATGAGCAAGAAACAAACTTCTTTTGTATTAAGCCACTGAGATTTGGAGGTAGCTTCTTATGGCAGCACAAATAGCTTACCCTAACTAATACATAAATATATACACCAGACAAAAATTCTCACACATATACACAGGAGTCATGTTCTCAGATAAATCCTTTGCAATAGTACAAAATTGATACATATCTCAATATTTACAAGTAGTGAGGATTGAGCAGTTTGGGTATATTTCTACAATGATATACTAATTGAAAACATAAAAGAACTTAATTTATATGTGTATGGATTAATCCTAAAAACATGAGAGAAACAAGTTGCTAAATGATCTGTATGATATGATAATGCTAGAATATAAACACAATTAGGGCAGGAAATTCAGCACCTATCTTATTCCCGTCACTTAGAATATCTTGGCAGGTGATAGTAATGGCTCAATAAATATTTGTTAAATGAATAAATGATTATTATTTTGGAAAGTTTAGAAATATATTACATACTGCATATTGTCTATAGATTCACACATGTAGTACACAGTTAAAAACATGTACTGAAAACATCATTTGTTAATTTATTTTCAGCTTAATAAAGTAACTATAAGATTAACTTAATTGCCTTGTAACCCCCAAATTAATCCTTCCCACTATTAGGACATTTTAATTTGACACGTACTGTTGACGTTAGGCAAGCCACGTTAATTCTTCGGTGCCACAATCTCCTCACTAGTATAATGAGGATTAAAACAGTACGTACTTTATAATATTCTTGTGATGATGAAATTAGATAATACATATAAAGTGCGCAGAATGGGGTGTAGCATAAAGTAAGCAAAAACTACTAGCTGCTGTTATTGTGACTGCCATTATTCCTTAACTGGCCTTTAAAGAATTAAACAAGTCTATTTTCTAATTTCTTCACATATGAGTCATGATGTACATACCTAAAGGAATTAATAAAATTTCCTTTTATATTTGCCAGCCTCTTGAAAATATAATAGGCTTGTAAGTAAACCATTTTAATATCTAAACATTGATAATAACAAGTAGTCTGATAGTATGCCTAAACCTGAGAAACTGAGATACAAAGGGAAAAGAAATTCGGTTAAGAAAAGAAGTTTTGAGGTATCGGCTTCCTTTTCTCCTTAGTTTCTCAAATTGTTCTATTTCACACTACAAAGCTGGGTTAAAAAGATGATTGTGTGTGTGTGTGTGTGTGTGTGTGTGTGTGAGAGAGAGAGAGAGAGAGAGAGAGAAAGAGGAAGGAGGGAGGGAGGGAGGGAGGGAGGGAGGGAGGGAGGGAGGGATACCAAGTAGAATATTGCCATTAGCCAGCTGAAATTTAGAGGTTAAAATGAATTGGCTATGTGTAAAAGTTCAAAATTAAAAGCTGTTTTCTCTACTGATGAGAATGAACTTTAGTTTGGGATTGCACTGTTAGAGTGACCCCTTAACAAATCAATGACCCTCAGTGGCAGTCTTACCAAACTTCCTGATCACTGAAATAAAATCTCTTTCATTAACCCTTCACAGCTATCTTTCTTTTCTGTTTCTCATTGAGAACAACTTATAATTCTAATATGCAGGTAAATTAAATAGGCCAGATTTAATCGTTTGTAATCTGTAATAATATGATTGAATGTTAATCCCTAAATTGCTTTGTTTTACCTTAAGTCATGTAAAAAAGTTGCCATCAATAGTAGACATCTGTTTACCATATATTTAACTTTCCTTTACAGTGTTCATTTTGGAAGCATGCATTAGTGAAGAAGTAATAGTGGATATCCAAAACAAGTATCAGCTTACAATGTCCTACTTTAAATGGCTGTGGTAGTTTTACTGTTTCATGTGGAACAACTTTTTTGACTACCCTGTTTGTGCCTGTAAGTAGAATAGGAGATAGAAATTATTAAAAAAAAAAACCTAAGACTCCCCAAAAACAGGTGAAGAAGTTTACCTCATAGTTTACCTTATAGTTCAGTGTGAAAACTAGTAACATAAACATTCTATGTCTATTGTACCATTTGTATTCTTTGAATACATCTGTTTTTTATGGTAATACTAATAATTAGTATGTTTGTTGAAAATAAAGCAGATAAATATTAGGAATTTTCATTTCATAAAGTAAACAATGCTTTGCCACTAAACTTTATCCTTGGAGAGTTTTATATCTTGTAGGTTTTGATAGAAATAAAAGCTCATTAACAGAATATTTTTTACCCAAACCATTACAACTTCATCATTTTGAATCACAGCTCATTAAAACAATTATAATCAAATGTTTCGTTTTCTTTTTGCCTTGTGAGAAACAGCTAAAAAGGTTATGTTTGTTTTACTTTATCTAAATCTCTGGGGCGATATAAACAGGCTACATAGATTCGTGTGCTGTTTTTCACTTATGTTTCAATGTGTCTCTGATGCTAGTTTGAGTTATTTCATATTTATTTTAAAATTATTTTGGCAGAACTTCAGAACTTGGCATTATGAGCATAGTTAAGTTAACAAGACATTTAATACCATCCTCTCAAAGTTCAAATATTGGCAGGTGATTGCTTAACGGAATTAATTCAGTTACATTCCCTTGCAGGTGTATTCTATTTTGAATCTCTCCAAATTTGAAAGAGGATAAATTCTCAATGGTAGTTTTAAGTCTTCTTTTATACTCTGAAATCCAATATAACACACCATGTTAACTGAGCAACCCTGGACAAAAAGAAAAAAGCCACCACCCTGGCTACAGGTAACTCAACTAATCCAGAATTGAATGGAGACACACATATTCTAAGAGCTACAGGGATCTAATTGGTATAGCCCTGGTGTCTCCTTGTATTCTCTCGTTGTGTTTACTTATTCATTTTAAATACATATAAATTAAGTATGAGTCTATACTTAAGATTTCATTCAGACTGACTTACCCCAGGTCTCTGAATTGGTACCTGATAAGAGGCCTGCAGCTAGAAAGACATTTTCAGCAAAAGTTGGACATCTGACTGCAACTTCTAATACTGATGCTATTCCATTGTAACATGCCATATTTATAGGATCACCTTGACGTTTTTAACCATTCTAACAATACGTATAGTGTTTCAATGAACAATTAATAACGAGTGCACAATTAGACTTAAGACGACAAAATAAATATTTTGCATCACAACCTAGATAGTGTAGGCAGATCTTTTGTATTTTGATATTAAATGTTTATCATTTAACAAATATTTATAATTATTCTATGTAGAGTACTGTTCGAAGTGCTATGGAGAAGTATAACAAAACAAAGTCATCTTCATGGAGCTAATGTTCACAAACCATAAACATATCAAAATTCTTTAAGAACACAGCATGTATAATTTTACCTCTTTTTCATCAGTAGTTACAGATATGATACTCATTTTATACATCCAAAAAAAAATTAGGAAAAGTAAAATTTTCCTATCATGTAGGCCAAAAGATACTTTCTGACTTTTTTTTAAGTGTGTTCAATCCAATTGAATGATTGTGTAGGCAAAGCCAAAGCATATAGAGCAGATTAAGTGAATAAGATCAAAATTCCAGTAAGTGTTATTTACTGGATCCACCTTCCATTTTAAGTTGCAAATCATTAAAAAAAAAAAAAAATCAAAGGAAGGTTATACTCTACCATGATGTTTAAGGACTTGAAGTGAATTGACTTGCGTGAATAAAATGGATTTCTTTCTAATGCACTTATGTTTTAAATGGTCAATAAAACCTAAATGATTTTCTGTGATAAAACCTCAAACACTTGACATCATTTAAAAGATGCAAAGGAAATCCACCTTCCTCCAAGGAATCCTAGCAATGTATTTGCAATGGAGCATAAAATGGTTCCATGAATTTCTTTCAAAGGTTGACAGAATCCAAATGGACAATGTAAGCTAGTTGAGTTTACTTAACATATAATAGATAAATTGATCTATGGCATGTCAACATATGAAGCTCAAGTCATTCAGGTAACCAATAAGTCCAAAGACCCTTCACAAAGACTCTTATTCATCTTGGTTTTAAATATAGCAGATTTATCACTGCATCAGTCTTTTCTAAAATCAGGACCACATGTAACTGGACTTTCATTATTGGACCAATATCTATTAATTGTTTAAAAAATGATTAATCCACGTTCACTTTGATGATATAGATAAATGTCCATTGCAAAGTTTACCTAAATTTTGATGGATATTTAGATAGGTTGATTTTAATGTGAGAACTGGAAGAAATAGCTTCATTATATATTTTTAAATTGAGGCCCAGAGGGCAAATGACTTGCCAAAGATCAAGTTACAAGTTATAAAGATGGTACCTGAACTCATGTCTTCTGATTTCTAGTTACGGTTTTTTCCCATCAAACCATATGTTCTAGTTAGCATGGTGTGTAATAAATGACCCCAAATCTTAGTGACTTCACTTCACACCTACTAAGATGGTTATAATCAAAAAGACATACAATAACAAGTGTTGGCAAGGATGTGGGAAAATTGGAACCCTCATATATCACTGATAAAAACGTAAAATGGTGCAGTAACTTTGGAAAATAGTTTGGCAATACCTCAAAACATTGAACTTACAGTTCCCATATGACCCAATAATTTGACATCTAAGAGCTAAAAATGGAAACAACTCAAATGTCTATCAACTGATATAAGAATAAGTAAAATGTGGTATATCCACACCATGGAATATTATTCATCCATAAATACAAGTGAAATACTGATATCTGATACAACAGGAATAAACCTTGAAAACATTATGTTAAGTGAAAGAAGTCATCCACTAGAGGCTACATATCATATGATTCCATCCAGATAAAATGTCCAAAATAGGCAAATCCATAGAAATAAAAAATTGATTAGTGGTTGCTAGAGGATAGGAGGATGAGGGAACGGGGAATGACAGCTAACAGATAGAGGGTTTCTTTTTCTGGTGACGAAAATGTTCTGGAATTAGATAGCAGTGATGGTTACACAAACCTGTGAATATACTCAAACCCACTGAATGGTACACTTTAAAATGGCAAATTTATGGTCTGTGAATTAATTTCAAATAATAATGAATACACTCAAAATATATCAATAAAAATTAATTTTAAAAACGTGACTTAAAACTACAGTAACATTTACTTTCCTCATAAATCTGCATTCTTGTCAGCACTTTGTGTGAAATCAAGGTTGGCTAGTGCTGTTCAAAGGCTGAGATTTGGAATTATCTGGAATCTCACTCACTCATTTATCTGGTGCCTAGGCTGAGACTTGAAGAGTTAGGGCTGGGACAGTTGGAGAGACTCTGTCTCTATGGAAGCTTCAAGGCAGCCATGCTTCCTGCATGGCAACTCTGGCTTTCTTTGTCATATACCCCAAGACAGAGAAACAGACAGAAGCCATATGGCCTTCTGTGACTTGGCCTCCAAAGTTACACTGCATTACTTTCACCACATTCTCTCGGTAGAGGCAGTTGTTAAACAGTTTGGCCCAATTTCAGGGAGAGGGAACACAGAACCCACATCTCAGTGGAAGAGCATCAATGTTACATTGTAAGAAAAGCATGTGGTCTGAGATATACACTGGTGCAACTATCTCTGGAAAATGAAATCTATCACATTATACTTACTAGTCATTATAGGAAATCCAAATTTACTGTATTAATACATTTTCATCTTCTGGGGAGGGCATATGACAATAGAGAAGTAACTAAGGCATCAATTGAGCAGAAAAGATGAAATGAAATATTGGCTACTTCGAACCAACGTTTTGGTGATGCCAACAAATACTTCCTGCTTCCCTCTTTGAACATTTCACCCTGCACTTACACCCTACACCACTCACTTTTTTTAGTATCAAAAATTCCTTGACAAGGAAACACGTAGGTAGTAAACCCTGGGCTCACTTTCATTTTGCCTCTTTAAGTCGCTATGTTTTAATGTGTTAGGTTTCGAGCAGTTTTCTTTTATAAACTATGGAAATATGAAATAATCTTCGGCAAGGTGGAAAGGATATAAAAAATATGGATCATGAGGGAAATCTTAGAACTCCCCATTCTCCCCTAAAAAAGAACAGAATCAATAAACAGAAACTCATCTCTACTTATTAGCCTAAATTCTGCTGCCCTGAACATGTGCTTCACCCATATACATAATGATAATTTAAAAGCAATGGGAGAGTGAAGACAGATGATAGACAAGTGATGCTATAATTCTAAGTTTTTGCTTCTTTGTTATTTTTTTCTCTGAATTTGAGTAATTTAATTTTCAAAAAAACCCAAAGGCATATTTAAACAAGAGTCATTTTTTCTAAAATAAGTACTATTGAGCCCTATGCATTAGTTAGGCTACGAAAGACTATGCTATGATAGCAATCTCAAAATCATGGTGGCTTAATACAACAGAAGTTTATTTTTCTGTCATGCTAAGCCAGCTACAAACCCAAGAGACTCTTGATGAAGCTATTCTCCAATCAGAGACCTGGAAATATAGGCTGATTTAATTTTGTGGTTTACCATTTAAGTCCTTCAGGATCCCAGGGATTACCTCCACAATCCCTCAGGCAGAAGAAAGTCTGGAGAATCCAGTAGGAGCTTTCACTGCCTCAGACTAGGAGTATCACACATGACTTTTGCTCACATTGCATTAGTTAGAATTAGAAACTAGTCCCTTTAATCTGCAAGATAACTGAAAAGTATAGCCTTTTCTTTGGAGGAAAAGGAAAATAAGATATGGTTAAATCATGGTGATGTCCTTTACAATTTATTTTAGTTCCTATTCCAACTAGAAAAGGACACACAATAAGTTCATGGATGTTTTTTCAGATACCCACACTGGAAAATCTAATGGTCTGAACCTTTCTAAGAGCCATCCTCCCTACATTGAGTGCTGTAGACATCTCCTTTATGCATACCAAAAAAGCAAATGGTGAGAGGGTTGTTAGATGTCTTCCATCAGCACAAAACATGTTAGTGATTTTTAATGGCTCTAGGCTTTCTGCATAAAAATACTTTAAAAATAGCAGTTTCTTGGAAGGAGCTAGGGCATTTACCTTAAAGGTGAATTTTCACAGCAAGCACACTATTTGCCAAAGTGTATGCTGATGGAGATTAGTGGGATGCTAGACTGCTGTGGCTGATTGCAATATGGGTGAGGTCTTGACATCTTTTATTCTAACCTTTCAGTTTAATTTATATTAATCTGTGACTATTAATTTTTATTAACCTTTAACATTTTCAACTAAATATATTTGTCTCATTTGTTAATCTTAGATATTACACAGATTACTAAATATGACCTATGTCAAAAGCAATTCCAACTTGCTTTCCATGGTCCTGTCTGCTTAACTTTATCCATTCTGCCTTCCGCAGAATCTGTATTACAATACATTTTAATGATTGATATTCCATGAACCAGCTGCTATATTATGTTGTAAATTGCAAACTACTTAGTTATGCGAGCATAGTTCAAATGCTCCCAATGTGGCTCTCTGTAAAATATCAGTAGAGGTGATAATTCCAATTCTGAAAATATTTTAGAATTATAAAGTCCACTGAATGGCATTAGAAATCACTTGTCTCCATTCAGCAATAGCTACTAAAATTTACTAAGCACCTACTTATAAGCCAGGCACTACTCTAAATACCTACTAAGTACCTACTAATACATACCTCAGAGTTACTAATCTGTACAACTCTGAGACAGGTACTAGGATTTTCCAGTTTTTTGGCCTAAAACTACCTTTAGGTAATGGTTAAGTCAAGAGTTCAAATCCAGACACTTTATTCCAGAGACTCTTACCTACTACCCTATATTCAGTTTAGATAAAGTGGAAGTTTGGGCTTTTTCAAGATGGTGGAGGAGAAGGAGGAGGTGGAGTTTCTCTTCACAAATGCATCAAGAATACATCTACAGATGGAACAATTCTCACAGAGCACCGGCTGAACATAGCAGAAGACCTTGGACACCAGAAAGGACAGGAAAGATCCCCACATAACCATGTCAGATGAAAGAAAGAAGGGAAAAGAGGAGGAGAGGAAGCAGCACAGTACCTGTGCCCCTGGTGGGGGGCTGAAAAGGAGGAAAGGTTCCCACATCCGGGGAAGGCCGCTCACCGATGGGGAAATCACTTGGGACAGAAGGGGAGCATCTGAGGCTGTCAGAGGAGACTGAAACGTCTGGTCTGTGGCAGACAGGACAGAGTGTGACCTACACAGACTGTCCATGCCACAGCCCTGTGTGCCCCAGACTGGGACGTGTGTCTGCCAGTGTGCACAAGGGCTGGGAGCTCGAACATGGGTATTGGAGAGCAAACCTGAGGAAAAGACTGCTGTTGGCTGCAAAGAGACAGTCTGAGGGGACAGGAGGGAGGTAATCCACAACCAGGAATGCTTATGGAGGAAACCCGGACTGCCACAGAAGGCACCACTGTTGAGTGACATACAGGGGGTGGAGCCGCTATTGAAGGCTCTCTTTCCCCATGCACAAGCACCTGCCCCCCAGGCACTAGGAAAGGGCTCCGCCAAGGCTGGCACACACATGCCTGCTGCCAGGCACTAGGAAAAGTCCCTACCGGGGCTGGCCTTCTCCTCCAGGGCTGGCCCTTGCATGCCTGCTGCCATGTGCTAGGTAAGGCTCCCACTAGAGCCTGATCTCTCACACCTGGGGCCGCCAGCTTCTCCGCACACCTACTTACTGGTGGGACCGTATCTCTCGTGGGCGCCAACCTCCCCCTCCATGCACCTGTTGCCACTGGGGCTCCCACAACCCCGGCAGCCATGCCACCTCCATGCCCA
Organism: Monodon monoceros; assembly: GCF_005190385.1. Lineage (NCBI taxonomy): Eukaryota > Metazoa > Chordata > Mammalia > Artiodactyla > Monodontidae > Monodon > Monodon monoceros. Next base: position 72,350,505 of record NW_021703768.1, read on the forward strand.
CCTCCTCACCGGGGCAGACCCAAGTGCTCCAGGGCAGCCTTGGGAGCAGGCCCCTGTGGGTGGCCCAGATGCAGAGGTGGGGCTAAAACCACAGGGGCGGGGTGACTAAGGAAGAGGAATGAAAATATTCCTGGGCAGCTGAACAAGCCACAGATTAAATCCCCGCGATCAGCTTTGTAAACCCTGTGTATATGGAATATCTGAATGGACGAGTGTTCCCAAAATTGAGACTGGTCTATAGGGACAAGTACACGAGTTAGGCCAGGTCAGAGTCTGAGTGCCCCCACAGTGCCCACAGTGGGTCCAGAGACCTGCCTAGAGTTACTGGAGGGTCTCCTGGGGAGGTGGAGCTTGGCTGTGACTCAAAGTGGGGGCAAGGACACTGACAGCTGAGACCCCAGAAAAACAGTATTACTCTTATTTTTCTATGCTTTGTTCTGTTGTTTCTTTTATTTTTTCAATTTTAATGGGTTTTTTTTCTATTTTTACTTTCCTCTTTCAGTGTTTTGTGTTTTTTCCTTGTTTTGTTATGTTTTGTTTTTAATCTTTTTTTGATTGTTTTTGTGTTTGTTTTATGTGTTCTTTGCTTTTTCTTTAGTTTGCATTCCACTTTTGCTTTGTTTCTCGATTTTGTTAGTTTTGTTTTTAATTGTTTGATTTTGTTTTTGAGTTCTTTTATTTGTCTGGTTGTTCTCTTGTTTTTGTTTTCTTTGTTTTTGTATGTGTGTGTGTTTTTTTGTTAGTTTTTGTTTGTTTGCTTTTGCTTTTGCCATTTATCTTGGGTTTTGTCTGTTTCTTTTCTTTTTGCTTTTTTTAAAACTGTTTTGTTACTGTTTGTTTTTGTCTTTGCTCTTTGTCTTGGGTTCTGTTAGTCTGTTTGTTTCCTTCCCCCACCCCTTATTATTTTTTTTTCCACACCATGCGGCTTGTGGGGTCTTGGTTCCCCAGTCGGGGGTCAGGCCTGAGCCTCTGGGGTAGGAGCACCGAGTCCAGGATGCTGGACCTCCAGAGAATTCCCAGTCCCAGGGAATATTAATTGGGGAGGACTCTCGCGGAAGTCTCCATCTCGACTCCAAGACCCAGCCCCACCCAACTGCCTGCAGGCTCTGCTGCTGGATGCCTCACACCAAACAACAAGCAAGACAGGTACACAAACCCATCCATCAGCAAACAGGCTGCCTAAAGTCATACTAAGCTTACAGACACCCCAAAACACATCACCTGACACAGCCCTGCCCATTAGAAGGACAAGATCCAGCTCCACCCACCGGAACACAGGCACCAGTCCCTCCCACCAAGAAGCCTACACAAGCCACCGGACCAACCTCGCCCACTGGGAGCAGACACCAGAAGCAAGAGGAACTATGATCCTGCAGCCTGCAGAAAGGAGACCTCAAACACAGTAAGAAAGACAAAATGATAAGACAGAGAAATATGTTGCAGATGAATGAGCAAGGTAAAAACCCACAAGACCAAATAAATGAAGAGGAAGTAGGCAATCTACCTGAAAAAGAATTCAGAATAATGACAGTAAAGATGATCCAAAATCTCAGAAATAGAATGAAGAAAATACAAGAAATGTTTAACAGGACCTAGAAGAACTAAAGAACAAACAGTGATGAACAACAAAGTAACTGAAATGAAAAATACACTAGAAGGAATCTACAGCAGAAAAACTGAGGCAGAAGAACAGATAAGTGAGCTAGAAGACAGAATGGTGGAAATAACTGCTGCAGAGCAGAATAAAGACAAAAGAATGAAAAGAAACAAGGACAGTCTCAGAGACCTCTAGGACAACATTAAAGGCAGCAACATTAGAATTATAGGGGTCTCAGAAAAAGAAGGGAAAGAAAAAGGGTCTGAAAAAATACCTGAAGAGATCAGAGGTGAAAATTTCCCTAACATGGGAAAGGAAATAGCCACCCAAGCCCAGGAAGCACAAAAGGTCCCATACAGGATAAACCCAAGAAGTGGAAGTTTTCAACCACAGGAAAGACTTGGCAGTGTTGTACACGGTTTGATATACCATATAAGGCCTAAAGTTTGATTCATTTCCTTCTTTCCTCCTCTCTCAACCCCATCTATCCCAGCTTAATGAATTCTAGAACAATATACTTTTCTACTTCCATCCATCACATCTTATTGGAGTCTTTAGAGTTGAAGAAACAGCAAAAGGAACAGCCATTTACCTAACACACTCCTCTATGCTATCATGTGCTTCCAGACCCTTATCTCAAACCCCAGTTACTACTACTCTGGAAATGACTCACCAGCAGGGATACAATATATTTTACTTGTGAAAATTTGCGAATGAATCAATAACTTATGGTTCCCCATCACAAACATGACATGCACATGAAGACAGATCAGTGCAGAGATGCTGACACCAGCTGTGTTGGGGCATGCAGAGGGAAAGCATGACTCACCTGAAAGTCACCTGAAAAGAATTGGGAAAAAGGACCTTCAATAAGCACTTCCAATATTCCTCATGTTTGTAATATTTCAAGAAATCTTAGGAAGTCAATATCAAAGATAGATATTTAAATTCCTTCAAATGTCCTTCAAGATTTGGCTCCCTTAAATCCAAAAGAGTTATCATTGGTCACTCAAATATTTAGGGTGAAAGTGCATTGAAAAGGAGAGACAAGAGAGCCTAAATGTAGGAGGAATGTAAATATAATACTCAGATTTTCTTTGTAAATTGAAAGTACAAAAACACTGTGCTTTATGGAACTCCTTATTAATCCAATACAGCCAAGTCCAAGCCTGCAAAGTTTTGATATCTGATACTATAGACATCCTTATGGTCCTGACTTGTTTATTCCAACCCTCTTGTTTCGTTTATACTTTTCCCCAAAGCCTCCCTGTTTTCCTTCCTTCATATGTCCAAACTGTATCTCTCATTCAAGATCAGTTTTTCTCACCACCTCCTTTATGGAATTGTCTCAAAATCTTTTTTTTTTTTTTGTGGTACGCGGGCCTCTCACTGTTGTGGCCTCTCCCGTTGGGAAGCACAGGCTCCGGACGCGGAGGCTCAGCAGCTATGGCTCACAGGCCTAGCCGCTCCACGGCATGTGGGATCTTCCCGGACCGGGGCACGAACCCGTGTCCCCTGCATCGGCAGGCGGACTCTCAACCACTGCACCACCAGGGAAGCCCCTCAAAATCTTTGACCTCACACTAGTTTCCTCTTTTTCGTTAGAAATTCTTGGGCCTCTTATCACCTCTACTTATAAAAATAGGTATTAAAATTACTTGCTGTGACAAAATCATTAATTCTTTTGTATTAGAACATTTCAGTTTTTCTGATATCCTTCAAAGGATACAATACTGTGTTTTCCATTAAGTAAGACCTCAATACATTTATTTTGAATTTAACTGAACTGTTGTTCTTTTGCTAATCTTCTACATTTAGGAGTACTAGAAGGTAGCTGTTGCAATTTTTATGATCATTTTGTTTTAGAAAAATCTCATGTCATGTACTTGAGTTACTTGAGTTACTCTGAGAAATGCTGACAATAAAGCGATACATTTTATTTACCAACCTATGTTCTCCAATGGGAAGGCAAGTCTTCAACTGAAGGTAAATTGACTTATATGTTACATTTTAATTTCAAAAAGAAAATCATTGTCCATTTATACTTCTGAAAATCTGGACTCCTTAAAAAGCAACCTGGGATATCTTCCAGGAAAAATCACTTCAGAAGGCACTACTTTAGAGAGCTTACTCTGACTCTGGGATATTTTAAATACCCAAATTTAAGAAAGAGTTACAAACAATTAGTTATCATAAAACTCTTCTCACCAATTCTAGCTCTCTAGATTATTGTTAGTGGAACTAATAAAAGCTTTTATTGAAAATAAGAACAAATTTCTGACAGATTCAGTCTGCAGCGCTCTGAGCCACTGGACATTGAATTCATTCCAAAAATGAATTAGTTTATCTAACAATGTCAAGCTGCCAATCAAGTTATCATTTATCTATCTAGCATTGTCAAGTTTGATAAAAAAAACAACTGCTAAGAGAAGAATTAGTAAGAACCATGGGGGCAACTACTAAAATGGCCTTTTGAAAATGGAGTCCTTAAGAAATGCTCTATTGGGCTCTTCAGATGTCTGTCTTTATTTCCTTTCATGAAACTAAAATTTAAAAATCTTTCTCTTGAATCTCAAGTTATGAGCTCAGGATTTCTTGGGCTCAAGTCTTGGTCTTTTCTTATGAAAGTTCTTTTGGGAGAAATGTGGCAATTGTGGCAACCCCATACCCATCATTATAGCTTATAATGAAGTGGAATCTAGTACTATCCTTACATGAAACTGCTCTGCTCTTTGCCGAAAATTCATATCACATTTCGTCTTCCAGTTATGATTTTAATTAAAACCAGTCATATCCTTTTGTGTCTACTCAAGTTCTACTGTTTTTTGAAACAACATAACCAATTTTGGCTCTTTTAAAAAATATATGCATATATACCTCTCTGAATTTTTAATGGAGGGTATGAGGGCCATCATTATTGAGATTTAACTGAACAAACCATTTTCATGGGAGAATAGACCTCAAAAGTATGCATAAAATTAAGAGGAATGTATGGCTTCTATTAGTTTTATGTTATAGCTAATTAGTGCCAGCATGAGCTATTAACAAAAGGTAACAGTATCCTGACTATAATATGTATTTCTCATGATAAGCTGATGCTAATATTAACCACTGGTCCTCTGTCACTTCTGGAAATGTGTTTGCTCCAAAACTGAAAGGAATTATTAGAGTTTTAAAAACCAAGAAAGCAAACACACAAATAAAAATGGCCAAGTGTTCCTCCATCTTTCCCTATAATACTAGAATAGATCATATTTTCGCCTTTTATCTAAAAACTTTAATAATGCATTGTATGACCAACCTTAAAAAAAAATAGGTGAACTCTTTTCTTTGACTTCAGCTGCATTTATAAATGAGTAATACATCACCCAAATACATTTTAGAAATTAGACTTTGTATTCCATTATGCATTTAGACATTTATAGCTGGATGATAAACCTGTCTGCACCTCTGGGGGTTGGACTTATAAATCAGTGCTGCCTGTAAAAATATTACACTCCTATTTGAAATTATTGTGGTTCTATATCTTGTTCTTCTGGCTCCTTCAAAGAAATATGAATTCCCATGAAGGGAAAAGATACAGATATTTAAGGCAAAATGTATTATTTGCTTTTACAGGATACTGAGTTCCATGGGTTTCCTTCTAGAATTCTACATTATTCACTAAATTCCCCACTAATAAAAGACTCAGAATAGTTTCTCCCACAGGTGAAACTCTCATTGACATGAGCCCTACAACTTCCTTAATTACTTGGAGACATGTAGTGAAATAACCTATTCATCTACTGTTATGTAACTATAAATTTGCTCAGGAAAAGGTTAACTCATCAGGCTTGGGCTACTCTGTATATCCCAAAGAAAGGCCTGTCTTCAAGATTGGCCTTTGACTTGGCTCCTGGGAAATGACCTCTGAGCCCTGGGAAGAATCTGTCTGATAAGAATGTTTTTGTATGCCTAAAGCCTTGTGCCACTTGTGCCACTCTGTATCAGCCTGACCTGTGGCCAGGGATGGGGCGGGTAGGGGTCTGAGTAGATGATATCAGTCATGGGGATAAAATGACATACCCCAATAAAAACTGGTCACCAAGGCTAGGATGAGCTTCCCTGGTTGGCAACAGTTCACACATCATTTCAGTAGAATTAAGCACCTCCCCATGCAACTCCACTGAGAGGGAACACCTGGAAGCTTGCCAGGGTTTTTCCCTAACTTTGCCGCCCCAAGCATTTTACATTTCGCTGATTTTAATCTGTATCCTTTCACTGTAATAAACTATAACCGTGAATATAACAGCTTTTCTGAGTCCTGTGAGTCCTTCAATCCCCAAGCCTTAGGGTGGTCTTGGGAACCCTAAACACAAAACCTACTGCCAGTTTTTAAAATAAATAAATGTATTGTTTCTAGTAAGGTCCCCATCAATCTGCATTGGGATTCCCCTGGGTTATGGCTTGCTGCATGGACACACCCCTCCTCTCTGCCATATTCCACACTTGTGGTATGGCTGAATTTTTGAACTTGCTGGTGTAAGGGTTGGTCTGTCATCAAAAACAATGGGAATAAATTTATGTCTTCAGAAAGTGATACAGAAATAATTACAAATAATATAAATTTTACAGAGAATAGGATTTGGAAACTTTCAGACATAAATCTTCATTGTGGCCAGAATTAAAGAATTTACCCCTTATCACTGACTTTTAAAAGTTCTTCTCGCCTTCTCAGGTTGAGAGTCAGCCATCATTCATTATGCTATTTAGGCAATATTAAGATTTTTCTGAACGAGTTTATTTCAACAGGATACATGCTTCTTAGAACCTATATAACCCATCTGCTCTTTTAATTTTATTCATAAAAGTTAGGCATTCATATATTACTTTATTTAGACTTATTTAATGACTCCTTCACACTAAAAGCTGACCCTCAAGTCTCACTGAAAATGAATCAATACTGATCATTTATCCTAATTAAACGATTGTTTTAAAAATCATAGGTATACATAACCTTCAGTGATTTTAAATAGTATAAATTTCTATTTTTTACTGAGTTATTGATGTGGGGTGTTGATTTTTCTAAATTGATTGAAAAATTATGTCTCTCCAAAGATCCTAAAAGAATTTGTCAAGCCAAATTAAGATTAAGGACCAGTAAAATGTATGTGAAATTGAGTATCATAATATCACAGTCATTCTTTTAAGCCTGGGTCTTAGTTTCCTAGTATAATCACAACAACAGAAAAGTAAAAATTTCCTCCCTCTGCTAAAAATAAGAAGACCTAGGGTTGTTAAATATTAATATTATAAATAAAAGTAATAATTATTGAATGGTATGGGTGCACATGACTAACTTCCCTCCATCAATTCATTCTTCCAAACATTTGTATAAAGTCAAGCCTGAAGCTATAAAGGAACAAGTGATGATTATATATGCAAGATTCTGGAAAATGGTGAGGGTGTTTCCATTTGTATAGAGAAAGAGAAAAGTCTCACAATTCAGGGACAGGAAGCTATGATTTACATAATGAACATGGCAAGGACACCTATAAAGAAGCAAGACTTAGATGGCAGAAAAATCACATTGGCTTTACTCCAAGACACCAGGCACATCCCTGGAAAATTCTGATGTGCCGAAATATAACAGTATGTACTTTCCCCAGAGCCAGAATCAGTGCAATATTTGGCTTTCCTACTTACACTTGGAACATGGGATTCTTTTTCTTAAATCCTATCAGGGTTTTGTTTACGTTAGCACCTGCATGCAGCCTGAGGGCTCTAAGAAGGACTTTTTATATACAGGTATCAACTACCCAACAATACAGTCATTTTGTAACTTAAATATATTCATTTTGATAATCTCCATACTCTATAATATCTGGCAATCACAAAGATCAAAGTGTTACACTTACATAATTGTAATAATCCCCTTTAAATGAGTTTCTACACATTCTTCACCATCATAAATAGGGAGAAACTGCTCAGCAGTGTCATATACGATGATAAAAGTTTATCAATAATCAAAGTCAGGCCACCAAATACCACCAGGGTTAAGAGCCTTAGCTCTGAAGTATGAATTCCAGCTCTACCATCTACTAGCTTTGCGACACTTAGTAAGTAATACAATCTCTTTAAACACAAGTTTTCTCATCTGTAAATAGGGATAATAATTTTAGCTAACATAAAACTAAGGTGAAAGTGAAAATAACATGATGGATGTAAAACACTTTTTCACAGTGCTTTGTTCAGAAAAGTGTTCAGTAACAGTTAATGTGGTGAGATAAAAGCAATGAACATGAGAAGGTCTACACCCCTCCCTCTCTCTCTTTGCCAGTCACTCAGGGAACTGGGTGGGAAAAGAGAACTAAGTATATGCAAACTCTCAAAAGAGAACAATGAAATCGAACAAACAACATCTCTCCCAGGGCCTCCACTCTTTGAGAGAAGGTGGAATCTAGTAAGCAAAATAGCAGGGACAGGTAGATGAGGGCACTATGACGGGATAAAAGTGTGAGAGATTCCCAAGAGTTGGGAATGTCTGAAGATAGGAAAGGACAGGAGATAAGAGTTAATGCTGACAAGATCATCAGATGCACATTAATTGATAGAAGTATGAATAAAGACTGAAAATTCTGCCTGAAGCATGTTTTGCTTTTTTGTTTTTGTCTTTTTAAAATACAACACGTTCCAGGACTGGATATGTGGAGTCACAGATTATAGAGGTGTGATGGGTTGAATTGTGTCTTTCCAAACTTCATATGTTGAAGCCCTAACTCCCAGTACCCCAGAAAGTGACTATATTTGAAGACAGGGCCTTTAAAGAGGTGATTAAGTTAAAATGAGTCCCTTAGGGTGGGGCCCTAATCCAACCTGACTTCTGTAAGGAGAAAATTTGAACACACAGAACACACAAGGATACTTGAGTAGAGGAAAGAGCATGTGAGGACACAGCATAAAGCGGCCATCTGCAAGCCAAAGAGAAAGGCCTTCGAGAAACCAAACCTGCTGCCACCTTGACCTTGAACTTCTAGCCTCCAGATGTCTAAGAAAAGTTACTTATGTTGTTTAAGTCCCTCAGTCAGTGGTATTTATGGCAGCACAAGTAAACCAATACAAAAGGTAAGTATTTATATTAGCTACAAAGGGGCTTAGTGTAGAAGTGGTGGGAAAAGGGGGTTGCCTGACATCAAACTGTTTGACTTCTCAGATCAAATTTGGTTCCACTGCTTTCTGACTATATGACCTTATGCTAGTTATTTATCTGTTCCTCAATTTACTCATTTAAAAAAAAAGTATTATAATGGTGTCTGCTTCCTCAGATTGTTGTCAGGCTTAGATGAGATAAAACAATTAATGCCTAAAACAGTAGCTGACATACAGTGTTGATAAATTATCTTAATCAACTATTTGTGTTCTCTATTATAATTATTTTCAAGGGTTCTCTGTCCTTCTGACCTTCAGCATATTCAAAGACCACGGCAGCATTGTGGAGAGAGTCCCTGAGTGAGCAGAAGCAATTTTGCATCTTTGGGGTTATTGGGACAGCTTACTCCAAGTCACATACATCTACACATTTTCCTTTATTCAAGTGACAATGAGAAAGGGTCTTCTCACTGATAATATTCAGAGATTGGGATTCACTGGAGGAAATGTATCCAGTAAAGAAATCTGGATACAAATCAAGTTACAGAGGCAAGGCAGAACAATGCACTTTGGGCTTCTAAATTCTGACATTCTGAAATATGTTTGTTGCATACCATTTTTGATAACTAGTTTCTCCTTTTCTTTCTATTAGTTTGCAGTTCCAGATACCGTTCTTAGTGCTTTACATATATTAACTTATTAAATCCTCCTTATAAACATATGTGATATATACAATTTATAAATGAAGAGATAGTTAGAGAGAGAGGTTCAGTAACATGCTCAAGGTTATGAAGTGAGCAAGTACAGTTGGGATTTGAATCCTGGTGGTCTGGGGCCAGAGTCCTGGGGCCAACTCTTATTCATCCTATATCTGACCTCAAAAGTTTATTAGGCAGAAATCATTTTTTCTCAAATATATTTAACCCAAAGTGTTTATTCTCAGGATGCTACAGAGCTATCATTTATTAGGAAAAAGTGACATGATTGATTTACTTGAGCATTAAACAAGTATAGATTCATAGTATCAGTGATTAAAAGCAAAATCTCCACCCTTAGGCTTATACCCCAGATCTATAGAAACTTAGGGAAAGTTATGTGGGCTGATCTATATGAAATTGCTGAAGACCACTTTCAAGATATCATGAGCACAGACGGCAGGACAGGAAAAATCAGATTATACAACCAAGAACATATACGTGCCAAGAACATAATGTGCCATTTTCCTACAGCATGTACGGTAGATTGAAGAAGTGGAAATAATTCTAGAAAGGTAGGTTTGGAGTCATCTTGAAATGGCCCTTGATTGAGCTGCAAGAACTCAAATATGATTTTTAAAATGAAAATAAGCATTGGTTCTTGAGCAAGAGCTTACATTAATCACAGTGTATGTATCCCCTTATATGGGATGTGCAGAAGAAACTGAAACTGGGGATGTAAACAGGAACGCCTTAGCAATATTTCCAGGTATTGGACAGCAAGAACCGAACTTTGTTTGTAGCAGCAGCCATGCAAAAATAGAAAACAATTTAAAAAGTGTTGCAAAAGAAAAGTCAGATTTGGCCACTCATTAAAAGTGAAAGTAGAAAGGAAAGACAAGGTAAGATTCAAAGAAGACTGAAGTTCTTTGAGTCTAAGTTAATTGGCTCATTCAGGTGCTATCAGGAGAAAGTGATGGGAAGAGAAGATCCTGGTTTTTTTTTAAAAAAGATAGAGTTTCATTTTATGAAATAAAACTGCAGTTTGTTTTCCACCCATATAAATACCTTTCTTCCATTTCTACCTTAGGAAAGTGAAGTTCGAATGATTTAAAGTAACAGAGACCAAGGAGAAACACCTTTAAATTAAAGATATATAAATTCATCATTATTTGACTTTAAGTGACCCAAGCAAGCACATAAGAGAGATTGCTCCTTCAGGCAAACCTTGCTATTGACACAAATTGCTATTTGACAAGGGACTAGAAAAAAGAGTCTGAAGGAAAAAAATGAAATGTAAACAATGCTTTAATACTCTTCCTTTCTGCTTTTTGCTAGGTGCTTTACAAATTGTAAAGCAGTTAACTCTACTTCCAGAGTTTTAAAAACAGTTGCTTACTATTAACTGTTTCTAGAGGCACTTTGCACTAGGGCCAAATTTCCAACGTTGTATTTGTACAGATAATGTAGTTTAGATGACCTGGGAATTACTCTTCAAATTAGAACTGGTTTTTAAATATTGACAGCAAGTTAATGAGATTTTACCGATTTTTTAGGAATTTCGGCAACATGGAGATTTTTACAGAGGTACTGAGTATGAAGTTTCAAAAACTTCAGCAGACTCTCCAGAGTTGTGTTGTTGTTTTTTTTTTATGTCATTATGCTTCTACAGAAGCCAGCACATTCTCTGGAGCTTTAACAGATGACATTCTTCACTTTGCCAGCAAAGTACTCCAGGATGTATAACAGACCAATGAATTACTCCAGCAGAGCACTAAACAGGGGCCTGAAAAAGTTAATGCACCTTTCTAAATGCCACATTTTTACAAAGTGGCTTATTTAAAATGATAGATGTCAACCCAGAGTACTATACACATTAAATTCCTTAATAACAGATATTACTTAACAATATAAAAGTAATAAAGAAAAACACACTTTGGAAAAAAGTTGATTTTTCTGACTTCTCAGGAAAAAAAGTCTGATAAAACCATTAAAACTTTCCACCCTTCCCCCAAAACATAATATAATGTTAGTAATTTCTGCATTTTAATATTTGAGGTTAGTCAAGTGTTCAAGAACAAAAGCTAACTTACTTGCTTTTAATTGCTCTGAAGTAAAGCAATATTATACATATACATATTATATACATATACATTCAATTGCTTATTATTGTATTGCATATATTATTGCTTGTACATAAATATTTCCATATGAAACTCTATTTATACATTTCTTCTAAATATATAATTTTGTGTTTTCAGTATGAGCTTGGAGGTCAGCAGATCTGGGTTCAAACTGTTTCCCAGTTTTTTGACTTTGGGCAAGTTACTTAGTCTCCCTAAGCCTTACTTAACCTCATCTGTAAAACAAGCATAATACTAATAATCCCATAATGTTGTTATGAATACTAAATAATTACACTACGAAATCACTTACCATTGTGCTTGGATATAGTGTATCCACAATATGTGCTGGGTTTGATATTATTATGGTTCATTTTACTCCTCTCCTTAAATTATAGGTATTTTTAAGGCAATGATTATACCATACTATGTTTTTGTAGTTCTATGTATCATCTAATACCGTGCCTATCACGCCCAGCCTTGAGTGGCTGCTTTTCAAAGATTCCCTCTTCTTTATCTCTGTATGAGTTACTGACATATTCCTAGATTTCCCAGATTCCATTTTCTAGATTCCAAGCAGAAATGTCACCAAATATTCTTTTGAACTTTGAAAACAGAAACACTAGGCCAGAAGCAAAACAAATATTTTGTCAAAATAATAGGAAAGCTTTTCCCAAGCTATAGTCCTCATCCCTCTAAGGTCCTTATGTACCAAAACTGTAATACGAGGAACATGCATGACCATGTTTAGTGCTTTCATTCATTCTATGAAGTACCATCGTACCTCCATTGTCTTGGATAGGCTACTGTCTATCCATCTTCAGTGTTCATCTTCTTTCCACTGGTAACAGAAAGAATTTGCCTTTCTGAGCCAGGAAGATAAGACATGCACACTAAACAATTTACAAGTTCTCTTGGAGGCAAGGCTCAATATCCCTGATATAACTTCAATCCATTCAGAGTCTAATCACTTTGGAAGATAATTATACTTGTGACAGTGGAAGTCTAGTAGCCTCGTGCCTTGCTGCCTGCCTTTTCCTCTGGTTGGAATACCTTTCCTTTCCCTTCAGAGTCACTCTTAATCATCTTTCAAAACCAATTTCACAGGTAAATCCTTTTGACATCCTGAGATTGAATCAGATTTCCTTCACTCAATTATTCACTCAAGAAACATTTGAGCACCTACTATTGCTAAGTACCATTCTACACATGGAAACACAGCAATGATCTCATTAACTAAAATCCCTCTTGGAGCTTACCTTCTAATGGAGGGAGGAAGAGAATAGATAAAGCACATTACATGCCATAGGGACTAGTAAAACATGTAAGTAAAACACAGGATGGCAGAAAAATAAAACAGACTATGGAGAGTCAGGACAAGACATCCTGACCAGTAGGGTAATTGCTGTTAAATAGGATGGTCATGGAAAGCCTTAATGATACAATGACACATAAGCAGCAATCCCAAGGAAGTAAGCGAACAAACCAGGTGTGTGTCCAGAGGAAGAGTGCTTCAGACTGAGAGAACAGCAAGTGCAGAAAATCTGAGGCAGGAACATGTTCAAATGTGTTCGTATGTGTTCAGAACTAGGACGGATGCCCACATGCCTGGAGCTGGGTGAGCAGGAGCAATGTGGTGTTGAGAGACAGGCAGGCACGTGGAGCCTTTCACCCCGTCAGCCTGAGGACGCCAGCGTTTACTATGAGTTGAGAAGCCGCTGGGGGTGTTTGAGTAGAGAGGAGTGTCATGGTCTGACTTATGTTTAAATGAATTACTCTGATTTCCATCTCAAGAATGGACAATAGTGGGAGCAGGGAGGAAACTGGCAGATCAGTTAAAATTTTACAGTCATTCAGGGGAAAGGTAATAGAGGTTCCCTATGTGTGTGTTTTTGTTGTTGTCATTGTTGTTGTTGTTTTTACAAGTTGACCGTAAGTTTAGCCTGCCATTATCGTACTCTTGTACATTTGTCTTGATAAAACTGTGACCTCCTTAACAGGAGAGAAACTGGTCTCATAGCTATATAAACATTTCACCAAAAAACTTGGCATATTACACTGCTCAATAAATGTTTACTGAATAAATAAATCTACTAGCACAGGCTTTTAAAAAAAATTCAGACCATGAACAGGTCCACATACCATGGACATTTTAACAGAAATATTCATGTGAAAAATAATTTGGGGTGATTCACTGGAGGAGGAAAATATGAGTATTATCCTACATTTCTTGAGACATTGGTCTTCAATTCCATCCACTAAAAATGTAAAGGAATTAAAATTAGGGCTGTGAGCCAATCCCACAAAGGCAACTGAAATAATAAAAGTAATGGATTTTGATCAGTACATAAAATGAAAATCATAAGTAATATGCATGAAAAATGTTGTGACATTAGTAAGTTAACATCTGTTTTATATTATTAAGGTCAGCTGAGAAAAAAATCTAACTGTAAAATCTAATTGTAGTAAATACATCAATTACTGTTTTGGCAAAAAGCATTTGAAATTTGAATGATAATGAAATGAAAAATTTTTTTTAGGAATCAAGGAAGGTTTTAATATTCCAGCATCTATGCTCTGTCCTTTTTTATTCATAACCTAAATTCTACAAAGTTCTAAATCCAGTGCCATTTTGGACTTCCTTAATTAAGTTTCTAACAGATTCTATTTTCCATGAATTCTCCTACCTTATTCTCTAGCTAGACAGTAGGTAACCTTTTCAGAAAAGACAGAATTTTTAATTTTAACTCTGAAAGTCGTTCTCCTAACTTTCAGATCTGTTGAAATATTATAGCATCCTATGATTTTCTGGCATATACAAAATTGGAAGGAGGGGCAAAACTGTGGAGGGAGTAAAAAAGTCAGTGGTTGCAAGGGGTCAGGGGAAGAGGGGAATAGACAAAGCACAGAGGATTTTTAGGACTGTGAAAAACTTTGTATGATATTATAATGTTGGATACATGTCATTATACATTTGACTAAACCCATAAAACGTACAACACTGAATGAACCATAATGTAACTATAGACTTTAAATGATAAAATGTGTAGGTTCATCAGTTGTAACAAATGTACCATTTCTGGCGGGGGGGGGGTATTGATAATGGGGGAGGGGGCTGTGCGCGTTGGGGCAGGAGGTATACAGAAAATGTCCAGAGCTTCCTCTCAATTTTGATGTGAACCTAAAACTGCTCTAAAAAATAAAGTCTTTTAAAAAGCTTGAAAGGAGGGGTTAAAAAAAAAAAAGGAAATAAATTCACACCTCCTCATCCATTAAAAAAAATAATAAAATAGCAAAGCTTTGTCTTTCACCTGTCAAATTTAAACACTAAAAGTAAAAAGCCGACGTTCAAAATCATTTCAGTTACTTTGTTTTCATACATGTTATACATACATATATTTGTGCATATACATACTTTATTTTCAAACAGGAAATGAACACAGTCTTATTAGAGAAATCAGTCTGGGAATCAGACATATTCTATTCTCCTTCCCCACTTGCCCTTTGATAATCACTCTTCTTCCACTTTGAAAAGAAAAAGCATACTTGTCTTTATTCTTCCAGAATCTCCCCATGGTACACTGCCTTGAAGTATAAATTTTTCCTGATGCCCATCAAAGGAACAATTTGAAGTAATGATATTAAAAACTCTGTGAAGACTTCTTAAATCAAGGCACAGTAAATGGATGATATGGCTTTCTGTCTGCCCTTATATATATTACACCTGTTTCTGTTAATGGCTATGAGTGAAATTAAAGACAGGATAATTTGGCCCACACTGGAATGATCTGAACTTAGATATACTGTGAATGGATATCAGGAGTGAAGACAATTTTTGTTACCTTGTCCCTCCCCTGCCTACTGACAGCGCTCCTGAGGGAAAGTCCTGAGAGCACTTTAGGCACAAAATATTAAAGGTGCAGCCACCTTACTGAATCCCAGTAACAAATCTACATGAAAATAATCTCTCATTTATTCATCAGAATCACTCTGGAAATCAGAAGTGATGTGGTTATCATAAAAAAAAAAAGTTTTAAATATTGAAAAACAAAGGCAGACATTTTGTGACAGAAAGGAAGCCTATCTTGGCTAATTTTTTTGACAATAAAAACTGACCTTTCCAACTAGGTTATAAGGTGAGCATTTTCCATGAATTGGAAAAGTTAAGTCCACAGTTAAAAGTTTGATAGAACTATATATAAAATACTTTATAAGAAAGAAGAACTTTATCAAAAAATTGGCACAGATGTATTAAATAAATGATATTTTTATTTCATCAACCCTTTCTGAGTATATCGAGTTAAACAAGGTGCCTTTACATGAAAAAACAACAATAATAATCACTTGAAAAGTCTTGGGAAAACCTTTATGTTTTTTAGAAAGGAAAATACTAATGACTGGGTAATCCTTTTGCAAGTCAGATGATTTCTAATTCTTTGCTTACAATGAAATTGAAGGTGGCTCTGATCAAGTTGATGATTGAAATACAATTTTAATAATACATAACTATATAATGTTTGACATGACAATGAACTAAAAAGTGATATTCCTATAAAAAAATCTTCATTTGCATCTGCTTATTTATGTGAAAATATTTATCAATGTTTTCAACTACAAAAATATTAGAAATAGAATGGATGTAAAACTTGTCTCCTTCTAGTAATAAATAATATATATCCATGAATACATGATACCTTTCAACCCCCGCAAAAAAAATTTAAATTTTAATAATAAGCTTTTTCAAGATTTATAAATTTGTGTATTGGTTTGATCAATTATGTAGTAATAATAGTTATAATGGTAATTCAGTCCTAGAAAAAAGTTTAACATTTATAGGTTTATGGTCACAAGAAATAGAGATTTTAATTTCAATTAATAAAAATATGTTGCTAAGAATTAAGATAATTATACAATAAAAGATTTTCAAGTGTAAAAATGTATTATATCAGGTTAAATCCTTTGGAGAAAATGGGATTCAGTAAGGAAAATAAATCTCCAACTATTAAGACAATTTGTTCACTTTTTTAAATGGATGATGTTGGTTTGATATTGTAATATTTACACTCCGTTAGATACTTTTAAGAGAGTGATGTGATAGTTTTAGTTTACAATGTTAATATTTACAATAAACTGGAAATTATATCCTTTGCAACTCTTTAAAATTAGAATGAAAAATTTTAGAGTTTAATATTGTGTGAGGATATATATAGCGACTACATAAGACAAAAATGATGATCACTTTAAAACTTTATGCATCATCCTACCTTTAATAAACAGAAGGGCAATCACCCAGAAGAGAAATCTAACCAGACCCTCCATCTAGGCAAAGAGCTCTACGGATTATTGTAGTAAAAGCTAAAGAACATTTCCATTTGGGACCACAAGTTGGATGTAATAAATATTAGAGAGCTTTAAACCCAGTTTTAAGTAAGAAGGGGAAAAAAAAAAAAGATTTCCCTGCAGAGTGCTAATTGGAAGTAGTTTAATGACTGAAAATTTGCATATACTTCATGATTTATGATATGTCTCAAGAGGCCAAATGAACCAGAATCCAACAAGTACAGTCCTTTTGGCTGATATGATCCTCTCAACAGACTATTTAAATATCCCCATGTGGTAAGTCTAAATGGTCGAGAAATGACGATGGTTAGTAAATCTAAGTTATCCGAAATAGCTGCTTAATTTGGGACCATGCTTATGCCAGGTTACTACATAGAGAGCATTCATGAAATATCCAACTGTGCATGTGGGCTGGTCTGGATCACACTGACAAAGGCAGAAGTCTGTTTTTTCTTCATTTAAATGACTTGAGCTTCCTTCCTTTGACAGTGACTAAAAAATATATGTTCTTTGAAAAGGCTCTTACATGCACTTTATTTTTTTTACTTGTATTTTTTTATTGAGATTACAAAGTGGACAAATATTAAATATACAGCTTAGTAGCTTTTGAAAAGCATGTGCCAATGGAACCTCCATCCAGATCAAAATACAGAATATTACTAACACCACAGAAGCCTCTTTTTGCCCCTTCCCAGTCATTATCACTCCCCCATCCACTAAAAGGTAAGCACTAATCTGACTTCTATTACAATAGGTAAGTTTTGCCTGCTTTTTGAACTTCATAAAACAGAATCATACAATATATACTCTTTTATGTCTGGTGACTGGAAAAAAAAAAGTCACAGGGTGAGAGAGTATATTGGCAATACATATATCTGACAAGGGACTTGTCCCAGAATATATTTTAAATACAAATAAATTTTAAAAGATAAACAATCCAATTTAAAAATAGACAAAAGACATATTAAAGAAAAAACCAAATGGTATTTCACACATTTTGAGTATCTTCCTTTTAAGTCCTGAGTCTTCTGAGATCCCAGTCTCAAAAGCTTAAAGGGCCCTTCTTTAAAATAACTAATCTCTCCTTTCACATATCCATAAAGCATTTATTAAATATCTCCTATGTTCAAGGCACTATGTCGTACAATGGAGAAGTAAGATAAATAAAGCTCCTGGCCTCAAGGAGTGAAGAGTCTAGTAGCTGAAATAAGTCATGTAGAAAAATAGCCATACTTCAGTATCAATAGCAATACTGACCATAATAGAAACAGGATGGCTGACTGTTCCTACTTGACATGGGTGGAAGGGTAGAGACAAGTGATGCAAGAAGAAAAAGTGATACTTGGCCGATTTAATATCTTATGTAATTAGTGTTACACACCTGAATAAAAAACTTAGGCAAGTATCCTAAGGCAATGTCCTTCTTGATGATTTTCTAGCCCAAGGCTCTCTAATCATAGAAATCAGCCTTTGGTCCTAAAAGAGGAGGTTATAAAAAGCTTTATGGCAGTAATTTGATGGATCAGAACAGAGAACCATTCTTACTTCTAATTCTACTCTGATCTTGGTATTCCAGAACGGGATAACTCTTTTCAACCTGTACCACATTCCACAAATTATTGGATTTTGTGACCCTGAATCTTAATATTCCACTAAGTACATTACTGACATCTACCATAAAACTTCTTAATCTAGCATTTTTAATGCTTAAATCACCTAAGCATCAGATCCATCATCTATTCCTTCCTTCTTATTTCTTCACGCCACATGAACCCTGTTTAGTCCTTGGCTGATAGTACCTTCATCCACATTAGTTTGTTTGCTTGTTTCTACTTTGATTTTGGAGTGATTTCCTGGTTTTATAACTGATATGTACTTCCCCAAAATAACAAACAGACCTCTGGTCTTGCTCTTGAGTTTTGACTCCTGGTTTTCACTCAACTCTGAATGATTTCCACTCTCTAGATCTGAGACTTTTCCAGTCTGGCCTGTCTCACAGCTGTGGAAGTGCCAGCCAAATATCAGGAGAGAGGGAGGATTTTTTTTTTTTTTAAATAAAAGCATGTATTGAACACAACCTATTCTTTTCAAGTCAGGATATCAGTTTTTAAATCTTTGTGTCTACCATCCATATGTATTTAATGAATTTCCCTTATTTTTTTTGTAATACACTGAGTCATAGCCTGGAATAGTTTTCTCAAAATCTGGCCTACCTACATCAGAATATTCTACTTACTCTGAATGAGATTCCTAGACCCCACTGCAACCTACTGAATGAGAACATCTGAACCTGAAGTTTGCATATCAGAACTTTTCCTAAGAAGCTCCAAAGTCTTGAAACAACTGAAATGGAATAATCTCATGAACCGACTGACCACCAACCAATTCAAGTATTTATTTTTGCCTATTCTTTGATAGGCACCATGGGAAAAATTCAAAGAGGCTGTCATAAACAGGCAGTCAACCCTCTGACATCATGTAAATAAACCCAGGATGGCTTCATTGAGAGATGAGAGACCATATGAAGAGGGACTCCAGCTATCCCTTGTAAAGCACCAGATATGTGACTGAGGCTAGCCAAGACCATCCAGTCCAAGCCCAAGCCCACCCAGATGAGAAGAACTTCCCTACCAGCACAAAGATTGGTGAGAAATTTTTTTTTATAGCATAATGTTTTAAGCTACTAAATTTTGAGGTGGTTTGTTACACAGCAAAAACTAACTGGTAGACCTAGTAAAATTTCTTTTGCAGAAAATTTGTGGTAAGGGTCAACACATTCTATCACCCATTTTCTCAGTAGAGAACAACTTTACTGTATATTCCATCTGGTGTGAATTTGGCTCTTCCCCTTTCCTCATTTTCCTCCATTCATTCACAAAAGTTTTGTCACTTATTTTCTTCTGAAAGAGTCCTAACCATCTTTTTTTTCTGGTACGCGGGCCTCTCACTGTTGTGGCCTCTCTGGTTGTGGAGCACAGGCTCCAGATGCGGAGGCTCAGCGGCCATGGCTCATAGGCCTAGCCGCTCCGCGGCATGTGGGATCTTCCCAGACCGGGGCACGAACCTGGTCCACCCGGCAGGCGGACTCTCAACCACTGCACCACCAGGGAAGTCCCTAACCATCTTTTTGTTTACTACATTTTAAATGCACCAACACTTTGTTCACCATCAACTACATATAAAGTTTTATAACACAGATGAGGCATCCAGTGAAGTTCTTTTTGTAAGAGCACAAAAATTGGAAACTGCCTAAATCCTCAACATTAGAATAGCTAGATAAAATATGGTATTTGATAAAAAATATTCAGCCACTGAAAATCATATTTTGAAGGGTATTTAGTGACAAGGAAAATGCTTATAATAATTAGAAAGTGAAAACAGCATAATTTATAACTATGCATATAGCTATTCACATACCCGTATATAAAAGCGAAGGACATGTATTGGGATTTAACAGTCATTATCTCCAGATAATGACATAATAAATAATTTTTACTAGCTTCTATAATGTTTTTCTTTATCAATCATTACTTGTACAATGAGTATTTATTACTTTCACAATTAGAAAAAAATGTTTAAAATACATAAATTTTATTCTTGCTTTCTCTTGTAGTTCTCCAAATTAATCATTAAAATGTCTTTTGTAAACTATATACATTAAATAAAAATAAGAAAATGTTCATTTGGCCACTAGAGTTTACAATGAGTACTACAGGGCTTTTGTTTTTAAAAAAAAAAGGTATCTAACATAGATACTACAATAGCTGAAAAACATTTAAAAACCAAATAAAATATAAAAGAAGAAATACTGGGCATTGCTACAGCCCCAGCCACTCAGGTGCATTCACTCTGTTTTTAGACATAAATGTTCATCAGTCACATTGTGTTGGTCTTTCTCAAAAATGCAATTTTTCTATTTGATACTGAATAATGTATTAAATTTATTGGAGTTACGATAACTAACCTAAGTATCTGTGGAAAACAGTGCTTTTACTAAATATTGTTAGAGCAAAGACAAATATATTGTACTCTAATAAACTTGTTTTTCATAGGGATATAGATTAATAATTGTGAAACTACCTTATGTGTAGACTAGGATTTAGCAAATAATTAAATATATTGTGGGTATAAGAGCCAGCTATCTCACTGTCATAGAAAGGACATATTAACAAGGTAAGGGAGAAGGTTACAATGGACCCTGTAGGTTTGGATGTGAACTGGATGTATCAGTATAAACTACTGTTGATGCCACTATTATTGTCTTTAACACAGATAGGTATAGAAATAGATATAAATGTGTATGTATGTATGTACATACATACATGTATGTATGTATGTGCCTGTGTGTGTGTGTGTGTGTGTGTGTGTGTGTGTGTGTGTATCTTTCCTAGTTCTGTCCCCTAAGAGTATTCAGAAGAAAGATTACCAAGCAGTAATGATCATGCCTAATATCCAGATTTTGGTTTCTAAATATACCATCCTCCAAGAACCAGAGCTGGGCTAGGGAAAATACAATATAAGCCTGGAACATTTTATACTGTCCGAAGTTACAGAGTGTCTTCTGATATGAGGTACTGAGAAGGACATAAAATCATTTCTGTACAATTTTTGGCAAAAATGCATAATATAAACTTAAAACAACATCACTCAAACAAACTGAGATAGACTTATTCTGTCTATCTCATAATACTGGCTAGTACTCTTCCAAAATGTCAAGATCATGAATAAAAAATTAAGACTAAGGAAATGCCCCAATTAGAAGAGACTAAGGAGACATGAAAACTAATGAAATTGGGGGATTCGGGATTAGATCTTAGACCAGATAAAAAAAGTTAATAGGAAAATTGGAGAAATTTGAATAAGGTCTGTAGATTGGTCAGTAGTAATATATCAACATTAATTCCTAGGCTTTGATCATTGTGCTATGGTGGGTTATGTAAGATGTTAATATATGGTGAAGATGAGTGAAGGAACACTTTATGCCATTTTTGCAACTCTGGAAATACTTGAAAATTAAAAGTTTTTTTTTTTAAAAGGGGGTTTCATGTAGGACAGGGCAAATTTTTATTTTGATGTCACCCATACTCTCCTCCAAAAGTTGTCCCTAATTTCATAGTTAACTGTCATCTTATTTGTTTTTAAGATTTTTCTTACTAAAACACTAATGCCCCTATTAGCAGCAAGAAGAATCAAGTTAAATGTTATGTGATAAAAATCTCTCTTTCTTCTTCCAATAATTTCCTTCTCTCCTTTTAAACTTTGAATTATGTTACTCTCTCATCAAATCTGTAGGAGAAAGTTCTTATTTATTTTTCTAAAATCTAATGTATTGTACAGCATCTTATAAACTTCCAACATTATTTTTGGGGGGGGGGGGAAGCAGCCACATAGCACAGGGAGATCAGCTCAGTGCTTTGTGACCGCCTGGAGGGGTGGGATAGGGAGGGTGGGAGGGAGGGAGACGCAAGAGGGAAGAGATATGGGAACATATGTATATGTATAACTGATTCACTTTGTTATAAAGCAGAAACTAACACACCATTGTAAAGCAATTATACTCCAATAAAGATGTAAATAAATAAATAAATAGGAAGTCTTCAACATAAGGCTACATTTGGGAGAAATGCATAAAAATCCCATTTCACAATAACTCCCAGAAACTTGAAACACAATAAAAACTCCAAGTGGTCAAAGAGAATGACAGAATTGAAGTAACTCAAGTTCTGTTTGTCTTTACAATCACTGTGCTATCGTTATTTATTTTGAATCAATTGTTTGAACACAGGAATTTGAAGGACCAGACAGGCTGGACACTTGTGCCCATAGCAAGCTTTCTTATGTACTTACTCTCAAAATAAATGCACAGAGTTAATTCTCTGAATCAACTTCCATGTAGAATATGTTTACTAAAGGAAAAGCAATAAAAAATGTGCTAAACTGAAAAAAAAAAAAAAACTAGGTGAACTTGGGTATGGTGGTGGCTTTTTTAAATAAATTTATTTATTTATTTTTTGGCTGCGTTGGGTCTTCGTTTCTGTGCGAGGGCTTTCTCTAGTTGCGGCGAGCGGAGGTCACTCTTCATCGCGGTGCGCAGGCCTCTCACTGTCACGGCCTCTCTTGTTGCGGAGCACAGGCTCCAAACGCGCAGGCTCAGTAGTTGTGACTCACGGGGCTAGTTGCTCCGTGGCATGTGGGACCTTCCCAGACCAGGGCTCGAACCCGTGTCCCCTGCATTGGCAGGCAGATTCTCAACCACTGCGCCACCAGGGAAGCCCCCAACGTTATTGAAATACTATAATAATGTAATTCTGGACACTGTGTTTAAATAATTGCAACTGTCTTGATAGCTACTCAGAATAATGTAGCTAAAGCATTACTCTAAATTCTGTAATTAAATAATTAGAGTTGTCTTGCTTGCATGCTACTTTTATTATTAGTTCTGTTTTTCTTCAGTTTTTTATTTTGTTTTGTTTTGTTTTCCCCTGAATCAATGCTGATGTATCTCTAGAACATGCTGGGATTTTTTCTTTTTTTTTTTTTAGTACTTCCTAGAGTGGGAGCAATACAAATTTCAAGTAATTTTCTTCTCTTTCTTTTCCTTTTCATTTTTTATTTTACTTTCTCTTTTTTTAAAAAGAAATTTAATTGTGGTAAAATAAACATAAGACGAAGTATACCATCTTACTATTTTTAAGTTTATAGTTCAGTAGCGCTAGGTATTTTCACATTGTTGAAAAAGTTCTGGGATTGGTTGCTCTTTCTTTTTTACTTTTATTCATGTATCCAAACAAAAAAGATTCAGGGACTTCCCTGGTGGTGCAGTGGTTAAGAATCCGCCTGCCAATGCAGGGGACACAGCTTCAAGCCCTGGTCTGGGAAGATGCCGCAGAGCAACTAAGCCCATGCGCCACAACTACTGAGCCTGCGCTCTAGAGCCCGCATGCCACAACTACTGAGCTCACATGCTGCAACTACTGAAGCCCGTGCACCTAGAGCCTGTGCTCCGCAACAAGAGAAGCCACCGCAATGAGAAGCCCACACACGGCAACGAAGAGTAGCCCCCGCTCACCGCAACTAGAGAAAGCCTGCATGCGGCAACAAAGACCCAACATAGCCAAAAAATAAAATAAATTTTTTTTAAAAAGATGCAAAGCAAAGATGATTTGCTTAGTTTGGAGGACTATTAAGGAGAGTATATTCCTCGTTTCATGTACCATTTTTTTCAGATATTATTTGGGATGATTCACACGAGCTATGAATAAAAGTTTTAGAGCTAATTTTGAGATCAAATGCTTAGGAACAAAAACCAAGCAAAGGGAAGTAGCGAACTAAAATACAGTTATGCACCTCGTGTATAGGATTTGTCTATCTAAAGAGCTCAACTGTCCAGAATACAGCTTTACCAGAAAAAGTAAGTAAATAAAAGTTCTCTGGGGAAATAAAATTAGTGTCACAAAATCTATGTCTTAAATTTTATATACTTTAGGCACAAAGAATCTCATGCTTTATTCAAGGGTTTACTCTTTCTTTAAGGGCAATGTAACATTCTTGGCTCCACACCAACTTGGGGGCAAGAGGGAGAGACATACGCAAGAAATTGTACCAGAATCATTTCTCCCCCAAATATAATTTCACACAACTAGCTATTCTAGTTCTCCAATTTAAAAAAAAAAAGTGCTGATAATGAGAATTCTAGTTTCAAAATCCATTTTTTCCCCTAAATGCTGACTTTTCATTAATATTTTACTAAATGTGTAGCACTGAAATAAGATGACAAAGATTAACATTTAAGAAAAATCTGAAGAGATATCAGACTAGATATGCTTAGAGACATTCACTGGGAAATGACCACAGGCATTCATGGAGAATTTTTTGTCTCAGGTAGATGCCTTGGGCAAATGATAGAGGCTTAAAAAGAAACTCCCAATAAAAACTGAGACTATAAGCTCTGTGAGGCCAAGAATCCTGTCTCTCTTCATCAGTGTATTGCCAATTCCTGTCATATGGAGTGAAGACTGTGAGGCAAAATTAGGACCTGGACTGTGTGCTTTCTACACACAATTATTCTCATTTTCTGTGAAGTGAACTAAGGAGATATGACACTGGAAGCAAGTAAATATATTCCTTTCTGGACTTAAAATAGCTGATTGTAACAAATCCTATGGATCTAAATTACCATCACATATTTTATTTTAATCGGCTCACAGAACTTCCCCAAAGTTTTCATGATGATAGCTTTATTAGACATTTCAACAAGCACACCATATATGCTAACTGCTATATACACAGAGCATCATTTTTGACCTAGCCTGCCTCCTCAGACTTTATGTCTGCTGTGAATATATCCAATGAAAGCGATTTCAGAACCTAGGTCTTGTGTATTCTTGGAATGTTGAGACTTTAAATATGAATAACTGACATCTTTCGCTTTTTTCTTTTTTCTTTTTTTTTTTTTAACGTGTACTGAGTATATACCCTTACCAGTTAACTCTACTAGACACCGGAAATACAGTGGTGAGGAAAACAAACACATAATCTTTTCTCAAGGATCTTATACTCTGCTATGAAAGATGGGTCAAAAGATGCAACAAAATAAGGAAAATTGTCAAAAGTACTAGAGGAAAAAATATGGGGCTGATATAAGAATAACAAAAGGGGCAGAAGAGGAGCAGTGGGTGTGATTTAATCGGGAAAGGCTACCTGAGGAGGGGACAGTTAAACTAAAATCTGAAGAATTATGCAGTGCTTAGAATGAAAAGAGATTGGGGAAGATGACCCTCTGAAGCAGGAGGGAGCTTCCCATGTTAAGGAGTTGAAACAAGACCAGGATGGCTGAGACCTAGTAGAAAGTCCATGATAAAAGGTGAGGATTTTTCCAAAGAGCATTGAGAAGCCATTGAGGGGGGTTAGAGAGATGATTTATATAGCCTAGTTATATATATTTTTCTTAGTTCCTAAACTCAAGTAAATAAATACTGCTAACTTAAATTTGATTTGCCCTTAAGTTTTCCATAATGTATTTGAAATAAAGGTTTCATCAACCTTTATTGTTTGAACATGTTAATGCTAAAGTGAAACTTGGTTTTCATGGCTGTCTTCCAAAGATCAGTCCTTACTGAACTCTAACAAAACTCAGAACCACTTATGTGCTTAAGCATCCTAGCTGGGAGCCCTGTTTTCCTTCTATTCTCTTCATGACCACGGGGATCTACAGTTCCCAGTGTTATATGACAAAGTGCATTAACCGTCTGCTTCAAGGGGCTCCATTTGCTGTGTTGGCAGTTTTTGTTCTTCCTTCCTCCTCCCTAATGAGGCCCAGTCCCACTCACTGATGTCCTACAACAGTCAGACAAACCACCACCTCAAGTTCTGCCAGGAGTCAAAAATAACTTTAATTGCATTCTATACTGTGTATCTATATTTAATGATAATGGATAATATCTCCGATGACATTTTTTCAAACTGTTTCTCCATTTCCCCTTCATTCGGAAAAACGCCTTCCTGACCATCTGTGTACATAGCTTGTTTGAAGAATGTAAATGCTCTTTCACCCTGTAACACCTATATTATAATTAATGCACAGAAGTCCTTTAAAAGTTCCTGATTTTACCACCTAGAAAGAGAGTGGGCCTCACAATTTGTTCAACAGAATTCTCTATACAACCCCCGACTGGGAACACATGCAGCTAATGTGATTCTGCAAATGGGCTCACAGAAACCCTGATACTTCCTCAAGGGAGCAAGATTCTTCTTCCAAGGCACAGGACACTTCAGAAAAGGGATAGAGGGAGACACTTTTCTTCAACATGCATTTATACCTTCTGGTACCTCATAATCCTTACCTGTGGGAGTCACGATTTCTCGAGACTTTATAGTTCTACACTCTTTCCAACGTCACATGGAAAGGTGCCAGATCAAGATACAGGACATAACTCCTTACAACCTTCCCTTGCATACTCATGATCCTGCATATCCTGGCAAGATTAAATATCTTTTTGTCAGAACTTGCTGAGGACATAGAATGAGATGATCTATGCAAAAATACCGTGAACGATACAAAGGGGTGTTCAAACTTAAGGTACTAAGACTATGGCTTATTTGTCTTTGTATTCCCAATGACTAACACAATACTTGGTATGCAGCAGGTTCATAGTAAATACACAGACATAATATAAAATTCTAAAAATACATGTATCTATATCAATCTATGTACAGTATATGTATATATATATATATAGAGAGAGACAATGAATAAATCTAACCTCTGCATTTGAGTATCCACAGATTTAGCTAGCCTTTAACTTTCTTTTTTTTTTTAATTCTTATCATTATGAAAGTATTTAGTATTTGTCTTTGGTGCTATCCCTCCTCCCTTTTTCTCCTGTTACCTAAACTTTCCCCAATATAGACACATAATTGCCCTAGGCCCTTCTGACTGGCATATGATACTCCCACCCAGTCCTAAGTACTCTCTAAGTACTCTGCTATCTCCAACATTTTCCTTCCCACTTTCCCATCAGCTATTGAGTGGAAGAGCAGACATTCAAGTCCAGAGCCATCTGTCTCCAAAGCTCTTTCTCCTGATCTCTGCTCTTTCCCAAGGAATTTCTGGTTCTAATGACTCAATATTGATAGAAGGACCTTTCTGGTATTCCTCCTCATGTGGTACTACCTCTCCCTCTATAGTAAATGCAGTACTACTTAGAAGTCACCCTTATGTACCAGGAAGCAAGTGGGTCAAACTTTTAGAAACTTGAAGTTTGAGTGTCTAATTGGAAACAAAGTAATCTGAAGACTCAGATGAGGACAAAAATTCTCTCCTGAAATCATCCTCTGTTGTTCATTCTTGGGCTCTTAAGCCAGTTAAGTGTGAGCGTCAGACTTGAGGAGTCTTTGAGATACAGCCAGTTGTCTTATCACTCACTGACTTAAGAGCAGCCCCCGATGAGTCACACATTGCCTCTGTCACAGCAGATCAGCTACAAGGCTAAAGTCATCATGTACATGGAGAGCTGTGCTATCAGTGATGGAGAGCAGCTCTTCCCTGCTCTTCTGAGGACTAAAAAGGACTCAGCTGGAGCACAAAGAATTTAGAATGGATTCTTATAAATACATAAAATGTAGAAGTTCTGAAAAAGTGAAATCATCCAGTGGTAACATAAAGCAGGGGTCTTCATAATTTTTTTTTTTTTTTAAGAAAAGAAAAACATCTCATTTCCCTAAAGTTTTATCAGGTTGGGTTAGGGAAGGTAATACCAAAAAAAAGCAATAGACTAAAAGCAAAAAAAAGATCACTTCTCCCAAACACACTCGCAGATCCCATCTTATACCTGTGCTTATAATTTAAGGAATTGTAATGGCCACAAGCCATTACATGTGTAGAACCTACTAGCACAACTTGATGTGTTGGTTGGACACTACTGGAACAAAGTACGTATCTCAGGAGAATTTTAAGACAAGGAAAATAGTTTTCCCAAATGAATGAAATTTTGTCTTATTTAAAAGCAGATAAATAACTACAAAAAGTAAATTTTGAAATTCTTTGCAAATCTAAAATTCTGTAATTCTATGATTATTAAAAGCAAAATAAATATATAATAGAAATCTCTTATGTAAGACATTAGCTCTGAATATTTCTATTTTTAATACTTGTATTCTGTGAAACTAAAACATAATAAATGCCACAACAGGAGGGATGTCTTGACATTTGGTGTTCTCTAACCAGCTATTAGAATTGGCCATATAGGCTAATAATTTCAAGCCAAAGGTATTTTAGAGAGATAACTGCACGTAGCCATGTGTTTGCCTTCCTACACCTTGAATACTGTCTAATGGAAATAATACAGCCCAGTTGTTCAAGAGTTCTTTAGTTATTTATGTGACTGAAATTACTTTCAAATTATTATAACATTGTGAACGCTAGCTACTATGTGAGTTTTTTTGTGTTTTTTTGCGGTACACGGGCCTCTCACTGCTGTGCCCTCTCCCGTTGCGGAGCACAGGCTCCGGACGCGCAGGCTCAGCGGCCATGGCTCATGGGCCTAGCCGCTCCATGGCATGTGGGATCTTCCCGGACCGGGGCACGAACCCGTGTCCCCTGCATCGGCAGGCGGACTCTCAACCACTGCGCCACCAAGGAAGCCCTATGTGAGTTTTTAAAATATCTTCTATATTTAGTATAGTATAACTTTTTAATACCTGATATTAGGTCCTCAAAATGCACTGTAGTAGGGGGGAAAAACCCAACCAACCCCCTAAAGAGAGTAATATAATAGACATACATTTTTTATGGGACTTGTTTATCTATCCTCCCTGGAAGACAGGATTGCAAAGACATTTTATTTCTTACTCTCATCCAGGGCTAGAACTTTATCAGGTCCCTGCCAGAGCTGAGTTCTGCTAGTTCCAGAAGGAAATCCTCTAAGTGGTTTAGTAAATGCTAAATGGAAACCTTGGGATATCTGACTACACAAAATTCAAAAGTAATAGCTTAGTAATTCAGAACAGAACCTCTGTGTCTCTCATTACAGTATGTTAAACTAAGTAGAAGATCTCTATAGTTTTAGCAGCTCAAATCCTGCCCTACTTGTCCCAGTCCTAAGCAATGTCTTCTCAACAACATTAACAAAGCAAAGTGTGAGCTACTTTCCTAGTTCATCATGGGAGGGCTCAATTTCACATACATGTGTTTGTTTCTTTGGGCTCTGATCAAAACAGTTTCAATAAGTATCCAGTCATATCATTACACATAAAAATAGTTTTGATTTTTTTGCCTGCAGACGTCATGTCTTCAACACCTCAAGGACTTCAGCAAAACATTCTTTGCTCTTTTCAGTAGCAATGGTCCAATTCAGTCAATAACAAGTTTGGCTCAAAAACTGGCAATTCAGTTTGGCTCCAGCTAAACAAATCAGATCAAAGAACAAAATCTTCATAAAAAGGAGAGTATTTTGTAGAATGAAGTGGAAAAAAATAGCTTTTTCCTTCGATGAAAAAATTATGAACCTCTTAAGTGGAGCTTAATACAAGTGATCTGAATTAGGTTTTAGCTTTGATCTTAAGTATTTTTCCTTTTTATAACTCTAAGAACTAATAGTTATTTGTCTGACATTTCAATGAAAATTATTTGGTTTAAGCTTGCCTGGAAAGTCTGCAACTGATTCCCTCACTCAAAATTTTACTTGAGTAGGTAAAGCTCTATAACAAGGTTAATTCTACTTAACACTCATTCTCTTCACAGACTTAAATAAATCTCGTTTCTAGATTTTAAATCATCATTTATTCTCTTAAAGTAATTAGAATAACAGATCAGCTATCCAGAAGCCTTACATATAGAAAACTAAAGAGAAGCCTTACCTATCAAGAGTACAAACAAGAGTCCCAGAAGTCTCCAAGCAACAAAACGAGATGTCACAAAATTGACAAACAAAACATATGCTTAATGTATCAGGGGTCAAGGAAAGCTTTGCACCCTTTCCCTCTGGTTTCTCTGACCAAGCAATTATGCATGAAGGGAACCATACTCAGTGGGAAATGAATATTAGTTTGGAGACATTACCCTATTCTCTCTTCACTACCCTAACCCACCACCTACACAACTTCTCTCATTAAGAGCAAAATTTAGACAAAGTCTAAATAAGGATTCTTGCTCTTCTCTCCAAAAACTTTGGAGCCCTCAAATCAGACTAAACATAATTTACCTACCCAGTCACAGATGCAGAAGGGCTAAAACAGAAATAGAGATTACACATGAGTTAGTATGAGTTAGTCAGGTCTATCTCTGGGAAGTAAACCCTATTTGATCAGTTTAATACAAAGAAGTCAAAAGTACTAGAGAGACAGGATATGGAAATGGATGGGTCATGGCATTAGAGGTAATGGTAACACTCCCTACTTGTTAAAATGTAACCCAATAAATGGCCTGTGCTTTAATCAATTATATTATAAACTCCTCCCATAGGATATAGAAGTGGAAAGAATAAAATCGCTCCAACAACTCTCTCAACACAACTCCCAATGCTATAGTCATGGAATAGCTACCCAGGAGCTTCCTTGAAGCCTAGTTAAACCAATATTTACAGAAAATTCTGTTAAGCAAAACCTTCAGCCTAAGTAGTATGTAATATACAAATTATGGTAGAGAGAAGAGAGGAGATCAATAGAAGAGCCATTTCAAAGGTAGGCTCACAGACAGCAATGAAGGTTGAGAGTATGATTGAAAAAGAATAAGTAGATATACCAGTGCCTCAGGGCATAGCTCCTTGAACTCCTTAGGAAGACGGCAAATACTTCTAGGGCTCTTGCAAGCTTCAGTGTATTAGGAGCCAAAGCATTTCTAACCCTGAGTTAGCAGGAAATAATTATGGTCTGGGTGTTCTTTTTCGGAAGTTCCAGAACCATTTGCTACTTTGAAGATGTTCTTTCTTCAAATTGCTGATTTTTAAATTGTAGTTCTCATAGGGTTATGCTTTAGTTATGTGGAAAAGTCATTTATGCATGTATATTAAATACTGTATGTCCTGATGATATCAATTAATTCATATTTGTATACATTTAAGGTTTCTGTGGTAAATATACAGATATATGAAAGATAGTATAGATAGGCTTTTGCAAACAGGCAAATTTCAAGATTTATTTAGTCATTCTCAGAACCTAGAACAAACTAAAGAGAAAACTCAGGTGTTAAAACCTTCAGTTTCTTACCTTACATCTGCCTTCATTTGCCATATTTCCATATAGAAGTGTTTATGGAAGGCATAGTGTTTCTTCTCTTGTAATCTGAGTCCTGAACTCTTGTAGCATGACTGCCTAAGATATGACAAAATTCTCCCTGTGTGTTGTATCTCAAACTCATATAACAAATCACCTTGGATTTCCCATGTGCAGAATGGTTTACCCTGTGGCTTGTACATGGCCAAATTTTAATCTTGTCCTGTTACGGCTTCTTATCTTCTTATCTAATCATATGTAAAGGAAATTTGATAGACATAGGTAGATAGATAGGTAGGTAGGTAGGTAGATAGGTAGATAGATAGATACATAGATAGATAGGCAGGCAGACAGAAATCCAGGTGATGTTTCCCAAAGCTTCGTATTACTATATTTTACATACTTGTATTCTACATTATCTGTTATTTGTCACTGACAAGAAGATGGATGATGGAGAGCTAACTTTTAAAAATACATAGTTGACCAACATAAAAACCACCATCAAAATTATGGAACTCTGAAGTAATTCTAATCCAACTTTCTTAGACATTTTAACTGTTAAGCAATGTTTATCACCAATAAAATGCTTAAAATTTATCTACATTAACTTGAATTAATGGGTAATAGCATAGCCTTTGGAGACAAAAAATTTGAGTATACCACACTCTGTTTTGGGGGGTTTTTTTAAAGATTTTTTTTTGATGTGGACCATTTTTAAAGTTTTTATTGAATTTGTTACAATATTGCTTCTGTTTTATGTTTTGGTTTATTGGCAGCAAGGCATGTGGGATCTTAGCTCCCCGATCAGAGATCGAACCAGCACCTCCTGCATTGGAAGGTGAAGTCTTAACCACTGGACAGCCAGGGAAGTCCCCACACTCTGTTTTGACCCAAGTGTTCTACAATCCATGGTTTGAATTTCTGTTTCAAAAATGATAACAATGGAACAGTAAACAAAACTGGTTTCCATTTGTTCCGAAAATTGTTCTCAGTTGAGGTGACAGAAATTCTTAAGTTGTTATAGGGAAAGAGATATTTTTCAAAACCAAATCATCTAAATATTAATGGGCCAATGCTAGAATGTCAATAATCATAAAGATGAGTTGCCCTAAAGACACTAGAATCCTATAACTAATTGTTATTTGTTGAGTTCATTCATTATTTTTGTCTTTAGAGAGGGAATTAGTGTTAATATATTAAAAATTACCAAAAGAATTTAGGTGATTCATTGATTTCTCTCACTCTTCCTCTTTGGGTAATCTTGATACTTAACTTTTAAAACTCACTATCTTGGCACCAAAGTTGGCCAGCAACGTATTTTTATTTTCTTATGGGTCTGTTTAGTACTGGATACATTGATTTTTCAGCCCTGTTAGGCTCACATTGTTTCAAAACACACCTGTTCTTCGTAGAAATTTTGGAATATCTTACTACTCTTGAATCACCCTGTACATGCTAATTCAGTTTCGTGTAAATGTGGAATTTAGACAGTAAGGCAGTCAACTGAAATAAGATTAATAAATCAAAATCTTAAGTATTAAATATGTCTCTTTCTTTCAGAAAGCATTTGGAAAAGATCCTCATTTACCCTGTCTGGACAGAACTGGTCAATAATTGGAAAGAATTTATCAGTCCTAACATTAGTGTCTCAGAGAAGTAGGCAATCTTAACCAAAGAAATAGAACAAAAATCAGGATATTGGAGGTTTGGAAAATGGACAGGTTGAGAGTAACAGAGGTAAGATCTGTGGCTGGCCAAGTATTGAAAGTTGAATGAATCTCAGACATTGTTGCAATAGTATTTATAGGACAATCACATATTTGGAGAAAAGTTATAGTTAAAATCCACTAGGACACTGTGCCCTAACATTTTTTTCCATTGTATTCCACATGTCAGATGATGCCTACAAGAGCCATACAATTCAGTGGCAAAGCTAGATTTGTAAAAAACAAACAAACAAGAGAGAGAAAATAAAATCTGAAAAATAAACAAAACAACACTAATGTCTTATTTTCATTTACATGGCATTCAAAAAGTATTTTTAAAGCATGAGAATTAAATCATACTGTTAATACTGTTACAGTTCTCAAAAAATGTTTTTTACAGAGAAAAATAAATATGACTAATATTTGCTTTAATATTAAACTACATGTCAAATATGAATTTTGAACTTTCTAGAATTCTACTAAACAAATATAACTTGAGCAACTACATAATACTAGGTATATTCATAAACAAATATAATTCATTTTTATTACAAAATAGAATGTATAAGCTGTAACATTTTTTACAGAAAGAGCATCATTCTCAATAAGACAAATATGTAAAACTCTAAGCACCTTAGTTTTTATCTAGTCTCACCTTTTCATTAAAAATGTGTGGGTAAAATTAAGACAATGGAAGTAGCTATAATATCATAGTTCATAAATTCTACAAAATACTCTAAGCACACAACTGTTGGCTGTAGAGCAGTAATGGCTGCTCACCAGAGGCTGCTGGTTCTCTGTAGTTCTGGATCTACCTGTGATTTCTCTCACCCTTCTCAAACTCATGTCAGAAAACATATGCGTTCAAGTGATATCATATATAAATTTGAATCCTTTTAGACAGATGAAGATTAATGTCATTCCCAACCTTATATCTTTGCCTTTTATTAGCAACAGAATACTTCCTACACACCTCAAGATAATACAAATAATCTAGTAACTGCCCTCAATTGAAAGCTTTTCATGGGACTGTTAGATCCTTGAGTTTCCAGCACTGGTTCTTATTTAAGTCCCAGCACATGGCTTGAGGAGGGCACCTTGTCAGCATTCAATAATTGTGGGTGGAACTCAACTCAGCGTCTGTTAGGTGGCCCTACCATTAAGGAATGGTTTCTCTTCACTAATGGCAAAAGAGAACAGCCAAACATAACTTGTTCCTACAGACTAGCTGTCAGCACTTTTCATCCATATTAAAGTAAGCATGCTTACAAAGGGAAAAAATAGCTTACTTTTATAAAGTTTTAGAATGATTTATAAATTTTTTATAAATATATATTTTAGTCTTTCCCATTATGTCTCCTCTTTATTGAGATTTCATCAATGCAGCGGAAGTGGGGGTGACTGCTCACAATTGCAAGTTTTGTGTTTATAAATGTATGTGTATGCATATGTGTGTGTTTAGAAAAAGGTAATATTGTCTAAAAATGTCTCTGCAAGAAATCCAGTAGAAGAAAGACCCCGATTCTGTACAATGGCTGATATGATAGATAAATCTTAAAACCTGGGACTCACATTTTAAATTCTGATCTTGGAGAAGAGTTTTATTTCCAGCAAGGTTGCCTCAACTTCTCACAGTTCAGATTCCTAAATATGTTTTTAAAACTAGGTAATGACAATAGATAGGCCCTGATTCTCCAATTCTTTTTCCCATTTAAGAAACAAAATTTTCAATTCCCACCTCCATCTCAGGTGCATGCTTAAAATCATCAATACATAACATAATACAAACTATCAAACTTCTACAAAAACTTTAAAATGTTTATAAAACTTTGCAAAATGAATAAAGCTACATTTTCTTCAGTGAAGATATGTAAAAGCACCCTAGTGGAAGCAGAAGCTACTAGTTCATAGTGAGCACGTCTCTTTTGATATCTATAATTATGTCCAAGAGTAGTATGAAAATGTTTTCCCTCCTTTTCGGCACAACTGATCTGGAATGCCTATTTAGATTAGGACAAAACTGGGAAGATCCCACATGCCACAGAGCAACTAAGTCCATGCACCGCAACTACTGAGCCTGCTCTCTAGAGCCCACGAGCCACAAATACTGAGCTTGCACCCTAGAGCCTGCGGGCCACAACTACTGAAGCCTGCGTGCCACAACTACTGAGCCCACGTGCCACAACTACTGAAGCCCACACACCTAGAGCCCATGCTCTGCAACAAGGGAAGCCACTGCAATGAGAAGCCCAGGCACCACAACAAAGAGTAGCTCCCGCTTGCCACAACTAGAGAAAGCCCGCGCACAGCAACGAAGACCCAATGCAGCCAAAGATAAATAAAATAAATAAATTTATTTTAAAAAATTAAATCTTAATAAAAAAATTTTAAAAATAAAAAATAAATAACAGGACAAAATACAGTAGGATTTCATAAAACTCCTAATTTTGTACAATGCAGCAATTTTCTAAACGTCTACAGTCTCAACTGCAAATTAAATTTCTATGTCAGTGTCAGGTTAATTTTCCAAGAAGACTCTTTTGAAAAAAGGTTTATTGAATGTTTCTTATGTGCTAAGCACTATGCTAAACAATTTTCAGGCATTATCTCATCAATTCTCACACCTATGAGTTTGATACCATTAAAATCCTCATTTTACAAATAGAAAAGGAGGTTTGGGGAGATTATGCCACTTGTGCAAGGTTGCAACAGCTATTACATGGTAGAACTATGCTTTAGACATAGGTTATTTTAACTTCAAAACTCAAGCTACTTACAATCATGTACTCTTCTGCATGAAAAATCTTCAACTGGTGTCCCTTGTTGCACATTAGACAAGGAACAGCTTGTAGAATCTCAGCTTCAGAAACAACAGTTTTCCCCTGAGAGTGGTGGTCCTCTAGTCTCCTATGAGTTTTCTCTCTATTCTCTGACAGTTCTAAGGCTAGTGTGGACACTAAGAATTATGAGGTGAGGATGGCGTCTTAGTGCTGTCTGTTATTTGTCAGCACACAGGACCTTGTCTTTAATACAATAAAAGGGAAATGATCTTTGATGCAGACTTACTTTTCTACCTTTTAAAGCAAGGCTTTTCATACTATGGCCCAGATCTGGACTTAAGGTTCAGTCATTCAAGAAACACATTGTTATTGATCATCTACTATATGCTTTTCTCATTTTCTCATTCAAGAAATTTATGAAGAAATGAAGTATGCACATAATATATTCCCTATGCACTAAGTAAAAGATACTCAAAATTCAAGAGCATCCTGGTATAGGTATAGGGAGTTCATTTACAATCCATACCCTTTTAATATTTAACTGGAAAAAAGAAAGCTATGTAAGTTAATAATAGTTCCTTAGTTTTAGAACCACCCAATTTTTCAGGCCATATAGAGTAGAAAAAAAAACACATCAATTTATTTTATCACTCTAGTGGAATATCTACTTTAAAACATTCCTAAAAAGGCTAAACTTGATCTAAGATATAAAATTATGAAAAGCATTTATTACTGCTTTAAACAACATGTTCAGTGTTTTCTCTCATATCATATCCTAAAAATACATTTCCTTAGAATCACTTTTTAAAAGAAGTTTAAAATATATATAAAGTTTATATATATATAAACTTTAAACATTAAATATATATTATATATATTATAATTATATATATATATATATATATATATATAAAATAATTCCCACTATTTCACCATCCCAGACCCGATTACGTTGTTATGTTACCCTCTGGCAAGGTCTATGGAAAGTGAAACCTCATAACCCCTTAACAAATTTTCCTCTCTCTTCTTAACTGGAAATGAAAGAGTGAAAATTTGTGCTGAATGAGATCCAACCTAAGGTTCTGTCTACAAAAAAGACACAGACATTTCAAACCCTTCCTCCTCTTTTTCTCTGAAAATATAGAGGACAGCTCTCCATGGGGACTTTTCCTTTCAGAGTAACAATACTTGAAAGTTGAGGATTCATCCACTTTCACCACCTGATTAAAATGCCCAACCCTTCCTTGGCCTGTTGCAGCAAGTGGTCTGTAAATTTGAGCAAACTTGAATTTCTTGCATTCCTCCCACCTGCCACATTTTCTTAACTGAAAGCAAAAAGTGTTGCAATTGTATGTATTCCCGTGAGCCTGCAGAGATTCACAGAGTTTTAACAGACGTTGCTTTACGTTTTTAAAATAGGACAAAGCAGTCTGAAAATAGTGAGGTTTTGGGGTAGATCTGTTTTTAAAAAGACTTAAATATGGTAAAATCAATCTAAAAACTGTTCCAGGCAGCTGAGAGGCTGGGGATAACACGAGCGAAGGGAATAAAGAGAGCTCTGAAGAGCCAGTACCAGTTGCTAATACTTAATCTCTTTAAATAATGAATTAGCTGCTCGTATCTACTGTGGCTGCTAAGAGAAAGCACTTTCTTTGTGGAGTGAAGTAAAGCTTGAATACCCATGAATTATTCAATATAAAGTGTGCCGGTTAAAATGCCTTGATATTGGAAGTCAAGTGTAAGATTATCTCTTGTCTGTCAAAAAGCATCTCTACCGTGTTACTGAGCCCTAGAGGAGGGGCCCAAGGAGTGCGAAAAGAAAGATGGAAAGCCATCCAGAAACAACATAATAAAGCACAAAGCATTCAAAATGAGCGGGCAGCAGCTTCCTCACTGTGGGGAAACCGTTACTGACATGCCCTCTTTAAGCAGAACTTATTGCTTACGGTGATTATCCACTCTGTTCTCCAGTATGATAACATGGAAAAGTTGACGAACTACTTTCCACTGGAGACAAGAGATACTAATTCACCAACTATTGCTGACTTAAAGAAATACTTTCCTTCCTAAGGTATCTATTGAGAGTTGAGTGATGATCTTGTGATCAATTTAGAATTTTTAAAGTAAAAGTGATTAAACACAAAGCATACTGAAATGTAGACCACGGCAAATTTCAATGTACACTATTTCATTATCTATTACTCTATGAAGTAATTTCATACTCAGCTGTATATTTTTTTCTTTCCTGGATGCTCTTCCAGATTTTCTTTTTTTTTTTTTTTTGATAACTCAGAGAAATAATTTGGTGCACAGAGAAATCAAAATCCCCAAATTCACCATGTTTCTTTTAAAAATGAAGTACTTATATACTGTATATGCTATGCCTTCAAAAAGCATTTATTAAGCACTAGTTATGGGAAGGCACTGTTCTAGGTCCTGGGAATAAAAAGATCAATAAAGATAGTCCCTGCCCTCAAGACATTTGCAATGAAGAAGGGAAAACAGATGTACACACATTAAATCCATGAAGTTTCATAGATGATATGATAGAACATCCCAAAGGAGAGAGGGCAATTTATTTGAGTGGGGAATGGGGACAATCACAGAAAGTTCATAGAAAATATAATGCTAGAGGTTAAATTTGAAAAAAGATGAAGGACGTTCATCTGGGCAGATTTGGGGAGGGGACTTTTATTAATAGGCATGAGGATGAGTAAAGGCAGAGTGTTGAGAAAATGACCTGGCATGTCTGGAGAACAGCAGCCATCTGGGTGTGGCTAAAGCATCATGTAGAGGCTGACAGGTAAAAAACAGTCTAGGCTATAGGCAGAAGGCTGATGTGGATGCCATGCTTAAGAAGTTTGAACTTTATTCTCTAAACAGTAAAAGATAATCAAGGGGTTAGGCAGAAGATTAACATCTTAAGGTTCTTGTTAAGGAAGGTCCCTCTGATGGTGAAAGTGCCTGAGAAAGTACAAAGCTGGGAATGGGAGGCCCAGCTATGTTCCAAGAACAATGCTTCTGTAGCCGAGATGAAAAAGAATAAGAAGGAATGGTGACTAAATGATTGTGAAGAAAGTGGCAGAGGGATCTAATTAAACTTCTAAGTATCTGATTCAGATGAATGGTAGAAGGTGATGCTATTCACTAG
Organism: Monodon monoceros; assembly: GCF_005190385.1. Taxonomy (NCBI): domain Eukaryota; kingdom Metazoa; phylum Chordata; class Mammalia; order Artiodactyla; family Monodontidae; genus Monodon; species Monodon monoceros. The sequence continues at coordinate 72,389,734 of NW_021703768.1, forward strand.
GTAAGAATAATCACAATAGGTTAGGAGATAAAGAGAATTAGTTCAACTTGGGATATGTTAAACAGAGATATACAATAGGCATTTCAGTACTGTTACCTCGAGCTTTAGATGGGCTTGGTTAAAGATGCGAATTTGAGAGTCATTAGCTAGCCCTCAGTGAGTGAAGACATAGGGATGGATGAATGAACCAAAAAAGTGCACAGGACTCCAGGGAAACCAGTACTTAAAGGGCAGGTAGAGGAAGAGAAAAATAAATTTAGAGAAATACAAGAAAATTTTTAGTGTGGGTTTGAAACTAAAGTATGAGGAAGCTTTAAGAAAAAAGTGGCCAACAGATTCAAATGTCCCTTAGAGGTGAAGTATGATGAAGATTAAAAATTATCTAAAGGATTTGGCAACTAGGGGATCGTTGGTGAATTTTTGCATGGCAGCTAGTTTATAGGGGCAGAAACAGAAACCAAATTACCCAGGATTAAATAGGATGGTAAGAAATTCAAAAGTATCAGTATAGACAATTCTTTAGAGAACAGGAACAATAGGAGGTATAGTGGCTTGAATTATTTCCCCTAAAAAGATGTGTTTAAGTCCCAGTCTCTGGTACCTATGACTATAACCTTGTTTGAAAACAGTCTTTGCAGATGTAATTAGTCAAGCTGGTAAGCCCTAGGCACTCCTTGGCCTATCAGTGCATCACTCCAGTCTCTGATTCTGTCTTCACATGGCTGTCTTCCCTCTGTGTGTCACTAGATCTTCCCTTCCTTAAAAGGACAACAATCATATTGGATTCAGGGCCCACCATATTCCAGTATGACCTCATCTTAACCAGTTACATCTGCAATGACCTTATTTCCAAACAAGGTCACATTCTGAAGTACTGGTGGTTATGACTTCAACATATCTTTTGGCAGGGACACAATTCAACCTATTACAGTATCCTAGAGACAAAGTAATCTAGCAAATAGATATAGATATGAATATGCAAAAGGATATAGATATAGATATAAATACAGGCATGGATATATAAATGACTGAGGCCCAGGGTTTTTTTTCACTTACTCAAGTCACACAGCAAGTTATTATCACAGCCCGCATTAGAACCCAGTTCTGCGGATTTTCAGTTAGCTGCCCTTTCTATATTGCCTACACCTCCACACAACTCATTCAATGGCTTCATTTGGCCCTGTGGATATAATCCAAACTCTTTAATATGGTCTAAGGATCTGTATCATCTGGCCACAGCCTCAACTCAAGCCACTTATCTTATGTTCTATGCTCAAATCACACTGGCCTTCTTCTAATTTCATCAACTTGCTGGCCTCCTTTCTGCTTCAGTCCACACTGAACAGGCTAATTCCTCTACCTTGAAAGTGATACTCATTCCTTGGCCCTGCTCACTTTCTTTCTTCACAACTCACCAGAAATTTGTTTCCTTGAGAAAATCAATGCTAGTGGCAGATTAAGTTAAATTCTATTTTTGTGTGGAATCCTTATACTTGGGAAAACTTTTCCCAGTAATAATTAAGGTTTTATGTGTTTAATGTATATTTTCCCTGATTGACTGTAAGCTCTGAGAGGTCAGGAAACATGTTAATCTTCCCAAAATTCTAGCAAAGTGCTTGGCATTTACTATGTACTTACTGGCGGAAGCAAAAAGCCCTGACTTGCCCCCCATCAGATGGCTGACAAGGCAATCTGGACATGGTGAAACACTTGGATCCTTGCTGTTCCTCCAGAACACATTGGCATGGACTACTCTCTCTCTCTCTGGAACATTCTTACCCCAGATATCTTCATGGCTTTTATTCCTTACTTTCTTCGAGGGCTTTTCCCAATGTCATCTCAATGAAACTAGCCTGAATTTAAAATTATACCCCCATCCTCCTGAGCTTGCTCTACTTTTTCTTTTGTCCACAGTAGTTACCACTTTTTAACTTACTCTTATTTACTTACTTATTTTTTGACTGTATTGTCTGCCTTCTCCTACTAAAATACAAATTCTAGGGCAGAAATCCTTATCTTTTTTATTCAATAATGTATCCTGACCAACAAGACAGTACCTAGCATGTAGTAACAGACTTCTCAAAATTAATTATTAAATGAATGTATTCCAGCAGCATGAAGAGGTACTACTAAAACTAAATATGTTCTATAAGAAGTCAGTACATATCCTCCATTGCTAGCATCAGAAACAAGTGTATGGTCTGTATTTTATTTGATATAATTTCTTTTTTTTTAGAGAAAATATAATATTGCTATATTTTGTATGCTTTGTGGTCCACATAAAAATGTCAATTTCAATCAAGAAGAGAAGTATTAAAGTAAGCGTAATAGCTAACCTCTGTTTTCCAGTATTATTTGGCAAAAAAGAAAACTAAGCATGAAATTCAGTAACTGAATTAATCTCTGATCCTTCCTGACAACTTAAATCACTTGACGTATTGCAATATTTTCTGCAATTTCCAGTGATTTGCTTGAAGCCAACTTCTACCTACTACTCTGCACATAAAGCCAGCTTGGATCTAAGCTTTATGAACATTTCATAAATCTAACAAAACTTTATGAACATTTCATAAATCTAACAAAACTATAACAATAAGCACTGCCCCAATGTTTACATTTAGATTTTAAAATGTAGCAAAACTTATGGCAGTAAAAAAAAAAATCTTGAATCAATTAGAGCTCACATACTAATCCATGTGGTTACCTCCCATTCCTGTTCTCATGGTCTTTTTTGATGCTCAACTGCCTGCCACTGCTTAAGGAAGACAATACCTTAATGTGTCAGTTAAAGGCACTCCAACCACCTGCCACACCCCTTGCTGGCTCACCACTTCTGCTGCTACTTCCAACACTGTCTTCATCTGTTTGGGCTTCCATAACAAAACACCACTGGTGGTGGCTTATAATAACAAGAGTTTATTTCTCTTTGTTCTGGAGGATGGGAAGTCTAAGTTCAAGGTGATGGCAGATTCAGCATCTGCTGAGAGCCTATTTCCTGGTTCATAGACTGTGGTCTTCTCACTGTCCTCATATGGCAGGAGGAAGAGAGCCCTCTGGGATCTCTTCAATAAGGGCACTAATCCCGTTCATGAGGGCTCCCCATTCATGACCTAATCACCTCCCAAAGGCCCACCTCCAAATATCATCACAGCGGGAATTAGATTTCAACATAATGAATTCTAAGGGGACACAAACATTCACTATATAGCAAACACCACAGAGAAGCTTTCTCAAGCTCGGGCTCCTCCAAAGTTATTTTGCTGCTTCTGCCAACACAGCCATTTCTCTTTCACTAATTCTACTCCCTTGATACCACTTTGATCGATGTTCCATATCCTAAAACATGAACAAATGCTACCACTGTCATCTTGGCCAACCAATTTGATGTCATTTTTGCCACTTCTCTTCTCACCACTTGTTTCTAGGAGGTAAGCAAACAAGATCTGAGATTTTTCATTACCTATTAAAAAGCCGTTACAATACCTCTGACCTGATCAGAAGAAAGATCTAATTGAATAAGTTGAAGTCCTATCCTAGGGACACTGTGTGCTCAATCAGGCAACCAAGTCAATCCCAAGACAGCTTATAAAAGTTCTTAGGCAGGCTCTTTTCAATACTAAGCAGGTGAGACAAGAACTTCTTCCACAGCCTGGCTAAGGTTCCCAGATCCTACAATGTCTCAGACTTCCTTGTGCCCTTAATGGTTCTAGGCTACCAAATAACTCAAGAAATTAAGCAAAGTCTAAAAAGTGTGTATCTTTTGACTACTGCCCTTTTCCAACTGAGTTTAATTTGCACAGAAAACTCTGAAGCTAAATTTCTAGTACAAGTATATAAATACAGAGTATGTCAAAGTTCTGTTTTGAGCAATGAACACTGTTGCTACTGACTTCTCTACAGCCCGTAATACTTTCAGAATAATTTCATTTAGTTTCTTTTATTTATTTCCATGATGGTAATAGGTTTGTACGAAGCCCTCAGCAAATCTGTTGCCTAGCATGATCTGTAGTCCATGGAGTGCTAGTTTTTTCTGAGATGCCCTCTAAGAATTAGAAGGATAGTCTATGGCTACAAAGCTGTTTAGGTTTGTGTTAAAACTAGCTTGCTCTTGTGAAGAGTAAATTTTCCCCTTTATTTCTTTAACACTGTACTCTAACTGAGCTATACGGCTCATATAAATGAATGTGTAATAATACTAGAATACCAGAACTGTAGCACAAGATAGAGATTAGGTTTCTGACACAAGTTAGAAACCCAGATGTTACAATGGAGAATGCATCTACACTTAAACTAATAGCAAAAGTGATTTGACTCGCAATTTCCAAGTGCTGGACCACAACTCCAAGCCCTGGAGACTTGACCTCTTTACTGTAGCTTCCTTCTTCTCCCTCTCCACAGCCACAACTTAGATCAGGTCTTTTAACCCAGATCACTACCACAGCTTCCTATGAGACCTCCCTACCACATACACAACTGCAGCCAGAAAGACCCACCTAAAATGCAAATCTAATGTACCATAACCCCCATCCCCTTGCCACCTAAAATCCTCCAGTAGGTCTCCACTGCTTTCAGAAGAAGGTCCAAACACTTTCACATGGCACAAAATGGGTTTTTTATGATAATGTTGTTGGCAGATTCTATAACTTCCTCTCCCTCATCCATACCCTACACTTTACTTAAAACACACTCGTAGCTATTTTCAAAACATCCCATGTCCTGTCATACTCCTATTTTGAAGCTTTATCACTCTTTTAAAAAGTCAGACTTCCTGGGAAATTAATAATTCTTGAGGAGAAGTTTGACAGAAGGTGGAATAAAGGAGAATCTTTATGATTTCACGATTTTCCTAGGCCACCAATTCTTCAGTGTCACTATCTTTATTATGGGGCTGGGTGGGTGTGGGGAAGTGCAGCAGAAGGTTGACTGCGATCACCAGTGTAGAGGCTACTGATACAACTACACTGAGCTATAAAATTATTTTTTAAAAACACACTGACTCAACCTTTATTCTCCATGTAGTCTTTCTGAATAATACTTTCAGGAATCATCAAGGTAAAAGACTCAGATTTTGCTATGAAAAAACTACAGAAAGTCACAGTGTCAATTCGACCTGTCTGCTTTCTGCGCGGACAAGTCTCAAGCATCTGATGGAAACAATCTCCACCCCTGCCCCAGAACAGAACAATATTTGGACATGATTTGTCGGTGCTCTAGAAAGTATTCAAAAGAATTTTTAAAGATTTTTAAACATATTTTACTTTTTATAGGTAGACAATATGTTTCTAATATCTGATTTTCCATTTATTAATAGAAAAAAATGTTCTGGTAAATTTTGAATTGCAGAACTCACAAACGTTTAAGTAACAAAATATAGATTTTACTACCTTTAATATTGGGGAGGAGATTCCAGAAGGGAAGAAAAGAGCAATGAATGAGGAAAGGGAGAAAAAAAGGGAGAGAGTGAGAGGGAGAGAAGGAGAGAGGGAGGGAGGCAAGGAAGGAGGATAAAAGAAAAACAGAACCTTTGCCAAAAGAACTATCCTGTTGAGAGGAGATTCAAGATGGCAGGAGAGTAAGACATGGAGATCACCTTCCTCCCCACAAATACATCAGAAATACATCTATATGTGGAACAACTCCTACAGAACACCTACTGAACGCTGGCAGAAGACCTCAGACCTCACAAAAGGCAAGAAAGTCCCCACGTACCTGGGTAGGGCAAAAGAAAAAAGAATAGAGACAAAATAGGGTCGGGACCTGCACCAGTGGGAGGGAGCTGTGAAGAAGGAAAGGTTTCCACACACTAGGAAGCCCCTTCGCGGGCGGAGACTGTGGGTGGCGGAGGGGGGAGCTTCGGAGGCGCGGAGGAGAGCACAGCAACAGGCGTGCGGAGGGCAAAGCAGAGAGATTCCCGCACAAAGGATCAGGGCCGACCGGCATTCACCAGCCTGAGGCTTGTCTGCTCATGCGCCGGGGCAGGCGGGGCTGGGAGCTGAGGCTCGGGCATCTGAGGTCGGATCCCAGGGAGAGGTCTGGGGTTGGCTGCGTGAACACAGCCTGAAGGGGGTTAGTGCGCCACGGCTAGCCAGAAAGGAGTCCGGGTAAAGGTCTGGAGCTGCCGAAGAGGCCAGAGACGTTTTCTGCCTCTTTTGTTTCCTAGTGCGTGAGGAGAGGGAATTAAGAGCACTGCTTAAAGGTGCTCCAGACATGGGCACGAGCCGTGGCTATCAGCGCGGACCCCAGAGACGCGCATGAGACGCTAAGGCTGCTGCTGCCGCCACCAAGAAGCCCGTGTGCGAGCACAGATCACCATCCACACCTCCCCTGCTGGGAGCCTGTGCAGCCCGCCACTGCCAGGGTCCCGAGATCCAGGGACAACTTCCCCGGGAGAACACACAGCGCACGTCAGGATGGTGCAACGTCATACTGGCCTCTGCCACCGCAGGCTAGCCCCGCACTTCGTACCCTTTCATCCCCCCAGGCCTGAATGAGCCAGAGCCCCCGAATCAGCTTCTCCTTTGACCCGGTCCTGTCTGAGCAGGAACGGATGCCCTCAGGCGACCTACACACAGAGGCAGGGCCAAATCCAAAGCTGAATCCCAGGAGCTGTGCGAACAAAGAAGAGAAAGGGAAATTTCTCCCAGCAGCCTCAGAGCAGCGGATTAAATATCCACAGTCAACTTGATGTGCCTGCATCTGCAGAATACCTGAAGAGACAACGAATCATCCCAAACTGAGGAGGTGGACTTTGGGAACAATGAGATTATATATATATATATAGCCTTTTTCTCTTTTTATGAGTGGGTATGCATATGCTTCTGTGAGCGATTTTCTCTGTATAGCTTTGCTTTTACCATTTGTCCTAGGGTTCTGTCTGCCTGTTTTGGGTTTTTTTTTGGGGGGGGTTGGGGGGGTGTTGTATAGTTTCCAGCACTTGATATCATTGGTGGATTTGCTTTTGGGTTTGGTTGTTCTTTCTTTCTTTCTTTTAATTACTTTAAAAAAATTTTTTAATAATTATTTTTTGGTTTTTATTTTAATAACTTTATTTTATTTTATCTTTTTCTTTCCTTCTTTCTTTTTTTCTCCCTTTTATTCTGAGCCGTGTGCATGACAGGCTCTTGGTGCTCCAGCCAGGCGTCAGGGCTCTGCCTCTGAGGTGGGAGTGCCAACTTCAGGACACTGGTCCACCAGAGACCTCCTACCTCCACATAATATCAAATGGCAAAAATCTCCCAGAGATCTCCATCTCAACACCAACACCCAGCTTCACTCAACGACCAGCAAGCTACACTGCTGGACACCCTATGCCAAACAACTAGCAAGACAGGAACACAACCCCACCCATTAGCAGAGAGGCTGCCTAAAATCATAATAAGTCCACAGACATGCCAAAACACACCACCAGATGTGGACCTGCCCACCAGAAAGACAGGATCCAGCCTCATCCACCAGAACACAGGCACTAGTACCCTCCACCAGGAAGCCTACACAACGCACTGAAGCAACCTTAGCCACTGGGGGCAGACACCAAAAACAATGGGAATTACAAATCTGCAACTTGTGAAAAGAAGACCCCAAACACAGTAAGTTAAGCAAAATGAGAAGACAGAAAAACACACAGCAGAAGGAGCAAGATAAAAACCCACCAGACCTAACAAATGAAGAGGAAACAGGCAGTCTACCTAAAAAAGAATTCAGAATAATGATAGTAAAGATGACCCAAAATCATGGAAATATAATGGAGAAAATACAAGAAACGTTTAACAAGGAGCTAGAAGAACTAAACAGCAAACAAACAACCATAAACACCACATTAATGAAATTAAGAATTCTCTAGAAGGGATCAATAGCAGAATAACTGAGGCAGAAGAACGGATAAGTGACCTGCAAGATAAAATAGTGGAAATAACTACTGCAGAGCAGAATAAAGAAAAAAGAATGAAAAGAACTGTGGACAGTCTCAGAGACCTCTGGGACAATATTAAACACACCAACATTCAAATTATAGGGGTCCTAGAAGAGGAGAAAAAGAAAGGGACTGAGAAAATATTTCAAGATATTATAGTTGAAAACTTCCCTAATATGGGTAAGGAAATAGTTAATCAAGTCCAGGAAGCAGAGAGAGGCCCATATAGGATAAATCCAACGAGAAACATGCCAAGACACATATTAATCAAACTACTGAAAATTAAATACAAAGAAAAAATATTAAAAGCAGCAAGGGAAAAACAAAAAATAACATACAAGGGAATCCCCATAAGGTTAACAGATGATCTTTCAGCAGAAACTTGGCAAGCCAGAAGGGAGTGGCAGGACCTATTTAAAGTGATGAAAGGGAAAAACCTGCAACCAAGATTATTCTATCCAGCAAGGATCTCATTTAGATTTGACGGAGAAATGAAAACCTTTAGGGACAAGCAAAAGCTAAGAGAACTCAGCACAACCAAGCCAGCTTTACAGCAAATGCTAAAGGAACCTCTCTAGGCAGGAAACACAAGAGAAGGAAAACACCTACAATAACAAACACAAAACAATTAAGAAAATGGGAATAGAAGCATACATATCAATAACTACCTTAAATGTAAATGGATTAAATGCTCCAACCAAAAGACGTAGACTGGGTGAATGGATACAAAAACAAGACCCATATATATGCTGTCTACAAGAGACCCACTTCAGACCTAGGGACACATACAGACTGAAAATGAGGGGATGGAAAAAGATATTCCATGCAAATGGAAAGCAAAAGAAAGCTGGAGTAGCAATTCTCATATCAGACAAAACAGACTTCAAAATAAAGACTATTACAAGGGACAAAGAAGGACACTACATAATGGTCAAGGGATCAATCCAAGAAGAAGATACAACAATTGTAAATATTTATGCACCCAACATAGGAGCACCTCAATACATAATGCAAATACTAACAGCCATAAAAGGGGAAATCGACAGGAACACAATCATAGTAGAGGACTTTAACACCCCACTTTCACCAATGGACAGATCATCCAAAATGGAAATAAGGAAACAGAAGCATTAAATGATACATTAAACAAGAAGGACTTAATTGATATTTATAGGACATTCCCTCCAAAAACAACAGAATACACTTTCTTCTCAAGTGCTCATGGAACATTCTCCTGGATAAATCATAACTTGGGTCACAAGACAAGCCTTGGTAAATTTAAGAAAATGGAAATCATATCAAATATCTTTTCTGACCACAACGCTATGAGACTAGAGATCAATTACAGGAAAAAAATCTGTAAAAAATACAAACACATGGAGGCTACACAATACACTACTTAATAACCAAGAGATCACTGAAGAAATCAAAGAGGAAATCAAAAAATACCTAGAAACAAATGACAATGAAAACACAACGACCCAAAACCTATGGGATGCAGCAAAAGCAGTTCTAAGAGGGAAGTTTATAGCAATACAATCCTACCTTAAGAAACAAGAAACATCTCAAATAAACAACCTAACTTTACACCTAAAGCAACTACAGAAAGAAGAACAAAAAAACCCCAAAGTCAGCAGAAGGAAAGAAATCATAAAGATCAGATCAAAAATAAATGAAAAAGAAATGAAGGAAACAATAGCAAAGATCAATAAAACTAAAAGCTGGTTCTTTGAGAAGATAAACAAAATTGATAAACCATTAGCCAGATTCATCAACAAAAAAAGAAGACTCAAATCAACAATCAGAAATGAAAAAGTAGAAGTAACAACTGACAATGCAGAAATACAAAGGATCATGAGAGATTACTACAAGCAACTATATGCCAATAAAATGAACAACATGGAAGAAATGGACAAATTCTTAGAAAAGCACAACCTTCCAAGACTGAGCCAGGAAGAAACAGAATATATGAACAGACCAATCACAAGCACTGAAATTGAAACTGTGATTAAAAATCTTCCAACAAACAAAAGCCCAGGACCAGATGGCTTCACAGGCGAATTCTATCAGACATTTAGAGAAGAGCTAACACCTATCCTTCTCAAACTCTTCCAAAATATAGCAGAGGGAGGAACACTCCCAAACTCATTCTACGAGGCCACCATCACCCTGATACCAAAACCAGACAAAGATGTCACAAAGAAAGAAAACTACAGGCCAATATCACTGATGAACATAGATGCAAACATTCTCAACAAAATACTAGCAAACAGAATCCAACAGCACATTAAAAGGATCATACACCATGATCAAGTGGGGTTTATTCCAGGAATGCAAGGATTCTTCAATATACGCAAACCAATCAATGTGATACACCATATTAACAAACTGAAGAATAAAAACTATATGATCATCTCAATAGATGCAGAGAAAGCTTTTGACAAAATTCAACACCCATTTATGATAAGAACCCTGCAGAAAGTAGGCATAGAGGGAACGTTCCTCAACATAATAAAGGCCATATATGGCAAAACTACAGCCAACATCGTCCTCAATGGTGAAAAACTGAAACCATTTCCACTAAGATCATGAACAAGACAAGGCTGCCCACTCTCACCACTATTATTCAACATAGTTTTGGAAGTTTTAGCCACAGCAATCAGAGAAGAAAAAGAAATAAAAGGAATCCAAATCGGAAAGGAAGAAGTAAAGCTGTCACTGTTTGCAGATGACATGATACTATACATAGAGAATCCTAAAGCTGTTACCAGAAAACTAGTAGAGCTAATCAATGAATTTGGTAAAGCAGCAGGATACAAAATTAATACACAGAAATCACTTGCATTCCTATACACTAATGATGAAAAATCTGAAAGTGAAATTAAGAAAATACTCCCATTTACCAATGCAACAAAAAGAATAAAATATCTGGAATAAACCTACCTAAGGAGACAAAAGACCTGTATGCAGAAAATTATAAGACACTGATGAAAGAAATTAAAGATACAAATAGATGGAGAGATGCACCATGTTCTCGGATTGGAATCATCAACAGTGTGAAAATGAGTCTACTACCCAAAGCAATCTACAGATTCAATGCAATCCCTATCAAACTATCACTGGCATTTTTCACAGAACTAGAACAAAAAATTTCACAATTTGTACGGAAACACAAAAGACCCTGAATAGCCAAAGCAATCTTGAGAAAGAAAAACAGAGCTGGAGGAATCAGGCTCCCTGACTTCAGACTATACTACAAAGCTGCAGTAATCAAGACAGTATGGTACTGACACAGAAACAGAAATATAGATCAACGGAACAGGATAGAAAGCCCAGAGATAAACCCATGCACATATGGTCACCTTATCTTTGATAAAGGAGGCAAGAATATACAGTGGAGAAAAGACAGCCTCTTCAATAAGTGGTGCTGGGAAAACTGGACAGCTACATGTAAAAGAATGAAATTAGAACACTCCCTAACACCATACACAAAAATAAACTCAAAATGGATTAAAGACCTAAATGTAAGACCAGACACCATCAAACTCTTAGAGCAGAACATACGCAGAACACTCTACGACATAAATCACAGCAAGATCCTTTTTGACCCACCTCCCAGAGAAATGGAAATAAAAATAAACAGATGGGACCTAATGAAACTTAAAAGCTTTTGCACAGCAAAGGAAACCATAAACAAGATGCAAAGACAACACTCAGAATGGGAGAAAATATTTGCAAATGAAGTAACTGACAAAGGATTAATCTCCAAAATTTACAAGCAGCTCATGCAACTCAATATCAAAAAAGCAGCCCAATCCAAAAATGGGCAGAAGACCTAAATAGACATTTCTCCAAAGAAGATATACAGACTGACAACAGACACATGAAAGAATGCTCAACATCATTAATCATTAGAGAAATGCAAATCAAAACTACAATGAGATATCATCTCACACCGGTCAGAATGGCCATGATCAAAAACTCTACAAACAATAAATGCTGGAGAGGGTGCGGAGAAAAGGGAACCCTCTTGCATTGTTGGTGGGAATGCAAATTGATACAGTCACTATGGAGAACAGTATGGAGGTTCCTTAAAAAACTAAAAATAGAACTACCATACGACCCAGCAATCCTACTACTGGGCATATACCCTGAGAAAACCATAATTCAAAAAGAGTCATGTACCAAAATGTTCAGTGCAGCTCTATTTACAACTGCCAGGACATGGAAGCAACCTAAGTGTCCATCGACAGATGAATGGATAAAGAAGATGTGGCACATATACACAATGGAATATTACTCAGCCATAAAAAGAAATGAAATTGAGTTATTTGTAGTGAGGTGGATGGACCTAGAGTCTGTTAATACAGAATGAAGTAAGTCAGAAAGAGAAAAACAAATACTGTATGCTAACACATATATACAGAATTTTTTTAAAAATGGTTATGAAGAACCTAGGGGCAGGACAGGAATAAAGACCCAGACATAGAGAATGGACTTGAGGACACGGGGAGGGGGAACGGTAAGCTGGGACGAAATGAGAGAGTGGCATGGACATATATACACTACCTAATGTAAAATAGATAGCTAGTGGGAAGCAGTCGCATAGCCCAGGGAGATCACCTCCGTGCTCTGTGACCAGCTAGAAGGGTGGGAGGGAGGGAGACGCAAGAGGGAAGAGATTTGGGGATATACATATATGCATAACTGATTCACTTTGTTATAAAGCAGGAACTAACACACCATTTTAAAGAATTATACTCCAATAAAAACGTTAAAAAATTTTTGAAAAAAAAAAAAAGAACTATCCTGTTATAAAGCTGAGTACTTCACATAGCTTTAAACATAGCTTTAAAGTCAGGCTAGTGTTTAAGAGTAACAGATAAAAGAAATATGTATCTTTTGGCTTACAAATTATCAAGGAAGTATTTGGGTAACCAAAAAAAAACTACCCAAAAGAAATCAAGAAGGATTGTAAAATGTGTAAGATATCCCAAAGGTAGTTGTACATATACATGTAACACATTTTTCCCAATTCAGCCCACAAGGCCACTATACTTCTCACTCAGTAATAGGAAATAGGCCTAATTTACCATGATGAAAAAAGAATTCCCTTTAACTAAATATTAATACATACTAGATTTCAACATCATCTTCACTGCTGACACTCAGTAGATTTTTTTTTTACCGGCTCCGGACGCGCAGGCTCAGCGGCCATGGCTCACGGGCCCAGCCACTCCATGGCATGTGGGATCTTCCCGGACCGGGGCACGAACCTGTGTCCCCTGCATCAGCAGGCGGACTCTCAACCACTGCGCCACCAGGGAAGCCCAGTAGATATTTATTTTTACTGTTGATCTCAATAGATCTTAGAATTGTGCTTGTTCAGGAAGGCAACAAATCTTAAAGGCCTCCAGGTAAAAATTATGCAGCCAATGTGTAACTTTCTTTTGGATTCAATTTCAAAAAGAAACTCTGAGTATGAAGCCTCGTAATTCATTTTAGGTATCATGCTGTCTTTGTATCTTCCGTGATGCTTTCAAAATTAGGTGAAGCTCTTTTCCTGCTCAGAAACATACATCCTTGTTAGACTAGTATAAAAAAGGTCTTCAGGCTGAAACCAAATTCCCTACTTTAGAATATAATGCAGAATTTTTTCATATCCAAGAGGATATATGTCAGGAATACTGAGTTTGATGTTCATGACTGTGACTTCTTTCATTTTTTCCTTAACAACAGTATGTATATATATATATATATATAATTTGCTTAAGATTTGCAAAATGCACGTTGATTATTTTTTATTGTTTTCGTCTTAGTTCTCACAAACCATTAGATACAATTCTAAAATTAATGCACAGGTTAAAAGCTTCATTTCAAAGATACACCAGTAAGTATTTATGTGTCTTAGAGAATTTTCATTTTTAAGACCATTTTCATTCATTGAAAATAAGTCTACTCAGAAGTATAGGATTTCTATACTTATAGTAAGAAGGATTTCATAACAAATATTTAAAATGTATTTCTCCAAGGCCATTACTTTTGACCAAGGCATAATCTTCAGGGATTTGTGGACATAGATATTAACATTAAAAAAGAAAAATGTTTATGCATTATATCATATAGATCATCACAGCAATCTAGCTGTAACTGTCTTTCTCTTTGATTTCTCCTTCTCCATTACACAAACTAAGTGATTCTATCTGTAAAAGGTTAAGCAAAATCTTTTGGTTTGGGAATTAAGTCTCCAAAAGCTAGTATTACAGAGATCAGCTAAGTACGTTGTTTCTTTGTGGCTAGTGGGACTTTATTTTGGCAAACCTCCAAATCAGAACTGAGAGGATAAGTATAGAGAAGAGCCCTTAATGGCATAGAAAAAAATAAGGTCTTACCAAAGAGAAATCTACATATACATCTTATCTACTTCATTTAAGAAAGCAGACCCACAACTTAGGGTACATAGGAGCTTGGATTTTCATCTTGTACCAGCTTTTCTAAATTGTATATATATATGAGTATTTTGGTTGCTATATTTTATATGTATATGTTTTATGTATATATATGAATTATATACCTCATATCTAAATATAGTTATGGTATGAGTAAACATAAATAAATATGGATACAGATTCCACTATAAGACACACAGAGAACCCATCAAAGCTTTTACAGCATATTCCCCATTAACTCTTTTATGACACTGACAATGTGTTATAATTATCAGATTGTGTGTTCTAGAACTCTGCATTATCTTCTGATGTCCATCAGGGGATATACAGGGTTAAGTTTTTTAAATTACAAATTTAAAAAACATTACTAGATTCCTATTCAGAAACACAAATTAATTATAGATGCAAATACAGAAAGAAATTATGAAGGAACAACCCTGGACAAATTCAAACATGAATTCCTGAGGAGAGGAAGAAAGGGAATTCTGTCATTGGTGTTAAACCCTCGAACTCTACTCCCTGAGCTTCCTCAAGTGTTCATAAGTGAGCACGTTACCCCCACTAGAGTTGTTTCCTCCCAGAGTGTTTTCATAAATTTGCCATATTTTAATTTTCACAGCAATGGTAAAGCATACAATTATTATTCCATTATAAAGAAAAAGACAACAAGGCTGTGTTAGGTTAAATAAGTTGCTTAAAGTCATAGAATCAGGACTAGAATCCATGGGTCCAACTGTAAGACTACTGTTCATGTGGATACACCAAGGACAAATGTTTCCAACAATGTGTGGATTCCTCAGCAAAATTTTTTCCTCTCAGAACACAAACAGTAGTAGACTGGGGAACTGGTTTTTAAGTTGTGTAAAGTAGTAGATAAGAGAACAGAATGAGACTCTTACATCCTGACTTCAGCACTCTAGGTACAAGTCCAGGAGGAAGAAGACATGTTAGAAACTTGGCGGGGGGGGATGCTAAAAGCAAAAAGACTTTGCCCCAGTTCTCATTTGGGAATCTAGGAAGAGACAGCTTTGCAGCTATTCCACTAGCACCATTGACTTAGGAATTAGCAAAGCAGAATGATGGCAATAGGCAGAGAAAGAACCTAAGTTAATACTTTCAAGCTGTCTTTCTCTCCTATGTAGTAATAGAAGAGACTTGGAAGTTCCCTTGTGCCCTGAGGTAGAAGTAGAGGTAGCTGAGATCTGTTGGGAAACATGCTGACAGCATGGAAAAGGCAGATAGCAAAAGGGAGTGCCAGCTCTCCCGTAGGCATTCTCTAGAGTCAGTAGGAAACGAGGTGGGACCCACGAGAAATGGGGATGGGCTCCTAGTTTTCCTCATGAAAACTAGGCCATGAAAAAAAAGAAACAGGAGGTACACCAGTTATGAACTATAGGAACAGGAGAACAGGACATCTAGTACGCTATCAACCAACCACACCTCAGCAGAAACAGCCGACCCTCCCCCAAGGGCAACACAGATACCCTGCAGCCAAGAACAGCACAAGATCAAGGGCCCACTTCTTATATCCCAGTGCCCTGAGATCAATATTTCTCCTAAACCCAAGAACTACTTTGGGAAAAGGGACAGGGAGAAAAGGAGGAGGACTGTGAACTAATCAAAAGATCAATTAAACTGGAAGGGTCTGAAGAACCATAATCCCTCCAAGTTTGAAGTTATAGGTTAGGTTTGTGGTTTTTTTCCTCCACTACATAGCACAGTTGGGATCAAATGGGGAGATATCAGTGAGCAAGATTATATGAGTTGCGAAATATAAAAGTAATGTTTTCTTTGGACATTTCAAAGTCCAAAGACTTCAGAGTATGAATACATTTTTAAACCACTACAGAACCAACACACACTGAGATTCAAAAAATGAGAAGTACATAAGTAATCATCTCCCTTTTAAAATCTTTCCTCCTCATCACTCTACTATTTGCCTTTTCTGCTCTCCTCCCCTCTTGGTTTTATTTGCCTTTGAAATAAGGTAACATGGAAACTGAAAAAAAACAGAATGGCCCCTAAAACTATATGAATATTTGTTCTGGCCTGCTGTTAACTCATTTGGGTACCCAAGCAAAGAAATTACATCTTTCTGCACCTTACTAAACTCTATAAAATGGAGACAACATACAAATTCACTTCAGATAGAGTTGAGAGTAAGAGCTTTAAAAAATGCCCGTGAAGCACTTTGCAAATGTTATACAATATAAATAATTCTGTATTTTTCTAACTGTTCCCAAAAGAGAATCAGGGCCTTGTCCTACTCTCCAGAGGTCAAGACAGAGTTCGGAGAAGAACTCCCTGCAGCTCTGTTACATTTCCTAGTACCTACTGACCGAACCAGATGCTGGCAGGTATAAAATCTGAGACAGCTGCTTATCCAACCCCTTAGGGCCAAATGCTCCAAAAAATCACTTTCTTTGCAGCACACATCCTGATTCAGAATCTCTGAGCTAATTATCAGGGTTATGATTCTCAACCTAATCATTTCTACTATGCCTCCAGAGTAAGAGGGAATCTCAAAATTAACACTTCGTATGCGGAATTGTACACAGACAATATGCAGATGGCCCACGCAGGTTTAAATCATTAAGGCAGTTTCCATTTCTGTTTATGCTCCTCTTAGGTTTATAAAATCATCAAAGACTATTTACCAAGCTCTTACGGCATACAGCATGCTTCAGAGAGACACCAAGATGTAACCTATTTCCTACCCCTTGTTGAACTCAAGGTTTATAAAAATCATAAGGCAAAGAAGCAACTCTGCACCTGATACTGCACAGAAAATAAGCAAAAATCACACAAACATGCAGGCTTAAGTTAGTGAATTTTGTCAAAGGGTGATTGGTAATGAGAATTACATGCCATGTCATTCTTTTCCTGGTCTGTCCAGAAAAACGATCTGGAGTCAGGATTCAAATTGTGCAGGGAAGAATGAAAGAGGGGTGGTTTGACAGAGAAGAGGATGGAATTACACTGATCACAGAAGACAGTGATTGCAAAAGCACAGAGGTAAGAAACAGAAAAATGATTTTTCTGACAATTGTTGAAATTTTGCTTAGAGCTAAGAAGATATACAACCCGTGTGCGATCCATTATATATCCGTATCATCACACGTGCTGGGGGAAGGAGCAGCGTACTGGTTAACGGTGGAATGAGATCACCTGGGGTCAAAACCTGGCTCCCCCACAAACCAGCCTCATAAACTTGGGCAAGGTATTTACCCTCAGTTCCTTACTATGTACAATTGGAATGATAGTAGTACTTCATGAGATTGGCACAAGAATTAAGAGATAACAATGTGAGGTTTTTAACACAATCCCTGCCACAAGCACCTAGTAAAGTTAACTGTTGATACTGTTGTTACTGTTATTTAGAAATGGATTTCGGGGACTGGCCTCAGAAAAATGTGAATTACAACCCTACCCCCAATTTCATTATTACATAGTACGGGATACTGGTAGTTTATTCATGAAAAGTAGTAAAAGATTGCTTATTCACCCACTAAATACATGTTTCATTTATAAAATAAGCATCTTAATTTTTTTCAGATCAAGATTCTTTGAGGATTAAATATTATTATGCAGCTAAAACGCTTAACGTAGTTCCTGGCACATAACATAATAAGTGCTCAGATCTGTGAGTGAGTGGCTCTTACCATCATCATCATTTCAGTTATTTAACATTATCACTATCAATTAGGCAAGGAAAAATTGGGACTCAGATAAAGAATATGATATTGAGGAGAGAAACGAAAGGAAAATGTGTAGAGGCTATATTTTTCTCCTCCTTCTTTGCAAACTGGGAGATGTGGAATGGGTAATTGATGAAGCTGAGATAAGCAGGAGCCTTGCTCTTAATTCTGGAAAGAATTATTAGTATGCTTTTACTATGTGAGCCAAGCTTTGTGCTATGTGTTTTACAAACATTAGCTCCTATAACCTTCACAACCACCCTGTAAAATAGGCACTATTATCATCACCCTTGTATTATCAACATATAATACATTTTAGCTAGAGAGGTGGAACATCTTGATAGGAGTCTCATGACTAGTAAGTAGTGGACAGAGTCAGAACATGAACCTAGGTCTACCTAGTTCTAGTTCAGGTTCTTACCTATGCGTCACTGGGAACTTTGAAGGAGGGTCTTGAGAGAAATACATGGAAGCAGAAGAGAAAATGTATCTGTGAGAGAGTGTTTCTAACTTGAAAGCCAGAACTGTCCAAGCATTCTACCATTGCAGAGAGCATTCTCCCATTACCCATTCCTCTATAAATGTGCTTGGTTTTTATCATTAATACTATGCAGCATTTTAGAATGTTTTTCTGGGAAGTTCAGTGTTGAAATTTTTTCTACTCATGCTGTGAATCTACTACAGTATTTCACAGAATCTAAACAATTCCCAGGTAAAAAGGGAACTGAGGTTAACTTTGAAAAGTTAAGCCTAGTCACCAAAAACAAGTAAGTTAATAAGATAGCAAGGGAAATATATATATATATATATAATTAATTATTTGAGACAGAATATCAAACTTAAAAGAAAATCCAACTAATTGTAATCTGAGATACTTTCTCATCTTCCACAGACACTTTCAACTACTTTATCAATAAAAGTCAAAGGCTGAAAACACCCATATCTGGGAAAAACATGGCATCTGAATGCTAAACAAGTGTCAAGTGGACCCACAATTGGTGAAATAATAAATAATGTGAATATTTATCTTTGGATACTATTAAATAAACCATAACTAACTTTCAAATAAATTGAATTCCTTCTTAAAAATTCCTAACCATGTGAATGTAAAAGTATGGACCATGTAGTAAAGTTTTTATTTTTCCAACTTTGGTTCAATTCTTTTTTTAACCCCCAAAATGGGGAGAAGCAAGACTGTAACTTACTTTGCTAAGTACCAATAACTTTAGAACACATATTACAAATTCCAGTTAAATTAAAAGTTGAGTCAGGTAGTACACACAATTACATCTCTCCACCGTCCTCATTAAATTTCAGTTCAACCGGGAATGCTGTTATTTCTTCCACAGATTTTTCTATTATACTCTTATTTTAGGTCAATGGCACTGATACTCTGCAGCAAGTACTTGCACATCTTAAGCAAATAGCATTATATTTCCAAGAAGCAGAATGTGTAATTGTTTCTAATTTTTCTATACAATTATTGCTTTGGTGTGAATGAGCATAGATTGTTTCAAAACACACCCCGGGTGACTACTTGGCAAAAATCAACAGGCAAAAGTTAGGTCTAAAGTTTTCACTTGGGGCATCTCTGCAGTAAACTGTCTTCCTCATAGTAACTTCAGCTATCTAATTTTTCAAGTCTTGCTGGAATAACAAGTGGCAAATTAGTGGAACTGTCACATGAATGCTACCTGTAATTTACTTAGAGTACACTCTTACCTCACAATCAAGTTTTGTCTTGATGTAATTGACTTAACAAGCAAGTATTTATCACACTTACTGCTAGAAAACATTAATTACCTTTGATCCTGCTGAACTTCACACCCACTTATTTTAAGAAAATTTGACCAGTTTAAAAAGTTACTTAGATAATTACAACTCATGTTGTATTAGCAATTTCTTAGTATAGAATGTTGCTTCCTTAGGAGTCTTACAAAATTCTTTAAGCTTATTCAAAAAAATTGAAGCAAAATGTACCCATTATTTAATAGTAAATGACAATATTCCAGAAGAAACTGGGCTGTATAATGAAAGTAAATTCAGTAATTATTCCTTTTCAAAGTTGATGAGGCTAAAAAATTCCCAAGTACAATATCATACGTCTCGGTTATTGTGGCCAAGGTCCTGGTAGGGTGGTGTAACACATCCCTCTTTATTTAAAAAATGATAATAAAGATCATGTAATCTTTAATTTGGGGGAGAATCTAAATTTTACATCTCATCTTCAAGACTCATTGCTAATGATGAAAAATTAAAAGTTGTTTCAGGTGTTAGAAGTGTTCTGAACACAAACCAAGCAGTGAATAGCATTTAATTACTTCATGTAAAAATTATCAGGATGTCCAAAATTTGTTCTATGCATAAATGTTTGGATATTCAATGGAGTTGTAGCCTAAGATCATTTAACTTATACAAAATTAATTATATGCACTCAATAATTTAAAAAATAAAGAGGGCAGGTGATTTTCCTTGCTTTTTCCCTCAATGAGGACAGAGGGTAGACTAGGGTGCTAGAAGTGGGAGATGTGGCTACATGTCCCCTGTGTCATCACAGTTCATGTATGTGTCTCACAATCTGAGCATCCCATCATGCTGTGTATGATTCTGGCTGTTAACAATATGCATTTTCAGGTTACTGTATCCTGTAAACAAAAGTTAGTCATCTGTTTCTCAACCAAGGAAAGAGCAATTTTTCAAACACTGAGATGAAAATGTGGATATTTTGGACTCAATGAAACAATAGGTTATGTCCTAGGTAATGACTGCTTAAGGGAATTTTAGTGTTATTTTGACTTTGCAGTTTTTACCCCACGTGTTCATTTAAGAAACTGACCTACATATAAAAGAAGTCACTGTTCCTTAACTTACTGCAGCCACCTATTATCACATGGATACTCAAAGTTCTCTCAGTAGTGGCAAGAAACATTTTACTTCAGTGCAAAGTAGATTATGTTTGCATCTTTAAATCTCACATACCCACATGCATTACATACTCATAATGCAACTTGATTTGAATATGTAATATATGTAAATATTTAAATATCAAAGAAGATTTCACATAGAAGTAGAGGATATCCATAATGAAACTTGATATTTACCTAATATTACAGCACAATCCAAAAAGTTAGTGCTAACTGTCAATTGGAGATGCCCAGAAGCAAGCCTCTGCCCACCACACTGAAGAAGCCTGAGCAGGTCTAGCCAGAGCAGCATTCTCTGCCAGGCGGTTTCCAGCACAGAAGACAGAAAAGAATTCAATCAGAATTCTTCCTGGAAAATCCCAGCTTGCCTCTAGGCCATCTTTTTTTTTTTTCTTTTTTTAACATCTTTATTGGAGTATAATTGCTTTACAATGGTGTGTTAGTTTCTGCTGTATAACAAAGTGAATCAGCTATACATATACATATATCCCATATCCCCTCCCTCTTGTGTCTCCCTCCCACCCTCCCTCTCCCACCCCTCTAGGTGGTCACAAAGCACCGAGCTGATCTCCGTATGCTACGTGGCTGCTTCCCACTAGCTATCTATTTTACATTTGGTAGTGTATATATGTCCATGCCACTCTCTCACTTCATCCCAGCTTACCCTTCTCCCTTCCGTGTCCTGAAGTCCATTCTCTACATTCTCTATGTCTGCGTCTTTATTCCTGTCCTGCCCCTAGGTTCATGAGAACCTTTTCTTTTTTTTTAGATTCCACATATATGTGTTAGCATACGGTATTTGTTTTTCTCTTTCTGACTTATTTCACTCTGTATGACAGACTCTAGGTCCATCCACCTCACTAAAAATAACTCAATTTCGTTTCTCTTTATGGCTTGAGTAATATTCCACTGTATATATGTGCCACATCTTCTTTATCCATTCATCTGTCGATGGACACTTAGGTTGCTTCCATGTCCTGGCTATTGTAAATAGAGCTGCAATGAACACTGTGGTACATGACTCTTTGAATTATGGTTTTCTCAGGGTATATGCCCAGTAGTGGGATCACTGGGTCATAGGGTAGTTCTATTTTTAGTTTTTTAAGGAACCACCATACTACTGTTCTCCATAGTGACTGTATCAATTTACATTCCCACCAACAGTGCAAGAGGGTTCCCTTTTCACAGGCCATCTTAATTCAGATGAAACTCAACGATGATTTAAAAAAACAATTCACAAATATTTATAGAGTTCCCTACTATGCATAAGGAGCTGTCCTGGTTACTACAGGAAATATAAGATATATTTTTAAAAGAGTTCTATCTATTTGAAAAGAAATTCATATCCACACACAAAGTTACAAGTAAACTATGGGAAAGTTAGAAAGCTGTTGAAATAGTCTAAGGGAAAAGTGATGAACACCCAGAGTAGGACAGTAAAATGGGAATGATGACTAGAACTTTGAGAGACACCTAAGAACTGGAATAGTCTTAGTAAACAAATACATTTGGAGTGTGAGAGAGGAGTCAAGGATGTCTCAATTCTAACTGTGATAGCATTAACCAAGATAGAAAATAGAGGAACAAGAAAAGGTTTCGTTCAGAAAAGATAATACATTTTTTACTTTGTTGTTTTGGTTTTGTCTTTTAATACGGGTATTTGGGGAACATTTTCTTTTTTTTTCCTTAATATTTTTTTAATTGTTTTAAATTTTTATACAATTTTTAAAGGTTACTTTCCATTTACAGATACTATAGAATATTGGCTATATTCCCCATGACGTACAACACATCCTCAAGCCTATCTTACATCCAATAATTTGTGCCTCCCACTCCCCCACCCCTGTCCTGCCCCTCTCCCCACTGGTAACCACTAGTTTGTTCTCTGTATCTGTGAGTCTGCTTTTTTGTCACAGTCACTCGTTTGTTGTACTTCTTATATTTCACATGTAAGCAATATCATACAGTATTTGTCTCTCTGTCTGACTTATTTAACTTAGCATAATGCCCTCCAAGTCCATCCATGTTGCTGCAAATGGCAGAATTTTAGTTCTTTTTTATGGCTGAGTAATATTCCATTGCATATTCTATTCATCTGTTGATGGACACTTAGGTTGCTTCCATATCTTAGTAATTGTAAATAATAACACTATGAACACTGGGGTGTATGCATCTTTTCAAATTAGTGTTTTTGGTTGTTTTGGATATATACCCAGGGGTGGAATTGCTGGGTCATATGGTAGTTCTATTTTTATAAATAAGGGTATCTCAGAGGAAGTTGGGAATCATCTATCTAAAGTGATGTAGTAGGCTCTACTGATCTGTAAATCACTGTCATATAGGTGATTATTCAACCAGTGGATATAAATAAAAGATCCAGTGAGAATACAAATAGTATAGAGAGAGAATTGAATCTAGTAGTGTCCACATTTAGGAGCTTACAGCAGGAATAAGGATGGTGAGATGGAGAAAAGAACAACTTGTAGGATAGGAAACTTGTAAGTTTAAAGAGAAGGATAGTTTTAAGAAAGAGGGCTTGGTAATTTCTGGCTGCTATTATGCTGAGGTAAAGAAATATGAGAATGGAAAAACTATTGGCATCTGTTTTAGCAATTAGGTCATTTGTGCTTTTGAGAAGGTAAGAAAAAAGGAGGAGGGAAAAAGCCACATCTTATGCTAACAATAAGAAACTGCGGATTAAAAATGGAGTTATAACTATAGACCAAACATCCAAACAAGAAAGGAAAAAAATCAGACGGTCACTACAAGTTAAGAAATGTATTTTTCAAGGTAGGGGAGAACATTCCAGTAAGGGATGATCAGGAATCATACAGTATCTCTTAAGATCACTCTAAACCATAGATTTCTTCAACCTCTCTCCCTCCTTCCAAACTCTCTCCCACATACACTCTCCTCCCCCACCAGAGCCACACTTTTCTAGTAAAGGCAAGACAAAGTTACTGCATTAAGTGGATACTGACACACCTGTCAAAGGACATCAAGATGGCTGAACTGCCATCCAGGCTTCCTTAGGATTCATTTCCGTGAACATATGCAAAGAGCTGTTTCTATTAATCTAAGAACAGAAAGTGTGTGCTACGATGCAGGTTCTTCTTGGTTTAGTAGAAAACACAAACCCCAGTTCTAGCATGCGAACTAGTTCCATCTCAGAATGCTGTTGGAGAGAGATGATGCTAAACTGAATATCCAGACCATACAACCCCAGGCTAATCTCCGAGCATGAATATTAGTGGCAGAAATTAGTGAGCAGGAGAAATGTGAAGGTTCAGTTCTTATTCATCTTTGCACATGAAACCAAACACAATACCATATGTGGAGGTTCAATTATTGTTAGATTGAACAGAATTTTCTAAACATTTATCCAGTCTAAAATTACTCTATCAAAACAATATGTTATAGTGACAAGCATATAAGACTAGGACACAGAAGGTTAGGGTTTCAGGTCTGTTCAATCTTTTGCCATCTTTTATCTCCTTGATAGTTCTATCATCTGCATTCCCATCCTGCCAAATTTCACAGGTTTTGAGAGGGGAACACATTAAAAAAATACATGTGAAAGTGCTTGGTATATTTTTTAAATGCTATACAAATATTAAGGCACTTTTTATGACTACTATTAATATGTTATTTAAGGTGATCAGATGTTGACATAAAATGCTTTTTTTCTCTAAATTGGCTTTGCCACAAGTGTTATTTTATTCTTATTTACGCCTGTTTATCTAATCCCTGTTTGAAATCTGCTAAACTATTTGCCTATTTATCAGGGTGGCCCTAATTTGGAATACACAGACGAATGGCACTGGAAAATTGCACTGAAAGGAGTCACCCATGTACCATGATAGATCATAAATATGGATGACTGGAAAGTAAGATGCTTCGCTTAAGATGCAAATTAGCAGAGAATGAGATGCAGTGAGTTGTGCAGCAGAGATTCAAATCCTGATGGAGAAGTCCCTGTAGGGTCACCAGACAAAAAGCAGGTTTCTGCTGTCACTCCCCCACGAGGCTGTAGACACTCCCTCACTCTGCCATGCAACACTAATTGAACAGGATACTAACAGGAGAGAAAGTGTGCCAACCACATCCTTGACTGCAGAGCTGCCAAGTCAGTCTAGGGAGGCACTCCTCGCAAGAAGCATACAAGCCTAGAACTACAACCCAGAAATCCTCAGTTAGGCCAATCCAAGCAGCAGAGTGGTTCAGAAAAAATGAGAAAAGCAGAAAGGGAGAAACTGAAGCTTTGTGTGGAATGCAAATAGTCATAATGAGGATAAATACTTCTCAAGGGAACTACAGTGCTCCATTATCGAAACTCTTTTCCTTGCCCTCCTATAACTTTTGCAAAGTGTATCACCCAAATCCTCCATCCTGCCACCCTCCCAGCCCCCCAGATAAGATTCAGATGATGAGATTCTTGGTGTAATATATCAGACAACAGGTTTGGAGTACATTTATTCATGCAGACATGGTAATAGTATATGAGTATGCCGTCTTGAGTACGACCAATAGCAGAGAGAGGGAGAGAATTTAAAAGTCAAGGAGAAAGGAGATCACTATGTAAAATGAAACGACAAAGTATCTGCTGTAAAAGTCCTCAACAGAGGCAGAAAGTAACCAGAAGCACAGTTTTGGTTTCATAGGTACTTGAATTGCTTTCTTTTTGCTGCTCTGTTTCTCTGCATACCTCCTCTCCATGGCCTGTGTTACGAGTCTCTTCTCAGAACTAATGTTAAAATCCAAACAGGCCATGTTCTTTGAAATGTGGCAGTAAGCAGGAAAAGAGAAGGCCAAGAGAAAGAGGAAACATGAAAAAATAAAAATGAGAACAGAAAGAAGGAATGACATGAATAAAAACCAGGGCTTGTTTTTTTTTTTTGTCATGCCTCAGTTTACCTATACACCTTTCACAAATTCTAAAACGCACGCAGAGCCACATTAATCAGGACTGCAGCCCCAGGAACACCAGGCTGAGGAACAGGCACCTCTCAAATCTGTCTTAGCTGACCCTCTTCCCAGCTGCATCATCTGTTAAACTGAACTGCAAATTTCTCAAAGCAGGTTACTGATACACTTTCTGCTTCTGGTCACAAGATAAAGTCCCCAAAGGAACTGCCTCTCTCCAAACACAGGAATTTGGTATTGAACAAAGGCAAGAAAGGAAGATAAACAAGAACACATTTAGAGCTTCCATTCACATGGTGAATCGGATTCCACAAACATCTTGAATATCCCTTTAATAAAGGGGAAATTTAGGATTAAGAAAATTTGTAATTTTTCCAAATCATGTTTAACACAAATAGATTCAAATGACTTCAAATCCAACTCATTCTCTTAAATACATGAATGGATATATCAAGTGACATTTATCCATAAAGAGATCTTTATTGAGCCTCAACTGTAATGAGCCTCAGTAAGAGGCTTGCCATCAAGGATACCATCTTTAATATCTATAATCCAGGGTGGGGGAGATTGTACGGGGACTCCACATTAAATCAAGATGCCTGCTATAATGTGATATGCACGATAACTCAGAATCCATAACCAGCATGGGGAACGGATTCAGGGGCACAGAGCAAAATAACCTCAATGAGCTCCCCATGTAAGGAGTTATCAACAATAGCTACAGACCACATGTCAGAGGGCAACAATTAATGAGAATAGTTAACATTTACTGAGCTCCTACTATTTGCTAGGCACTAAGTATTATCTCATTTAATCCTTACCTCAGGAACAGCAGGTAATATAATGAGGAAAGCATTATAATTATAAAACTGAGTTCAGAGAGATGAAGTAATTTGCTCAAGGCCACACAGTGACTAACTGGTGATACGGTGAAGGTTTTGAACCCAGGCACTTGACACCAGAGCCTCTACTAACCCCTGTACTAGACAGTGATAGGCTCATCCTCCAATCTCACCCCTCACTGATCCATCCTTCTGTGAACCTCCATCACCTACCCTTCTACACAGTCTCTCATTATCTCTCCTGAGTATCTGTCCTTCTCTGAGACCATTTTTGTCTCCATTTATTTATTTTCCTCTTTTTTCAACATTTCTCTTTTCTCCCCCAACAACCTTCTTCCATCTCCCTCCCTCCCTTTCTCTCTTTCTCTAAATCAAACTGAATATGGAGTTCAAATAAGTTCTTAAAATGACTCTATTTTATATCACCTGTTTTGAATTTAAAGTGTATTCGCAGTATGAGAGAAGGAGGTATGCTTTTATGTAGCTACGTCTCTTCCCCCAGAAAAGAAAATCAAAACTATATAGATTTTTACTTCGACGTGGCCCATGAATGATCTGTTTCTTGAATCAAGGCTTACTTACATCAAAAGGTTTCACCCTACCCAGAATTACTGCTGTGGGCTGATTTGTGTCCTTCCCAAAATGCCTACATTGAAGCACTAACCCCCATGTGACTGTACTGGAGATAGGGCCTTTAAGGGGGTGACTGAGGTTAAAGGAGGTCAAAAGGGTGGAGCCCTGATCTCACAGAACGGATGTCTTTATAAATGAAGAAGATATACCAGATATCTCTCTCCTTCCACCATGAGGACACAGGGAGAAGGTAGCTGTATGTAAGCCAGGAAGAGAGCTCGCACCAGGAACTGAATCAGCCAGGGGGCACCTTGATCTTGGACTTCCCAGCCTCCAGAACTGTGAGAAGTACATTTCTACTATTTAAGCCACCTAATTTATGCTGTTTGTTATGGCAGCCCAAGCTGACTAATACAATTGGTCTTAAAATATGGCTTTTCTTTATGTGAAAATTTCATACTTTAAAATGTTAGCAGTATGATTTCAAGATGAGCATTCTCATCATTACTGAACAGTTTTGAACTTACTGAGCCTTGGTCATTTCCAGGACAAACAAGAAGCATACTCCTAAAATGCTTATATTTAAAACATGCATTTTTAAAAATCACATCCAAGATTTAGGACAGAAAACTATTTTTCTGAAAAGCTAGCAGATTTTGACAGATGTAACCTAGATCCTTCCTATGAAAAACAAGAACAAGAAGAGAGAGGCCCCTAGATTTATTTACATGTGGGTTTGAAATCTGGTGACATTTTTTTCTGAGTTATTTTATTCTATATCCAATAGATGACCCTGTTACCGATTCAATCCACATCTGGTTGAAGAAAAATAAATCACTCATCTAGCTATCAGGTCCAGAAACTGGGAACAACCTAACATAAGGAAAATACTCTTTTTCAAAGTCTCTTTATTTTCCATGCTAACAGCAGTGTGAACGCCACTGCTGTGCAGCCACTCACTGGAGCTGTTGAAACATCAAACAGCTTCAGGAAAATACCAGTTGTTTTAATTATTTCTCCACTGGGAATCTTTGGCTTCATTGAAAAGGGTATATGAGCTGTTAGATGGCCAAATGGCAAAGTAAAAAGAATACAGAGACCACCGCCACCAACATCCCCTTCTAAGTTTCATGAAACTTCAACAAAATGTGGTTTGATGGCCTGTTGGATGACCTCTGAGAAGTGGAGAGTTACACTGAATCCATACTTCTTCTTCCTGTGAGATAAGCTGAGAAATTTGAGAGGAGTAGTCCTTGTATCTGGGCCCAACTCAGACACGCTTTTTCTGATCCAGCCATAGCTCTGCTTGGAAACCTGTACGTCATGGCCTTGGCGGGCCCCCAAGCTTCCTCCTAAGCAGTCTGCTATTTTTCCTCTAGCTTACCCAAAATAGATGGGCAGAGATTTAGTCCAGTTGGTATGCTGGTGTTTATAGGCCAAAGTGTTGTCAAGTTTCTTTCTGTGGGCAAGCAGAGGTTCTTGCAGACAGACAAGAACAAAAGGAAAGGTGGTTCTGGCCTTCTAGTTTTGTTTCCTGGAAGAGTTAGAGATCCACTTTCCTTCCTCCAAACAACCCCAGTATCAGGAGACCTTTACCATGTTTAAGCTCCATCTCCATCTTCTTTCATTCTCTGAAAAATCCTTTTTCCTATTCTGAAGCCCAACTGCTTGGAATTACAGCATATCATTAGTCATATATTTAAACATATCTATTACCTAGGATCCTGCACAGGCAAGACAGGTATATAAATTTCCTTCTTTCCTTCTGGAGAATTTTCAGGTATACTATTTCTAGTGTTCTATTTAAAAGGCAAAGTCCACCATTTGTGGGGAGAAATGCAAGTGGTAAAGAAAACAGATCCCACCCTGAGGAGAAAAGAAGAAACAGATTTGCTAACTTATAACTATTTTCTAGAAGCCCTGTTTCTTGCCCCATACAATATTTGAACCTTTATTTTCCCCTTTTATAGAAATGGGGACCCCCCCCATCCTTCCCTTCAATTTCCTCTTTTCTACTCGATGTAGCCCAATAAAACAAGAAGATGGTCCAGGTCTACCTTATCTGTTATATTCTCCCCTGTAAGTTGCTACTCCCTTTGAAATTCCCCAATCACACCATTGCTGTTCCATCAGGCCATGCTGCAGGATAAGATACAAATTGGTGATTTGATCCAGGTTTTACTCTTTGAGCACTCAATTATATAAAGCATAGGTCTCTGACGTGGTGAAAAAAAAGGCGAGAACAAAATTACAGATTATACTCAGGAAGTCTTCCCACTTAGAATCACTGACCTATTCCTGCAGTCACAAGAGGAAGCGCTCATGGCTCTCAGCTGCTATTTCTCTTAGCTAGGACAGGACTGTGACACTTCCATGCCCTAAGAACTCTACAGATCCCCTACTCCTAACCCAAAAGCATTATTAGAAACAAAACCAATAGCAAACCATGAATGATTATTTTATAGTTTTTGAAATTAGACCAAACTCATATTTATGCAAAAATGAAATTAAGTTCTATCTAGATCTACTAATGTGTGTATGCACCTTTCTGCATTTGCTTTGCTGGGCTCTTAACCACTGTGGTTTTGAGCATCAGTGAGTGACCTAGCCCTGCCTGAGGCTCCTGGATTGGGTGCTTGTCCTGACTTTACATCTATATGAAATGACTGACCCAACCTAATATGGGTCACCCCTGTGGAGAATGTCTCAGGGAAATTCCGAGAGAAAACATCACAGAGGATCAAATGCCAATGTTTCGTCCAGCTGCCAATGTGGTAGCTCCCTAATAATGGGATGAAGGTATCAGGAACAATAGGTGTTTACATTTATTTTAAGAACACCAGTCCTAATTCTATCAAACACTTAGAGAGGAGCTAACACCTATCCTTCTCAAACTCTTCCAAAATATAGCAGAGGGAGGAACACTCCCAAACTCATTCTACGAGGCCACCATCACCCTATTATTCAACCATTACCACTATTATTCTACATAGTTTTGTAACTTTTAGCCACAGCAATCAGAGAAGAAAAAGAAATAAAAGGAATCCAAATCAGAAAAGAAGAAGTAAAGCTGTCACTGTTTGCAGATGACATGATACTATACATAGAGAATCCTAAAGGTGCTATCAGAAAACTACTAGAGCAAATCAATGAATGTGGTAAAGTAGCAGGATACAAAATTAATGCACAGAAATCTCTTGCATTCCTGTACACTAATGATGAAAAATCTGAAAGTGAAATTAAGAAAACACTCCCATTTACCATTGCAACATAAAGAACAAAATATCTAGGAATACACCTACCTAAGGAGACAAAAGACCTGTATGCAGAAAATTACAAGACACTGATGAAATTAAGAAATTAAAGATTAATTAAGAAGATTAATTGAAGATTAATTAAAGATGATACAAACATATGGAGAGATATACCATGTTCTTGGGTTGGAAGAATCAACATTGTGAAAATGGCTCAACTACCCAAAGTAATCTACAGATTCAATGCAATCCCTATCAAACTACCACTGGCATTTTTCACAGAACTAGAACAAAAAGTTTCACAATTTGTATGGAAACACAAAAGACCCCGAACAGACAAAGCAATCTTGAGAAAGAAAAACGGAGCTGGAGGAATCAGGCTCCCAGACTTCAGACTATGCTACAAAGCTACAGTAATCAAGACAGTATGGTACTGACACAGAAACAGAAATATAGATCAATGGAACAGGATAGAAAGCCCAGAGATAAACCCATGCACATATGGTCACCTAATCTTTGATAAAGGAGGCAAGAATATACAGTGGAGAAAAGACAGCCTCTTCAATAAGTGGTGCTGGGAAAACTGGACAGCTACATGTAAAAGAATGAAATTAGAAAACTCCCTAACACCAGACACAAAAATAAACTCAAAATGGATTAAAGACCTAAATGTAAGACCAGACACCATCAAACTCCTAGAGCAGAACATACGCAGAACACTCTATGACATAAATCACAGCAAGATCCTTTTTGACCCACCTCCTAGAGAAATGGAAATAAAAACAAAAATAAACAGATGGGGCCTAATGAAACTTAAAAGCTTTTGCACAGCAAAGGAAACCATAAAAAAGACGAAAAGACAACCCTCAGAATGGGAGAAAATATTTGCAAATGAAATAACTGACAAAGGATTAATCTCCAAAATTTACAAGCAGCTCACGCAGCTCAATATCAAAAAAAACCAAACAACCCAATCCAAAAATGGGCAGAAGACCTAAACAGACATTTCTCCAAAGAAGATATACAGATTGCCAACAGACACATGAAAGAATGCTCAACATTAATCATTAGAGAAATGCAAATCGAAACTACAATGAGATATCATCTCACACCGGTCAGAATGGCCATGATCAAAAAATCTACAAACAATAAATGCTGGAGAGGGTGTGGAGAAAAGAGAACCCTCTTGCATTGTTGGTGGGAATGCAAATTGACACAGCCACTATGGAGAACAGTATGGAGCTTCTTTAAAAAGCTAAAAATAGAACTACCACACAACCCAGCAATCTCACTACTGGGCATATACCCTGAGAAAACCATAATTCAAAAAGAGTCATGTACCAAAACGTTCAGTGCAGCTCTATTTACAATATCCAGGACATGGAAGCAACCTAAGTGTCCATCAGCAGGTGAATGGATAAAGAAGATGTGGCACATATATACAATGGGATATTACTCAGCCATAAAAGGAATGAAATTGAGTTATTTGTAGTGAGGTGGATGGACCCAGAGACTGTCATACAGAGTGAAGTAAGTCAGAAAGAGGAAAACAAATACCATATGCTAACACATATATATAGTATCTAAAAAAAAAAAATGGTCATGAAGAACCTAGGGGCAAGACAGGATTAACGATGCAGACCTACTAGAGAATGCACTTGAGGATATGGGGAGGGGGAAGGGTAAGCTGGGACAAAGTGAGAGAGTGGCATGGACATATATACACTACCAAACGTAAAACAGATAGCTAGTGGGAAGCAGCCGCATAGCACAGGGAGATCAGCTCGGTGTTTTGTGACCACCTAGAGGGGTGGGATGGGGTGGGATAGGGAGGGTGGGAGATACAAGAGGGAAGAGATATGGGGACATATGTATAACTGATTCAATTTGTTATAAAGCAGAAACTAACACACCATTGTAAAGCAATCTTACCCCAATAAAGATGTTAAAAAAAAAGAGCTCTTTTTGGCAGGGTACACAAACATTTATATTGAACCTTTTATCCCCAGCGTTTTTAAGTATTACCTCAGTAATCTTCAAAGCAGCTACTTAAGGCAGGTAGAACAATTTGCTCTGCAATTTTATATGTGCTGCTTAATACGAGTGGGAAAGTGTGCAGGATAGCACTACCAAGAGTGGCTCACGACAGTACAGGCCACCATCCAGAGAAGAGAAGCCTCTCCATGAGCTTCATCTGCCCAAGACTTTCTATCCATTCCCATCTCCCCAACACCCTTAGTTTACCTCTTTTAGGGCTGCATCCCATCTACAGGAGCTTCCTATCATCCCTCGCCCCTCAGCCCCCAACCAAAAATTGCTCATCTTTCTAATTCCCATGTCTTTGCCTTTATGCTGAGCAATACTGAGTTAATCTGAGAAATGTCTTTGTGTTATACAGTCACGATGCCCTACATGTCACCCTTCTATTTATATTTTGACAAAGAACTTAGGAAGATAACATCTTAATACAAATATAATAGAAAGAATGATACTTTAAGCAGGAGGATCTGGTGAATGTCCCTTAAATGACATTAGACTTTAGTAGGCTTTACCTAATCGTTGGGTCTGTCCAGTGGAAAAGTAAACTAATAGATAGGAATGAAGCTTAACCACCTCTCACTCTTCTTTATCATCTAAAAGAAGTATATGTGTATACATGCATTGTGTGTGTATGTGTGTGTGTGTGTGTGTGTGTGTGTGTGTGTGTGTATCCCTTTAAGACTACTACTTTCCAGGTCTCTACTTCTGCACTCTAACCTTCATCAATATGTAGGTCCTCTGTGTTTTCCTTAACTTTTAGATTTTAGGTATTAGTTTGCGTTTCAGATATTCTATTTACTGTTTTGTGGAGGGGATACCTGAAACTCTGTGCTTCCATCTTTAAGAAAACTGACTAATCCACAGCAGTTCTGGAATGATCAACAGCATCATTACTGTAACCATTTAGAAGTATTAGCTTCAAGAGACAAAAGAGTTACACAATACCATTTATTGGTTTGCGTGTGACTTCCTGTCTATTCTAAAAGAGCACTAATTCCTATTCATTAAATCTTTTTCATATGTATTGAGATTTTCCTTTATAGTACAATTCAGTTTTAATCATCTGACCAGACAATATGGCTTGTCAAAGGCAGAACTTGCCTCCTGGTGCATTGAGAACACTTGTTCTATATAAATCATTACTTACAGTTGGCCCTCAGTATCCAAGGGGGTTTGGTTCCAGGAACCCCCTTACCAAATTCCAGGGATACTCAATGGCATAGTATTTGCATATAACCTACGCACATCCTCCCATATACTTTAAGTTATGTCTAAAATACTTATAATGCCTAACACTATGTAAATAGTTGCCAGTGCACAGCAAATTCAAATTTTGCTTTTTGGAACTTTCTGAATTTTTTTCAAATATTTTTGATCCGTGGTTGGTTGATTCTGCAGATGCAGAAGTCGAGGATATGGAGGGCTGACTATATATCTCAGAAATTACATTAGCAACTAACATTTTATCTTAATTAATCAGCTAACATTTACATAATGACAGCTCTGTTGACATCCCAAACCCTCCATGCAGTTTTCATACAAAGATACCAACTAATCCAGGAGGATTCCTCCAAGTGGAGCTTGAGAGAAATTATACCTCAGATTAACCTAAGAGAAAATATCAAGTCCCCACCAAAAGTAGACTTCTGGGAGGAGTGAAATATAGGATGAAAAATAGCTTCTCAATAGCTTCTCTACTGTTTACATTGTACCTCTAACATTTTATCTAAGATGAAATTCTAAATTGGCATCCATGCTTTTATTCAGATGTATAAAAATGTCTCTAGTGCCCAGCACGGTGCCTGACACACAAAGATGCTCAGCAAAGATTTGCTGGAAAAAAAATGAGTAGACAAACACTCAAATGCCAAATATTAATCATTTTTGGACTATCCTCCATTTTATATTACCCAAACATCGGCTTTCTTCCATTAGAGGAATCATCAGCAGTTGGCAATAGTTTAATTATATTTTAGGACATATACAAAAACATAAAACCTATGTTCATAAAACATGAGCCAAAAAACATCTAACTGCCTCAGTATGGCCATTCTCAACTGCCCTCCATTTCCTTCTTAAGGACCACTTAAATGTTCCCTTATTGCCAATTCCAGATATGTCTTAAATAAGTAATAAGATAATTAGCCCTGAAGCACACACACTCAACAGGCCAAATATTAAAATAATACAAGACCTTAGGAAAAAAATACATTATAAAAACAAATCATGAAAACCCAGTAGAGAGTGAAATAAACTGGCTGCAGGGCAGGACTGAATCAGACAAGTATGTACTGCAGTCTCCATGATTCTACTTCAGCAAGAAAATTTCTGGACAGAGCAGGGATTGTCAGAGAGATCTGGGGATCTGAGACCTAGCTGAAATGTAAAACTAAGTAGCTATGTGAGCCTGAGCATGTGACAGACTTCAGTCTGAGTTTTTGTTGTTTTGTTTTCTTGCACACTGTAGACACTAATATTTAACCCAACTTTCCTCATCTGTAAAAATGATCATCTCAGAAGTCCTTTCAAGAACTAGTATGCATGGATTCTGAGATTTTAGGTTTCACTTCATGGAATTAGAGACTAACTACAATTAGAAGGGGAAAAAAATATTAGGAAACTTCTGCTCTCTGAAATTTATCATCAGTCTTCTCAAAACACTAGATCCATTCCAGAATCAAAATGAAAGCTTCCCATTTTCTCTAATGTTTAAGTGCCTTAGGTCCACAATATGTTATTGTGCACTGAAAATTAGAGTATTTTGAATTTTAAGATATCACATGGGCTTGTTTTCATATTTTTACTTGAGGTGGATCCTTGAATGAGAACCAGTGTTGGAAGCCTTGCCATAGTCCAGCAATTAAAAAGATAAGTCAGGCTAGATTTTGACCCTAACCTCAGTTCTCATACATCTTAGGGACCTGTCTAGACCAGCACCCCTAAAGCAATTCAAACTGAGACCTCTGAGTAGTCCAAATGACTCAGCTGAACAAGAGACTAAGACCGATCACCACCTACAACCACTGTAGATTTCTTGTCCACCTCCTCTGTGCCTGCTACACTACCATAGACAATGAGAATTCAGAGGTGAACATGACATAACTCTCCTGTTAGAGTTCATAGTCTAACAGTTCATATGAAGAAGTAAATAGAGAAATGCAGTGAGCTGAGTGCTAGGTAGAGATAAGGACAGTATGTACAATAGTACATACGAGAGGCATCTATCAGTCTACGGGGCAAGAAGAGGCAACATCTAACATGAGATCTGAAGGACAACTCAAGTAAGGTAAAGTGATAAGACCCTGGAGGAAGAGTGACCCATCTGGTAGAACAGGAAGGAAGTCCAATGTTGGCTATCATTGTTGTAGCAACAGACAATGGAGCAGTGTTTCTCTACCTGGGTGTGCTCTTCCACCCAACTGCAGAGTCCCACCTAGGGAAACTGTTAAATATGCAGATTTTTAGACTCCACCTTAGCCTGACTAAATCAAAATTTCTTGTGGGTATACCCCAGAGTTCTGAATTATAAAAGTTCATCAAGTGATTTTGATGAAAGCTGAGGTTTGAGAACCACTGCAATAGCAAGCAGCCATTTCATGCTGGTGGTTGTCAATGTTTAGGAGCTGACGATGACCACAGGTCTGCACAGGAAGATGATCAGCAACAGAGAACCTTGAATGGTTTCCCAGTCATCAGGTTGGAGTGCTGGAACAGATTCAAGTTATGCAAGGAAAGGAACTGCAGTCCCGGACAAATTATCAAGCCAGGATTCCACCACAGAAGAAAATGTCAGCATTCAGAGACAAGGGCAGACAGAGCAGGACCAAGTCACAAGAACGAGGAAGAAGTTTAAATGATAACTAGACGTTAAGGTTAGAGAAAAACTGGCAGGCATAGGTGACCTCATGCTGAGTGCCAGAATGCTGGGCCAGGTCTGTGTTGAAGAGTCAGTTGGACTGTGATGATGAAAAAGAAGGCAGTTTCTAAGACTGATAGAGCAGGCAGGCCCATGTATCCTGGAAATAGATAATAGTGTGGTGTGCCAGGTCATGTTATAACTTACTATTCTAATAAAATCATCAAATCCCTTTTGCCCTATTATCATTCTCAGTGCTTGTAGATATATGGCTCTCAATATTTCAACATTCTTCTCCTTTACAGTTAGATGGAATCTGTTCACATTCCTAACCAGACCTAAATCTTACATTGAGGTGTCCTCCAGCAGGATTACAGAACCACTTCTTTGATATTTGAGATCAACACGTATCTGTGATTGTAATTTGGAATCACTGGCCAATGATGGCCTTTCTAGTGCAAAACAAACCATCAAAATCCCTTTATTCAAATCACTTTTCTGACTTAATCTGCGCTTAGAGGGTAATTCATTTCACTTGTTGTTCCTAAATGACTAGCACAGTTTCTGCAGGTCATAGGATCAAAGTAACTATGAGCCATACCGAACAAAAAGCCCCAGCTGTGTCCTGTTATGTTCATGACTCCAATACTGGTGTTCACGCTCTTGGCATATCAGCCTGGCTGACTTTCAACCACTTCCAATACTCATGCTGGTTCTAATAAAAAAATGTACAACACCCTCTTAAACTACATTTTTTACAAGAAAACAACGTATAATATATGGTACAGGCTCTGGAATCAAAAACGCCTGATTTAATCTCACCTTGCATTGATTAACTTGTGTGAACTTAGGGAAATTATCTATCTCCAAGAACCTTACCTGTACAATGAGGATATTTATAATTCCTAAATCTCTAGTTCATCAAAGTGCTTTAGAGATTAAGAAAACTGTTTGTAAAGCATTTATAAGAGCATATGGTAAGTTTATTGTTATCCTTCTTGCTGCTACTGTTATTCGGGCCACTCCAGCCTAGAGGTACTGTGAAGGCACATCCATAGGAATCACCTGTTTTACTGGCATCTGTCTCCCCTTGAGAACGAAAAGTGCCCCACAGGTTTCTTCTGGGAACCTGCAAGGAAATGTTGCCTGTCCCGATGATCAAGTGCAGAGTCCACTACAGTGTATCATCCATCATGTTCTTCCTAACCTGCCCAATGACGTGAGTGACATCCCAGGTCTATGGCTTGAGAAGACCACTGTCACTGCTGCTGCTAAGCGTGTTTGTGTCTGAGCCTAAGATGTCGCCTTCTGACATTCTCAAAACTCCAGCACACTACAGCCCCAATGATGTCACACTCCATCACCGGAAGCAGGGTGACTGAATACTAGCCATCCACAGTTTCTGTGAGAACAATTTTTTCAGCTAGTGTGCGTAGCCCACCCTCCATACATTTCAACTATGGCTCCACGCACTAAGCCAAGGTAACTTTTTTGAAGGAAACACCAGGCTATACTTCATCTCCACCCCCTTCCAAGCTCCTTTTACCAACTCTCCCCAAATCAACCTGCCAATAAACCCTTATAACAGTGATTACTGGAAGATAGTATAGTTCAGTCATTAAAAGTAAGGGATCTGAGTCAGAAGATGTGGGTTTAAGGGGAAAGTGACAGCCCCTCTGTCCCTCAGTTTTGTTTGGTTTTGTTTTTCAGCAATAAAATTGATATAATAATAGAACCTAATTCTCACAGAAGTTTTGAGGGCCTAAATGAGATGAAGTATATGAAAGATAGCACAGTGCCCAGCACATAGCATTGGCTTGGTAAATGGTGGGAATGACATCAGCTGTCACTCCATTTTGAGCAGCCACATGTTACGGACTGAACGTTTGTGACTCTCCAAAATTAACATTTTGAAATCTAATTCCCAATGTCATAGTATTTGGAGGGGGGGCTCTTTTGGAGACAATTAGGTCATGAAGGTGGAACCCTCATGAATGTGATTTGTGCCTTTATAAGAAGAGGCCAGACATCTTTGTGCTCTTTCCACTGTGTGAGGATACAAGCCAACAGTCTATAACCTGAGGGCTCTTGCTAGGACCCAACAATGCTGACATCTGATCTAGAACGTCCTAGTCTCCAAAACTATGAGAAATAAATGTTTATAGTTTAAGCCACCCAGTCCATGGTAGTTAGAGCAGCTCAAACTGACTGAGACACTACCGTTTAAGACAAAACTAAGACTTCTTCTGTGACCTAACAGAATCACAATTTTTTCTATTCCTATAGGGTTTTTTTTGTTTGTTTTGTTTTTTCCTTTTAATGGTTACCATGGGCTCAGTAGCTGTTGGGATAAAAACCTTTTAAGTATGAGAAAATGATATGGAACTTTGTTTTTCAAAGCCAATAACCAACTATATCCTATGTAAGTTTAATATATCAGATTTACAAAAGATGCATTCATTTTGTATAAGCTTGCCACCCAAGCAGATTAGCTGAAGACTATGACACATTGATTTAATTAGTTTTAGAACCATTGTTCCCCAGAATTATTCTCTTGTTGAAAAAATGAACCACAAAATGTGTTTACATAAATACATATTAAAGCAGGTTAACCCACTGTAATAACATTTGTATAACATCTAAAACTATAAAATGTCATTTCACTTTTGTAACTTAATTTAATCCTCACAACAAACATGTAAGCCAAGTACAGCAGATACTGTTTCTATCTTATGGATAAGGAAACTAAAGCTCAAAGAGGGTAGGTAAATTGGACATGTCACACAGCTGGCAATGAAGAAGTCAGCACTTGAATCTGAGACTTGCCAAATAAGACTTTCCAAGTAAGACTTTCCAATGCTTATTTACTGTAATACCATTGGTTAAACTTGTTTGCTTTGATTGATTTTGATATATATGCATTTTGGTATGCCAATCCATTACCTTCCATTCTGCCCAATTCACTTACTGAACATTTAAAAAGAATCCATTCCACCCTGTGTCACAAAATGATGCCAAGAATCATCAGAATTCCTTATCCTTCTCTGACCTCTCTTTTGAGTTTCCCATCTAGGAACGATTCTGGGCAAACAGAGCCCGGAAAGCAATTTAGGAAAGAGTCAAAAAACATGAATTACCTTCACTGGGTTTTCTGAGGCTGAGGGACCTGTGAGAAAACACAAAATTGAGGATTAGAAATAAGACAGAACTTCACAACTTGTTTTCTTCCTTCTTCCAAACTTTACTAGACCAGTGGTTCTCAACTTCAGTTGCAACTTAGAAATAACCAAGGAGCTTTCCAAAAATCCCAAAGCCTGAGCCACACCCAGACCACTTAAGTCAGAATATCTCAGGAGGGGCCAGGATACCGGTAGTTTATAAAAGCTAACAGGTGCTTCCAATGTGCAGTCAGGGTTAGAGAACCAGAGAGCTGGGCTAAATGCCACATCTCAATGGCAATGATAAATTGGGGAACTAGAGTGGCTCTTAGAATAAGCACCCACCGCTGCTATGAAGAAGGGCAGAGACCTTCTAATAATGAAAGAATGGTGCTGTGCCTGGTCCAGTGACAAAACTGGAATCTGGGTCAAGAGACAGCCAGATCCAGACTCCTCATATCAGCCCTGGCAGCAAGTGCTGTAATAATACAGGAAATCTTTTCTTCACCCAGGTTAAGCTCTCCATTTCCATATGTTGCCTGAGTTTTTTCTAGACATTAAGGATTACTCTTCTTCCAATTTTCATTGTGCCTTCTGTGACTGTGCTGTTAATGTTGTTAAAGCTTTGTTTATTAGGGTGATTGGTTCATTACCAAAAAAAAAAAAAGAGGAAATCATTCAAAATTTATCCTTCAGAAAAGAATCTGGAAACATAAAACATTACAATTTTATCCCTGTTTTATAGATATCCTTTTTTCAACTCTCTGAAATCTCTTTTAGATCAGATTATTTTGTGAGTTAGAATCAAACATCAGTCTTAATTACAGGTACTGAATGTTAAAGAAATAAATATAATAAGAAAAATAACTTTCATGTTTGTTTTAGCATATATTTAAAACTCCTATTCTCTCATTGTTTTAACTGCTGATATTTACAATAGAATTGAGGCCACAGCATTTATTGACCTTTCTTTAATCTTAAAATAAGTCACCCATTGCTTTTTTTTTTTTTTTTTTTTTTTGCGGTATGCGGGCCTCTCACTGTTGTGGCCTCTCCCGTTGCGGAGCACAGGCTCCAGACACACAGGCTCAGCGGCCATGGCTCACGGGCCCAGCCGCTCTGTGGCATGTGGGATCTTCCTGGACCAGGGCACGAACCCGTGTCCCCTGCATCGGCAGGCGGACTCTCAACCACTGCGCCACCAGGGAAGCCCCACTCATTGCTTTTTGCACCAAAATTCATATATGAGAAAAATCCTAACTTTGCCCTTAATTTATGACTAAAAATATTTTTAACATAAAATCATTCTTTATGTATTTATAGTATATTTCAAAAGATGTAGTCTTTTTGCCACTATTCTGAACTTGTCCCATCTGCCCTGATAAAAATACAAGTTATAGATGTAAGAATCTCCATAGGAATTCTTTAACTTTGTATCAACAGACAAAGAAATCATTCTTGAAATACATCTGATGACATGATAGACTGGTAAAGTCAAATCTCTCCAGAAGCAAAAATTAACTATGATTACTTGATGTAAGACATCACTCAAACCAATCAAATGTTATTTTGGGAAATCATAAATTTATATCCAGCATCAGTTTGTCACTCATTAAATTCTTATAAGAATGATTAGGAAATTATCTTAATAAGTAAACGTTAGTCTTAACCTCTTCTTAGTTTGATGGCTTAAAAATATAAGTTTATATCAATCCATTGAGTCTTGCTAAAAGTCTCTTGCTGCTTGGAGAGTTATTTATCCTAATATTAATAAACTTTATCCAGGACTGACAAGGAAATTCCTGCATTGCTCCATTCTGCAACAAATTTACCTATCCCATGCTAGCAAAGCCTTGAAAATATGATTTGACAATATTAATAAATATTTACTGGATACCTACTATGTTCCAGGCACTGTGTGTGTGGTGCTTGGAATATATGAAAATCTCATTATCTGAAAGTGTTCCCATACACAAAAACTCCAGGAGCAGATTGCAGTCTTGCCAAGGTGTGGTTTCAGTGATTGACATGGATCACCACCTCCAGCAGTCAACAATGATAGAAAGCAAAGCTGCTTAAAAGGGAGTTACTGATCCTGCAGCTGTATTTTGCTTGTCGCTCTTTGAAAGATGCTTATTTGAAGATCTCGATTATGTGGAAGAGAGGAACAGAGAAGTTTTAGAGCCACAAGTAAATCACCTTGTTGGTAACTCAGAGAGATCACAGAGGAGGGAAATGTAGTGGGAAAAAAAATACAGAAAAGATTCTATGACCTTGATGACAAAGGAGTCAATTTCTTCTCCAATAAACTTGTTTTTTTTAAAGTACTACAGCAAGAATAGAACCAGAGTGTCCTTTCATTTCCCAAAGGGAGAAAAGATCTAATCAAGGGAGACTCTCCCTTGTTAAGGTATCTAATCAAGGGAGACTCTCCCTTGTTAAGGTATCACAATGATTAGTTCTGGTAACATCTACTTTTCAATGAAAAGTATGCACTCCTTTGATTTGCTTCTAAATTACTCCCAAAATAACTATCTACATTTCTCACTTCCATCCTTATTGAACCTAAGGCAGGAAAAAAAAAAAATTTCTGACGTATCAATGATCGCTTATCAATTCTCAGAAATGATAACAGCAAACTTTCTCAGATTGACTCTTAGGCTCTGTTCATCAGAATTATACAGAATGTTTGACTGAGATTAGGGGTTTTATATCTGCAGTGATTTCCTCATTTTCCATAAAAAATCCTGTAAAAATGGTGATATAATTCAAGTTTCATCCAATTTATTATGTTTTAAACATCTTCTACATGAAGACAGTGAACAGGTGTGATCAATGAAAATGTCTAAAAATAGGACCATGGCTAACATCTCTTAATTTAGCCTAATCTACCTAAATTACAGTAAAACCTAATTTATTTGAACTTCATTAATTTTAAATGTGACAAATCTATATGGCACTTGGCTGAAGTTAATCTGTGAAATTAGATGTAGAATAGAATACCAGTTTACCACTTCTAGGAGAATTGGTTAAACTCTCTAAGCCTCTATTTACTTACCTAGAAAATGGGAATAGTCTCTCATCTATTTTTACTTTCTCTTGTCACCCATACTGTTAATACTCTATTCAATCTTCAAACATCTTCTGCATAAAAATAATACAAAAGCCTTCTAACTGAGACTTTGGCTTCCATTCTTGCCCACCCCACCCCCGAAAATTATAGGTCATTATTTA
The DNA here is from genome assembly GCF_005190385.1 of Monodon monoceros. Classification (NCBI taxonomy): domain Eukaryota; kingdom Metazoa; phylum Chordata; class Mammalia; order Artiodactyla; family Monodontidae; genus Monodon; species Monodon monoceros. Next base: position 72,432,594 of record NW_021703768.1, read on the forward strand.
CACAGAAGCCATAGTGATTTTTAAAGTCTAAGTCAGAGGGCTTAGACCTGGAACATCCCCCATCCCCCAGGTTGCACAGCCAGCCATGCCAGGACTCCGTCCCACCCACCAATGGATCAGCAGCCACTGTGACAGGCAGGGCCTGGAAGCCAAGAGGGCCAGGAGCCAGCCCTACCTACCAGCATTCCCATAGCAGTTAGCCCTACTACAAGAGAAGTGCCCCTGCAGTTCACATGAGGGTACCCCTAGAGCATAAAGCTCTAGTGACCAGAAGGGTTGTGCTTCTGAGCCCCATAGAATGTCTTCTACATAAAGCCACCTCTCCAAGATCAGGAATTGTAACTGACCTACCTAATACATAGAAATAAACACAGAGATTCAGGCACAAATGAGGAGACAGAGAAGAATGTTCCAGATGATTGAACAAAACCAAATCTCAGAAGAACAACTAAACAAAGTAGAGATAATCAATCTACCTAATAAAGAGTTCAAGGTAATGATCACAAAGATGCTCAATGAACTTAGAAGAATGGATCAACACGTGAGGAGTTTAACAAAGAGTTAAAAAATATAAAAAAGAACCAAACAGAGCTAAAGAATATGGTAACTGAAATTTAAAAATACACAAAAAGAATTAACAGTAGATTAGATGATGCAGAGGAATGGAAAAGTGAACTGAAAGCCAGAGTAGGAGAAGTCACTCAAGCTAAACAGAAAAAAAATTTTTAAATGAAGTCACTTTAACAGACCTCTGAGAAAACATCAAGTGTAATAGCATTTGCATTATAAGGGTCCCAAAAGGAGTAGAGAGAAAGCAGCATAAAACTTATTATAAGAAATAATAGCTGAAAGCATCCCTAACCTAAGAAAGGAAACAGACATCCAGGTCCAGGAAACACAAAGAGTCCAAAACAATATGAACCCAAAGAGAGCTATACCAAGACACATTACAACTAAAATGGCAAAAATTAAAGATAAAGAGAGAAACCTAAAAGCAGCAAGAGAAAATCAACTAGTTATGAACAGGGGGACTCCCATAAGTCTATCAGCTAACTTTTCAGCAGAAACTTTGAAGACCAGAGGGAGTAGCATTATATAGTCAAAGTGATGAAAGAAAAAAACCTACAACCAAGAATATTCTACCCAGCAAGGCTATCATTCAGATTTGAAGGAGAAATAAAGAGTTTTAGTCTAAAGCAAAAGCTAAAAGAGTTCAGCAGTGCTAAACCAGCTTTACAAGAAATGCTAAAGGGACTTCTCTAAATGGAAAAGAAAAGAAAACAACTAGAGATATGAAAATTACGAAAGGAAAAATCTCACTGGTAAAGGCAAGCATAGAGTAAAGGAAGTAGGTCAACCACTTATAGAGGGAAGTTTATAGTGATACAAGCCTGCCTCAGGAAACAGAAAAATAACAAATAAATGATCTAACCTTATATGTAAAGGAACTAGAAAAAAGAACAAAAAAACCCCAAAGTTAGTAGAAGGAGATAATAAATATCAGAGCAGAAATAAATGAAAGAAAAACTTTTTAAAAAATAGGAAAGATCAATTAATCTAAGAGCTGGTTCTTTGAAAAAAAAAAACAAAATTGAGAAACCTCTATCCAGATTCACCAAGAAAAGAGAGAGGACCCAAATGAAGAGAAGTTACAATTGACATCACAGAAATACAAAAGATCATAGGAGACTACTGCAAACAATTATATAGCCTAGAAGAAATCTCCCAAGACTGAATAAGGAAGAAATAGAATATATGAACAAATTACCAGTAATAAAACTGAATCAGGAATCCAAAACAAAAAACAAAAAAAACCCACAACAAACAAAAGTCCAGGACCAGATGACCTACAGGTGAATTCTACCAAACATTTAAAGAAAAATTAATACCTATCCTTCTCAAACTATTAAAAAAAAAGAAAAGAAAAGGAAGGAATACCTCCAAACTCATTCTATGGGACCAGCATCACTCTGATACCAAAACCAGACAAAGGCACCACAAAAAAGGGGAAAAAACTTTAAAGGCCAATATAACTGATCAACATAGATGCAAAAATCCACAACAAAATATCAGCAAATCTAATTCAACAGTACTTTAAAAGGATCATACACCAAGACCAAACAGGATTAATCCCAGGGATACAAGGGTGGTTCAATATCCATAAATCAGTCAATGTGATACACCACATTAACAAACAAAATCTTACGAAGAAAAAAAGTCATATGATCATCTCAAGAGATGCAGAAAAACCTTTTGACAAAATTCAACATCCATTTATGAGAAAAAAAACTCTCAATAAAATGGGTATAGAGAGAGCATGTCTCAACATAATAAATGTCATATATGATAAGCCCACAGCTAATATCTTACTCAATGGTGAAAAGCTGAAAGAATTTCCTCTAAGATCAGGAACAAGACACAGATGCCCACTTTCACCACTTTTTCCAACATAGTATTGAAAATCCTAGCCACAGCAATCATACAGGAAAAAGAAATAAAAGTAATCCAAATTGGAAAGGAAGAAGTAAAACTGTCACTGATTACAGATTACATGATACTATGTATAGCAAATCCAAAAGATGCCATCAAAAAACTATTAGCACTAATAAATTCCATAACGTTGCAGGATACAAAATTAATATAAAGAAATATGCTGTGTTTCTATACACTGACAACAAACTATCAGAAAGAGAAATTAAGAAACCAATCCCGTTTACAAGTGCATTAAAAAGTATAAAATACCTAGGAATAAATCTAACCAGGGAGGTAAAAGATTTGTACTTGGGTATCTATAACACACTGAAGAAAGAAATTGAAGATGACACAAATAAATGAAAAGATACATCATGCTCATGGATTGGAAGAATAATGACTGTTAAAATGATCATAATACTCAAGGCAATCTACAGATTTAATGCAGTCCTTATCACAGTATCAATGGCATTTTTCACAGTACTAGAACAAATAATGCTAAAATTTGTATGAAAACACAAAAGACCCCAAAGAGCTAAAACAATCTTGAGAAAGAAGAATAAAGGTGGAGGTATCATAAGTCTTGACTTCAAACTATACTACAAAGCTACAGAAATCAAAACAGTATGGTACTGGCACAAAAACAAACATAGATCAATAGAAAAGAATAGAGAGCCTAAAACTAAACCCACACTTATATGATTAATTAGTGTACGACAAAGGAGGGAAATGGGGAAAAGAGAGCCTCTCTAAACTTTAGTGCTGGGAAAACTAGACAGCTACACGCAAAAGAATTGAACTGGACTACTCTCTCATACCATATACAAAAATAAACTCGAAATGCGTTAAAGATCTAAATGTAAGACCTGAAACATAAAACTCCTGGAAGAAAACATGGGCAACATTCTCTTAGATATTTACCTTAGCAATATTTTTTTCAATCTGTCTCCTCAGGCAAGGGAAACAAAATCAAAAATAAACAAATGGGACTACATCAATTAAAAAAGCTTTTGCGGGCTTCCCTGGTGGCGCAGTGGTTGGGAGTCTGCCTGCTGATGCAGGGGACATGGGTTCGTGCCCCAGTCCAGGGGGATCCCACATGCCGTGGAGTGGCTGCGCCCGTGAGCCATGGCCGCTGAGTCTGTGCGTCCAGAGCCTGTGCTCCACAATGGGAGAGGCCACAACAGTGAGAGGCCTGTGTACCAAAAAAAAAAAAAAAAATAGCTTTTGCACAGCAAAGGAAACTATTAACAAACAAAAAGGCAACCTACTGAATGGGAGAAGATATTTACAAATGATGTATTCAATAAGGGGTTCATATCCAAAATATATATAAAAACTCATACACCTGAACACCAAAGCCCAAAACAACTCAATTAAAAAAATGAGAAGAGGACCTGAATAGACATTTTTCCAAAGACATACAGATGGCCAACATACATGTGAAAAGATGCTCAACATCACTAATCATCAGGGAAATGCAAATCAAACCACAATGAGATATCACATCTGTCAGAATGGCTATAATCAAAAAGACAATAAATAACAAATGTTGGCAAGGATGTAGTGAAAAGGAAACCTCCTACACTGTTGGTGGGATTGTAAATTGGTGTAGCTACTATGGAAAACAGTAGTGAGGGTCCTCAAAAATTTAAAAATAGAACTGCCATATGATCCAGCAATTTCACTTTTGGTTATTTTTCCCAAGAAAACAAAAACTCTAATTCAAAAAGATATATACACCTCAATATTTTTTACAGCATTATTTACAATAGCCAAGATATGGAAGCAACCTAAATGTCCTTAGATAGATGAATGGATAAAGATGTGGTATACACACACACACACACACAGAGGAATATTACTCAGCCATTAACAAAAATGAAATCTTGGCATTTGCAACAGCATGGATGGACTTAGAAGGTAAAATAAGTGAATAAGTCAGACAGAAAAAGATAAATACTGCATTATCTCACTTATATTTGGAATCTAAAAAATAAAACAGACAAACAAAATAAAAACATACTCATAGATACTGAGAACAATGGGTAGTTGCTAGAAGGGAGGGTGGTCAGGAGGTGGGCAAATTAGGCAAAAGGGATTAAAAGGTACAAACCCCATATAGAGGGAACATATCTCAACATAATAAAAGCTATTTATAACAAACCCACAGCCAACATAATACTCAACAGTGAAAAGCTGAAAGCCTTCCTGCTAAAATCTGGAACAAGACAAGGATGCCCACTCTCACCACTTCTATTCAACATAGTATTGGAAGTCTTAGCCATAACAATCAGAAAAGAAAAAGAAATTAAAAGTACCCAGATTGGAAGAGAAGAGGTAAAACTGTCATTATATGCAGATGACATGATAATATATGTAGAAAACCCTAAAGACTTCACACAAAAACTACTAGAACTGATAAATGAATTCAGCAAGATAGCAGGATAAAAGATAAACACAGAGAAATTGGTTGCATTTCTTTACACTAACAATGAAATATCAGAAAGTAAAAAAAAAAATCCCTTTTAAAATTCCATCCAAAAAAAATAAAATACTTAGGAATGAACCTGGCCAACGAGGTGAAAGACAATATGCTGAGAACTATAATGCATTAATAGAGAAAGCTGAAGATGATTCAAAAAGGTGGAAAGATATCCCATGCTCTTGGATTGGAAGAATTAAAATTGTTAAAATGGCCATACTACCCAAAGCAATCTACAGATTTAATGCAATCCCTATCAAATTACCCATGACATTTTTCACAGAACTAGAACCAATAATCCTAAAATTTATATGGAACCATAAAAGACCCAGAATTGCCATAGCAATCCTGAGGAAAAAGAATGAAGCAGGAGGCATAACCTCTCAGACTTCAGACAATACTACAAAGTTACAGTAATCAAAACAGTGTAGTATTGGCACAAAAACAGACATATGGGTCAATGGAACATAGATCCCAGAAATAAACCCACACACCTACAATCAATTAATCTTCAACAAAGGAGGTAAGAATATACAATGGAGAAAAGAAAATCTTTTCAGCAAGTGGTATTGGGAAACCTGGACAGCTGCATGTAAATCAATGAAGTTAGAACACACCCTCACACCGTACACAAAAATAAACTCGAAATGGCTTAAAGATTTAAATATAAGACACAACACCATAAAACTCCTAGAAGAGAACATAAGCAAAACATTCCCTGACATATCATACCAATGTTTTCTTAAGTCAGTCTCCCAAGGCAACAGAAATAAAACAAAAATAAACAAATGGGACCTAATCAAATTTATAAGTTTTTGCACAGCAAAGGAAACCACAAACAAAATGAAAATACAACCTACAAACTGGGAGAAAATGTTTGCAAACAATGTGATCTATAAGGGCTTTATTTCCAAAATATACAAACAGCTCATAGAATCAATAAGAAAAAAAAAAAATCAAAAAATTGGCAGAAGACCTAAATAGACACTTCTCCAAAGACATACAGATGGCCAACAGGCACATGAAAAGATGCTCAACATTGCTAATTATCAGAGAAAGAGAAATAAAAACTACAATGAGGTATTCTGTAATAACCTATAAGGGAAAAGACTATGGAAAAGAATAGATATAGATAGATAGTTGTGTATAACTGAATCATTTTGCTGTACACATTGTAAATCAACTATACTTCAATTAAAAAAAATAAACACTAGAATGAGGTACCACCTCACATGGTCAGAATGGCCATCATTAAAAAGTCTACAGAGGTGCTTCCCTGGTGGTGCAGTGGTTGGGGGTCCGCCTGCCGACGCAGGGGACGTGGGTTCGTGTCCCGATCCGGGAGGATCCTACGTGCCGCGGAGCGGCTGGGCCCGTGGGCCATGGCCGCTGAGCCTGCGCGTCCGGAGCCTGTGCTCCACAACGGGAGAGGCCGCAGCGGTGAGAGGCCCACATACCACACACACACACAAAAAAAGTCTACAGGAACTTCCCTGGCAGTCCAGTAGTTAAGACTTTGCCTTCCAATGCAGTGGGTATGGGTTCAATCCCTGGTTGGGGAGCTAAGATCCCACATGCCTCATGGCCAAAAAACCAGAACATAAAACAGAAGCAATATTGTAACAAATTCAATTAAGACTTTAAAAATGGTCCACATCAAAAAACAAACAAAAAAAATCTTTAAAATAAATAAATAGAGAAATAAGTCTATAAATAACAAATGCTGGAGAAGGTACAGAGAAAAGGGAACCCTCCTACACTGTTGGTGGGAATGTAAATTTGTACAGCCACTATAGAAAACAGTATAGAGGTTCCTCAAAAAATTAAATATAGAGTTGCCATATGATCCAGCAATTCCACTCCTGGGCATATATCTGGACAAAACTGTAACTCAAAGACACTGCACCCCAATGTTCATAGCAGCATTATTTACAATAGCCAAGAGATGGAAGCAACCTAAATGTCCACTGATAGATAAATGGACAAAGAAGATGTGGTACATATATACAGTAGAATACTACTCAGCCATAAAAAAGAATAAAATAATGCCATTTGCAGTAACATGGATGGACCTAGAAATTATCATACTAAGTGAAGTAAGTCAGAAAGAAAAAGACAAATACCATATGATATCACTTATCTTGTGATCCAAAATATGACACAAATGAACCTATCTATGAAACAGAAAGACTCACAGACATAGAGAACAGACTTGCCATTGCCAAGGGCAAGGAGGGATAGGGGAGGGATGGATTAGGAGTTTGAGATTAGCATATGCAAACTATTATATATAGAATGGATAAACAACAAGGTCCTACTGTAGAGCACAAGGAACTATATTCAAATATCCTGTAACAAGCCATGATGGAAAAGGATATGTATATACATAACTATATAACTATATATTTATAACTAAACCACTTTGCTATATACCAGAAACTAACAAAACTTTGTAAATCAGCTATACTTCAATAAAAAAAAATGTTAATAGCAAAAAAAAGAGAGGTACAAACCCCAGTTATATAAAAATAAGCCATGAGGCTGTCATAGAGCATAAGGAATACAGTCAATAATAGTATAATAACTTTGTATGGGGACAGACTGTTACTAGATTTATTGTGACGGTCATTTTATAATGTATGCAAATGCCAAATCATTATGTATGCAGTACACATTAAACTATCATAATACTGTACATCAACTACATTTCAATTAAAAATTTTTACCTCAAAAAGCTTAGAGTAAAAAAGAAAATATCTAAGTCAGAGAATATCACTCTTCCGCTCAAAGCTCTGTAATGACTTCCCACTTAGTTAAATCCAAACTTCTTCCCATGGCTGATACGGCCTACATGAGCTCCCCACCAACACCACTTCTTCTCTAACCTCATCTCTCCGTTTTATTCCTAGATTTACTGAGGTACTATTGGCAAATAGAAATTGCACTATTTAAGATGTACAGTGTGATGTTTTCATATATAAACATATTTTGAAGTGATTACATTTTGAAATGATTAGTGAAGCTAATCAAAATATCCATTACCTCACATAGTTATCTTTTTACTTCTTTTGTGTATGTGATGAGAACACTTAAGATCTACTCTTTCTGCAAGTTTTGAGTATACAGTAATTTATTATTAACTATAGTCACTAAGCTCTACGTTAGGTCTCTAGAATTTATGCATATTATAACTGAAAGTTTGTACCCTTTGACCAACAACTCATTTCCTCTACCCCACCATTTCTAAGAGTTTCACTTTCTTAGATTCCACATATCAGTGAGATCATGAAGTATTTGTCTTTCCATGTCTGCCTTATTTCATAGATCAGTGTTCTCCAGGTTCATCCATATTGCTACAAATGGCAGAATTTCCTTCTTTGTCAAGGCTGCAGAATTCATTGTGTGTGTGTGTCTGTATATGTGTGTGTGTATATATACAACTATATATATGTGTGTGTGTATATTATATATATATAATATATATACTTCAGTTCCATTTGGATGGAAGATCCAAATTAAGATATCTCACCCTTAATAACTATGGTTAATTATACAATAGCTGATACAAAAATTCTACCAATTCAGTGTTAGTTTTATAAACTTAAAAATTATCTAAGCTGGGTGTGGTGATTTTAAAATATAGCCCCAAATTCTTTGACATTTCTCATTTTGGGAGGGAGGGTCTACCTGTCCTCCACTTAAATCTGGGAAAGTTGTGGCTACTTTAACTAATGGAGTACAACCTTCCCAGGCTAGGTCAGAAAATGTCATGCAGCTTCCAGCTCATTCTCTGGGGATGCTCACTTTGGGGTAAGCCAAGTATCATGTAAAATGTTGGACCATTCAGAGACCTCATGGTGAGGGGGCCATGTGTAGGTGCTCCAATCAACAGTCCCAGCTAAGCTCCCATCTGATGACCAGCATCAACTGTGAGCCATCTTGGATGTCAGCCTATGGCGGTTCATGAGAAACCCCAAGTGAAGACTGTCCAATCAAGCCTTTCCTGAACTTGACCCACAAAACTGAGAGTAAGATTAAAGAGTTGTTTTGCACTTCTAAGTTTGAAATCAATGCATTACAAAGCAATAGAAATTCATATACCAAGACATGTAAAAATTGAGTTTCTTATCACATGCCACTTCACATATTATTCTGACTTTTTTTTTTGGCTGCATCGGGTCTTTGTTGCTCTGTGCGGGCTTTCTCTAGTTGCGGCGAGGGGGGCCACCCTTCATTGCTGTGCACAGGCTTCTCATTGCGGTGGCTTCTCTTTTTGCAGAGCATGGGCCCTAGAGCTCACGGGTTTCAGTAGTTGCAGCACATGGGCTCAGTAGTTGTGGCACACGGGCTCTAGAGTGCAGGCTCAGTAGTTGTGGCACACTGGCTTAGCTGCTCCATGGCATGTGGGATCTTCCTGGACCAGGGATCAAACCCATGTCCCCTGCACTGGCAGACAGATTCGTAACCACTGCACCACCAGGGAAGTCCCTATTCTGACTCTTCTTTCCACATGGTAAGAAAATGATCCATGTTAAATGTAGTCAAATATAAACATTGGCTTTGATTCATAAGAAGGTAGGAAAATATTAAAACTGGAAGGTACTGTTGATTTCAGTCTCCTGAAAATGCCACCCATGAAGGTTGTGGCTTATCAGTAGCGCTTGAGTTAGAGCAGGGGAAATCCAACTACAGGCCGGCAGACCAAATTCAGCCCAACACCTGTTTGTATAAAATAAAATAAAGATGGCCTAAAGTAGTTATTATCTTGCCCTTTACTAAAAAAACTGCCAACCTCTGAGTCAGAGAATGGCAAAATTGAAACAGGAACATAAGTTCTTTGACTCATATACTAGTACTCTTTTTTCACTATGCTGCCTAGACAAGAATAAAATTTTTCATTAAAATCAGTGTATTTTAATAAGCCTATTTCATGACCCTGTGAGTTTAATTCACGTCACTAGTTTTTACATTTTGTAAAGACTCTTTAATTTTTGTTTTTAGGGGTGGATTGGTTTGGTGTTTTTGTTTTGATTTTAGTTTTGTTTTCAAAAAGAGGAGGGTTAGCCATAGGAAGAAAAATATACATTATTTAAAGTTTTCTCTGATACCATCTGTGAAGGAAAAGATAAGAAAACTGATATTTTAGATTAGGGGTTGGCAAACTTTTTCTCCAAGGGCAAGAATATTTTTCACTTTACAAACCATACAGTATGTGTCACAACTACTCAACTCTGCTGTTTAACTTGAAAGCAGCCACAGACAAGGCTTAAATGAATGTGCATGGCTATATCCAATAATACCTTATTTACAAAAACAAGTGGTGGTCCAGAGTTAGCCTGTGATCCTAGTTTGTCAACCCTGTCTCAAATAATTTGGGGACACACACACGTGCAGGGATGCAATGCTTAGGGTAAGAGTTACAAATTCTACACAGAGAAGAAGGGGAAAGTTAAACATGAGGTTCATGTAATATTTTCCCTGTGTACTACATGTTTTGCTCACTATACTCTAAAATAATACTTAATGTCCAGTTTGAGAATAATAATGAATTAGAGTTGAGTACTACAGAAAGACCTCTTAAGTTAAAATTCAGTCTTTATTATTACAGCTTGAAAGTCTTACCTTTTTACAGCTGATTTATTTCTCCAAGAAATAAAAGGAGGCCATTCTAGATTTCAATAGCCCACTAAAACAGCTACATACCAGCCTTAAAATCCTAAAACATGGTCTTTTTTCACTTGGTGGCCAAACTTTCCTAAACACAGTATTCTCAGACTGTATGAGATTTTTTTTCCCTCCTAGTTTTCAGAACCCCTGAAGTTCTCCCAATACCAAAAAAAAAAAAATGCTTATTCTTACCAGTTAGCAGAGGACATAACCACTTTCAAAGGGAGAGAATTTCTAGTCCCCTCCACAGGGCTTTACACTATCATAAATTTCCTGGACATGCTGTCACCTACATGAAGGACCAACACTGCCTAAATGCTAACCACTCTGGGGCAAAGTGGGTGGGGTGAAGAAGACAGTGACCCAGTTCCTACTGCACATAGTTGAAGGCGATATTAAAGACTAGACATTTGGAAAAGAAGTATGCTTTATCTCTCAGCTTAAAATAAATGCCTACTTGAACAAAAAATAAATTTTTTTCCAGTGCTAAAAGCAAGCAAGTAGATTTTCTAGAGATTCAAAAAGAAAGAAAATATTTCCTTTGTGCCTAAGATATACATAGATTCAGAAAGGTTTTTTAGAAGGACTGATTAAGTAAGCAACTAATCAATTAGAAATTCCTAGTGATGTTAATTATATAAATATATAATAATGTGTACATATAGTAATAATTATAAAAAGCAAAATACAAAAATACATTATAGTCGTATTACTTTCAACCATTTCAATCTAAAGAATAGGAAATTTTGAAGTGTTTGCTTTGAAAGCTCATAGAATTATCCACATGTGAAAAATCCAAAATTGCTGTAAAGTGTAAAAATTATCCTTTTTTCCACCTACAGATAAGTCAAAATCACTGCACAAATTTTCTTCAAACTTTTTGAAAAGGAATTATCCAGAAAGGAAAATGTCTGAAGCTACACAATAGAAACTTCAGGAACAGAAGGAAACTATCTTCAGTGCCTGCTTCTATAGAGCACAAGCAAAATAAACCACCCCCATGCACGAACCCACACAAACACACCCACACACACACTAGTGTACATCTATTAATTGATTCAACACAATTTTATTGAGTGCCATGTAAATTAATTTGCATATGAGGTATGTGTATGAACATGTATATATCATGTGGATATAACCCTGTCTGTGAAGGTATCTGTGAAACCAAAGCCAAGGACAAGGCCTAAGGGCAAGGAAGAACCATGCAAGTAAGGTCCTCTGAAGCAGGTTATGTGTACACGAATGCTATAAAGGTTGATGTTAGAGATCATAATGGGAATGTAAGTGAGAAAAGAGCATAGACACATATCCTTCTAGAGCACAGAAAATGTCAGTGGTGGGCAAAGATGGAGAGACACATGCCCTTGGGACAGGACATGGAACGAATGGGAGAAAAGATAAGCTATGCTCCATGAGTGATGAAGAGCAATTACTGAAACTGGGAATTCTCTATACCTTTTGAAATGAAATTAATTATTTTAAAATATTTCTGAATTTGCATGGAAGACTGCTTAAGTTTGTGGGGTTTTTGACTGATGGTGAAAACCACTGTTTTCACTTCTAAAGTAAGAGAAAGTAAGGGCTGGCCATTAACTTTTCTCCTTACTCTCTGGCAAACCTGTATTTCAACTATTTTAATATCCATAAAACAAGGTACCAAATTAGTAAACTAGATCTGAGATGCTGCTCATGTGGGAAACAACTCACAGTGACACCAGAGATAAAGAATGCTCTTATACTCACACAGCAATCCTCTAGTAACAAAGGCCATCATGTTTGAGTTAGCAGGTGGATATGGCCATCCTAATACAGTAAAAGGAAATCCAACATGGTAGAATACTAAGCCGTAATTTCTGCAGAGGTGAAAACAACTTAGTCATTAAAAAAGTCCCTCTAGATTTCCAAACTAACAGCAATCCAGTTTTTAATTCTGATTTAGACATAAGATGCACACATATCAGAAGTTAGTAATTCATAAGAGAAGTAAGTAGGAAAAAACTCTTGGCTCTAATAATCAAGAAGAAACAGTTTATGTTTTAAAGTGGCAAGAATGACATCTGATACAATGCAAGGGAAAAAAAGGAAATCAGAATATTCTCTCCATTGTTGCTCCCAGGGAGTCCAACATTCCTCTTAACAAGAGAAAACGGCCCACTGTGAAGCCGAGGAGCCAGGAAAATATGACTGTTTAAGACTCAAAAGTCTCCCCAAGAGATGGAGCAGTGAAAAGTAGTAGAACGTGGTCAGTCTAGAGAAGCATTCAGCAGAAGCTCACAGGCTTGGAAACAACTGACTTAACTCCAAGCTTCCAGGGAGCATCCGACTTCAAAGCCCAAGATCTCTATACCCTGTCCTTTAGAGATAGTGCCAGACCAAGCCTGCTCACCTGGCTGTCCCTCATTCCCACTCAGGCCAGCCCAGGACCTCATTGTAGACAGCCAGACAAGACTACCTTCTGGGTGCAGAAGGAGTTCAGGACATGCCACTCCAAGATATGCTGCTTTGGTATATCATTTTGTGCTGAAGCCTTGTAGAGGCTTTCTCTGAACTCCCCTCACCTGCCTAAAGACAGATCCTCCAAAAAGGATTCAATTTTCATAAATCCCACCCCCACTACAGGAATTTCATCAATCAGGGAAGATGGACTCATCATGGGAGAAGAGACTAGAAGTCCACTGCACCCCCAGACAAACTTTGTCACAAACTATCATACCCTCCCATCTATTCTTCAAAGAGCCCTATATCTTTCCCAAAAATCATTTACTCTCCCCTAAGTAGCCTACATTCCCCTCCCCCTCCCCTATTATTACAATATATAAGCTCTTAAATCTTACCATTTGGGGGAGGTACTTTTTTTTTCCCCTCTGATGCCGCCTTGCATGTAATATTAAAAATTAATAAGCTTGAATAAATTTTCTCTTATTAATCTGCCTATTGTCCATTTATTTCATAGACCCAGCCGTCAAATCTCGGACGGTAGAGCAAGAGTCTTTCCTCCCCTATAAACAGTCTCCTCCCAGCACCACGCCATCCCCACCAGGCTGCAGGCTGCCCAAGACAGGTGCGTCAGAAATAAATTTTTTTAAAAGGAAGAAAATGGCCTTTAATATTTTGAGCGGGATGATAATTCCTTGGTAGGTTGTACTGGAATAGCACTTTTGTTAAACAGTAAGCATCTCAATGTCGCATTCATTTTAAGAAGTCTTTGCCAGAAAATAATAATAATATTAAAAGTGGCCTAGAGGGATTTGTTCCAGGATGTGAATGCTTTACCAACACCAAAGTAAGCTGTGTCTCTATGGCTCTCTTGTGCCTATGCAGAGTGAGTTGCCAGTTCTCTGTGACTCAGAAGCCATGTCCAGGCAGCTAGTGCATTCCATGCCCCAACTCAGTGAGTGCAGGGAGTTTGATCCTCGCCTCTACCAGGCCTAGACCTCACCTTCCCCACCAGAGGCTGCTGATTGCAAGAGGCACCCTGCTCTGCCACCACAACTAGTCCACAGCCAAGCTGGCTGAAACTTCCTGGTACCACAACCAACGTGGCTAATAAGAACCTTTGTTCCCAATGCATTTGATTATCAAAATAGCATTGCATTTCCCCCAGAGAAATTCAGTTTTGTCTCCATTCCGAGCAGTCTGAGAGACACAAATTTTGAACTTGAGTCTTATGTTGTGACTAACATTAATTTAAATACCCTACATCAAGGAGCGGGACTGTTCCTCCAAAGGGCTTTAAAACCCACCATGATTTTTCATTGTTTCAGAAACCCACAGTGCAATCTGCAATGCATTATAAATTTTGAGCAGAGAATCTTATCTATATTTCCTTGTGCATTCCAAAACCCCTTAAAATACTGATCACAGACAGTGCCCACATTCCAAGACCAGTGCCACAATTCTGCTGCAAGTTGAGGGAGAAAAGATCGAAAAGTAACAGATGTTTGGGTTGCCTAGTCTTGTTATTTTCAAGACTTCGTCAACAATGCGAAATTTTAAATTAGAAATGTACTATAGTTCTATTGTTCCCTATGGAAATTTCTAACTAAAACCAGAGTCTAAGAATTCATTTTCAAACAAAAATTCTGACTTTGGTTTAAACAGGAAAAAAAAATTCTCTTAGAAGGGAAGAAAGTCCAGTCTGATAAGCAACCCCCTTCCCACTCCAGTCAGCACCACATTGGAGAAGAGGATTCAATGGGTGGTAACGGCTCTTTCCTGCTCTTGCAGACTTGGTGACTCCATGGCATGTGCTCCTGGGCTCCTGCTGTCCAGAAGGGAGGCTGTAGGGGATGCTCACAGCCCCATTACAGCGAGAATGTTTTGTGGATCTGGTCCCACCATGCTTGGGATAGCTCCACATGAGGTATCCTGACTCACTTCAAAGACAGGAGAGCTTTAGAAGCCCCTCCAGAAGGCTTGTCTGCATCAATGCAGCCATCCACGCTGCTCATCCCCCGCTAGGTTTTTGCATGCCTGGGAAGGAAAGTTATTAGCTCCCTCCTGGACTCAAAGAAGAGTGAGAAGAGTCCATTGTTTACTCTCAAATCTGCATCCTTGGTGGCTGTTGCTTCACATATTAGACAACTTCAAAGGGACAGCAACACAGGGCTTAAATTACACAGTATTTCAGAAGAGCTCAGATCCAGAGCTTTGGGGGCTGAGGATGGACCAACAAGTAAAACTGGTAAAGCAGAGCCAATTTTATTTGAATGTAAATTTACAGAAGGAAGTCAGTACCTTCTTGTTGTTGTTCCTAAAATTCTTTTATCCCAAGTCTTCCATGAAAGCACTCTCAACTACTCTAACCCACAATGATCCCTTCATTCTCTGAACTCTAAAAAATACATCCAGTATCTGCTGCCAACTAAGCACTTTTATTATATACCCACCTGTATTAGTATTTTTAACACTGACTCCCCAGATTGATTTTGAGTGTCTCAAGGGCAGACAGAATGTCTTACACTTACTTCCAGGACCTATCACGGGGATAGTGGGGATGGGGGATCCAAGAGAACCATTTGGTGTAAGTCTCATATTCAAAACAAAACTCAAATGTAGATTTTTTGGTATCTCCAAATGAAATTATACCTAAACTTTCATAGATATACTGGCAAGAGTTTTAAAAAGAAGCATTTAGGGCTCCTCTGGTGGCGCAGTGGTTGAGAGTCCGCCTGTCAATGCAGGGGACGCGGGTTCATGCCGCGGTCTGGGAGGATCCCACATGCCGCGGAGCGGCTGGGCCCGTGAGCCATGGCCGCTGAGCCTACGCGTCCGGAGCCTGT
Organism: Monodon monoceros; assembly: GCF_005190385.1. Taxonomy (NCBI): domain Eukaryota; kingdom Metazoa; phylum Chordata; class Mammalia; order Artiodactyla; family Monodontidae; genus Monodon; species Monodon monoceros. The sequence continues at coordinate 72,448,503 of NW_021703768.1, forward strand.
GCTCCGCAACGGGAGAGGCCACAGCGGTGAGAGGCCTGCGTACCGCAAAAAATAAATAAATAAATAAAATAAAATAAAATAAAATAAAAAGCATTTCACTGAACAACTTTAAATTTGTCAGTTTCTATAATCGTTTTTGGCATTACTTTATTTTTTTAAATAATCTAGGAGCCTCAAACAAAGAGAAATGGCTTGGTTTACCTCAGATTTTCTGTAGTGCCTGGCATCATGTTACAAAAGATATGTTCACAAGGAAAATGTTCCCTAATGGTCAACATTTTTGTAGGTGGAAGGAAGATGTATAAAACTGGCATGGCACTTCCCATGCAACCAGAAGTGAAAGGCCCAGGGCAACTGAAAAGGACCCCAGCTAGACTGCCTAGCTCCCACCTCCAAAGCAACTGTGTCTTCAGGTCTTTCCTCCTTCTGTAGGAAGCAATAACATTAGTACCAAAAGAAAGATACCCTCTTCTACTGACACTGAGTACCCTCTAAGAACTTAAGAGATAAGGTGGCCCTTTGAAACTTTAACCAGTAAAATCCAGAGACAATGGCGATATTTAACCTGTTTCAAGAGAAAGCCATGCAGGAAACTATCACGTATGGCCAAAGGATTCTAAAAACCCCACAACTTCAGCCAAGGTAGTCTCTAGAAGTGATCTCAGGGAAGCAGGACAAGAATCTAACTGTACTGGAGTCTAAAATCCCATATACTGTTTGGAGAAAGATATTGTGAAGCAAAGTGTCTGAAGAGTAAAGTGAAACACAAATTAGTGATGAGTTCCTTGTGTGAGTTCACTTTGTGAAGAGGCTCCAGGGCAGCTGGTCACCTTTTGATGACACCTCCTAAACTGTCCTAGGCACCTCTTTCTGGCCCATTCTTGATTTTAGCTGATGTGGTCATCATTAGTCCTGTACACCAAATTTTTCTGGCTGCCTTCTGGAGCTCTGTGGAATGGCATTCCCTCATTCTTCTTTGCAGTTGGGTATGACCTTGTGACTTGTGGCCAATGAAATTTGATTGATTTAAGAGCCAGTAAATGATTCACCACATGACCACTGTCCTCCCTTGCCCAGCCTGGATCACAAAAGCACAGAGATGGAGCCTCCCTCTGCCTAGGCCCTGAGTAAGAACAAGCCGAGCTCTCCTGCTGACCAGTAGTGGCTATCTGCCATGAGGAAAAATAAGCCTTTATTATTTTAAGCCACTAAAATCTTGGGATTATTTCTTGCCACAGTATAACCTACCCTATTCTAATTGATAAGAGCAGATATAAGCTCACAGTGTTTAATCTCCTACCCCCTAAACTGAAGCACATTCGGGGTTACATCATTATATTCCAGGAGATTGTAGAAGCCACAGGATAAGAAAGATCCATGTTACAACAGCATCCAGTGGACTCGTTAATATTAAATTTTTTTTTAATACTTGAAAGTTGCAAAGAGAGTAGATCTTACATATTCTCACCACAAAAAAGAAATGGTAATAATGTGACGTGACAGAGGTATTAACTAATGCTAAGGTGGTAATAATTGTTCAATATATAAGTGTATCAAATCAACACATTGTATATCTTAAATTTACACAATGTTTTGCCAATTATATTTCAATAAAGCTGGAATAATCAAGTGATCTCTTGTGGAGAAAATAAAATGTTATTTTATATTAAGACAAACAGACAGATGAGTACAAAATGTCATACAGGTTTTTTTTTTGTTTTTTTTTTACGGTATGCGGGCCTCTCACTGTTGTGGCCTCTCCCGTTGCGGAGCACAGGCTCTGCGGCCATGGCTCACGGGCCCAGCTGCTCCGCGGCATGTGGGATCTTCCCGGACCAGGGCACGAACCCGCGTCCCCTGCATCGGCAGGCGGACTCTCAACCACTGCGCCACCAGGGAAGCCCTGTCATACAGTTTTAAGATAGAATAGAAAACGTCAAAGAATTTTGGAGGCATAGGTTTAGAGGATGAAACAAGTAAACAGATCAGAAGAGGGATCTTTGAGAGGAGTATCCTCAGTGAACAGAAGAGGAAACTGAGGTGCAGAGAACCTCTGTGACTTATCCAGTGTCACTTAATGTAGTCCAAGTTGGCTTATTCCAATTCCAAAACTCTTTTGCCACCTTGAGTGTGTAGAAAAATGATTCTCCTAGTGTTCCCAACAACACAAGGGGAGAGACAGATCCTCATGTAAGAACCAGGCATCTTCACTATTCACTTGCAGGTGATTGCTTATACTGGTGGCAGTGAGGTGGCTGACCTCAAGATCAAACCATCAATTGTTCACAAAGAGAGATATCTAACAAGTATTCTGCTTTCCTTTCTTTCCCAACTCCTCACCTTACATAGATGGAAAGATAAAAAATAAACAAAGATTTGCCTTCCCCTCCCTCTACATGCCTCCAAGATTTTCCAGCTTTTGATCTTTGTAATCTAATCAACTGTCTCCACTTTGGGCTCATGAAATATAATGAGTTATTTTTTTTAATATGCCTCAGAGAAGGTTCCTCAGTGCTAAACAATCTCTTTTAATAGGTGTCTTCAGAAGAAGGCAGGGGTTAAATAAATAACCCTCTACAGTCAGTTTAGTATCAGATCATTATTAAAGTATTATCTTGGGTAATGTTTGAAAGTAATATTTATGTTTTCATTTTTATGTTGGAACATAGGTTTGTTTTTGTTTTTTTTTTCAGACTCTTGGAATTTTATGAACCTGAGTTTTCAACTGCGAGAATTCTTTGGAAGCAAAGAAAATGACTTAAAAATCATAACACACCCTTATTCCCAGTCTTTCAGAGCTAACAATACATATGTAAGATAACTTGATCTGAAACTCTAGAAGCAACTTAGCCAACATTCTTTGTATCTATAAAATCAGCCTATGATGATTTAAGATCAATAGCTTATAAAAGTCAATATTCAAGTTCTACCTGTTTTAAGTGTGGTCCATTTCTACTACAGACCTTACTGAATGCTTAGCATTGTGAGGTGCTATAAGCCATGTAAACTCCGTGCCATGCAATGTCCATGAGCACTGAATCACATTATTGCTTACTTGTTTTTCATGCATATCACTCACAAAAGAGTAATTTCTTTTGCTTTTGCACAAGTCCCTGCTTATTTTCGGAGAGCATAACTCTCACAAATGAACTTTTGTCTCCCTGTTGTATTCTCAGTAAGTGGATTTTTCCTGTGATGCTTTGTAGATGCAACTTGTCTCTAGAACAGCGAGTACCACCCCAAGTCAGATTTTAGTGATTCTATTGTCATTACAGCTGCAGAAGGAAAGTCTTTAAGAAATTTCCAAAAGCTCCCAAACTAAATGCCACAGGATGGTCCCCATTCTACCTGTCCAAATTGTCCTCCACTCCTTCTTGCCAAAATCTTCTCTGCCAGGGCCACCTCCCAGCAGCATTCCACTTCTAAGCTTTCACTCATACTGTTTTAACATACACATACATATCCCATGTCTATGTTGCACAAACTTTTCTCTCCACCCATCTAAATCCTGCTCAACCTTTGAAACCTAATCCAAATTCCAAAGCCTCCTGGAGCACTTTCTATATTTACCTTCAACAGTAATCCAATTCTGTGAATTCTGACAGCAATTGCTGTGCTTGCACTTCATTCGGTTGTTCAGTCTTATTCTGTTTTGCATCATCACGTAACTGCTAGATTGCGTGCATGTGTCTTGGTTCTTTGATGTGATCAAAAGGGCATGGAGAGGAGGAAATATGTGTAAGCTAGAGAATGAAATACATGAGGAAAAGCCTACATGGCAAATAAGATCTTCATATATTGCCCAGTTCTTAGATCACTATACAATGACCCAAAGAGGTAGACAAAACTTCACCTCTACCCACCTACCACAACAGCCACCCCCAAAACTGTTTGCCCTTTGGAGTCATACTAAAATGAAGGCCAAAACTCAGATGACCCTGATGAGCCAATCTAGCAAACGGACTGCTTCACCAGTGAGACTAACACATTAGACAAGACCAGGTGGCAGGAAGTTTACAAAGCAGCAGACAGTAGTGATGTGTCATGCATAACCAGAGGAAATCAGCACCTAGCCACTGTCACCTGCAGACACTGCCCTCATTCCCTCCAGGTATAAGCTACCTCTAGAAATAGCCTGCATCACAAAGATGGCCACAGAGCACAGGCATCCTTGACACATCCAAGAGATATGATCTTGAAAAGGCATGCACCTATGTCATATATGCAAGTTTCTCACTATAAATACAAGTAAAGATGGAAGTAGACTCCTATTACTTTTGGAATATGGGGTTGGCCAAAAAGTTCGTTCAGGTTTTCCCATAACAGCTTACAGGTGAACGAACTTTTGGGCCAATCCAATATATATAGTTCTATACATATTTCAATGTTTTGGCTGTGTGGCTGGTTTAGTAGAGAATGGGAAATTTTCAGTATTTTATCTGTATTAACCAAAACTATTGTTGATGGTAAATCAATTCACTCTTCTCAGCATAACAGAGGTAGATGGCTGCACGTGCACACACCCACACCCACACCATCTTCCTTGGACTTTACTTTCTTTGGTTAACATTACAGTTAATGTGCACTGCAGGTGGTCATCCACATAGAGGCAAAATGCTATTTTAAAAGTTGCCCTCAGTTTGTGCCTGTTGTTCCAGAGCAACAGTTCTCAACCATGGGTGATGCAGCCCCCAGGGGACATTTGGCAAAGTGTGGAGACATTCTGGGTTGCATGACTCGGGTGGTGGTAGTG